>NW_025953039.1:1014019-1738125 GCF_022478825.1 Daldinia caldariorum
TTTATTTTATTTTTTTAATTCTTAATTTTTATTTTATTTTTTTTTTTTAAATTTTTTTTTTTTTTTTTTTTTTTTTTTTTTTTTTAAATAATTTTTTTTTTTTTTTTTTTTTTTTAATTTTTAAAAAAAAAAAAAAAAAAAAAAAAAAAAAAAAAAAAAAAACTATTAACGAGAGCAAATGAAGCGGACAGGTAACAAGACGTGCTGGGGTTTTCGTTTTGACTCATTAACAGGCAGCCAATTGTTCGTTCATGGTCTCTTGATGGGCTTATTGGTAATTTCAAGGGTCAAAGTGGGGTTATAATACCAGCTTCCAAGAGTCTGGATAAAGGTACATGCAGGTTAAATAATTAAATGCATGTGACCCCAGATGCGGGTTCCCTTGGTGCACAATGAATAAGTGAATAATATTCTTGCATATACCTAGGTAGCATTAGACGATATACCTCCTTTCTAAGTCTTGAGTCCTAAATTCTATAGGTCGTCTTGCCCTCTATATATCTTATTCTAATATCCCCTATTGCCTTCCTCGACCACAGTATTATAGAAAAGATAAAAGCATAGCCCTCGAAGCTATTGAAATTAGTGGCAAATATTGTTTAAGCTGATTCGATTCATGCATGTGCTCTTTCTGCTGATACAGCTGAAAGCTTTCAATTTTTTCCGCCCATTAATTGTGACCTTTTACCTCGGAAGTCAGCCCGCTAACAGAGCTACAATATAATAATACGCCCGAAATGCAACTCCTTTTCTCTGCGTCTATCATGTGCACCTGTTATAAGTACACAGACATGTTGCAGACGTATCTACATGTCTTCGTTTTAATCGGGTGAGAGCTTTTAGATAGTTCGGCCATATCATGCGAGTTAAGGCTATACAAGCTCAAGAGGGAGGCATGCAGAACTGTTGGACCTGTTTGGAAAGTCGGGAATGGTGTGGATATAGTGTTGGTAATTAAAAATTCATACATCTAATCAACCCAAAGGCTTGCATTGCACTTTTTCTAAGAACTATGTTTGATAGATTGTATTCTCGGAACCAAAGGATTGAGACGACTGTGTTCAACAGCATAGTTTCTACTTGTTGGTCTATCGAATTCGAAGCGATCACCTGCATAACTACCTCATTAGGTACCTAGAGTTAATATGTTGCCGCGTTAGTACCTGAAGAATAGATTAATATTAGGTAGATAGTTTTCATCATATTGCAACTGCTATACGAGACAATAGTTTGTTCGGGTCCTTCTGCAGTTAGCTCATCCCCAATCAATAGTCAAGAGTCAACCACCCATCACACTTATCTGTAAGGAGGCGCGCAATGAAAACTACGCTTTACGACGCATCTGAGACGTACTGTATACCTTTCTGCGTTGTATCTGACCTACCGGTATATTGAATCCATGTTATGCGATCGAAGATACTGGACACTGGTTAGCTTAATACATATACTAATAGGTCGTCTTAACGAAATGAAGTTAGCCCCTAGGATCTCGATGTCCTCATACAGTCGTTTATAATTCATCTCTATCAGACGATCATTTATATCAGAGCGCTATTTACGGGCGACCTGGAATTAATTCGGTAATCTTGGTTAAGGCATATCCTATCAGTGAATTTCTTAGCCAACCATCTTCTCGTGGATTAGCTTGTTTCCGGACAGGAGAAGTGGTAATGCGATGGTTTCGAAGAGATATTCCCACCATCACCTCGAAAAATGACATTAGGTACCTAACAATAGTAATCCCGCACTGGGCCATCCTATGCTGCTATTATAACCCTCCTTGTTTCTTTCTGGTTCGAAATTGCGAGCCTAAGAACCTACGACCCTGTCCCGTTCCATTTATGCACGCTCGGATTGTATAGTTTGGCCTTTGAGGGCTAGTCTAGGTAGTTTACGACGCAAGTACTGTGAATGCTGCTTTAGTATCTCGCAGTCGGTCTCGGTTTAGCATCGGGCGCGGTTATATCGCTTAAGGTAGAAATATATGAAAGCCATTAGGAATTAAGTTCCCTTAGAGTTCTTATTATCTGCTTATAATTGCTTATGTATGAGAGAATTGCTTATGGTACTAGATTAGCTTGTTCTATTATTGCCCTTTAAAGCCTAATAACTTCTTGTCGTATGGAACTTCCCTTACGAAGGCACCGAGAGAAAGAAGTTCTCATCGTATTGCAACTAGTTACCCAGGTAAGGTAGGTCTAGGTAAGTAAGTAGGTAACTTCACCCGATAGCAAGAAAGAGGGTAATATCAGAAAGGCAAAAGATTCGGTCCAGGCACGTTTGCTTGACTTAATAAACTTCTGGGGCCAGGGTGCCGCGTCGCATTACTATAGCTACTATAGTCCATGTAGAAGCGCCATGCCTGGGTACCCCCGTTCTTCTTCATGTACGGCAGCGCCACCCGCGGCAGATTGCAGCTAGTATGCAGATGGTACCTTGTCGTCTGGACAGATAAGCCCATGCGGTGACAGACGATCACATCTAGCATCGATGTGGAGGTCCGAGGATGAGGTCCTTTTTGAAGTGAAATAGAACCATTTCTGTGACCTCGTTGCAGTCAAGGTCGTGCATTATATCCTTTTACGGGTTGAGTAGATGCATCTATATAGATTCCCAAACCTGGTACCACAATCTTGACATACCCTCCCCAACGTGGCACTGCGGTAGTGCCACAGTGGATGGGCTGCTTACTGCATATCCGGATTCGCAATAGCACATACAAGACGGTTTAAGCAGGCCACCCCCACACCAATAGCAAACACCGCGACTGGCAGACCCCGAGGCCGAGGCACAGTTTCCCCAGAAGCGGGCGTAGCATTGCAGGGACAAGAGGCATAACTATCAGATCACAGTGGAGCATTCTTCTGTGGATACGTACTAGGAAGAGGCTCCATGTTCGCGGATAGTTGCCTCGATTCTGACGACCTTCCAACAAACAACACTATCCTCCATAACACCTTGCTTCTTCCGAGCAGCCGAACAAGGAAACTACCTGGCAGCTGAAGCAGCGCTGTTTGTCTAGCGAATGGGAAGCTTACCATCAGTTGCTGAGAGTTTATTGATTGGTTTACGAGACGCATAGTCACATTCAGCATCCATTAGTAAAATTTGTAATGGCTGAAGTAGCCGTATTCCGGCATGATATATTTTTGGATGCGGACCGAATAGTTATCGAGCTTGCCGGAGCTAAAAAAAAAAAAAAAAGTAATGTGAGCGGGAGAACCAGAGGAAGTTTAGAGAAAGAGGGAGGGAAGAAGGGAAGAATATTAGTCAGAGGCGAAATGATAAGAAATGCGGCTATCATATTTCCTAAAATTCTGATGTAAGGCTGGCTGGACTCTCGACTAAGCCAGAAAAAAAAACATTAACATAAAAACCACTTCTAAGCCTCGTTTATAAACAACAGCTCAATGTAAGTTGTGGAAATATGTTGATATGTTGCTAAGACGTGAGACCTAATAACTTGTTTTTGACGAATCAGAAATTCCTTAGCCACAACCCAGATGACGAGCCGCAATGGCGTGTTACATTCATGTATATATACCGTTTCATTGAGGCGCATTACCCAGCTGGAAGTGTGTACCTAAGGTACACTAGTCCCAGTGCTACGTTAGGTACCTACACCAGCTACACCTAACCAAACTAACCAAATTTCTAGGTAAGGAAGTTGGGGTCTTGGAAAGTTTAGGTTAGGCTGCTGGCTAAGCTGGTTAGGGTACAGATAATGCTGCTAATGACAAGGATGAGCATTCCACAAGTGATGATCCCCGCCTACTGTACATGTACTACATGTACCACATTCACCTAATGCAGTTGTGCTACCCACTAAGGTTTGATGGCGGTACACCCGTACCTGTCATCTATGAGGTACGGTGTACCTATTCAGCTGATATATATAAGATAGTACAAGACAATTACACGATTACACTACATCATGTACCTACCTAACTTAGGCAGATTAGGTAGGAGGTAGGTAGGTATTGTACATAGTACTTCGGTACTCTATACCGATAGAACACAACTAGGACTACCTGAGTAACATTAACCTGGTTAGCTCCTCAGCTATGACGAAAATGCTTACCGCCAATGGAATTCTGCCTATCGAATGCTTTCCATTGATAGTGAAATCGAATTATTCGTATTGTTGGCCACGAGTTTTTTTTCTCTCTTCTCTTCCCCTCCAACAATTAGGTATAACTTACATACTACGTTAGGTACGTTATACACGTACCTAAATCACCACCCCCGCCACCTGTGGACATTTCTATCTCCGAATGTGAACTTATCCAGTCCTTATTTTCTTGGCATACAGCATACACATACACATACACCACATGCAAGTGCAACTAGGAGCAAGCTCGAACATTCAGTTATCATTGATGGGGGTCTGGGTAACCTCTGGGGGGGCCAAGGCATGTCGCCATGAGGGGCAGGAGGGGTGTTAAATTTTCGGATCTCCTGCATTTGTCTTCCTAACTGTCACTTCTAAATCATTTCTGAATAAGGGGTACTATTTTTTTTTTTTTTTTTTTTTTTTTTTTGTTATTCACTTGGTAAAATCCTATCGACGCACGAGCTGGCCTCCACTACCTGCGTCTTAACTCGCGTGTATATATATAAAGCCTAAGTAGTTCGAAGTTTTTGAGACCTTGTTCTCGCCAGGTCTACCCAGTAGAATTCCTTAGCATTTAGTTAATTGTTCTGTCCACTCTTCTTCATTGTTCCCTCGGGTCATTTGTATCCGTCCTCATAACTTCCAACATCCAGTATGTTATATACCGTATACCGCATACATACCTACTCTTTCGTTAACCTACCTCTTTAGTTGCCTCAATCCATTGCCCGACCCATTCCGGCTCTGAAAAAAACAAAAACAATAAACAAGAAATAAAATAGAAATAAAATAGACACCAAACAAAAAAAAAAACACAATGGGTTCCGTATACATCGCTCCGATCCGTCTCGCGATCCTCGAAGCCGACACCCCAGTTCCCGGAATCAAAGCTAAGTACGGGTCGTACGGCGGGGTGTTCAAATACCTCTTCGAAAGGGCGTGTGCGTCTCTAAACCCACCCCAACCCCTCTCTGCCCTACTCGAGCTCTCGTCCCACGACATCGTAAACCACCCCGGCGACGCCTACCCCGACCCGGAGACGATCGACGCCATCCTCATCACCGGTTCTAAGTACTCCGCGTATGACAATGACGACTGGATCGTCCGCCTCACCCAGTACACCCGGCGCTGCCTCGAGGGCGGCCGCGTCCGCGTTATCGGCGTCTGCTTCGGCCACCAGATAGTCGGCCGCGCCCTCGGCGTCGAGGTCGGCAAGAACGTTCGTGGGTGGGAGATCAGTGTTACCGAACACGAACTCACCGAAGAAGGAAAGAAGCTGTTCGGCATGCAGAAGCTGGTTCGTATACCCCGTCCTTGCCCTTGCCCTTGCCCTTGTTGTTCTTGCTGTTCTTGTTCTTCTTCCCTTCCATAGGTAGTCGCCCCTGATACATCTTACCTCCAATTAGTCAACGAGTTACTTACTGACCCTACGTGCGTCGCAGGCCATCCACCAAATGCACCGTGACCAAGTCTTCTCGTTACCCCCCGGCGCCGTCCAGCTAGCCCGCACCGACGTGTGCGACGTGCAAGCCATGTACATCCCGCAGCGGTGCATCACGGTGCAGGGCCACCCCGAGTTTACCGACGACATGGTGCGCGAGATCCTCGAGATGCGCCGATACGGCGGGATCCTCGGCCCGGATATCTTTGAGGACGGCATGCGGCGTGTTAGTAATAAACACGACGGCGTTGCCGTTGCTAGGGCTTTCCTGCGCTTCCTCCGGCAGTAAACAGCAATCGCTCGTGCGCCATTCTCTCTTTCTCTCTCAAAGCAGGAAAGGTAAAGCAAGCGAGCAAGAAAGATGGTAAGAAGAAGACGAGGGGGGAGGGAGAATGGGAAGATTATATACCTGGAATCCTTAAAACAGCAACCGCAATAAGACGGGGGGGCAGAAACGATCCGCGAGGTGTTGGTTACACAAAATAGGATTGTACTTTATTGACCGGTTAAGGGGGGGCCAATCGGTTACGTGCCGGAGGGGAATGGCAACTCCCACCCCCCTGAGGCACCACAAAGTCTCATGATTTGCGATACATATCCGTTGATGCAGCATGATGATAATGATATCTATTATAAGGAACTCAATATCATTGGAGCCTATGGAATTGTAACGGTTGTTGACTTTTATCTGTTTCTCCTATGTGAGTCTGCAGGTTTTCACTTACAAGACGTTGAGTGAGTCTCGAGTCGAAGTACGGATATTTATCAATTAGATGGGAGAAATAAAGGAAAAAAATCATAAGAATCATTATCCCTCAAGTGCCAAGGAAGAAAGTAATAAATGAGTGAGACAATATCACGTGTTGGATTATTCTAAGGTATCCAATAAACCTTACCACTACCATCCTCTTCTTCAAGAATTATAATTCCACCGTATGACTGACCCTGACCCTCAATGCCCACGTTTAGACTACTCGGATAGGCAGTCCTCCTCTCGTTGCATTGCTTGATGTAACTCAACGCTTATTACATGTGTAACGCCACCCAATGCCATCCCTTTTTTTTAATGCTCCCCACCTCCGGTAACGCTGATTCAATATACGTAGTAAAGTCAAGAATGACTAGATGGATGGCCTTCCCCCCCACGTCCTGTCTCCTCCAGCCTACTTCGTAGGCGATGTGTATACAATAATACCATTGTAACCCCCAAAATGAAAACCGAGCACCGTGCCATGCATATATGCAAATAAATCTTATCGTGACCGTCGTTGCACCCCGCGTAAATATTCCAATTTGACCCGCATGTGGTAGAATGTTAGTGCCGTTCCTTGTTCGTTCCTTGATACATATCGGCGCCCAGCCCTCATATGTATGGTGTTGTTCGTGATTAATATTATGTTAAGTTTCAGCTTGTATCCTGGGTGATTGGGGGCGGCTCGTCTCAGAAGAATCGTCATCATATACATCATCCACGTCCACTGCATCCCACCATTCACGAGGTGTTGTGTTCTGTCGCGTCCAGTGTACTGAGGGCCTTCCAGCGGCGGCCGCGGCTTCGCTACTCATATTTTCGAGATTTTCCTCTTGCTCGCGGCGTACACGCGCCATCATCGCGTCCATGAATCGTTCCTCGCGTGTACGACCCATACCCCGTTGTCGCCGCCGTGAGGGTGTGCGTATCCGCAACCTCGATGCCAAACCTCCCCAAAAACCACCACGCAGATGCAACCAAGGTTTTTCCCAAGCACAGAAAAAGCAACAATCAACAGCAGCACCGATGCATAGGCTCGCAATGCTAATAATCTGCAATGCCACAGGTTCCAACGTTTCCCCAGCGAGGCTATAGTTGCCATCATACCGCAAGATGTGCGATACGAATGGTGCAACCCACGTTATTATATAAATCACCGGGTAAACGAATAGGAGGCGGAGTTGTCGCTGCTGCTTGCGTGATCGTTGCATCGTGTCTTCGGTTTCTTCTTGGGGCCAACAGACGGAATTTGACGAGGAGCTTTGCCTTGAGCCGTTGGCTCGCGGCAGCCCACGTCGCAGGGAACTAGCTATATTAGAGACGGAGCCTGTTACACTATTGGAACCGAACGACCTCGAATGTTTCCATCGAGAATGGCCGTTGGCAGATTGGGAAGACTTTGGCGGATGATAATGAATAACCTCGGGCAGGCGGATGGGGATTGTTGCTTCTGCACGCGGTGATGAAGCGGCAGGATTGGAAAACGACGTATGGCTACTGCGCCTCACTCGCGAGTCGAAATAACCGTTGATAGCGCAGTCTAAGGGGTTCCATCTGGCCGGATCTCGTAGAGATTGTTCGGGTCGTCGTAAAGAAATGGGCGTGATCCCACCAAAATTGAGACTGCTCATCGTCGAGGCAACCGAGCGTTGATGATCACTGGGGTCTTTTTCCTTTGCTAGGCTATCTCGTGCCGAATCGAGAAATCCGTAGTCAGTGAAAGGCGGTGTGGGTGGGACATCCCCACTATTGTCACGGCGGTGATCGCGCTTAGGATTTGGGCGAGGATCGTCGCCATGTACCGTGCTAGCACGCCTTTGGTATTTGCGGAAACGTCGAAATCGGATGGCAACATAGATGTAGAGGAAGCTATAGGTAACCACAATAGCAGCAACAATGATGTATCGTGGGATCCAACTGAGACCACGGAGATACCATGTAGGACGAGCAGGTAGATAGCATTGGGGACCATTATCTTCGAAACGGCCGCCCGTGATTGGTACGACTGCTGCTAATATGATGGGAATGATGGCCCAGCAGATGTACGCTATTCGTCTATATGGATATAAACCAGCTGCGCCACTGGAATTTCGGGGCCTAAGAATAAACAAGGCCGTGTGTACAGCGATCAAGAGAACAGCAATATCCGAGGCCTCGATGCTCATAGTAAGGAGAAAGCCTAGGACTTGACATGCGGTTGACCCCGAGTCGATCGGTTTCCTAGCGAAGAAAGCTAGCGGGCAGACCACAAGCCAGAGGGCCTTGGTCATGTCGCTCTGAATCAAAAGCATGATCAAACTATATAATTGTGAGTTTACTATATTATAAAAAAAATAAAATAAAAAAAAATACCACCATAGACAAAGGTTGACAAATTTAGTCGACTTACTCGTGGCGGAAACTCCTCCTCATCCTGACAAACCAGTAAAATGCGCATAGAGCCGCAAATACACTAATAAAAGCTGTGATGAGGGAGATCGTCATAAGGGCTACGGTTTCTGGGTCGTTGAAGTCCGAATTTCGAGTGGAGTTACGTTTCGTGATGATAGCATAGGATGCGAGGGATTCAGTAAGGGATGCTATGCCCGGCAGATGTGCTACGGGAGCCATCTTTGCTGAGGTGGCCAGAATGGAGGCTCGGGGTGTAATTGAAGCAAGAGATAGTCTGTCATGCTTCCAACGGGTCGCTCAGTTCGATCGAATCTCGAGTCTCATATTTGCTAGCGGTTGTCTCGAGGGGCAATAATGATGAGCAGATGGGATCGAAGGCGGCTAAGATATAATGGATTTCGAGAGACCGGTGTTGAAAGCTGGTATAGGAGAAACACCTGACGAAGACTTTTGAATCAGCTAGCAAAAGTGTTCTTCCTATGCCTATGCTTATGCCTATGCCTAAGAAGAGGTCAAATTTATGTCAGGATATAAAAATTTCCCGAATCGATCGGGGGTTAAAACCTGAGAAGTAAGAGTCAGGTATGGGGGAAGTATTGAGGAAGAAGAGAAGCAAAAGTAAAAGTAAAAGTGAATTAAGTTCACATCGACTCCAAGAAGAAAGGCCGGGCTGTGAGAAAGCATATCCCCTAAGATGCAAGTCATGCATACATACATGGAGTAGCGTGCTCGGGGAAGCCAACCCGGACTTAAAGCATCATATTCCACATAATACAACGTTTGAAAGAGGTAAAATATGCCAATAATTGCTTCTGTATCCGGTAATAGGGTGGTAATCACAAGCCCACACCGGTATAAGATCGGTATAAAAGCGGTATAAGAGGTGGTATGAGAGCTAGGAACGTAGGAATGTAGTAATTGACTACCTTAGGTTAAAAGGGAATGCCGGCCTAAGCTGTGCGTACCTGAATAAGGGTAAGGTTTGGTGTAGGGTATAAAATAAAGCTACCTACGGGGATATGAGGAAGAAAGAGAGGTGTGTATATGCAGGGGGAAGTTAAGACGAAAGAAAAGTATAATAACGGCCCAAGGTAAAGTAAGAGGCAAGTCAAAGAAAAAAAAAATTATGAAAGGATATACCAGAGTTTAGCGTTAGCGGTCTATTTTAGTGGCGGTGAGGGTTGGAAAAAAAAAAAAAAAAAAAGGACGTTGGGATGTGAAGTAAAGAAATGCGTATGTCATATCATGTATGTAAGTTAGGTAGGTTAGGTCAATAATATGTGAAAAAGTACCTAACCTAACCTATGCATTGTACATCTCAAAAAGATGCACGCTTAAGGTACTGTATAATATTCTCTAGCGTATTATTACGTACCTTAAGTGCGGTATGTGTGGTAGTTATCGGTGTAAGGGTCTAAGTCTAAGAAATCCCATTTAGAGCGTGGGGTTTTTTAACCTTCAAGGTATTATTATAGTATACATTCTCAGTTCCTCCCCAATAGGATGCCCAGCCCTAAAACTTTGAACAAGTGATGAAGCCCCAGTGACGCTGCAGCCGTAACGGGCCACCCTAGTAGGTACACTGCGGAAGCCACAAGCTTAGCGCGTTTGTATTCCCGTAACATCCCATAACGTGCTCTAAAACAGCCTTTTCCCCTCGCATAGAGTAACAATGACCCCTCCGCTTTCGTCATAACTTCAGCCACGTAGCAGAGGGGAGAGAAAAACAAAAGGTAAGAAGAGCTCACTTCGGCGCATGCAACCCAGATCTGGTGACCATCGTCCCGGGACGAAATCCAAGCCTGCTGACCCCCACAAAATGTAACTCAAGTACCTAGGTACTATACAAACTTTCTCTAAAATGGACAACATAAATATCTGATTATAAAATCACTTGTTAGAGTTGAGCTACAATCAGTCGCGTACCTAAACGAACAAAGTCTACTTAGTTTTAGTAATTAAACTAACTTAATAACATCGGCTATTTTTACTACTTTCATCTTGCCGTTCAACTAGGCGAAAACGGCAACAGTCCGGCTTTTTTTCCTTTCCTTTCCTTTTTCAAGTTTAATGCAGCAACTTGGCTGGCTTCGAATCGTCATACTATCCACAAAACGCCTTTGGAGGTTGGACTAGAACTACCTGCCAACTGACAAGTTCATATGAGAGATCGAATCATCGAACCAATATCAGGATTGACGTTGTGCCATCCCAAAAAAAAAAAAAAAAAAAAAAAAAGAAGCCTCAGGTTTGATTCGAACAAGGATGTTTATGTTTACAACGTCCGAGAATGGTGTGTGCATGACACAACCCCATCTCCGTTTGTAGAAACCCGAAACAAATCAACACAGACCTCATCTGAAAATATATCGTTAATCTGCTACACATATAGTGGATTTTCTGCAAAGTCTGCAGCTGTTCATCTCACACATTCATTCTGCATTTTACATTTTCGATTCTATTAACTAGAGGCAGCTAAGCTGAATGACTTGTCCTTTCTCAGGAGTCGTTCCAGGTTTCGGCTACAAACCTGTGGGATTCTCTCATCTTATCTAATAACCAATAAGAGTAAATTTAGTCGAGAATATCTCAGAACAACGTGTCTCGGGTAAGACACATTGTTCCTTCTTTAACCACTTCAGACCGAGGACGCCAGCTTGTTAGGTCGTAGTAATATATACACTAGGTGGGTATTGGGTTATTAGAAACGATGGACGAAGGATTCTTGTTGGCGCCCTTTCCTTACGCCGATGTGTACCTAACCTAACCCTCTTAGACCAATGAAAGAATAAAGAAAAAGAAAGACAACAATGACAACGTGAATGTTTTAACAACGAAGAGTCTTAGCGTCACGATAGGCTATGAAGACTCGTCTTCACAATTGGCAGGAAATTCGGCTAGCATATCCAATTATACGAGGGCACTCATTAGCGAGCGGCTATAAGTTGACTAGGAGGTATTTTTATTTCTATTTCTTTTAGTCAAAGGACTCTACACTTTCGCATTCAGCTAACATACATAGTAAACTAATTTTTTTCCACACACACATTAGCGCGTCTTCCACCAATTTTAGTTGACAAGTTTTAATCGCATACCAGTCCAAAAATCTCCCCCGTCTTTGTCGTCGGCTACACTCTTGTGTGCCGCACCGGCCATGGTTAGACTAACGCATACGCAGCGGTGGACAGATGACGAAGAGAATATCGCAATCTGGCACCTTTGTTGGGTTTCATCGGACGGCTATCTGGTGTTGTTGCGGCGGTGAGTCTTGGCAGTACGATCAGACCATATCCCCAAGGTATGAGCTAGAAAAAACATCTATACTGTACTATGTATACCGACACCATCTTTCTACGAATGAAACTTCGCCTATTGTTGATCAAGTAAAGTTTGACATTTGATATGAGATAGTTGCTATCACAAAACAAGAACTCGGCATGTGCTCAAAGCCGTGGTTCGGAACCGAAATAACCGGATCTCTTTATGTAAACCGGGGGGCCACTGAGGTTTCTCCAATAACGAGCAGTTACCTACTTCCGACCTTTTTTGACGCGTGGCTTCATTGAGGACAGTTCGCGATCCCCATTATTCTACGGCTAAGACCAGAGGCATATTATATATTGCCTATGTCATTGCTCGCCTAACCAAGGCCAAGGTACACTGCTGATTGCCGGACATCGTAGTTGAACCTCTGTGCTTTCACGTACTCTATTTCAGGGCTGCTTATCTGACACTCAAGAGTAAAAGGATCTTTACGGTTACACGATGGTTACTGTAAATTCGGAATCCATCAAATAAATAGCTAGCAGTTCCTGAGCAGTACTAACCGAATGTAAATGATATGATTGGTTTAATATGCGTTAGAAAAAATGCCCACTTGAAAGGAAGATCAACATCATCCGCAGGTTGACATAGGTGACAAACCTCAAGCTGTTACTATACACTTAGCCCATCAATAAGGCACACCAATCATTGACTTCACCAACTCTCATTAAGTGAAATAGTCAGGGTATTATTCTTTAGACAAGTATCATCTCTAGCTCATCTGTAGTCGGACTGGTAGCGCCGTTCATCGCACCTTCGCAATAAGCCGGTGCCACAATTCTGAACTCGTTAGAATTCGACTGCGGCCGAAGTACGAGTGGATTGAGGGATCTTAGAAGAGCAAGAACATCCCCTGTTTGACAACTCTGGTGTGCCGTACCGCAGTAACCTGTGTCAAGGGTGAACATGACCCAGTTCCCCCGGATCCTGCGCTTCTCCATGATATCCTCAAGAAGAGTTTCTGATCATCCCTGCGGTTAACAAAAAGAAAATGTTCATGGGATTTCGGTGTAAGAACTCACCATCCGCTGGAGGAGACGTGACGTTACCACGCAAACACCAATGGTAAAGAGCGCCCAATTTGCTGCTGGGCACGTTGGCGTGATAGGGGCGAAGGAGTGTCTGTCTTACGAGGCTTATGTCTTCACCCGATGAATATTTGGCAAGACTGTTGATTGAACGAAGCCAGTCGAGACATGTCGAAATAACCTCCTGGTAGGCTTGACTTCGACTACGCCCTTGGTCTAAAATAAGAGGACAATGGAATTTCCTGATTATCTTCCCGATAACCGTCCCTATTACCCCTAATCTGCCATCTCGCGTACCATCCGTGAGTATAGGAGTGGTGGAAAGATACTGTGCATTAAAGTCTGCTATTTTCCAAATCAACGCAGAGCCATTACGGCCCAGTGTCAACCAGTCGGGGACCCAGGAAGGGAATCCTGAGCTGACGTCCGGAGGTAGTGTGATTGCAATAATGTTTAAATTTTGACGGCTTCTAATATAAGCCAGAGTTGCTTCTTCAAAAACTTGCGTTACGTCCTTCCCATAGTCAGGGCTCGGCAAGTGGATGCCCATGGCCTGGAATACTGAATATAGAGAATACACCTTATCGTGCGCGACGGTTGCCTTCATGTTCCGGATTTCGGACAGGAGCTCGAGCTCGAATTTAACCTGGCCATCTCCTTCGAAACGGGTTTGCGGGATAGCTTGGAGACTCGAACCGCGCAGCGACAAGTACAGCTTCCAGCGAGGAGGAATTAGGTTCCCTAATGAACCGGTTGGCCCTCGCAGCCTAGGCTCTGCCATGTATGCTCCACAAAACGACTCCCAATCTACACTTGACTTGCCACATATAATCACGCACTTTCGCCCAAAAGCAACTTCCTGTATCGTCCAGACCCTTTCGAACCATGGATTCTTGAGTATAGTGGTCATGGACTCCAATAATTGCATGTACTTGCGCCTAACCAGAAATCCTGTTATAATTCCAGTAAGCACTACTCGATAGGACTACTTTGACGTAGGATACCATTGTTGGCCTACCGTAACGTATATCAAAGTGTTGGGCAATTAGAGTATAAGTGACACTTTCAAGCCCTGGATATTCATCCTGGATCCTATCTAAGGAATTAAAGACTGGGAGGTAGCGAAAGAGAAGCGCAGTTGACGCGTCTCCCGGCCCCAACCAAATTAGGACCCGTTTCGCTCTGAGATAAATCTCCCCCATCATCTTCACTTGGCCATTCCGCTCCTGAACCGCCTCATTGTCACTCCCCTGGTTGATGCAGATGGCGTCTATCCACAACACCCTTGGCGTAAAAGTATGTCGCAAATTTACCATTGCCTCATGGCAGTTCTTGGTGACTAACAGCTTTTCGCCCCCGCAGTCCAGGGGCCATTGCCGAGCGGGTTCGCCCCATACATATGAGAGAGCCTCATATGGCCGTGCCTTTGACCGATCTAGGGAGATGGCCTCGATATTACATTTTAATGGATCCCGAGGGCGACGTGCTGGTAATAGCTTTATTATTCGGATTGATCTCTCCGGTAAGGGTTGGTATTGAAATGTGGCCGTGGATGTCATGGAATAAATGATTGACGTGTTGCGTCAACTTGCCTCACGTAAATTCCCCACAAACTGGTGTCAGATTATATGTTAATGGAAGGAAAATTGCAAAGACTGATCAGATTTAAGAAAATGAAAGATGTAGTTGAACGGCTCGTAGGTTACAGGGCACCGCTGCAATAATTGATGGATGAGCAAGTGTCGTCACGTGCTTGTAAGCTTTCAGGGGATGTTATCATCCTGAGACAGAATCTAAAAATTGCATTCTTGTGCCTTATATATCCAAAGGTACCTTGATACGCAATATAGTTAAACTATAAACTGATCTTATGTCTCAGAGATTTCTAGTTCTATTCTATGACGATAGACTGCCCGCTTTTCGAAGAGATTTCTCCTTCCAAGGATTACATGTCGTTAATCATAGATTCTTCGGCAATGTCAAAGACGCTGACGTCTGGCAAGCCAAATACAGCCCCTGACTGCTCGTCTTCGGTGCAGTTCCCTTCGCTCCAGTTCAACACCGTCTTCTGAACAGCTGGGAGGTCGCCAATAGTATCGATAGTGATTCCAAAGATTTTCTCCGCTTGGCGTTCCTTGTCGCATAACTGGGTAGAAAAAGTCGGGGATGGCCCAGTACTAACTATCACGCCATTCGGCCTCTTTCTCAGGTGCATAGTCGTACGGACCATCTTCGATCGGTTCTCGCGATGGTTCGTACCTGACCTCGCCGGGGGCTTCGTACCAATGCGCAACACAGAACTTCGTATCTAACAAGAAAACAGGATTATTTCGTCCACCAGAAGTAAGACTTACGAAGTAAGGAGGTACGTCCACATATATGGAAGCACCCTCAGTAGCAAGCCTCAGCGTCTCTCCGGTAATCTGCCCGCTGGCCAGCTGGTGGCCTAATTGCTGCTAGTCTGCAAAGTAACATTCGGCAGCACCCTGAGCTTTATCCCTGTCATCAGAGTGTCGGCGGATATACGGTAGGTGGCAGAGTAGCGAGACGACTTTGTCCGTCTTGCTTAATGATCTTAGTTTGGTGGTAAGATTCGGCCAACCCTTCGGGAGGCTCAATCACGTCTAATTCTTTAAGATACATTTCGGTGAGGAAATCGTAGTATTCTCGAACCGCGGCGACCATCACGCCGCGCGAATGGCTTATCTCATCAAGGCTCGGCATATTGAAGATGACGACTTGGTTATGTTATTGGTGATCCTATCTTAAATTAAGAGCCATACAATTAAGCACGCTAAGTACATACCTCCCAATAATGAAAGATATGACATTCAATGGTGGATAAACGTCGAAAGTAACTGGTATGTATCCTCTTGAGAGGAACGTGGGGGGAGTTTCTTATACACCAAAAGTGGTCTCTGTGGATCGTGAGGCTCGATGAATGCAAGGGGGGAAGGTTTTTATAAAAATTCATTGGATGAATTTCTCACATACATATCGATATACCTTCCGTACACCGTACAGGTAGGTAAACATGTCTGTATTAACTTACTTAAGGTAACCAAATTCTTTTAATTTGCCAGGGAGTAAAATGATCACTTAACTAACAGATCTTTCAAACTGATAACTAACTGCTTTGAGGTATCTCTATGACTGTTGATTGTTGTCTATAAAGAATAGCTACAATGTTAAACTGTAAGAATAAGATGTTTTGCAATGACCTGAAAGCTCTAAGGGCAATGAGCTTCCAAATTGGCGGTTGTTGCATAGGTATCTTGTTGATTCTGCATCAGGATGGAATATGGTGAGAGATAGGTTAGGTACCTCTTAATTCCACGTAGGTAGAAGGTTGGAAATTATTCAACGGCTCAACTAAATAGGTACGGTACTTAGGTACATACCGCAGGTAAACATTAGTGCCTGAATTAATGTTGCTATCCGCTTATGATCAACGCGGGGAGGCACGTGGCGTTGCGAGTATGCGCGTCAAGACTAAAACACATTAGGGAAGGTACAACTAGAGGTACCTACTTGGCTAAACTACCTAAGGCAGAAACCTTCCGGCAGTTACACAAGGCGACAGGGGATATGGGTGTAATCATCGTTCGCTCCTGGCCTGATAATAGGTTTCCTAACTTCCATAATTTCTTACAACTTTTCTTTTAAAGCAGCCATAAGCAGCTTACCTTCATCTACCTATCGTAACAACTTTTTTTCCTTTTGTTCTGAGGGCCTTGGCAGTAATGCATTTATTATATCATTATTAAAAAGAATAAGAAAAAGAAAAACCTGTTATCTGCAGAAATAAAATTTCGATCCCAACCAATAGGTGTTAAGTCATCCGATTCTTATTAGGCTGCAACCTAACCTCCGGTCTGCCTTTCGCCGCTTTACCGTTTGTCGTATGCCGCATGCCACCTTTGACTAGGTTCCCGAAAGTATGCCTTGATCGCATACTTTATTGCTCGCACAAATTTGGGCGAACTTAAATATTGATTAGACAAAGGCAGAAAAAACCCCCAAAACCAAAAGCAAAAACAAAAGTCACTATGCCGCCGCTGTCTTCGCAAGCCGACAGTACGTCGAATCGACAAGGTGTGAGGCCCGAAAGTTTACTCTCGACTTCTGTCAATCGACTTGCAAACGCCCTGGCACCTGACTCATTCGATCAAGAAAACCGCCAGCCGGCAGTTGACAAACGCACAACCGCAGATCAGACCAGACAAGATAGACGAACTGGCGAGGCTCGAAACTTCCATGATAACGCCGAAGAAGCTGTTCCTCAAGAACAACTGGTGCGTCAGCTACAAGCGCTACCGCAACAGAGGGAAGGCCAAACCCGAGAAATGAAAGAGAAAATGGGTCCAAGAAGAGTTGTTAGCAATTTTCTACCCGATGCTGTCAACGCATTCAGAACTGCATCCCAACTTTTGACAGAGTTCGAGTTATCGGGTGCCATGCCACTGCAGTCTCAACCATCCGGATCGCGACATTCTAGTGGCGCAATTCGACGTCGAACTCGCCATGAGAATCCTGATGGCGATGATGATGATAGTGATGATGCTAGCGACGATAGCACCGAGCTGGGAAGATACGCTTACCCCGGTTTAGTGAAATCAGAGGAGGTGCAGCAAAAAGAACTAGATAATCTTTTGTCTATGCCGGAAATTGACATCCCTCCCGAACAGCGACAGGGCACACCCGCTGCCATGTCTTGTACGCTAATGGAACACCAGAAGGCTTGCTTGACTTGGTTAATACAGCAGGAGGAAGACGTCCATAAGAGAGGGGGTATTTTAGCAGGTAATTTCTCTCGCTTGCTGCGTATTGTTGATTTTGGTGAGATTAACTAACCATCTCTTCAACAAGATACCATGGGCCTTGGTAAGACTGTTCAAGCGCTGGCCTTGATATTAGCACGCCCTTCAAGAGACCGCGCTCACAAAACAACACTTATTGTTGCTCCGCTTTCCCTTCTTAAGCAGTGGGAACGAGAAATACGGACCAAGGTTAAACCAGCCCATAAACTAAAAACAATCATCTTGCATGGTCAAGCAAAGCGTGGAATGACTGTTCCCAGGCTCCTTACCTACGACGTTGTCCTAACCACTTACGGTACTGTCCGTTCAGAGTACAACGATCTGCGAAACTCGAAGAAGAAACCGCTAATCTTGGCTAATGATGCTACCTTCCATCGAGTCATTCTTGATGAAGCTCATAACATCAAAAACAGACGTGCAGTCTCTACGAAGGCCGTATGTAGGATCAAGTCTACCTATAGGCTTTGTATGACAGGTACTCCATTCATGAATAGGGCTGAGGAAATATTTCCACTCATCCATTTTCTTTGTATTAGGCCTTACAATGACTGGGAAACATTCAAATGGGAAATCAACAGACCACTGAAGAGTTGGAATAACGACTTCCATGGTGAGGCCATGAGGAAGCTACAGGCCCTGCTCCGGAGCATAACCTTGCGGCGAACCAAGACAAGCATACTTGACGGCAAACCGATCCTCCAACTACCAGCACTCGTGAAAGAAGAGGCCGCAATCAAGTTCGACAAAGATCAGCAAGAATACTACGATGCTCTGGAAACGAAACAGCGACTAAAGGTGAACCAATATCTTAGGGCCGGGACTACGATGAATACATACGCTTACATTCTCTTATTATTACTACGCCTACGTCAAGCCTGCTGTCATCCACACCTTATCAGAGACTTCGGAGTCCCGGAAGGCATACAGCTCTCGTCGGACGAAATGCGCCAACTCGTCTATAAGTTCAAGTCCAGGGTGGTAAGGAGACTCAAAGAGCAGGATGGATATGAATGCCCACTTTGCCATGAAAAGACCGACAGTCCCCTTATCATATACCCTTGTGGTCATCTGATTTGTAGTACCTGTTTCTCTATCATGATGGAGGTGCAGAATGGGAATTCCGAACAACCGCAAAAGTTTTGTCTGCATGAAAACTGTAACTCGGAAATTGACTCTAAACACGTCATCTGCTACTTCTCTTTCATGGAAGTATATATGCCCGAGAAGCTCGGACTGGATGATAGTGACAATGACTCGGATGGCTTCGAAACCTTTGACGACTCAGATGATGAGGTAGATGCGCGCGGAAACCTGAAGGACTTCATCGTGTCCGGAGATGAGGAGGAAGAGGAGGAAGACGATGAAGATGACGATGAAGATGATAAGACGGAAGACGAAGAATATGAAGAGGAACAGGAAGAAGAAGAGGAACAGGAGGAGGAAAATGGTGGTTCAGATGTGGATGATGCTTCTATTTCGGGAAAGGCAAATCCTATACAGCACTTGGTATCCACTGATGCGAACAAGGAAGTCACGGAAAAATTCGCAGAAGATTCTGATAACGATTCTCTAATGTCTTTGGAGGAGATTTGGAAACGAGTTGACGCGATGAAGTCTCTTAGCAAAGATACACCTGAGCAATCCAAGAAGCGCAAAGCCCCAAGCGATTCGGCATCTGACGTTGATACAGATAGGAAGACACCTCAAAGCGGAGATAAGCGAAAACGCCCTAGTCGCGGGAATCCTACAAAATCAAAAAAGAGGAAGATGGACAATGCAGCTAGTAAGAAGCAGCGTAGGACTGGGAAGAAGAAGTTCACCTCTCTGGCCGCCTTGAAGCAAGCCAGCTCAACTAACGCTGCCGCGAAAGCCAAATATCTAAAACGTCTTAGAAAGGATTGGGTGCCAAGCGCCAAAACTACTAAGACCATGGAGATATTACAAGCGATTAGAGAGAAGAATCCCCAGGAGAAAACGCTGATCTTTAGCTTATGGACATCTTTCCTCGACCTGCTAGAGATTCCTATACAAGACCAAGGCTTCAAATATACGCGCTACGATGGCTCGATGCATCATCGCGACAGAGATGCCGCCGTGAAGAGTTTTATGAATAACCCCGAGGTGCAGATCATGTTGGTTAGCTTGTCTGCCGGCAACGCAGGGCTGAACCTCACAGCAGCAACCCATGTCATCATCCTCGAGCCTTTCTGGAACCCTTTTGTTGAAGAGCAGGCTGTTGACCGGGCCCATCGTATCGGTCAAAAGAAGGAGGTCACTGTCCACCGTGTCTTGATCGAAGGAACGGTTGAAGACCGCATTCGAGAGCTGCAGGAGAAAAAACGCGATCTAGTTAATGCAGCTCTCAGCGAGGAGGGCGCACGAGGTGTTGGTCGGTTGAGCCTTTCGGAACTGAAAGGTTTATTTGGTTTCCGCCGCTAATACTAACTTGTTCGCCCCGGTAGGAGTGAATTGTGCCAACGTCAGAGATTATTACCGTTGCCGCCTTGGCTTCACTTCAGATACCAACGGCGTTAACTATGATAAAATGGGCAAAACCCATCTATTTGATCGACCATCTACTTGTATCCAACACTTCTCTCATATCACTTGATTGAATATGGCTCAAGTAGATGCTTGTCGGTGGCGGTGCGCTTTATACTTGCCTACCTCCGGGTAGGTACTTAAAGCTATTTTGGTCGCATAGATTCTAATATGGACCACCGGAAGCTAAGACCTAGTCTTTATGCTCGGAAATTCGTCCAGCACTTGTATCAAAACTGCTTGTATGATATTGATAGCTCGAGGAGCCGCACGTTTTCCATCTCTATTTAGATTAAAAAGGAGATAGTTGGGGCAACCCTGGTATTGAGGTAATTTGTCACTATGAAGGACTTGGGTGATGGCTTGAAGCCGAGTCCCAGTCACCAAGGCGTCAATGGAAAAACAGGCTCCTAGAAATGACTTAACGCTGTACGAATGGGGTCTCGCGGGCATCGGAGGATCTGAACTTCATGTTACAAATCCGGGTACCCTTGTCAGTCGTACATAGGTACCTACCTAGGTAGCAATATGGATAAATAAGTTTGCCTCTCTAGATACCGGCCTGCCACGTCCCGGATAATTGATAGGGATGGTGTGCATATTTTTAGTCTAACTCATCTTCTTGGTGAAGCCTTATATACACTTGTTAGTAGGCTCCGGTTAATACTTGACAGGTTCGAGGTTTGCTCAATAAGACCCAACTTAGCCAACCACTCGGTACGGCCCATGTTCCTGAGAATGGGTTGCATCCAGGGAGATCATTTTCAACACAGCATAGATGAAGGGGGCTTAGGGGGGTAAACCCACCAATGAGGTAATCGGGCCAGAAGTCGGGAAGTTCGAGACCAGGCTCGCGGGTACGGGTTCTGGCTGGGGAAATGATAAATAAAGCCCCGTGCCGTGGCAAATATTTCTGATGGCAAGGTGCCAATGGTGTGGATGCTAGCCTTCCGTAAATCTCTACTAGATAAGTGAAGGGCGCCGATCGTTGAGACAACCGAGAGAGAGTTTGCTGTAGCGTTCCTTTTCTCGCATCTGTCATCGTCGTGGACGTTGTTGCTTCTTGTGCCATAGAGATAGGTAAACGGCCTCTTACTTGGTATAGCTACAGCAAGAAAAAAAAAAGCTTAAACATATAAAGCTATCATTATTTGGCGCCCCATCCCACACAGCAAGATGAAGGTAAGTGGTTCCCCCGTGAGAAGATGGGAATCTTCTCACAATCGAACAAACTGAACGATAACACCCACCTAAAGTTACCTAGTTCCTTAGAAAGCAAAACACAAGCTAACATACTTACTCCTCTTCACCAAGGCCATATCAGCAGCCTTTACGCTCATGATCCTCCAAGTCGCGGCCGTCCTTTGCGCCCCTACCCCGGCGGAGAAAGGGCCGGCCTCGTGGCGGCTCGACTGCGGGTCCCCCGGTACTACGGCGCTGTGCTCGGCCAGCAACAGCGGGGCCCACTGCGACCCCGTGTCCGGCGAACTGACGATCATCCTCGCCGGGACGTGCGGAGCGTGCAAGTGCGTAAGCGCAGACCAGTGCTCGCGGGGGTGCGGACAAAAAGAGACGGAGTGAGTACCTAACCTAACCTAACATAAGGGTAGGGTCGGGTCGGGTCTTGTCACGGAAAACGTACACACTCGATAGGTATCTGGAAGGCATCCAGGTTGAACACTAGTGCTCATGATAAGTTCTACACGACGAATCGTTAAATCAAATTAAGGTGGAAGAGGTGACGTTTATGACTTGCAAATATATAAACTCAGATACTGGGTAGCGAAGGGGGACGAATGGATTAAAATTTAATTGCCTTCCTTGATGTGCCGTTGATGTTTTGTATAAGTTCTTCGTGTAAGTGTGTAAGTGTGTAAGTGTTAGCGGTGCCTGAGTGCCTGAAATGGCACTTGGCCCTGAGCTATTCGAGTACTACCCCGGGACCCACCCACTAAAATAAGAACATTTAGTGGGCTTTAGCTTTATCGATAAAACTCGATAGTATTGTAGCAGTGTAGGTACCTAATGTACCTAACAGATAGCGCCAGACATTAGCGCATCGAGTCCAAGAAAATCAACATTTCGCACTCCACCAAACCCAGAACTTATTTTGATCATCTACAACCTCCTCCATAACTTATAAGTAGTCGGAACTAGGTCTACTAGTAAATTACCTACTAGGTACCTGACCTACCTTATATCAATACGAATGGCCTCATACACATAAAACAACTCCCCCTTTTCAACAAAATTACACTCGACAATGCCACCATGTCGCTTCAACATACCAACATTTCGACGACCAGCAGCACTTCGACGGCACGCTCGCGATCGCTGCGCGTTCCCGCCAAACCGTCCTTGACCGCCCCTCAGCCTGTCCCTCAGCCTGTCCCTGCTGACACCTCGACTCAGATACCCAGCTCTACTTCCAACCCCGCCCTGTTCCTCACAAACCTTCGCTTGCTAGACCTCGATCAAGAGCCCGATTGGCCGGGGATAACCCTCGCGACTTTTTCCACTAAAGACGCCGCCGGCGGACAGAAGAAGCGGATTCAATCTGTCGAGTGGGCTCTCTACCAGCTATTCACTCTATGGGATTATAATGAGACTCAGAATGTAGGCTTACTATGTCCTAACTTATGTGAAATGCTTCTTCTAATTCTGTAGAAACTACGTCCCTTCTTCCCGCCTCTTGATCAAGTCCAATCTATCAACCTCCGAGCCGCTCTACTCCGTGCTCTCGAACAGGCTAAGAAAAATGGCGTCCTTGGTCGAGATGCCGTTTTGCGAAAGACAATGCTGGACGAATGTAAGGGCGAACGACTCGAAGAAGTTCTCGCCGTCTTTTCCTCGGCAGTCCTAAAGAAGCTGGTAGCCGAACGTGCGCTCAATTCAGGTCCGGAATACCGCCCTACTATATCAGAGAAACTTGCTCTCGAGAACTGGGGCTACTCGGGGGACCGTACGGAGCTAAATGCACTACTCCTAGCCTATAAAGCTTCATTAAGTTCTCTCTTAGCTAAGAAGAATACGGAACGAGCGAAGTACCGCGACTTCGAGCAACTACTAGCCTCGAAGGAACAAGCCCTCTCCCAGCGGAAAGAAAAGGCCAAGGCAGAATCTGAGCGAAGCGTAGCTGAAACGTCTGAGCGGACAAGAAAGGAGGTCAATAAGATCATCAAGACCAACTGGACTGGAAACGACCAGTGGATTGATAGTCTGCTATATAATGATACGAATCCTCGAAAGGGAGGACTCCTTGGTAGTCGCTTTGACGATGTTTGGGCTGGAGTTGAGCAGGGGAAAGTCTGTGACCTTGAAGACGAGAACACCGGCCTCTTGGAGCAATTAGACAGCCGGGTCCAGATGCAGAGATCAAGATTAGAAAAATGGGACAATTTCCGAAAGGAAATGTTCAGTAATATGCCACCGCCGCCTACCATTGAAACGAGGAGAACGACTAAGCCAAAGAATGTTGGCTTGCGCTTCACTGCCCATCAGGAGCTGAACATTGACAAGATACGCGTGAAAGACAAGTTACCCTTGAAAGGAGCCCCTGCACAATACCACACGATTGTCAGTAATATGAAAGCTGAACTCGGTACTACTGGAAAACATAAGATCCCAGACTTTTCTGGTCTATTAGGAGGTTCGAATAGGAGCTTGGGAGTCGGCGCTGCTTCATACGCTACGAAGCCAGAAGAACCAGCCGAAGCGATATCTGACATTAGCGAATGGGAAGACGAGCCGGAAGAAGCACCTCGAATTGAAAAGCCTCTTCAGGCCACCAGCAGGAATCGCTATCGTCTTGTTCCTCCCAAGGCTAGCACCGAAGCTCAAGGACGGACTCACGTACCAAAGGCGTCCTCACTCGATGTATCATTCAGCCGAAACAAAAAAGTCTTCCCAGACCTATCACCCAACTTTAGGCCGAAGCCGTCGGAACAACCATCTTTTTCTCCAGAACCGTCTCCGATAAAGGCTGTGCCTGAAACGCAAGAGTCACCAAAGTTAGATGGTATACCACAAATTATCACGTCGCATAGTATTGTCGCTTCTCCTGAGGTATCTCCCTCGCCATCCCCTTCTGATAAGATGATGGAATCGTTGTCTCCACCGCCAGCCTCTGTTTCTCCAACGCAGGCCATGGCCAACGAAATACTAAAGTCTATGTCAAATGCGTCCCCGTCGCCAGTCAAGAAACCGCGCCATACACTTTCGCTAGCTGAGAGGACTCGCCTATCCATGACACGAGCTCATCCTTTTGAAAAGGAGGATGAAGGATCCCCGCCGTCCCCAACCAAACCTACCCCGGCGCAGAGTAGCAGTGATAACAATACAAATCATCTACCCGAAAATGACGAGTATGAAGATTTAGTAGCACGTACTAGAAGGTCTATGGTTGGCTTTGAGGCCGCACGACAAAAGGCGCAACTAGAGAGGAGACGATCCGAAAGGAAGAGCAAGATGATACAGAGGAAAGGGGAGCAGTTCCCGAAGCTCGAAGAAGATAACGTGGACAATTCTATCGTCGAGGAGCTCATCGACAGGGGTCAAGAGGATTACGAGGCCGTGTTCAGGAGCAGACCGCGCGTGCAGACGAGCCCCTTGCCTAGCCCGTCGAAGATGTGGAATGCGGAGTAAATATGCAAATGAAAGAGACGAGGTATATGTTGTCAAACGATTTTGTCGGTTTTTCTTTTGGGTTTTTTTCATTAATACATACGGCTACCGTTAGGATTATGATACCAAATTGACATTCTCTTTTCAAGGGATGCTAAAAACGCATACAAATCCATAACTTATTCTATCAGACTTGGCATTTTCTATGCCGTAATAACTAATATAATCAATATTCCATCCATCTTCCAACCAACCAACCAACCAATCAATCAATCATAAAAAACCAAAGCCCTAGCCTCGATGCTCTCCCTCGCCTCCCGGTCCTCGTACTCGCGGTCCTCGAACGCGCTATGCGGCGCGCGCCGGGCCGGGACCCGCTCGTCCGAGTCGAAGCACTTGACGAGCAGGACCTCGTCGGGCCGCTGCGCGTGCTTGTAGTACCACCTGTGATGCGCCGGCATCCCCATCCCCGTCCCCGTCCCCGCGCGTCGCGGCGGCAGAATCGTCCACGTCTCGTCCCGGTCCCGGTCCGCCGGGTAGATTATCGACGCGCCGACTAGGTCGGCGTCCGGGATCGAGGAACCGTCCGCGACGCCGAAGGGGTCTTTGAGGACGGGGCGGATGGGGCGCCATATCTGGGAACAGTGATTTTGTTAGTGGAGGGAGTTGGAGGGGTTTGGGGGGTTTTTTTTCTTCTTTTTTTTTTAAAAAAAAAGGGAGGGAAAGGGGATAGATAGGGGAAAAGGGGGGAAAGTGGTTGGACATACGTTGATGATCTGATATCGCCGCTTGAGCAGCTCGTCCGCTTCGTCGGGGAACCAGCGCCGCAGCACGAACTCCGCCCCGGCGTACGACTGGTCTACGTGCGCTCGGAACAGCGGCCCGCGGGAGGACCGATTACCCTTTCCCAGCTTGTGCCAGTGCGACGGTCCGCAGCGCGTCTTGTGGTCGAAGAGGAAGATGCGTGACGCGCCGGTTCTTGAAACGTCGCGGAAAGTAGGTACGCATTAGCTTTGGTGTATTTCCATCATGTAATCCGTAGTTGGGGCAGGTAGATCAGGCAGGTAGGCTAAGAAAAGTGCTTACACTTCCTTGAGAAGCCGTATCGACTCCGGGTAGTACTCGGCCTTGACGTGCTCCTCGTCCTGGAAGTCTTGCAGGGTTTTGGTCGCGCTCTCGTGCCGCAGGAACTGGAATCCGTGGTTGTCAAGCGTGTACTGATCCTCCTCACCCGTCACGTCGTGGATAATGGTCTGCTGGGGGATGTGCGGACGCTCGTTTTTTACGGTGTTACTTTGGGGAGGCTGGTTAGTAGTAGTACTATCTATGCGCAATGGATGTGGTTTAGAAGTATGATGCCACCTACTCGGCGATCACGATAGGCATCGGTAGTGAACCGTCGCCTGGGTCTTTGTAGTAGTTAATGTTCGTAAGCACATCGCGACGTCTTGGTATTTGTGGAGGTTCCTTTGTGAGCCCATGAAGTGCTAGGGGAACTTGTGTCGTTGCGACGGCTGCAGCCATTAGTGTTTTTTTTTCTTTTGCCTTAGTCTTTATCTTTTCTGTGCATGTCAGGTAGGCAACTTCAAAATATCATCTCATCACTATTCGCAATATCTCAGGAACGACTCGCGATATTCGTCAACTACTATTTTAGCGAGCCTCAAATGTAAGCAATTAAAAATAGCTTTCTATTATGTTACGATCAATCCGCAGTGTGCGGGGTCGATACCCTCGTGATGTGATAGTGAATATTGCTATAATAGCCTAAAGCCCTGAGTTAGAAACCTGTCTTGGAAGTCTTGGATAATATAAGATCATTCGGAGTTGGACTCTAGCTCTTGTGGCCTAATTTGGTCAATTACAAGGGGCAAGAGAAGAGTTTTCTTTTTCTTTCAATTTTCAGAGGTGGTAGAGATATGATAACGTTGATAGTGTGGGCTTACAAGAAAAGGGGTTACGCAGTCGAAGCGTATTACTATATGCCTACCTAGGTACTTCTACTCGAATCCCGACTTTAGATATGTCACTTTATTATAACTCTAGCATATTACCTTGTCAATTCGTTCCAATATCCAATAACCTAGCTTATAAGTAGATTTGAGCAAATAGAACAGAAATACTTCATACTCAATTTGTGGCTATTTTAACCAGCCTAACGACATACATTCAACCCAATATGTAATGAGTGACAGTTCCTTGACTAGGTAGGGTTATGATACCTAATATACCTAAGGCTTTTAGCACATCTTCTTCCCGTACCAGTAGCTTATCACGCCGCTGACGGGGACGTGTACTAGCGATGCGGTGGGTACAAGTAATCACCCGGTTCTGCGCCTCCGGGGCGACCGCGAGTAACTTCATACGCCGGCTTGTACGCGTGATAAACAGACATCTTGGTGCGGTCTGCATAATGTTCGGCCTTTCCTACGGCGAGTGAAACCTTCAGCGAAGGTAAATCCACCAACACACCCCTCGAGGTTACGCGCCAGTGGAGGTTAGACTTCAGGAACGGCACCACGTCTGCGCGACCCATGCTTTTCAATACCGATGGCCCGCCGTCACTGTTCTCATGCTGTATTTGGTTCTTATATCGCGTGATGAGAGCGTTGGTTAATGCGACACATCCGGTGGATTTGATATGATTTGCCTGCTGCCTACGGCAATTACCGCATCCTACACCTGAATCGCCCACTAGTAAGTTATAAAACATGTCAGTAGTCATTTTGCTAGATCACGCAAGTTCTTTCCCTCATATTATATGAAGGGATGTTTACGCTTGTCTCCGGGTGCACTTACAGCTTGCTGGTTGGACCGAGAAATTGACTACTTGACCGACCTGAGCATGTCCGGTCTTGTACGGAGTCTCGTCAGGCACCTTGCCGACGAAGATATGGATTTCGAACGGATATCCGTCAAGTTCAAACCTGACAAGAATTAGCTGGTTGTGCAATGTCTCATAGTAGTTGGGCTTTAATACTTCTCATAAATCACGTTCACAACGTAGTCGTCAACAAACATGTCAGTGGGCGCTCCTCTAAGACTACTTAATCTCGCCAGTTTAAGACCGTCTGGTTCACCCGGGTTAGCAGTTAGCCTTGACTTCTGTGCAGCTGACCAGTCGCTGTTATAAGCCCAGTTAAGCTTTTTCCAGAGTGCATCCAGATGTTTCTGCTTGTCATATTTCCCTTCGGTCGTGTAGTGCCACTTCTCTAGACCTGGGTAAGTATAACCTAGAGCTGTCACCTCCCTAACATCGGAAGATGTCCAATACCCCCCTCCCTCCTTATGGAAAGGTCGAAGTGGATCATCGGGTTTATCTGGGTGCCCTTCTTTGATAGAGTACGTTCCATTGTCTTTGTCTCGAGGGTCCTCGCCATCAAACCAAGTGTCGTCATGCAGTATTTGCCAGATGGCGGTCATTCTATCCACGTTGCTATTCAACGTTAAAACTCGTACTATAAAACAGTGCATCTGTATGACTTACCAGTGGTGAATCCAGAAAATTGGATCAAACGCAGCGACAGGTACGTGAGCCATGTGTCCTCCTAAGCATATATTTTGGCTATCCGGCTGAGCGTTACCGCCACAGTTAATATGCATGAGGTCGTGGATGTTCTCACCCGAGCCGAATACATACTTCTTTTCTTTTTTGCCTTTCGGGCCGTAATCAAGCGCCCGTTCAGTTGCAAAGTCCTCAAACTTTGGAATCGTAAGGACGCGATAGAACCCCCCTCCTGAGACTTGCCGTCGTATTCCCTAGCCTTTGATATTATTTCTTGTTGCCGTCCTCTCTATAGTGGTAGTCTCTCATTTTCTTGGCAATTTCTTGGTTGTTCTGCTTTCCTAAGATCCAGTCTTGATTCACGCCCTTTCCCTCAGGGTGCCGACTTGTAGCCTTACATAGGTCAAACTAGATGATAAGGTTTAGCCACTATATGAAGAAATATTACGATATACTTACAGGGAAAATATTCTTATCAGGTGTTGTAACTGCAGAGACCCTTAAGTCCTGCTCTCCGTTTCTGAGACTCCAATCACCCATAGCGATATTCCCAGGCATCGTGAACTGATATAAAGCATTTTTGAAGGGTACAAGCCCCTCGCTTCCAGGCTGCCTGATTTCTACTGTTTTATTCAGGATAGCCAAGGGTACACTGTAGTCCCACCTATTCTGTTCGCCGTTGACGGGCTTCTTGAGCGCCCAATCCCAGTATGGCAGACGCCAAGTCCTTGCTGCTTCCTCGAGATCAGGTCGATCTTTCCCGGGATATCTGCTGATTTTTTCCTTCATAAACTCGAAGACAACTTGCTAGAAGTCTATTAGTAGAATCATAATAGGTGCACAGATAAGATCTCTTACCTCGAAAAGAAGCACGTAAGGCCGGTGCCAAGTAGTAAATAGAATGCTATTATGAGTGCAATAGCCTTCATTCTATTTCTCTGGCTTGGCCCCGGGTTCGTCCCAAGAAACATATGGCATTCCATGAATCCCTAATACTCAGCTTTCAATACACAGCATATAAGTTATACCCGTCCCAAAACTTACCAGCAATCTGGAACCAAGATAGCTTCTCCTGTGGGGACATCTGGGAAAATTTCCATAGAGCAGGGAAGAATAAGGCCCGTTGGTTAGCATGGATCGACTTGTCAGATGTGAACCAGTCATCCACCTCCATGCGGAGATGGACTTCACGAAGTGGTTCATGTTTTTCGGGGTTTAATCCATCTTGGATGCCGACTATTGGATAATAATCCGAGGGTGATGCCATTTTATTAGGCTGTGATTGAATTACTAAATCACTAAGCACGGTTATAATGATCTGATGCTACCTATCTCTATCATGTTCTGGTGTCCTTTGATTCTTTATATATCGTAGAATCTAATGTACTTGGCTCAACTACTAACTAAGGTATACGGGCTTAAAAGACAAAGTCCAAAATTTTCATGACGTCGTAGAAGAAGAGTTGTTTCGTCGGTTAGTCGTATAAACCCATATTAGAGTAATCGTCAGCAGTATCTCTACAGGCGTTCCTCTTGTAGTATAGACTTACTATCTCCCTTCCTAGCATTCCTATTAGTCAGTCCCCACGTGCATTTCAACTAAATGACATATATCATTCCAATTCCGTCAAGGTGGAGTTGAAAGTCAAAGTTAAGATAATTGGTTGCACAATCTAGGGGGTTCACGATGTGCTTTGAAGCACGAATCAATTTTCTTCAATTTTCTCCCTTATCAATAATCTACCTACCTAGGTGCATACTAAGGTACTATTTGTGCACTAATCCTAAAAGCTGCTGGACGTTTTCGTTATTACACTAGGGAGTTGTATGTGCAGATGTACGTATAAGCCTAGCATATTAGTTGTGACTGGCTCACTTTCGGAGTCAGTGAAGGACGATAAAGCAGAGTGTTGAACAAAAGTACAAGGTAATTAATTCACTTGGAATGTAAATATTTATACCATGTATCGGGATTTCCCAATTCGGACAAAGTCCGCAAATAGTTCAACACTTGCCTAAGGCACCCTCCTATTATGCGAAGCCAAAACTGGAGGACAACATGTTCGAAATTAAATTATCCCTGGGCATAATAAGATAGGATACACTCAACGTATTAGTTTCTGCCAATATTCAACATATATCAATTAGTTACTATCCAGTCAAATGTGATTCTGTAAGTTGAGTTTAGCACCATTATATCAGGAAGTGGTTGCGTATGAGACATACCTAATAACGGGCTGAGACACTGTGAATAAAGAGAGATATAGAAGCAGAACTATTTATATTTGCACTTCTAAGTATATTGCTACGAGGCCCTTTGTTCTATATTGTTGTCGTTTTATTATACAAGCCTTACCAGGCCAGTACCTAGCCCCTATTTCGACCCACTTCGTCAAGCTGTAGCTCAGAACTCTACCAAGTGGTTAGTAGAATTGACCACTTAAACTATCCATCCCTATGATATGATAATTAATTGAGGTATCATTAAATTGCTTTTTTTCTGTCGTACTACAGAAACTGGGCATCAGGCTTATAAAATATCCAATATATCGTAAACGTATTGAAAGGACAAACGCCTTACTTCATGACTTTGGTACCAGGTAAAAGTCTCTCTACTATGCCAAATTTGAACTCTACCTAATCTAAGCTTTGCAATTTTTAATATCACCCTAACTACCTAGTCTGCGGCTGTTTTTATGAATAATAGAACACTTATGTTAATCCACAAAGAAGTAGGCGTTGAAAAAAAGAGGTGATGTGTGCAAGGAGTTTCAAGCCATCTAAGCCATTTGACGCTCTTGAGATTGATTAGAACCATATATTGTCTTCATGATAACAGAATGGTTGAAATTATATCACAATACTGTCTACAGTGTTCTTATAAGCAAAGATAGAAACGCCAACCCCTTGAGTTGATATCATTCTGCCTTTTGGTAATGTAACGGGTTGACGGCTGTCTCCCGAACACTTATCTACCGGGTCTGATCTGAAGCCAAGGTGCTCCTTAACAGAGAAATTCATGGTCAGCAATCTAGTTAGTCTACCTTAGGTACCTAGGTAGCTTGAATTTACAGCTTTGGAAACCTAAATAATCATAGTCAAGCTTTGCAAATGAATCTCCACCATAGAACTATACACGCTTCACTGCTCAAGTTCAAGTCGTTCGAAACAATTGGGCAGATTTGTCCCCACCGCCACGGTTTCGTATTATTCTTGTCACTTACATTAGTATCGAGTAGTATTCTAAGTATCCCAACGACAGAGTGACCTAAAACTGTCTAATCCTAAAATAAACCATGGTAGTTCTTACAGAACCGACTTTTCTCCCACTCCTGCCATTGTTGTCAGGCAATGCTCATACGTAGGCCCGTCATTTGTTGACTGTTTCCTCGACTACTGCCTGCTGATACCAGTACCGGATTTCACTGCTCTCCATCCAGAAAGGTAGGAACACCCCCTATCTCATACCCCACGCGTGATTGGCCCTCAGAACTTATCAGACCTCTATTACTTTCATGCGCCTTATTTGATGAAGGCAATCTCGTAGCCTACCCTAGTGACATCCTCATATCCCCTCCTGCCCTCTCCTGTTTGTTATCTCCACATACAGTGTGGGAGATACTTTAGTTTGTACCTGTGCCCTAGGTGCTCTTGATCAAAATCTTCCTCGGGGTGAATTGAAATCAGATTTTTCTCCTGCTGACGCGAAACCTTTAGAGCCCTAACTGTTGGAGAGAATGCCGACGCTATCGTCAAAGCTGGTACTTCCAGCTGAAATTCCCGTGTCAGTGCTTGGGGTTCCGATTTCTGATTGGCTACCAACACATCTGTTCAGTCTTAATTAAACATTCTCCCAGACGTGTTCTGCATAAGTGGCCAGCTCTGGAATGCTGATAATATAATCCCCCTCTCGTGGGCCTGGGGCTCGTAGAAAGAGAAGCCGAAACGAGAGTACCAATTCACCGCTAGTGACATGGTATGACACCGGGTTAGTGGCTGTATCCTTGGTGATACTAATTCTCTGCCGTAGTACTGGTTGGAGAATAGGAGGAACGGTGGCTGCTCGTCTCGTAGTTGTATATCTCCGGTAGATGCCGATATGGAGTGCTTCGTGTAGGTCGGTAGGGATTGTAATGATTAGGATCCCTTTGCTAGCATCGTACCGGCGGAGGCGAAAAGGGCGGTTTTCACGGCGATATAGGTCTTCGAAATCGGCAAGAGAGACTTCTACTAATTTATTAATAAATAAATCTTCAAAATTAAAGGAAGAAAAAATATACCTTATACGACGAGAAAGTCTCCTTAGACCTTTTTTACAGCCTCAAAGAAATCTTGAATGGTTGTAAATCGAATTGTCGGCGTATCATCTCTTTGGGTAGTGGCTAAAGTTGAGGCTGATAAGGCTGGGGATTCTGACGCCATTGTAAGAAGAGGCGTGGCGAGAGGGTAGTGCCCGGTTTTAGAAGAGTACTTCGTATGTACTGTAACCAGTAGGCGATGGGATACGGCAGAATGTCCACTTGAAAATTATGATAATACGATCCAGGTCGTTCCAGGTCGCAGGTCAACCCAATGTCATCCCTGCCCATCAGCCCAACCTCTAACCTAATTGGGTAACGATTTGGGCGGCCAAGACTTGAACATTGGGGTGAGCTTTGAGGCTCTTAATTATTGGAAATGCGCTGTAATACTTGCTAAACACGCTGAAATTACAGCACGTAAAAATCACTAAATTTTAATATTTTATTTAATTAATTAGCTTTTATGAAAAGTTATGAAATATATGAATATTATGTTAACTAGGGTAAGCTTAGCCCAAAGTGCGCTAAAAGTTTTTCTTTACCATTTTAAGTTAGAGGTTGGGCTGATGGGCAGGGATGACATTGGGTTGACCTGTAGACTCGGTGGTTCGAAGCAAAGTTCCAGGTAAGGACATCCTATTTGCGTCCCACTCTATCAACAAGAATCCAAAGATTCAATAACTTGAGACGTAATTGCCAGAAATATTTAGTACCAAGTTCTAACATTTCCGCAATACACAGGTACTCATTTACGGCAAACTTGCCGATTCAAACGGTCATAATGATATGAAGCCGAACACCTTGGTCTTGTGTCCATACTGTTCAGTGGCAAGCATAACACGCACCGTCTAGTTTAGCTTCGCTTGATGTGTTAATTAGGGAGATACGATACGAAATCGCGAATCGATCCTATTATTATAGGAAAGAAGTTGCGCATGGTTATTAATAAATGTGTTCCCATGATTCTATGATTCTATTACATCGTGAATTTCCGAGTCCTAATAAATCATTTGAGCAAATCTCATTCTGGCTAGACCCTATTCTTAAGGTAAGTATCTAATATTAGGTAGGGAATCTAGTAGATTGAGGCAATCGTTGTCAGTTATGAGATAATTCGACATCGTACAAGAGACCGAACCGACTCGATCTTATCGGAATTATAGTTATATCGAGAAGCTAACAACGAATCCTTCGAGCTACAAATCTCATATAAGAGGCAATAAGATGCGAGCTGACCAGTATATAATATTGTTACAATAAGAGGTAGGTATCTAATTTTTTATTCCCCCCAATCTCTCAAGTCCTCAGGAAAGCCCACACTCAGCTAGTTCAATAAGAAGACAAAGAAAAAGGCAAAAAAAGAATAATGGGGTTGATAGGGGTAAACCGCCAGCCGGCCAGTCGTGCCAAGGCTCTCGTTACCACATTACTGCTAACTCTCTCCATACCCGGCACCATCGAGGCGGTATCACTCCCGCCCCCCACCGGTCCTTACCAGGTTGGAGTCCGCAAATACGCCATCGATTACTACAATGATCACGATCCCGTGGCGCCGAACAACATCAGCACGGCGTTCTTGGCGACCATCTTCTACCCCACGCTCCAGAAGCCCGAAGGTGCTCCGAAGCCGTATTTAAACCCCGAGACGGCGGCCTTCTTCGAACAAAACTGGCATTACTCAAACGGGACCCTTTCGTCCATCACTTCGACCGTGCAAGAAGACGCGCCTTTCCTGGAACCGGAAAGCGCGGCCGACGGGCTCCCAACCATTCTATTCGGTCCGGGAGGCGGTGGTCCCCCCGTCGAAGGAAACACCATCTTACTCTCCGAACTCGCGTCACATGGCTACGCCATAATCGGCATAGACCACCCGTTTGAGCAGCCCTTCATCCGATATCCGAACGGGTGACGGGGATCGACCTAGACAGCATCGATATCGATCTCTCGGATATCTACAACATGCGGCCAGAAGTCAACTCCGTGTTCCTAAACGGCCATCTCCCCGAGTTCGTGCGAAATCTGAAATTGCCACTGAGCACTACCAAGCTCGGTGCCTTCGGGTACTCTCTCGGCGGCGCAGCGGCCCTCGGCTCGCTCCAAACCCACGACCAGATCGTCTCCGGACTGAATCTTGACGGCACCCTTATTGGGATCCTAGCGCTAAACAGCAGCGCCGCCGACGAGCGGAAGCCGGCGTTCCTAATAGGCCACGAAGGCCACGGGGATGTTGGAACGGGCGATACTACTTGGGTGACGTTCCCGGGGCGGCAGACGGGCTGGCACCGGAAGATCAATATCAACGCGACGACGCACCATGACTTCTTCGATGATACTTTCTGGAAGACACTCGAGGTCGGTTCTGACCCCCACGCGGGCCTAATCGATGGTCTCGAGCAAGTTAAGGTTCTGAACGCTTATGTCAAGGCTTTCTTTGACTTCACCTTGCTGGGCAAAGAATTCTCCTCTCTTAGACGGCCCCTCGCCCGAGTTTCCGGGAGTTGTTTTCTCTACCTAGTGTGACAGGTCCTCGATAGACCGCGGTTAAGAAACTGAATGAGGAGGCAGCAACTTCTAATCTAACTCACGAGCAGTTATGATTAGACTCCATTACGTTCCAACCGCGAAGAGACAATGGCATGGTGTCCCTGATCAGAAATATAAATATAAATCCCTCGGTTTCAACAACATAAGTATCAACTAATATCCATAGCATCCTCACTAGGTACCACCTACTCCTGGTGTCCACCTTCGTTAGATCTCCCTCACTAATAAGAGACATTGTGAGTGAGACTTGACCAACGCCATTCGTATCGTTATTCGCGAATATTGGCAAAAAATAAAATTGGCATTGCAAAAGATAAAGATGCATCAGCCGCGAATCGAACGCGGGGCCCATCGATGGCAACGATGGATTTTACCACTAAACCACTGATGCTGTGCTCCTTGATGGATGCTTGTTGATGCAAAAACGAACTGTAAAATTTTGCTATATTTTCCATTGCAAGCTTGCTCCACCGAATGCTTCGCCCAATTGGCTGCATCATCTACCTTATTTCACACTAATTGCCGGGGGGCTAACTAACAGTAGTGTATACCTGTTAGTCGGATTAGCACCGGTGTGATTTTCGGGTGTTCAGGACCCATCCGGGATATCTGATAACTGTTAGCGGCAGCGATGCACAATTTTCAACAGATCTTCAGTGAAAGGTATAAGCTCTAATATTTATTGCTATATACACGATTAACCCTTCGTGAGGTGTATTGACGGTTCGCTGCGAATTTATTTACTCGTAATAAGTTATAATACGCCCTCCGCTCAAAATAGGGGTAACAAGTAAGATCAGGCATTCATTCACGTTCTGGTAAGTACCTAGGTAAACTGGACCTATGAGGCTACCACAGTCCTGGGGATAAATAAGCAGATAATGCATTGAATGTGTTAGAGGGTGTAATATTTGAGGTCAAAGTGAGCATAATATGGGCTGAATCTCGCCTAACAATTATTATACGTAAGACTACTAAAAGATTTAAGGAATTTTGGCTCGATAAGTTTGCCAATAATCACGAACGGGATATGAGTGCCTTTATTACTTTTTAAAGTCTCCATAGGAGCTTCTTGGAATTGTTAAAGCTGTGTTTCCATCCCGTCGCCGGGGCTATTATCTCCCATCGATCTAATAAGGGCTTGACGACACTATCAATATTACCAGCCGTACCAGCGCGTACATCGAACGCCAAGTATGTCAAATCAGTTAATGAATTTCCCACCACATCCGCCGCACAACTCGGCCGATATTTCATCCATGATGATGTCTCTAAGTTGAGGGGCCATAACGACGAGATCCTCCCGCTTGAGACACTTGGAGCCGCATACGCCGCAGGTACGCGACATGCCGGGTGCTAAAATTGGCAATCCAGTAGTCGCGCAGGTAGCTATACGCCCATTAGTATTTTCTCGAACGCGTAGCTCCTATTCTGGTACTTTGGGCACCTAATTAGCTGGCGCTTACCGAAGATATGTTTATTACCGCAACGCGACATCTTGCCCATCGGTTCGAGGGGCAGGCCACAGAATGAGCAAGTCTGACTACGGCCGATAATTGCGAAATGATCTTTCAGCGCGGCCTGTTCTTCATTATCCTCTGCCGTTGAGCCTAGGAGTCCCGTTACCGGAGGGCCTCCTCCATACATCCATTCGAACACCTTTGCTTCGGTGCTGAGTTTCTTCATAGCTAGAGCCGTATCTTTCTGCTTGTTCTGGTCTGCATTGCAGTCGTGACGGCCGAAAAGGACGCGGCACTTTACTCCCGCGTATGTATCTCGCCCATACCAGACAGTACTATGGTGACTGGTGAACACAGCGGTAATTCCCCCGCCTGGACTAGCCGTCATTCCCCAGATACGGACTCGGTTAATATGGACTTGATCTTCAGTATCTAAGCCAGCAAAATTTTCTTCGGGGTCGTAATCAGATCCCTCCGCTGAATCGGCATCAATTTCCTCTTCATCAGCTGAACCGTCCTCGGACCCGGCACTGCCAGTATCGGCCATTGGCTTGTATGCCATGGCCCGCGGAAGCTGATGCTCAATCGTCTGGTTGATTTCTGTGGCCCATCGAGGCCCAACAATTCCATCTTCCAGATTTGTAGGGAGCGGAAGGTTAGTCTGGAACCAGCCGTCGTTCTCGTGAGTGGCCGACAGTCGGACGAGTGAGTACGAGGGCATGCCTGTCGTCCGGGAGAGAGAAGGAGGATGGATTATGAGTCCTGTTACTTATAAGCTGGGATCCTAAACTAGCAGGGGGAAGGGTCTATGAACCTGTGATCGGATTTTGTGTTAATACGGAGTTTTCTTGATCTGGATATGTGGTCTTGCACTCGTCCGTAGTGTGCTTGATAACCCGGCTAGACGGCTGGCAGTCAAACTGTATCTGAAAAGCTTTCGCTTGTGAGGGCGTAGCAATAATACCGCGACAGACCTTCAAATCTCCAACAGTCCATATCTAATACCAAGTAAATACGATGATTGCGATGGAAGCAATATGTTATCAATTACTCACCAGGTCTTCCCACACCACAAATGCATCCGTAGATAAATAATGGCAAACCCCGTTAGAGTCAACTTTACCAACCTCCACCTTCGGACACGTCATATGCTCGTAGGGTAGGTGAATGGTAACTTGCCTGAATCCAACATAATTTTTGGCTACATACGATATTATGCTAGTTTTTGACCTGCCCCTTTTCATCCACGGCCCCCAGCTTAGTGCATATGACGAGCCCGAGGGCGAATAATCTGGATCGGTAGGCTGCAATATATGTCAGTCTGAAGTAGAATCTTAAGGAAAGGGGTTGATCACATACGTCGACTTTGGGATGAGGCCCTTCAGCTACGAATCTTGCGACTTCTTCAACTCTCCATTGACCGCAATCACCCGGGGTTGCGCTGGAGTTGTGTTTGGACTGAACTGAGATGATGACAACTTCTTCATCATCGTTCGCATATGCCAGTAACGCCCCATGGCTGCCCGTGTCCTTTGCCCAAGCGAAAGAAGTGATATACTCTTTAGTATAGTCTACTTCATGCCCTTTGGCAAGTGGTAAAAGCATGCCTGCCCCTACGCCCCAGGCGGCTACCCATGGACTCAAGGCTCTAGCGTTGCGGCCACGGAGCTTGAAGGCATTCATACCGTCTGATGCACCTTCGCAGTAGATAGTAATAGAACCAGAGCCGGTAAGAATAGCGAGGACCGAACGATTCATCCTGCCAAGGCCACTAGGTGACCATTCTAAGGCGACGAGGTGGTTCATGGAACTGCCTTGGCTCGCCACAGTGCCCGAACCACCACCCCCAGGGGTGTACTCAAAGTCTGGAACTTTCTGTTTGACGAGGTCAAATATAGGACGGTTCAACTCTGGACTTCTATGCTCGACAGTTGGAAATCTAAGTGTAGTTTCATTATACTGTCGAACCACTCCGGCGCTCCCGCCATTAGCGGTTTTTGGAATGGAGAATTCCGGGACAAAGACGAAGACACAATCATCGCATCCAATGGCCAATTCTGCGTCGGGGGACCACACGATATTATGTGTACTTGAAGGAGCGGCCGTAAGACTGAACGATTCCAATGGAAGGATATTTTGAGGTGGTTTATCAGAAGCCATCTCGGAGAGATGGACGTCTTGTTTTGTAATTCTCAAGTCATACTAATAATTAATCATCGACAGATAGTTTGAGGATGAGAGAAAGTATACGATAACGGGGAAGGCTCCGATTGTTGTTTGTTGTGAGAAGTAGATGCGAAATGTACCTAATTTATGATGTAGAAGAAGAAAATAAAAAGAAATCAAAGTTTATCTCAGTGTAAGTACCTAAACAAATACAAAATTACCCAAAATAACTGCACGCAACGATGCTATTTCTTTTAACCCATGACAATTCTATCTCCCCATCACTTTTTAAACTTGTCCACTCAATACTACCTGACTACCACACTTCTATTCATTGCTATACTTTTAGAATATTTAACCTTGTTGTCGCTATGGCAGATCAGGTACATCGGCTCATCTAACTGTCCATAATCTTTTTTCTTTTCTTTTTTTTCTACTTCATTATTAATAACGTGATACACGGATTTATAACATCACTTAATTCTTCGGGGTCTCTAAGTATGATCCCAAAGCCCATAGAGCAGCACAACTAGCTAATGCTGTCGCGCCTATAAGCTTCTTCCCATACCAATTATCATCCGTTAGGGGTTTAGCTGTTTGCAGCCTCTTCGACGGTCGGGACTTGGGTTTGTTTGAAATCGTAGCATTGTTCTCGCCTGCTTTCTTCGCTTCTGCTTCTTCCTCGTCCGCAAGAACTCTTAGTCTTGCAATAGTTTTGCTGAGAGCTAGCATTTCGTCATCCACTGTGGTATTCCTAGCTCCGTCCACTTCAACATTCTGAATGTTGCCAAAGAAATCGGTTAGTAATCGGCTTCGGGCGGCTTCTGCGCCTCCTTGAAACAGATCGTATCGGACGCCTGCGTTGGAGTGTATCTTCTCGTAGTTATAACTGTCGAAGAGGTCGCCGATCGTTTTCTTGCTACTTAAGTCCTTGACTTCGGATTCCAAGAACTCGAGGTTATAATATGTATATCGGTCAATTACAGCAACCCCGACGTCGTTATCGGCGTGGTGCGAGTATGACGACTGATCGAGTTCGGAAGATCCGGTAGCGATAATATTAGGAGAGTATAGCTTGCTGTACATAGTGTTTGCTTGACACGTGTCGATCATAAATAGGATCTCGTGGTACCTGTCCCAATACTTATGTTAGTCAGGATGTCTCGTCGAAACAAAATGTAGAAAGAGCCTCAAACACCTTCTCTTTTCCCACATCTGTTCAAACGCATCTGCCAAGTCAAAAGCACCGATCTCTTCAGCATCTTGAAACTTGAGGAACTCGTTTCCTCCATGTCCTGTCATATAGACGAAGATGTTGCTCCGGTCGTCAGTCAGCAGTCGCTTACTTCTGGGCATCTCGTCCCCAACGCGATCCGTCAATAAGCGAATAAAATTCTCGACGGTGACCTCGTATCCTCGGTAATCGACTTCGATATTGTCCCCGTATAGGTCGACAGCGCGGTCTGCGTTACTATACACGGTCCCGGGGAAGGCATTGCGAGGGTTGCAAGCCATGTCGTCGGGTAGCATAAGAATGATTTGCGAATCGGGGATGCCCAAGCGCTTGACAGTTCGGTACATGGATAATACATTGGCGAGGTGGCGATAGTTGAACCAGAACCTCGACGTGCCAACAAGGACGGCCCAGTTACTTGTATGTTCGGCTGACACGATCGGGGGCGCAAACAGCGACGCTGCGAGAAGCGCAGGGAGGCTTAACACGGTGGACAACTTCATGATGGATAACTATTATCATCAGATATCATCAGATGTACGAAGTTTCCGTTTAGCGTCTCGTCGTCGGTAGGATAATGGTAGAATAAGAATGTTCTTTCGGAATTCTAAGACGATATCAATGTCATGTCGTTTATGTTATTATCGTCAACGTCTTGGAAGAAATCTTAGAAGAAACGTCTTAAAGATAGAGAAGAATATTGAATTGAATTTGGAAACCGATTTGTCATCTCAGCCGAAGGGCAAAGGAGTCAGTCAATTAAAGCCAAGGGGTCCCGACTTCTGTCTCTACCGTGATACCTAAATCTATGGTCGGCATGTGTTATCTCCGATTGACAAAAGGCACATACCTAGGTACCTACAAGGAGGTATAAGGTTAGGTACTGCTTACAGGTCCGGTGTACCTAAGATACAGGTACCTAAGGTACAATACCTATTGTACTTCCAGCGTTGTAGCGTCATCGGCCCGGGCAACCTAGTAGCTGCAGGGACTAAAGTGCCCTTACCCAATAGCTCTAGGCCGATTCTACCACATGCCTCTTAAGCGCGCTGGCGTTAAAAGGGCTAACTGCTTCAATGCCCCAGATTCGTCCACTGACCTACCGGTAACCTACCATCGACCGACCACTCGCTTCCCAATACCTGCAACTCGAGTCCATTTATGTACACAATACCAAACTTATAAGCGGGTTGCAGGGTTTCGTACCCTGGCGATTATTCTACTTTTACGTCATGCGCCATCTATTTGAGATGTTGCTCGCACCGCAAAGTAGGTACCTAGAGGTAGGTACCTAACCTTAAATTCATCAATCTTAAACTTCTGTCATTAATTTTCCCTCATGACGATCTTTGCCAACCTAACACTTTACTCCGCATCGTTCACGTATTACTTAAGTTTATTTAGTTCTGTTAAAAAGTTTATACAAACTCTTAAGACATTGCACTGCATTGCATTGCCTTGCAGTGAAAATGTTTCATTGCAAACTTCGCAACTCGTCTACGACACTTTGACCGAGGCCGAGACCTAGACCCCTAGACCCGCGTCACCTTTTGGAGAGCTACATCTATAAGATACCAGAGACTTGCGCAATACCCAGTATAAAATCATATGTACAGGAGCCCAAGGTAGCTGCTAATTAACTCACCTAGTTGTTGCACTCACTACCTTTTCCAAAATATTTTGGAGGCCAAGTAATAGGCCTATTCAGAAAAAAAGCAAAAAGGAATACCAAAAATAGGGAATTTTGCTTATACTTACCTAGATATCTACCTAAATCTTCCACTTCTCCACCAACTTGATATCTTGATATCTTCCACTTAGCAATCTCGAATAAACAACGAAAAAAAGAAGAAAAAAAAAGACTCGGTCTCTACTTTACTAGCAAGACTCAGCCGAGCCTAACCGATAGCAGCTATGGGCCACCCTCCAGCTTACATATTCATAGTTAGGTTTGTTTCTCGGCAGAATATTATCCATTTTTAAGCTCGGAACGTGAAGCTAACCACGGAAATCTAAATTTAGGCATGGTAAACGTCTCGACGCCGCCGATAAACAATGGCACTTGTCCTCTCCGACCCCTTATGACCCGCCTCTGACATACGGTGGATGGCTACAGTCTAAGACCGTCGGAGCGAGGATAGCACATATTTTACAAGAGAGGGAAGCAGAGGATGAAGCTACCGTTGCTAGTAACGAGTCAAACAACAGCCTTACCAAGCCCAAGAAGCGTCGGTACAAGGTTGTAATACACAGTTCGCCCTTCCTTCGATGCGTCCAAACATCCATTGCCATAGCCGCCGGCCTCGCCTCTACTCCCGCTTTGCCTACTCCCATAGAAAGGTCTCCCTCCCCACGAAGTACGCATGTGTCACCCCTGAGTTCGCCGGCCATACGACCCAATACGTCTACACCCCCGCTTGCGAAATCATCCCATAGCCCCTCAAAAGCTAGATTGGTGGAGAGGTCTGTTTTGCGACTCGATGCTTTCCTTGGAGAATGGCTATCACCTGACTACTTCGAGCATATTACGCCACCACCAAGATCAAGCCTTATGCTAGCAACAGCAAAAGCTGAGATATTGCGCCAGGAGAATCACAATGACTACGCTCAGTTCCATACTCGCCATGTTCCAAGTACCTCCTCTCAATTATGGAATGCTGCTCCTAGTCGTGGGAGTCCCTTGGCTACCTCAGTCACCCCCGAATCCGACACCAACCCAGGTCTCGATAGCCTGTCCTCCTTGAAAAGTCATCTACCAAGATATAGAAGCGAGTCGGTTGGGCAAATCGACCCAAGAACAGCACATAAGGTATCCTTGCCCAACCCTACGTTGAATCAAGGATATGTCGGCCCGGTTCCTTCTTATGCTCTTTCGACTTCAGAACCCATACCAAGGGGTTATGTGACACATGCTCGCGATGCTTGCGTCGATTTTGACTACCAGTGGGACTCTAGTAGAGATGATATAGGTTGGGGAGACGGAGGCATTCTACCTGAAGAATGGGCCGAGATGCACCAGAGATTTAGGAAAGGGCTGAAGCGATTAGTCGAATGGTATAGCACAACGAAAAATCCTGCTGAGATGGTGACAAAATCCTCGAGTCCGGCATCCCCCAAGTTTCCACCAAATAAGAGTGATAATAGCAGTCGATCTATTGACGATGAAGTTGAAGTAGAAAGCGTTGTTGTCCTTGTTTCTCACGGCGCCGGTTGCAATGCCCTTATAGGTGCTATCACACAGCAACCAGTCCTTATCGATGTTGGGATGTCGTCGATTACGATGGCGGAGCGGAAGCCAGAATTTGATAGCGCCCTTGCTACTACAAGCATTTACGGAGGGCAAGCTTCTTCACTTGAGAAGCCTCTATCAGCCAAGCAACCTTCATTATCGGATATGTTCGAGTTGAGATTGTTTGCTAACACAGAACATCTTTCTACAATTACTCCAGCCGGACTTAGCCGTTCTCTTTCTGCTGCGAGCCGGAACGGTCGAGGTCGAAACAGCAATGGGTTTACTTCAGTACTAAAAGAGGTTGCATTTGGCAACTCGTTATATGGAAACCAGGCATCTTTAAGTCGTAGCAATTCGATAAACGCCTCGCTAGGCAGCATGCGAAGAGGCTCGCCAGTGCCGACATCATCATCGCCCAAGATGGCGGCTGCTGTGGGCGTAACTATTAGTAATGGTACCTCCAGTGCCTCATCTACTCAAGCCGATCGCTCTAGCTCACCGGGACTATGGACACCGCCCACCCCGGACAATGCTCTTCCAGAGGAGCAGACGGAAACTTCACCCATAACCAAAAATGGCCACCAAAGCGAAGCAACAAAGCATAATGGGGAGACGTCTACGGAAATACAAGAGGGTTATTCCCAACCTAATGGCACCGGATCTTTTGTCGCGAAGAAGACTATTTCAAAGACGAGATCGGAATCGTCTCATGGCGAAGGACATGACCAATTCGACGAGAATCCTGCCCCGCGGCTATGGGGCGGCGCGAGTAACGGCCTATGGGGCACTCCTCAGCCTCCCGGAGAGGCTGAAAGAATTAGAGATTTTACTTCGACGAAGCGGCGGTGGACTGTCAATGAGCGATAAAATCCAATTATAGCAGCGACCATAAGGGGATAAAATCGTTATCCTACTCCACTCAAATAATAACTTGCTTCGTTACATGCTACTTTCGCTATCGGACGATATCTAGGCCGATGCGGCTGCCGACATCATCAACGGCGTATTTCTAGATGTTTTCCTGTTTTTGGAGTTCCTTGGCTAAGGGGATATGGAATAGTCCCCATCAAATACCCCCTTCAGCTCAGAGGATATTTCTTTTTTTGCAGCCTCCCATTTTGCTGTTATGGGAGATACCTCTTAACAGGTCAATGATGGCATAACGAGGGAATATGAAAAAGATTGAAAGGCTCAAGTTTGACTCGTAGTAGTGGGCCATGGGCTACGTCGGGCCTGAACTACCTAGGTAGCCGTTAGTTGGTGATGAATGAATGAATGAATGCCCAAACATTTTATATCTGGAGTGATTATGGAAGAATAACCAGGGGATCGAATTGCCCAACCCGTAGTATTCCAAATCAGAATTAATTCTAATGATACTACTCTCCAGAAGCCCCAGTGAGAAGAGGGTAAAACATGCGAGTCTAAGTGACACGAGTAGGCAGCGCCTAGCTTCGAATCCTAGGTGGTTCTCGATCTGCATGCGCCTTCGCGCAGCATCACACAGCATAGAAGACCCTGTATCAACCTATAGAGGCGCATGGGAGTAAACGCCTATCTACTACTCTACACGAGATATTATAGAGCGGGGTTAATGTTTTAATTACCTGGTAGGAATAACAAAACAACAAAACAAGACAGATATAATTACAGTTATAGTTACAGTTACATATAACTAGTTAACCCAAGTTATAAAGATTTGTTTCAAGAACAGCGGAAGTCTCAATTCTAGCCATAGGGGCGACATGTCTAGCACAAAATCTCGACTAGAAATGTTCCAACCCCCTCATAAACAAAACGCCTTGAATATGCAGTTCAGCACCATACTCCTATGCTCGCGCAACACAGATGCCGCCTTCGAGATTCGACCCCGTACCGGTTTCTCGTCTACAAACTCTTGTCCTTAGCTATAAAGCCGTACCAGGTAGTTAAAGGCTCTCTCTCTCTCCCTATCTCTCTTTCTTCCCGGATCAACAGCTCGCTCAATGACTCTCCTCCTCCTCCTTCCTCCTAAGTCCACCGCCTGGGATAGGATCTAGATCTAAACCTAGACCACGAGATTTTCACCCCGTCGGTCCTTAGGTACTTAATAGGTTAGGTATCTTCGATAAAGAAAACCATATGGTTGGTCCTTGGCAAAAGGAAAAAAAAATCAAAAAAAAAAAATCAAAACTCAGGGCCCTTTCAACCAAACACCTTCTTCATAGCCTGATGCGCCAACTCGACGCCCAGGAACGTCGCCGCGTTAGCCGGCACGGCCCTCGCCAGGGCGGGGCCGAAACCGGGGAAGAAGGCCTTGACGCCGCCCTTCCCGTACAGCTCGCGGACCACGCCGCCGATGCTCACGTGGCCCTCGGCAGTCTGCAGCCGGCTCTTGACGGTGTCGACGGGGAACACGGGGATCCACATGGCGATGCCCGCGGCGCCGCCGGCCGCCGTGACGGCCGTCAGGCTCAGGTCGCCGCTGGGCTGGCCGGTGGCGGGGTCGCGCGGGGTCAGGCGGCGCTTAATGTACTCGTAGGTGGCGAAGTAGGCGGCGGAGCCGGGGCCGTCGCGGGCGAGGGTCGCGGCGCTGCCGCGGAACACGGACCGGACGCCGCCTTCGCGGTACAGCTGGCGCACGACGTCCATCGCGCCCTTGTACCGGGGCTCCTCGCCGGGCTTGAGGCGCTGCCCTTGCACCTGCAGGATCACCTTCACGCGCTCGAAGGGCGCGGTGATGGCCGTCATCGGGATCGCGCTGAAGAAACCCGCCGCGCTGATCTGGCCGATGGATAGGGCGCCCGTGGGGGAGGGCGGGGAGAAGGAGGTTACGATTTGCTTGCCGAGGTCGTAGCCCCAGAAAGATACGGCGACTAGGATTTTATTTTGTCAGTTTTTTTCCTTTTTCTTCTTGTTTTTCTTCTTCTTCTTCTCTATGCATACCACAATTTGCGAAAGAATGAATCAAGGGAGAAGGAGGGGAAGAAGAGAAACAGAAAGAGGGAAAGAGGAAAAGAAAAACATACACATAGGGGTAACGCCGACCAACGGCGCGCTAACACCCGCATACAACCCCCTCCTCAGCCCGTCGCGAGCAACGCTCTTCCTCACGACGTCGATGGCGGAGGAGTACGCGCCCTTATCGGCGGTCTGCAGGCGGACCTTGACGAGGTCGAAAGGGTGGCCGACGACGACGGCGCAGACGCCGCCGAAGCCGCCGGCTACCAAGGACCGGAGTTGAGACGAGACGCTAGACGCGGCGGCTGCGGCGTCGGCCTTGAGCTCCGTTTTCAGCTCCTCCTTGCTCTCGGGGATGTGCGGCAGGTGGTCGGCGACTTTGGCCGGGAGCGACGAGTGCAGCTTCTCGTTGATGCCGGCGGCGTGCTTGTCGTTCGACGACATGGCGGCGGCGGTGGCACTGCTGCTGCTGCTGCTCGTGCTTGTGCTCGTGCTACTGCTACTGCTTTCTTACTCGGTTCGATTCGCTTTATCTTTTGCTTTGCTTGGGGGTTATCCTTCGCACCTATCGAATAAGTCGGGAGGGTCGATTGTCCTGTTGCGCGAATTCACGCCCTCGATAGAACCACAAGTGGTTGGCTTGTCGAAATAACAACAATAGTTCGATATTGTTGCGCCCACGTTACACTTTCAACACAACCGGAGTCCGAGACAGATACGTAGAACAAAGAAAAGCAAGCAGGAACTCGAAGGGAAAACAGCTTTATCGAAAAGAAGCAGAGTCGGTAAAGTAAGAAACCAAAGCCGAGCAAAACGTCAGAGATAGTTAGTCTTCTTGCCTCGGCAGAAACCCAAAAAGAAGGGTTCGTAAAGTACCAGGTACAGGCTAGGTACTATAGTACTTCGTGTTTGCGCATACCTATACAGAAGTACCCGCTTTTTGCTAACCTTTAAGCCCGGGCCTGGAACGCCTTACCTCAAGGCTCAAGTTCAATACAATATATTACAATACACACATCGTAGGTATCGCAATGCAAAAAGCACATATAATAATATCTCGTTGCTTTTTTTTTTTTTTTCTCGATATTCAGTTGAAGCTATATATTAAGTTAGGTATCTAGGTAGGTACAATTCAAAACCGATAATATCAGTAACAACAGCCTTGCCACCTGAATGACCCCACGATGACCATCTAAAGAATAAACCGTTAAGCCGAACGAGTCAGGTATATACTATGTATCTATCGTGCCTCGGTCAAATCGGTTTAATGGATCTAAGTAGGTGTTGTCCAGACTCCACTGTCCTTTACGTAAATCTCAGGTACCGAACGTAGCTGGGTAGGTAGGTCAATAAAAGAAAAAAAAAAAAAAAAAAGAAATACCCCGCCGAAAAGTCCGCAGGCGCCAATTCCCCACGTATTCTCAGTACAACCATACACGAACAAGGCAAACACCAAGTCGCTCAATCACATCCGCGAAGTTACCGGTTATAACATTACGTCTTTACTTACATATATCCAGTGTTACCAACCCTACAGCAAGGCCACCATTTATTCCATTAGTTCGGCCCGCCCAAAATTAGGTGCCGGCAGAAGCCGTGCAGGTTGGTTCCTGACCCGGCTATAGGTACCTACCTACGACGATACGTCATAATCATATGCCAAACTGCCTGCTGTACATAATAGGAACGGTGGAACTTATTGAATAAAATGCACGTGTAAATGGTTCACTCGCACATGAATGAGGCTAGGTAGTTACATAGGTACCTAACCTACCTTAGGTAGGCAGGTATTCGCTCTCCAACAATACAGAACATCTAGATCTTTAGAACACCTAATAAAAGAATGGGGTATGCTTGCTCGTCATTTCCCTCTATTCCATTTTTAATTTTATCTTCGAGTTCATCATCGTCTTACAACTCTCTCCAACCACCCTCGCTCTGTCCAATGAAAGAATATCACCACCCATCATCGAACGCCCCTAATGCACATTTACTCCGGGGAAAAGGAACAAACTCGCCCGCAATATACCGCATCTACCCCAGTTCATGGGTAGCTCAAGCGAGATAGAACGCCCCTGGCACCAACCATTGCACCAACCATTCAGCTATTACAGCCCCTCAATACCCACTTAGGCCCTTAGATGTTAGAGCATTGACCCGACCCATCCCACACCAACATGTTGTGTCCCCCTCTCTCTCCATCTGTATCGTGAGGTTGATTCCGTGCTTGCCAAGGTAGCTCTGGACTCTATCTCGAACCTCCTCCAAGTCTGCACCTCGGATTGCGGCCACGTGGATCACACCGAGGATCCTACTTCCAGACTCACTACTTGCACCGTCGTCCACCCAGAACTTCGGCACTGAGTATGAGGCAACGCCTCGCTGGTTCGTGATCTCAGACAGCGTATTACGAAGATTGTACTCGGTATCCGCTGGGATCGTTAGAAGTAAGCGCTGAGCTGATGACTTCACTAGGGGTATAGCCGTAATAAGAATCAGGTACGCAATTAAGAAGGATGCCAGAGGATCCCAGCCTGACCATGGGACAAGGTAGGTTAATATTGTCGATACAATAACAGAGGCACTTCCGAGAGTGTCTGCTAGAATATGCAAGTAGATACCGTGCATGTTCTCGTTCTCGTGGCCATGGGAATGAGCATGTCCGTGTCCGTGGCCGTGGCCGTGGTCGTGCTCGTCATGCAAGCTACAGTCGTGGCCATGATCCTTGTGGCCGTGACTATGGGTATGGCTGTGAGAGTGACCGTGCGAATGTCCGTGGTCGTGCGAATGGTCATGACTATGACCATGATGGTGCCCATGAGAGCCGAAGGCAAAGATACCCAACAAATTTACGACCAGTCCTAACGTACTAACGATGAAAAGCTCTCGAAGTCTCTTGGTTTCTCGGCCTTCTAATAGCCTCTCAAATCCCTCGAACATGATTTCAAGACTAATGAGTCTAGGGATGTTGTTAGATAAAGAATACAAATGGGTGGTAACAAAGCTTACATCAAGAAGACACCATTCGCAAACCCGCTGAGGGTCTCAATCTTTCCGAAACCATAAGGGAATCTCTCGCTAGGTGGCCATTTACTCATGACTGATGCAAACAGTCCTACTGCCAGAGCTACGCAGTCGAAGAACATATGTATACTGTCACTGAGAAGCCCTAGAGAGTCGGTCAAATATCCATAGACGGCTTGAACACCCATAAAAGTAAAATTAACGCTATAAAAAGAAAGGTCAGCATTGAATCAGAAACGTAAAATGAATCTGGGCCGGTCTTACGCCATGAAATAGAAAATGCGCCGTGAGTCCTTTTCTGTCATGATGGCATGTATCAGGGGCCATCTCGAGGTAAAGGGGAGCAACAAGGCCGTAAACTTTGAGCAACTTCCTCCATGGCCACCGTCGTAGGGATGCTCACGTATAACTGTGGCAGTAGGTGCTCTATAACTTGGGGTTTTTGGCGCGTCTATTATGTCATTCTTCTCTGAGCTAGCCAATTCCTCGCCAGTTTGTCTTAGAGGTGATGGTCGGTTTTCTCGTCTTTGTAACGGTACGAACGAATTTGCTCGGTATTGTGTTAGATTCTGCCGAGCCTGTACTTGAGTGTCAGGATCGAGATGGTCATGACTATGGTCGTGGTCGTGGTCGTGATCGTGATCGTGGTCGTGATCGTGATTGTGATTGTGATTGTGGTCGTGGTCGTGGTCGTGGCTATGGCTATGGTTGAAGTCGGGTCTGAGACCTTGGCCTTGAGGGTAGCCCTGCAAAGAACGAGCCGATCTCGAGTGGCCAAAGGACGATGGAGAACGAGAGTGAGAGTGGGTGCGGGAGTGGGAGTGAGAGTGGCCGTGATTGTGTGGAAGTGGAGGCTGTGGTAGAGCGTAAGAGGATGCCATTATGTCGTTCAATGGCCAAATTGGCTTTAGATATATTGTTTGCTTGGTCTAGTAGTGATGATGTCTAGAGTCTTAAAAGACTCTCTTCGATTTTCCAACTTTATAGCATATGTATAGGATTATTAGTGCATAAATAAGAACAAACTTATTATTAACCGACGGTCCTAAATTAAGCACACCGGAAAAGCGTAGGTACTTTCGGCGGTGATGATCGATGATGGTCGGTGCTGAATCGGTATACCTGGCTGTTGGTTATATGGGACAATTATTTGACTGCGTTGGTACGGCGTCGATAGCGATTGAGGGATCGAGCAAGAGGTAATTAATTTAAATATCTATTACAAGTTTTCGAGAGTGAGCGTGGGAGTGCTACGCAATCTTAACTAGCTGACAAAGATTAAAAGAGAAAAAAGCAATCCAAAGAGAACAAGCAAATTGTGGCATCTTATTCTGTTGAAAAAAGAGTGGAGGAGAAAAGAGAACGACGATGTCGAGAAGGAAGAAAGATCCATTCTAGCCCCCTGTCCCTGAATGCGGTTTCCTAAATCATTCTCCTTCCGATCTATGCAGCTTGCAGCAGGTACTCCGCATTATTACTAGTACCATGTACTAATCAGATGTACCTGGGGATGTTTTTCTTTTTGCCGAGTGGTCATTGAGTGTTACGGTACAAATACCTACGTTACAGTAAGATTACTAGGCTTTTAGGGCTTGTTAGGAGGTACATGTAGGCATCCCATGTTTAAAGTTTATGTGCCTGAGGTCCTTTATCTGATGTAGGTACTTAAGGTATTGTACCGAAAGTTTAGTCGGGCTGGGAAAACCTTGAAACATTGAAGAGGTACCTAAGGAGGTACCTAAGATAAGCCATCACAGGTACCCGATCTACTCTGTACCCGGTACATAATAGCGTCAAATGCCTCCTATTCCCGTCATCCAATAAAACATCGATCTTAGGTCTTGTAAGGCTCAAAACGTACCTAATACTTGGCAACCGAACTTTATCGTCGACAACACCACATCGAACAAACAATATCTCCGTCGGCAATCTTGGTAATTAAGATCATGATTACCTTAGGTACCTAACCATCAATTTGGCATTGACATGTACTCTGCCAATGCAGTTCATCCAGATTCCACACGAGAAGAGGACAGGTTGCAGATGAGATTTAAACGAGAAACTCATCGCTGTATAATAGCTTCAAGCTTACCTACAACCATACCAACTTTGTAGTAAGCTATATTCATACCTACAAACGAATCGGTATTATCTTCTCAAAATATATCTCCCCGTCTTACTAATTTTACCATGGCATACCTCGGCTTTGTGCTGGCGTTTACAGCCTTCGGATCGTTACTTGGCCTTGTTGTAGTTTTAACAATGCTACCTTCACGCTACGTCAAGCACTCACCTGTGCCTAAGGAGTCTGTTTCTGTCCAAGTCTTGGTTCTCGGAGATATTGGTCGGAGCCCGCGTATGCAGTACCATGCTTTAAGCGTTGCTCGACATGGCGGAAGGGTTGATCTCATTGGTTATAATGGTATCTTTATTTCTCTTCCTTGGCTGACGAGTAATTCGTACTAAGTCTCTGTATAGAGTCAACCCCTCATCCCGATATTCTCACCAACCCTAGGATCAAGATCTGTCCGTTGGCACTTCCGCCAGCTGTGCTTAGGTCCAGTTCTATCCCATTCATCATCTCGGGACCTCTAAAGGTGATATGGCAGATTTGGACTCTCATCCGAGTCCTCGGTTACCAGACGGAACCAGCAAGATGGATTATGGTTCAGGTATACATACTATTCTTCTTACTGCCTTTGTTATTATGATTATTAGCTAATATCTAATCCAGAACCCTCCATCTATTCCAACTCTAGCCATTACTCTTCTGATTTCTGTATTGCGTAATACACATCTCATCATTGACTGGCACAATTATGGCTGGACAATCCTCGCTGGTACTAAAGGGAGAGATCACCCGTTCGTGGAAATATCAAAAGCTTACGAGTGCGCGTTAGCTCAAGCAGCACCTACCGCTAACATCACAGTTACTCATGCTATGAGGCGACAATTAGAGAAACCGCCTTATAGCGTCAAGGCGCCAATTATTGTGCTTCACGACCGACCAGCCTCCCTATTTCAACCTTTGAAATCTTTGTCGGACCGTAAGGACTTCCTTGAAAGGTTACCAGAGACTAGGGAATTTGCTTCGAACATCGTCTCAGGCCAGACGAAGCTCATAGTCAGCAGCACGTCTTGGACGCCAGACGAAGATTTCTCCCTACTACTTGATGCTTTAGTTACATATGCTGAGAATGGATCCACAACCCCTATTATGGCAATTATCACAGGCCGTGGGCCTCAAAAGGCTGCTTACGAGGAGAAGATCCAGAACTTACAGAAAGCGGGCAAACTGCCCAACATTCGCATATTAACTGCTTGGTTAACGATGGAGGATTATGCTAAGCTCCTGAGCTGTGCTGACCTTGGGATATGCCTTCACATGTCGAGCTCTGGAGTCGATCTGCCCATGAAAGTTGTGGATATGTTTGGATCTGGATTGCCAGTTGCCGCGTACTCTGGATACGAGAGCTTTGGTGAATTAGTTAAAGAGGGTGTGAATGGATGCGGCTTCGAGACAGCAGACGAGCTAGCGGCAATATTAACACGGCTATTAGGAGAAAAAGGGGCAGGCGAGCTCCAGGCGCTACGTAAAGGGGCCAAGAAAGAGAGCGATCTACGGTGGGATGAGGAATGGGATCGAGTTCTAGGTCGTGTATTAGTGGTTATGGACTAAGGAACGACAATGCCTTAAAAGAGCGACTACTTATTACGACGATGGAAATTGATGATGGAAATTGATGATGGATGGGATTTAATTACTTATCAAATAGGTAACACCTATACGCCTTCTGGAATGCTCCGAAAATCAGCTATGCTAGTGTATAAACATACGCTATTCAACAGAAGACGGTACTTCTGGAATAATGTCCTGGTTTCACCTTTTCATTCGAAAGGTACCTCTCATCGACATAAAATTCGCTGTTTGGGACGTGGTGGTGAGTTTCGCTCATCTCGGTCCTTCGTTTAACCTAATCCTCACCCAAGCTCTCCCTAACGCACTTCCTCACCCGCTTCCTGAACTCCTTGGGGCCACCTTCTCGCTCGGCTCGCAACAGTTTAGCAGCGTCTAGATTAGCAGGGCTCTCGTCATTGGGTTCATTAAACAGGCTCAGCACGCTCAGCAGTATCGTCTCGGGGGTCTGGACGGGACTCCAGCGCTCGGAAGCACTCTCATAGCCGTACTTGTCTTCCTCCGGCGGGTGCAAGATCGATATGCAGAGTTCGCCGTTAGGGTAGATGTTGGGGTGGAACGGGACCGGGTTCTGAAAGACGATTTTGGGAGGTAGGTGAGGATACTCGGGCGGGAAGGTCATAATGGCGCGGAAATAGGCACCTGTGTTTTTTTAATATTAGCTATAACCGGGCCGGACCTAGGCGGTCTTTATGACTCGACGATGCCTATGACAAGAACGGCTCAAGAACAATGGGCTGGAGCAGAGAAAGGGCTGAATGAAGACTTACCACCATAGTACTTGCAATCGTCATTGATCATTAGAATAACCTCCCATTCGAAGACGTTGCTTTCCTTAGCCAGCCCTACTGAAATACCTGATAGGTCGGATGACGTATGCATCTCCTTGAGTTGGCGCTGTAAGAGCCGGGCAGCTCCGGAGGTCTGCGCCGACGACCCGGCCGCAGTGCTGGGCGTGGGCGTTGACATGACGATATTTGCGTGTTATGTATTACGCGACAAATGCCTAGGATATTTGTATTTTGGGATTTGTATTTTGGTAACTTGTGGACTTGCTGATGTCTGATGGATAAATCTAAGAGCTGGTATTTAAGATGTAGTTGGACGGGGGGCAACAACGGGATTGTCTAAACTAAACTAAGAGTTTAAAAAGCAACTAACTAACTAGAGCTAGAGGACGTAGTGTAAGGTAGATATACTAAACGTGTAATTCTTTGTTGGGCGGAGTGGCGTTAGATAATTGTTTAACGATAGAAAAGTGAAACAAGAATGTGAAAGCTTGAATCTACGTAGTTCTTTCTGGTCCAAATCCCCCGAGGGCGAGGGCGAATGTCCTGGAATTGGAATTGATGGTGGGGTAGCTTATTTATGTACCGGTACCAAGTTACATCTATGTAAGAATTACATGCAGGGATAAGGAAAATGAATTATATAGGTAAGAATATAGGAATATAAGAATATATATGGCATTGAATTATAACAGGTAGGACAATTACTATATGCTAGACTACCTAACTTACCCAAATTCATTTATAATAAATCTCTACGTCACACATGGTATAAAAATTGTATTTATAACAAAAATACAAGTTCATTTTCGCAATTGTGAACGGTATTAGTGAATAAAAAAAAAAAGAACAAGTGCTTTCATGCGTTACCCTATCAGAGCCTGTTAAAGGTGTTCAAGTTTGAACCCGGCCAAATTGACTCCCATAAGCCCGGGAACATGCATGCAGGCTTGTGCAACGGAACAGGTACCTAGGTAGCAGTCACTTAGGGGCACCTCCTTGTCACATATTACATAAAGTCATACCTATACGCCCATTGGGCTTTACCTTATGATAGGCAACTCCCTACCCATTTCTATGTATCTACATAGGTACCTAGAGGTAGCAATATAAGTCGACAGTTCTACCATCACTTTAAAAGAAAGAGAGAAAAGAAAAATAAAAAAAAATTGGATTACGTAGTAAGAGCTTCAAAACCACCTTATAAATAATGTTTTTATTTTCCAGCATAAATAGGGTATTCCAAACTTAACCTCTACCTCATATGATCGTACCAACCAAACCATGATACTCATCATACTGTAAGTCAAACCAAACGCCGAATCCAATGCATCCTTGACGCCCCCTTGTCCGCTTATATTTTCATATGAATACCCAAGGTATCATCCCATAAAATACCCCTAGTTAATATTAGCCCTCGAACTACTTCTTTTTCGACGTCCCAAACCCAGTAATCCCCATCGCGGCCATCATATCGTCTTCGTCGTGCTCTCCTTCGACCCGCACGTCGTCGCCGTACTCAGTCTTGATCTTCTCCTGCGTCTCCTTCTCCGCCTTCTTCTTCGCCAGCTCCTCCTGCCTCTTCGCCCTTCTCGCCTCCCTCTCCTTAGCCTCTTCTTCCTCGCGCAGTTGCAGCCGCTCCTTCAGCGTCGTTGTGCTGGCCTTCTTCTGCTCCTGCAGCCGCTCCCACACCTCCGTGATCCGCTGGTGCACCTCCGCCGCGCTCGCCTTCTTCACCTCGCCCGTCTCCCCGATGTTCCGCAGGTGCTGCATGCTGTTGACGTGCTCGACCCACTGCATGTTGTCCTTGAACGTGAGGTCGCACGCGCTGCAGTAGAACCCGGCGCCGCGCCCCCTCTTCCCCTGGCCCGCGCCCGCCGGCACCAGCATCGTCTTGCCCACGTTGGCCTCGAGGTCGATCACGTCGCGCCGCGCCCGCGTCAGCGTCTCGTCGCCCGTCAAGGGCTTGTAGTATTTTTTCCCCGCCAGCTTCGCCTCGTACCGTGCCTTCGCCTCCTCCCTCTCCGTCGCCTCGCGCTCTTTCGCTTTCTGCGCGTACTCGTCTAGGTTGTAGCTCCGCCGGAACGACGTGTCGTCGGCCGGCGTGCCGTACGCCGAGCCCTTCTTGTCAGCCATTTCAACGGTACTTTGGAGGCGCTTGTTTGGCTTGTTTTTAAAGGGAGGGTAATGTGAAGAAATAAGTATGTTTAAATATTGACGAGAAGGCAATGCTTGGATGCTGAATGGTGTAGTTGACGTTGTAGGTGCAAGACTTGAAATTGGGACTGACGCGATAATGTAATCTAGCATTTGAATAGTTGAACAACCTAGTTGATAAGTCGATAAGACAGGGATAAGGCAAGTAGAGCTTTCAAATTAGTGGGTATCTATCCGGGTATCCACCCATGGTGTCTCATTCACATGGAAGGTGCAAAGGACTTCCATGAGGCCCCTGGAGAATAAATACGCTTAAAAGATTACCCCTCCATTTATGCCAGTAAGCATCTTAAGTAAAACTTCCTCCCCCACTAACTTGATCGCAGATTTCATATTAGTATGAGATGTTGTGTATCAAGTCTTCTTCCTAAGAACAAACTACCTAGGTACTTCGTATAAAGACCTAAAGCTATCTCAATCTGACACCATAATGCTCTACCTCGTAGGCCTAGGTCTCTCCGACGAGACGGACATTACAGTCAAGGGTCTCGAAGTCGTCAAAAAGGCATCGCGTGTCTACCTCGAGGCGTATACTAGCATCCTCCTAGTAGATCAGTCTGTCTTGGTATGCTAACCTTACTCCGTTCCGTTACGATATCGTCTTTTCTTTATTCAGCTAACGCTAATGGTGCAGTAGGAGAATTACTATGGCCGGTCCATTGTAGTTGCGGACCGTGAGATGGTCGAATCAAACAGTGAAGAGATCCTTCGCGATGCGGATAAAGAAGACGTCGCATTTTTAGTAGTTGGCGATCCTTTCGGGTACGGAAGACTAGATAGAATGGAAGAGGATAAATTAGACTAATACATCAAATCCAGCGCAACTACGCATACTGACCTTGTCCTTCGAGCACGCGAGCTCTCGATTCCCGTTCAGACGGTACCAAACGCTTCCATTATGTCAGGAATAGGGGCTACGGGACTTCAGCTATACAACTTTGGCCAGACGGTGTCTATGGTATTCTTCCTAGATAATTGGCGTCCCGCATCATTCTACGACCGTATCAAGGAAAATCGGTCCATCGGCCTTCACACCCTTGTGTTATTGGACATCAAAGTAAAAGAGCAGAGCCTGGAGAACATGGCGCGAGGAAGGAAAATATACGAGCCTCCTAGGTATATGACAGTCGGGCAGTGCGCGCAACAGATGCTTGAAATAGAAGAGGAGAAGAAGGAGGGCGTTTACGGACCAGACAGTCTTGCGATCGGTGCTGCGAGGGTCGGCGGCAGAGACGAGAAGTTCGTCGCCGGGACGCTGAAGCAGCTCTGCGATGCAGATGAAGCTCTCGGGCCGCCATTACATAGCTTGGTATTACTGGGGAAAAGAGCACACGAGCTAGAGAGAGATTATTCCCGCGAATTTGCGATAGACAAGGAAATGTGGGATACGATCTGGGCTAAGGATTATGGAAAGCAATGAAGAAAGTCATTCTGAAAATGCAAATACCTCCGGTATAAGTGGCCGAGGTAGGTATCTAACCTTAGGTTAAGAGGTATCTATATAATAGGTCAGTTTCATAAGGCCAAATTAACTCTTCAGCAGTATCTCTCAAACGACTTACGTATACTCATTTATTAATAAATGCAACCTCATACCTAGGTAGGTAGCAATATCTCGCGATATTTCTTGCTCCTACTGCTTCCATTGCTCCCAAGGATAAGCTTATGACGTCAACATCAGAGTCGCTAACCATTCAGTCACTATCGTAGATGTCTTCGTTATGGTATTCCCGATTAGTTAGTGACTTTACATTGGCAAGTGATGATATCTGACCATCTTAATTTTGGTTCCAGACTCCAAATGAAAGAAGAAAAAAAAAAAAAAAAAAAGCAAAGCCAAGGTGGTTGGTGAATGGAGGCACATCTTGCTTACTTGTTATCCTCGCCGGTCGATTAAGATAATGCACAGGTAAGGTGATAACGCAGGGAGGTGTTCGCAGCGCTAAGACAGGTCGGTATTGCTGAACCCAGTACTTAGTCCGTATGCATAATTAAAGGTTATTAATAAGGACCAATCCGTGAGCTTGCACGGGGTATTTCCATGTACGCGTTGAATCTATGCGTGTTGGAACTTTAAATAGAATCTAATTTCCAATCTCCCATCTCCCATCTCCCATCTCAAAACTGACATAGTAGGTGCGAAGTGCATCAACTTATTAGGCTCTCCTTCCCCCTTCCCCTCCTTTCGTTCAGCAACTATATGCTACGCTAAGGGGAAATAGGTGGTAAAAAGCCGCTAATCTTACCTACAGGCAGGTACGTGCTGACTTTCATGGGAGTTGTAACTTCCATATTGCCAATTCACCTGACGGAGACAGGAACCTTGGAACTCGCCTGCCTACATAGGTATGTACCTAAACTGAGCGACATAGTACGTACCTACCTAGGTACTCCATTTGTTCTCCATCTTAAATCCTTACCTTAGGTACATTCACACATCTCCATACATCTTCCATACATCTTCCATCCATGCGTCAATACATTCGTTACCTTCACCTCGACATAACAGCTGCTTAATCCATTTGATGCATACATCATCTCAAAGCAATTCCGATTAACCTCAGGTACCTAACATAGCACAAAATAATCCCTGGATTACCCAAAGGGCCAGACTTCTCATCAATTTAAACGGCGTCACCTGACTTCGCGACACTTTCCCCCCATTTCCTTTGGACCGACGATTCTTTTAATCTTTCTCGTTTCTCTCACAACCATTAGGATCTGGTCATAGTTCAGCGTCCCGTCTTTAATGGATCGTTCCTAAATCGTATCCTTCGATATTCGGATTCGTATTAGAAAATTAGGCTCAGGACTTATTTTTGCCGTCGCAGTTCATCTCTTCACCACATTGCAACTTTTTAAATAGATACTGCTCTGACCGAATCTCGGGGATCCCAAGGATTTTTAACTTTACAACTCGTTTGACCTCAGGTGTCTTCTTTGTCTTGTGCAAACAGTCTCTCCTCAAAAATAAACCACTGCAGCGCGCCTACGAGAAGCCAGAAAAAGCAACCAGCATCGTCTTCGAATTTCGATACACGTTAGGTATACTTTTTGGCGTTTTGCCAAACCTTGGGGTTCTGAGGTGCTTTCACTAGTAGACCTCTGGTTATGGTCTTTGTCACGAACCCTTATAATCTTCCACATCATTCAACATGGTACGAAATCAAAACTACTCACATCCCCCATACTTGTTTGATCTTCTTCACTAACTAGTCGCTATAGACCAGCATCGCATGGGAGTGCCGTGATCAGGCCGATCAGGCCGAGATCTACTACAATCATCCCCTTCGCAACAAGGTTCGTCGTCTTGAGGATGAGAATATGACCTTGAAGCGTCTCCTCCGCGAGAATGGCATATCGTGGCAAACTCGTCCCAAGTCAGTGAGCGCAAGAGCTTCTGCTGGGCGAATTACCCGTGCTTCTACCAGGGCCGTTCGTCCACCCCTTCCGCACGTCCCGGTTGAGATCCAGCTTAGAATTATGTCATTCGCTCTGACCAGTCCACTTCCTATTGTTGATCCGCTATGTAAGGCCAGGCCGGAGAACCTGACCGTTCAAGAGAAGTCCAAGTCTAACAGACTTGCTATTCACTTCCTCGCAACCTGCAAAGCCTATTACGCTGAGGGCACCAAGTTTTTATGGACCAATAACTCCTTTGTTTTTACTAGTCCGGAGTCCCTTAGAAACTTCGCCGAGGTCCCTCTTCACTTCCGAGAAAACATTAAGGAGGTCAACCTGCGCGTTATTGCAAAGTTCTATGACGACGAGGAGCGAACACACAAGATCAGCCGCAACTATCATCCCGATCTTAGAAAGGCTGTCACTCTTACCATACATAGACGACCTAAGGAAAATAGTCTTGCTCGCCGTGGCTTCCGAACTTATGGTTGGTACCAGCTCACCGACTTCCTCATGGCCATGTTACCCCCGTTCGACCCAGCTTCTGTTTCCCATGCCAATGGTTCGGCTATGTCGTATTCCACTCCGACACCCAAGTTACTGCCATCTCTCGAGAGAATTCGCATCGACTTTGTGAATTTTGGCGAAGAGATGTTTAACAATCCACCCCCCCAACTTCACGAAGTTGCATCGCATCAGCTTGGATGCACCCTGAACGAAGTAGTTCTGACTGGCCTGCCGAGCGATGAAACCGGCCTCCGAGTTTGTAACGAAATGGGAGGCCTCTTGAAAGACGAGGGTCTTCTTATTGACCATGCACCTACTATGGTGGCTCTTAAAAACGGCGTCCGTACTCTTGAATGTGATACTGATGAGTGCCATTACTGTGCCAAGGTTGTTCGGGCGATGCGTGCATTTAAGAATGGCGAACATCATCACGACGATGTACATGCTCATTTCTTTGGAGCCGACTTTCCCCCCGCACCTAAAGATGAAGGCGAGCCACCTTATTCCTATTATCACTCCTGCAGAACCATCTGGAAGAAGGTACCTGTCAAGCTCGGCGGCGAGGAGCGCAAGTGGGTGCTATTTGATAGGATGAGCGGCCTCCCGTGGGATGACGTAGAGGAGGACATAGTAATGTTTGACTTCCTAAGCGATGATGATGAGACTATGGCCTGTGAAAATTGCGGCGAGTCCCATCCCGGAGCCATTCCCCCCATAGAGATGATGGATCTTTACGATGGCTTTTGAGCATACACTGCAAGGGCTTATCACAATCTTTCTACGATGATTACGAACGATATGCATATGATACCAGGTTTGCTTTTCTTTCGGCATTTGCAAGCACGGACGGAAAAGGAAGGGGGGGAGGGAGGGGCAAATGTACTAAGACGACGTATAGGTCGGAACCCATTTTCCAAACGAAGAGTGCCAGAGCACTACCATGTAATATATGAGCCCAAAGAAACTTTGAGGCCCGAAGATCCCGATGCCTGCTTTCTAGGAATTGACTTCCATGTGTAATGCCAATTTGGCTTTTAGTTAAGAAGAGAAAGAGGCTAAACTTTAGTTAATCGCAGCTTTCATGGCATGCATTAGGTAGCCTCTCTTATTTGAGTGTTGTGAGCTTTGAAAGATAGAACCTGTGCTAGCAGCTGACTTTACAACTATGGCTCCCGATCTTCTTGGAGTCTTTAATAATTAATGTATCGCGTGTCTTCCCAAAGTTCTTAATCAGCTAACTTATTCCATATCTCCTCTACCGAAGTCTCGACGTCGAGACTCCGCCTATGGTCGAGGCGGTCCTTGGGCTAGCTTTGCGATTTTGGGTGTATTCGAAAAGTACCTACCTTAATAGATTAGGTACCTAAGCAATAGACTGACTACAGGAGAGAGAATCACGAGAAGCGAAGAATAAAAAGTTGATTTAGGTTAGGTACTTTATGTACCTGAGATGGAGTGGGTAAAGTAGGAGAACGAATTGTGTTGAGAGGCCTGTTTGAAAATATCCCCAAAACTTATATAAATCGACCCTACGTCGGGCCAGTCAACGAAACGACCAAGATATAACCCGATCGAAGGGTGTATGGAACAATGAATATCCTAGTTGGACTGTTATCAATTGTGATTCGGATTTAATTACTCAGGGTGTTTGCTATAACATGTTTTTCTCTCTTCTCTGCCTCTATCGAGAAGTAATTCTAGATACGACCAGATTACTTATCAGCTTTTGCGGATTTTCGGCCATTTTAACTCCAGTAGTAGACCACGGATCGATCGTCAATCATGGGAAATCCACATTCCCTCGCCACGCCCTTGGACTAGAATAAAATCATAACAGCGTATGAAACCTGGGTTACTCTTCAGACTCAGCTTCGCTTTCCGCTTCCTCTGCTTCGGCTTCTTCTGCTTGAGCCTCTTCGGCCTCGCCGTTTTCCTCTCCGGTGGCAACACCTCCTTCGCTTTCCAACCGTAGCCACTCTTCCCACTCCGGGAAAAGCTCTTCGTCTTCCGTCGGGACAGCAATTACCTTTGCCACCCTACCCTTTTTGTTCTTCTCCAAACTTTCCTTCCAAGCCTTGACAGTGTCGACCGTCAAGCTCGGCTTATATGTCTGTGAGAATAGGACAGCTTCGGCTAGCCTGTTTGTCTTGGTGAGAACCTCAACGCAACCTGCAGTATCACCTAATAACCACTTGCATGTGAACGCAACGTTGTGGGCGCTAGACTCCTCTGCTTGCGTCGCAAGTGCTTTTAAGCCGGCTTGGTCGGATGTGCTTGAATAAATCAGGAGTAAAGAGCCCAAATCTTTCGCATGAGTGAAACACTCAGCTGCAAGCGGGACATCCCATCCTGCAAGGGCTGCATCGCCTACCGTCTTCCACTTGTGGTCATTATCTGCTTGTCGCGCAAGATCCAGAGCAATGTCAAGCTGGTTTAGGGCCAATGACAAATCAAACTTGTGCTCGGGGTCAGTGGCTACTTCTAGCGCCAGTTCTTTATGGCCCTGTCCTTCGAGGAACCTGGCGATCTTGTTGAGCTGGTCTGTAGGGATAGTGGGGAGAAGTTCGGCGGCCGTCTCCATGTCACCACGGAGTACTAGCGTCTGGTACTCTAATACGGGGAGAGATAGAGCAAAGCTTGTTACGTTCACATCTTTATCGGCCAGATATATTCTGGAGTCTCTTTGGATATAGCCAAGAGTATACATCGGCTGGTCGAAGTGTGAGATGGTGTATATTTGGTCGCCAACCAGGTAGTTTAGTCGGTTTGTGCTGTTTGTGTAGATGAAGCAATCTCCAACCCATTGACCTGTTCGTACACTAAAACGATGTTAGATATCGGTAGATGGCTGCTAAATAATAGATACTCACCTCTCAGAAATATCTGTTATAACCTCAAAAGCGGCCTCAACTCCATCTTCGTCTACTTGGCCGGCTTGAGCAGCTTCGATATAGCTTTCTCGGGAGAATCTCAAAACATAAAAGGTGTCTTCGCAGGCCAGGGTAACAAGCTCGCCGCTATCTGACCAATAGACTTCTTTCGGTTCAACTTCAATTCGCCTGACCAAACCGCCCGTGGCCCAGTCGTAGAAAGAGACGCCTCCTTGGCCCTTCACTCCCAACAAAACGCCACCCGTTAAACCATCAGCTTGGAAAGGGATATCCAAACCACCAGTCTTCTCAACGAAGTTCTTGTAGACCTTGACACTCGTTGCCGACTCACGGATAGCGAAGTCGTTACTGTTATCCTTGGATGCCCACACAAAATCCAGGGCAGATCCGAAGGCCTTGTTACGCCAAGCCAAAGCTGTATAAATAATATACTCACCATCACCGCAAACCGCAACGAAACGGCCATTGGGGGAGTGAATAAGTGTTTGGGGATATACTTCGCATGTACCTAACTCCTTTGTAGGAAGCGTAATCGGTTCGTTGTCCTTAATCGAAGCGTCTACAGATTTATCAGTACTTGCCACAGCCACAGAGTAGAGAAAAAAATAAAAAAATACATACCGCCGCCCTTGATGATAGACGAGACTACTTCATTATGACGAGCCCAGATCAATTTACCGGAGCTGTCCATAGACACAGCAGGCTCCTCTCGGCCCAGTTTTACAACTACCGCGCCGTCATCGAATCCGACAGCCACACCCTGCTTACCACGCTGGTAAGAAATACACCACGCGCGCTCGAGGCCGTAGTTGAGGGACTGTTCAAAGCGGTAGGTATTTGCGTGCCATATCCTGATAGTACCATCTTCGGAACCAGAGATAATGACAGGTAGCTCCGGGTGATAACAGGCAAACGACACATTGTTGGTATGCCCTTCTAAGCTCGCAATAAGACTCTTGGTGGTGTAATCCCAAACCTTAACGGTTCTGTCGTCAGAGGTTGTGAGGAGATACGGCTTGTCGGAATGCGGGTAATAATCGACGTGGTTAACGCCCTTGGTCTCGTGCGCCTCGAGTGTGAAGTTGGCGGTAGAGGAGCCGAGGCTCCATATCTTGACAGTCCTGTCTAAACAGGCTGAAGCAAAAGTGTTGGTATCTTTGGGATTGATAGCCAATCCCATTACGTAGTGGCTATGGCCTTCGAAGACCTGTACACACTTCCATCCCTTCTCCCAATCCCATAACTTTATGGTCATGTCATCAGAGGCGGTCAGGACAAAAGGCTGTGTGGGGTGAATCGCGATAGCACGTATATAGTCGGGATGCGCCTCGAAGGAGGTAATCTTTTCGGATGTGTTGTAGTTATATACTCTTAGTTGGAAATCGTCGGAGCCGCAAACAATCCAGTTCTTCCTCGCGACGAATCGACCAGCTCGAACAGGGACATCGGTAAGCTCGAAGGTTTTAACGATCTGTTGTGTTTCGTACGACCAGATGTAAACGTGGCCTGAGGAAATTAGCTATTAATAGGAGCTCTAGGGACTTGTAGAGACTGAGAATGGGCTCACCGCTGTATAAGGTGGTTAAAATCCATGGCTCTTGAGGGTGGCAGTCGATGCCCTTGACACGCTCACTGCGCGCAAAGAGTTGTCGCTGCGCATCAAATACCATGTTAGCAGATCCATTAACCTGGTAGCTGGTTCACACGGTTGGAATAAAAGGCAAGGGAGGTTTAAATTCGTAAGACATGGAGGATCATAATGGTGGCATTTGGGAGTTGAGCCGGAACTAGGCAACAACGAAAGGCCAGGTCTTGATTTACCAAGTACCAAGCCATCCAGCTTGCTAGTCATATTCTTTAAACTGGATGTGAACCAAAAGGAGATCGGAGCGAACGGAAATATTAAACACACCTTCACATCCAGCCTCATTTTGCCGGTAGGTACAATTATTGACCTTTAGGAAATGAAAATGGGTAGTTCGACGGTTGATCGTGGGGTGGATCGATGCTGATATTATTATGTGAGGACCATCTAGATCGAGATTTCTGAACTGTTATATGTGTTCTGTTTTAGAAAAGAGTACCTAAGGTAGGTATCGTTTCAATTGCTGGGTTTGTAGGTTTGTAGTTGAAGCTGTAATAGCTTAGGTAGTTTGAATCTGAAGGCCCAAGTAGCAGAGGTACTATGTTGGCTGTAGCAATACAATTTACCCACACCCGTTCGCCATTTCCACATTTTCAAGTTTCAACGGTGGTCACTTCTCCCCTGCTCCAAATCAACACGATCAACCAATCAGCTACTCTGCTGCTTTGATAGCTTATATAAAATGTGGCTGAAGTTTTTACAAACATCAATTGATTGAACACCACAGTCTTCAATCCCACTGATCCACCTCTCCACTTTCAGGACAAGCCACAATTACCTTTACGAGATCTCAAAATGGAATTCTACATGTGTGCAGAATTGCCAATATGTTATATGAGGTAGGTACTAACTTAGGTGCACAAAAGTTGTATTGTACAGTACGAAATGCTGTTCTAGGTACCTGAGGTATAATGATCATACTAGGTAATAACTACTAGGACCAGATACATATGAACACTTCGCACATATAATTCTACGCATCACTTTTACGAATCCATCTACAAATCCTAAATCACTCAAGAAGGAAAAATAGTTCAGCTTGGTCATAATAATTCTTATTAGAAAGTCAATCTGCTCCTGTCGTCAACCTCGTCTCAACTCAACAGGAATGACCAATACCTAGCGAGAACGCAACGCAATTGATGCAGACTTTTTAATGCTGCTTGACGTGATCTAAGTCGTCGTAATGCGTCCTGCGTCCTGCGTCCTGCGTTCCCTTATATTTCCTTTCTGGTATCATCATACATGAACGCCTTTATCCCCTGTCATTGCCCTAGACGTAACAATCGCTCCCATGCTGTGAAATTAATCTGAAATGCAAATGCGGAAATAGAACATAGAAGGCAAAGAGTAGCTGGAAAGGGGAGATATCGCCCAGATGTTTAATCCTGGCTGTCCGCCTGGACCTTCTGGACAATCTCAACCACCTTGGGGTACAGCTTTTCAGATTTCTGCAGACCGCAAATCTTGTGGACTACCTCCTCGGGGCCGTTCTCTGCCATGATCTTAGCAAGCTCCTTGCTCTCGTCGTCGCCCTCAACGTTCTGGAAGCGGAACGCCATTTCGGCAGCAGCTAGTAGGGCCGGGGTGTCATGACCCATTTCAGCCAATTCAGCGGCGGGACCGATGAAACGCTCCTTGCGGCCAAGCTTTCGGATGGGAGCGCGACCGACACGCTCAACAGCATCAGCTAGGTGAGGGTTGCTGATTCGGTCGAGGATCTTGTTCCTGTAAGCCTCCTGCTCCTCGGGAGCGATGCCATGCTTTTCAACAATAAGCTTAGCGGTCTCGTCGAGGGCAGCGGCAACCTGACTCCTAATGTCCTTGTCTCGCATGGCATCGTCGACGGTCTGCTTCTGCCTGTTGTAGCCGAAGTAGGCGGCAGTGGCGTGGGATGTGTTGACGGTAAAGAGCTTACGCTCGATGAAGGGAAGTAGGTTGTCTACCCACTTGATACCCTCTATGGACGGCTTCTCGCCATGTTGGAAGGGAGTCTTCTCGACGACCCACTCGTAGAACTTCTCCAAAGTCACGTCCAAGCCCGAGTTGGGGTCTTGGGCGGGAACGATACGGTCGATAGCAGAGTTAGCGTAGGCAGCTCGCTCGTGGTGGTCTTCGAGGCGGTGCTCGGGGGTGTTCTTGGGGTCCTTTATGTAGCCGGCGAGGGCGTCGGTGGCACCGATCATGTTCTCGCAAGCAATAACGGCTAAAGGCTTGAGTTCGGCCGAGCGCTTGTCGATACCCTTGGCAATGACGGGAGCGATGAACTTGAGGATGTTAGGGCCGACAGAGCAAGTGACAACGTCGGCAGTTGCGATCTCGTCAATAAGCTCAGCTTCGTTGTGCTTAGAGTTGATGGCTCGGTAGTTGGTAATTGTCTTGACATCTGTGCCCTCAACTCCACGCTCGATAACCTTGTACGAAGGGGTCGAGTTTAGAGCGTCTACGAGCTTGTCGACAACGTCGGCAAAGACGACTTCGTAGCCTGACTCATGTAGGAAGCATGCGACAAAGCCTCGGCCAATGTTGCCGGAGCCGAAGTGGACTGCCTTTTTACCCATTGTGAATTGGTGTAGGTAGAGGGTAGAGGTGATATAAGTAGAAAGGAAGATAATGTGATTGTTGTTAGAGTTAGTGTGGATGATAGAACTTGTAGGAATTGGTGAAGTTCGTTATGCTTCTAAAGTTTTAGAAACACTGAAGTAGAAAGTGGTGTGATTAATCAAGGTTGATGAGTTAAGTAGAAAAGGAAAAGTGAAGAAAGAAAAAAAAGAATTTAGGAAAGGGAAAAGTTGATGTTCTTATGTGCAACCGCAAGAGCAACGCAGAGGTTGGAAAGAGGTAATGACGAGGATGAGGAAGGAGCGAAGGTAACTTGGACTACGTAACTGGACAAACCTGGAAACCACGAGGCCCCACGAGCCCCGAACAATTCGACCGGATGTGGAGGGGTACTGCGTAGCGTCACGGCAGGAATGAATGGCGGACTGTATTGTACTGTACTCCAAAGGGACCCACCGTTTTGCTGGTTCCTGCTGACGGCATACGGCATTACGTACCCTGCACAGCCGGTCATCCCCAGCCTGAGTATTTCTGGTCCGCTTTTATGTACCTTATTGGCTTCGCAGCTTCGTTAACGGTGACCGTTTGACTTACAATATACATACCAGTAATTAGTAGCAGTAAAAAAAATACGTTCTTCTTTTTTCATGTACGAAGACTTCTTTTATATTGTCGTATTTTCTTATATTAACAATTACTATTGAATACCTTAGATTCACTTATTAGTGAATTGCCATTGATTATCAGAGTTATTATTCACTCATTTGTATTCATTTGTATTGTATATCTACAATCCTACAAGTAGCGATTGGAAAAGACCTCAGCTCTCCGCAAAGCAAGCTTTGATTTCCAAATGACTCGAGATCCCTATTGGACTCATCAGATACCTCACGAACACAAGAAGTATCTACTTCCGAAGTGGTTGCCTCTATTTAATGCCTCCCTCTTATGACTTACAACTCGCAATTTGCCATTTCAGCTACTTGTGCCACTCATCACGCCGCGGGAGTATTCCATTTAATTCGAAGCTTGACAACACCATTATCCATAAAATATTATTCTAAGCTGAAGCTACGGTGAAAATTTTATAATATCTCGCGATGTTGAAAGAGGTAGTCTGGAAAAAAAGGGCTTATCATATTCATCGCCATCGTATGATCTATATTTATCACTCAACGATGCTTCTTACTATTGGCCCCTCCAAGTCCCAACGTTTTGTCAGTAAATGAGACAGTATTCGGTTTTATGTTCTTACTCTCCGTGCCAAGAGATAAACAACACTGTATCGTCCCGAATAGTCCCATATGGGCTAGGCAATTCTATCTGCTGCAATATCGTCATTGGTTTTTCAACCACCGCATCCCTGAAAGCTCACTAGCGATTCCGTGCTTAAACAATGATCTATCAAGCCCTCGAGTATAACTCATGATCGCCAGGAGAACGTGAAACCAGGCGTCTAGAAAACCCTATAAGACAACCCCACAGCACACCATAAGCGTTTCGACAGATACCCGGCAAGCTGGAATAGCAAAGATTGATGAATTCATAACTGTAAGGAGAATAAATATCAAAGAACCTACATGGATCCTTGATAATGAACAGGCACATGCAACATGCCCGGCGTGCCAAAGTCTGGGGGAGTCGTGGCCATGCCCAATACTCTCTAGCCTGTCCCCGCCCGGCAGAGCCCTAGATCTGATTTGATACATATATCTGCTGGGTGCTTGGCATACCACTGGGATACATTGCAAACTACTGCTAGCCACTTACACACGAGGGCATCAAACGCAAGCTGGCGATGTGGCCTAGTCCCTGCAGCTTTTTATCACCACCCATTAACGGCAATGGGCGAAGTGGTAGAGATGCCGAGCGGACCGCAGCATTGTTAATAAGAATATGATCGGTTACGAAAGTGGTGTGGCCTTCGGCGCTTCTTTATTATCGTGATACCCTAGACTCCACACACACAACACCCTTTGGGCACAGTTTAAGAATTGTTAAGAGAATGGAGTTCGAGCTTATGTAGGCTACGTAGTAAGGGGGGGGACTTAGAGAGATAGGTATGGGTAGAAAACGAGTTACTATAAGGTAGTTGAGACAGTTATCTTTTTTAACGAATCAGTATTATTTGATTTCCATAAGTTTTTTGAGGGTCCTTGAGATATGGAACGTGTCTAGATCTAATGGTTGAGGAAGATCCCTTACAACTTCACATCCATCCACGACCCCCCCTTTTTTTGTAAGACGCAGACTTCCTAAAAGGGAAAACAAATACGGACGGTGGATATACAAACCGTATGAAACGTATTATAACCTTAAAGTGAAAAAGACAAACAGGGCTGTTTAACCGGATGATAACTCTAAAACCAAGAGGCCAAGACAGCAGAGAGCAAAGGAGGGGCTAAAGGGGTCAAAAGGGCCTAACTCTGGAAAGCCAAAGCCCCATACTATCCTTGTCAATGACCTCATATGGCAACCCAAAATGATCCCTCTGAGCTTTTAACACAAGCAATTAGCGAATGAGAACCGCGCTAAAAAAACAAACAAAAACCACTCAAAACTCCCCCAAAGGCGAACAGAGAAATCTCAAGGGTAGGTATGTTTAGGGTTGCATCCGATCGATTCTAGGGTCATTTCACTCCATGATTACGTACCGGGACGGCTCCCCAGCTACCTTCGTTGAATTCTCCGAACAGGAACCTTTAACCTGTTCGCCGACGTCCATATTTAATGCTCGTTACATAGTAAGTAAACCGCAGGAAATCTACAGGAAATCCTTCCTTTACAGCTTCCTTTACATGAAGTAGGTAGACTCTCCAGACGTTAGATCACAATCTTGCCGCTCGACCCCGCCATTCACAAAAGTTATACATTAGAACATTAGATACTGCGGGGTTTCATCCAGCGCGGGACAGACTTTTTAGTGTATTTATTATATCCTCGGGTTCGACGGCGGAGAAGCTATGATTTTCTTTGCCTGTTAGAGCCAATGCTTCTCCTGTCGCTCACTGGCGTCCTTGCAGCCCGGTAAGGCTTGACATGTCGATCTCCTAAAATATAGCAAGTCAACTTAGACCGACCTGGTATCAGATAAGTTCGAATACTACTTCAGCGGCATTCTCCGGATTTCACATCGCATATCAGTGCATATTAGTAGTATTGAACACTTCTACAAGTATGGCATTGGCTAAATCGTATTCAAGCAAACAAGAGCAAAATCACGGCTTACGAGACCAATATAATTGACTACCTCCTAACCTACCTGCAACCAGGCTACTACTGCTGACTATTACGCCTTTTTTAATCTTTTCCTTCGACGTGGCCGCGGTTTACCGTCTTTGCGGCTAGGCTACTTAGCAAACAACTCTCCTGCACGAGTTGTCCGAATAGATAAGGTAATCCTTCTCTTGGATCTCGATGCCGCTAACGTTTCCATGGGACGTAACCATCGTGATCTAACTAAAACAGTATGTATCGACATCACACAAGAAGCGTGGTCAAGCGGACTATCTAGAAGTATGTATCTCCACTGTCTCCCCTGGCACCCGTATCTCTACTAACCTAGGTACCTAATTAGCAGCCCAATTAACCGTTATCATTCTTCCAACCTCAAGCCAATCAGGTCCCACTCGCTTACATGTCGCTTGGGCGGCTGGGCGGTTACTTGCGACTCCATTCCTAGGATTACCGCCATCTTCATACCAGCCTATTGGTAAGCTGCCAGGGCTACTTACCTTCAGCCGTTGACAGGGCTATAGTGTATGTGTTCTTGCAGCAATTACTACCGCTGATTATTCGGAATGAAATAACTCACGATAACCCCCTAAGCACTGTGTCGGATTCCGAGCTAGTCCCAACGATGTTCGGCATTGCTCCTAAATTCTCACCTCTTCGTTTCACATGGGGTTATTCTAACCCTCTCTAACCTTGCTCGTGCAATAAATGATCGTGAGTTTTGACTTCTTCCGCTCGGCTGAATCTCGATCGCCTCCGGTGTTGGCGGGCCGATTATGCAAGAAACGGAATTATTTCGTTAGGCCTTTCCTGTCTCATGCTAACTCGCTACATTACCCCCCGATAAAACGGCTAAAACTGTAACTTTGAACTTGTCAGGCCATCTAAAAGGACCGATGCAGTTTTAAATCGCCTCGGAGCGCCGCCACGATAGTCTCATTTTTTCCTTTTTTTTTTTGCTCTAAAAAAATTGTCTGCCGAATAACGTGCTGAAAACATACTGTTGTTGTTCGAGATACACCTGACCGCTTGCCTTACTTGTTCGGACATGGACCGGCCACCGGTTCATCTCCCGACCCAGGCGGATCCACTGTGGGGCCGATTTATCCCGAGCTTCGCAAAGTGATTGGGCGTTGCACCGAGGAATTTCAGGAGTGCCAAGTCACGATACTTGTCAATGATACTGCATTCAGACCAAAAAGGATACTTCTGAATTCCCCCCTAAATTCCCCCCTAAATTCCCCCCTAAATCTACTAGGTGGATCTAACACAGTCAAAAGAAGCTACAGGCGATGGACTAAAACTTGAGCAGTCTGTTATTATAATGACTACCTAGTTAATTAGTTTTTGAACGTTAGTTTTGTTTTTTTTTTAGTTCAGGTAACTAGAATAATGTCTTTAGGAGACTAGAAACTCATAATACATGCGAGAATCTTCTATGAATCTGCGAGGTGGAAGTTATCGCAGTAAAGTAAAACCAATAGGGCTTGCAGCTTCTTCTATAAGTTCTTGAATCCATAGTTTTTTTTATAACAACACTTATTTGTGCCTTATCAAATGAGAACCTCATAAATCTTATCTCTCTCCGACCATGCAGCGGAAGTACAGGACACTTAGTGCACTGGTACTGGGTGTCTCCGAGACGGATAGGTTGATGGGTGAGCCGGGTGTGATCGCGTAGGTCAAGCTCGGTCTCCACAAGCTCCCCTTTACACCGAGTTCCGAATAGATGTGTAGTGCGGATATGAAAGTGACCACTTGAAGTATAATCATTAGCCCAGGCGCATGTTCTGAGGAGGGATGGTCTAATATAGAGAATAATGGGAATTTCGTGTCGTCAAGTTCCATGGTTGCCGTATGTGCGTAGGTATGTCATCCCAATCATCCAGTCGACAAGGATGATAAGCATCGGAGAGCACAACCATTCCGCCCCTGGAATTATGACGGGGAAAGGGTTTGTGCTCTACCATTATTGTGATAGGCACTCCGGCCTTGTAGCCTCATTGAAGTATTTTCCCTCGCATCTCTTAATCAAGCCCACCAGGCTCTTACTTAGGTTGAGCGGTTTCAGGATAGGCGAGAAATAGGAGGCGCGTATGTCAGGCTGAAATAATAGGGGGGGAGGGGATAGGGTTGATGTGCCACAGAACATCGTCGAGCCGACGACTTGTGAACAAATATCTTGTTACCCGTCCCAAATCACCACTGGCATAGGCCACGATGAGGTTGGTAGTGATGGTGTGTTCCCCGGGCCACAACCGTTTATGTTATCATTCATCGCGCCGAGACCACAGAGGCTAGGATCTTCTGCGAGGACAAAAATAGAATAGGTAGCCATCGCAGGTTCACCTGTCCACCAGCCTCTAAGCCAGCCCATACACTTCCAGCTCCATTTCTTACTTCTAAAAGATAGGTTGCAATAGTCTGCGTAGCCGTCGTGAAACTCAATGTTGAAGTTAGGTAATCGTGAGGTCACCGGGGCTCGACCACAAAGCCGTCGGAGATATGGATCAAGTCTGTGATAGAAATGCACTCAGCATGAGAGCTGGCTAGTACTAGTGGCTTCAAAATATGATAGACTTGTATGTCCTCTGTGTGTTTGAGAGGTGATTAGTTAAAGTGATATCAATATGAGGATGAGGAAGGGTTATAAAGGGGGTTTTATGAAGAGAAAGTTTCAATGCAGGAGGGGCAGTTAAGTGTTAAGGCATTCAGGTTCAATCAAAATCAGGAGAAGGGTCAGGCATTTATACAGGAACAAACATACCTATGAGGCATTCCATTACGTTCCGCCAGCAGCGACAAGAGTTGGGTGCGAGCGGGAATTATTGATGCCCGTCACAGAATAGAAAGGCCAAGGCCAAATAAGGAGATGCGGTGGATGAGACAATGTATCCATCAGCATTCCAGTTGAACGGTGAAGTGGATAGGTTGTTGAATAAGGTAAATAGGACGGCAGTAGTTGTGAGCCTCGTGGCAACACAATAGCATGTATATTGTAGGGAGTACAAGTGTTACACGCATTAAGTTCTGTAACAGTTTGTGGAGTTGAAACAGGGTAAATAAATAGAGAAGGTATTGGGAAATTTTGGATGTGAGAAGAGGCAGATCAAGTGCTATTTATATATAAATGGTGCTGGGGAACTAGGGAGGAACAGTTCCATATTTGAACCTTGGCTCTTGCTGTGATCGAAAAGATTGAAAGATTCTTTCTTGTGTGCCTAGATAGGTAGGTAGGTAGGTAAGATAGGAAGTTACTTAGGCAACTTGTTGTGCGTAACTTGGTAAAATTTTCAAGAGAAGAATTTGCTTGTTGAAGAGGAAGTAGATAAGGAAAGAAGTAAGAAGAGGAAAGGACCCGCGCGTAAAGATACTACTGATTGTCGTGATAGTAACATCTCTTTCCACCAGTACTTGTGGTCTAGACCCGTAAGATAATGCTACCTAAGAGTTCTTTCCTCCATTCTTGGGGTGAAATACATCTCTACCTAAGCAAGTCACAGTGTGAAGTTAGCCATGGCCCCTATCTACACTCATATGGGACGTAAAGGCCATCCTACAAGGTAGGTACACAAAGATAATAGTTTCGGGAATAGAAAACATTGAAGGAGTGAACAAGCTACGTTCTACATACGTACTGTATGCCTTAAGCCTTGACAGCTAGCTTCCTTCCCTTTGCAACAGCAAGATAGCATACTAACTAGAATAGCCGTCCCTATGAACAGAGATCCAACTGTTTTCTGGCATACTGTCCCCAGTAGGAGCCCCAACTAGTGAAGCTCCAGCATTTATCATCGACGACATGCCCAGTCGAGTTCCTATGCCGGTGAGGTCGGTAGTGAATGAGGTAAGCATAACTGCTAGTAAGGCCACAACTCCACCAGTAAAGAAGCTGTAAAATATTGCAAATGCAATAATCCATGCCCCAGAGTTGGTATTGATACAAGCAAGTTTTACTATGCTAGTGAAGGTTATGCTAAGGAAGAGGGTATAGCAATGAGAGACCGGGTCAGTCTATCTAAGACAGAAGCAGCGTTATGTGCCTATGGCAATTAGATACAAGTCAACAGATTGGCCCTCTAGGCCACGAAGCGTGGCGTAACTTTGAAGAAAAAAATTGGCGAGACGGATGCTACGTAACTTAAAGCTACGCTCAAGCAATAAATGATGTAGTGAGATTTGCGAAATGCTGGGGTGTCGATTAATGACCATACCTAGGGGGCAGAAGTTCGCCTATGAAGTCCCATGAGAGGTATCACAGTTCTGATAAAGGACGTGAAACCCATGATGCAAGTTGTCCAGGCAAAAGCAACTCGAGACAAAAGGCCTAGGAACATGAGAGCATAGGCATATTATATCACTGAAACAATTTACCATCACAAGTAACAATGCCCGTAGCAAGAGGTTTTCGGTTATTGAAAATACTTTATGATGTCGACAACAGAGAGAAATGAAATAGACGTCCAGCAACTATACCGACGCATATAGTCTGATCTAGCATTACTTGCCCGGACTTCGTGCAGAAACTAGTCAACATCATATGTACCTAGAGTCATTAGAACAGACCTTAGGACAAGGGTACTGCTAAAAAAGCTAGTATCATATAGCGAACCTTGAATTATTAGGTACCTTTTAATCGGCCATCGTGAAAATGAGCTTGAGGCTGCCTATGGATTCAAGCACCAATAGTTGAGGCAAAGAGCAAAAAGAGCTAAGCATCTGGTTTGTCAAAAATTGCACATTGATCGTGAAAGGATTATGGGCAGGTCTCAATGAGTACCTCCTTGAACAAAAACAACAACGCTGGGAATTACGACGGCAGATCATGATGCAACTTTAGTAGACAAGGGGGTTATCTTAGTCCTTTATCTTAAACAATATTACACACCAACAGCAGTGCAACCTGCGGCATCAGTTAGGTACCTAAACCGAAGTTCAGACTTCACTATATTTCAAGTTTACAGGGCCAATATTGCTCTTGTATTATGAAATGTCTCTAGCGAAAAGAATAATGGGCATGATGCTAAACGGAGAGAGAGATCATTGATAGACGGCGGTATAAGAAGCGCTTATCAATCAATTCAAGAAATGTTGGGATACTAACATATAATAAGGAAAAGCTTTTAAAACTCTTTATCTTAGGTAACTACCTAGGTATATAAACAAAATATGGTTTCTGGTAACTGGGTATGAAGTCAGGAGGTTGTATACTCAGCTTCACTACTGTAGTAAGGGTAACGTATGGTAACACTTAGGGGCAAAAGGATATGTTGCATAAGGACATAATAACTCAGTAACAAAGGTACTTTTGAGCTAAATGAACCAAATTAAAACTCGAAACGATTTTCCCAACATCACTTAGTAGCTTTTTAGTGCAGAATCAAGTCGTCGTAGTTGTTTAGGTTATATTATATTGACCTTGATTTAGACAACGGCCAAACTACCTACCTTAGGTGCCTAGAATTCATAAGAGGTGGATTACCTACCGGCTTTCCGATATAATAACGGTTTCATTAGGGATTTAGTCATTCCGGAGCTTAGGTGGTGGATGGTTATATCCAGTCCATGGCAACTCAAAGCTAACAGATCACCTAATGCCATCTTCCACATTACTGAATTTGAATCCTCAATTCCCAACAATTACGAGAAGTTTCGGTTCGATATTTCCTTTTACCAGATTTCATATTTGACAGCTGTGTTAATTACCTATCATAACGACTTGTTTTCATTTTCTTAGCAACTCGTACGAGACAGTCTGAGACCTACCCCTGCGTATTACCTGAACACGTCGTACCGCCGGCTGAATAATGAAGAAGACTTAGAGCCTAGATTTCCTCCCTGGCTGCCAAGCCGACCCTGTCCCTCAAGCGCTCGCAAACTTCTTGAACGCGCCGATGAGGCTGCCTGTGCTAGCGTCATGGCCTTCGCCATTGCCAGGCTCATCCAATTCCTTAAGGATCTTCTTGGCAAGAACCTTGCCCAACTCGACACCCCACTGGTCGAAGGAGTTAATGTCCCAAATTACTCCCTCGGTGAAGGTAAGGTGTTCGTAGTAGACGATTAGAGCACCCAGTTCAGCAGGGCCAATTACGCCACCGACCAAGATGCTTGTAGTCGGTCGGTTACCCAGGAATACCTTGTGGGGCACAAGCTCATCGGGTGTACCTTCTTTCTTGACCTCCTCGGCTGTCTTACCGATCATGAGAGCCTCGGATTGTGCGAAGTAGTTGGATGCTAGCATCTTATGATGTAGGTTATTTGAGATAGGGTTGTGGGACTTGGCGGGAAGAATGAAGTCGGTAGGGATCAGCTTCGTACCTTGATGGACAAGTTGGAAGAATGAGTGCTGGGCGTTGGTGCAAGGCTCGCCGAAGACGACAGGACCGGTGGTATACTTGACAGGCGACCCGTCCGAGGTAACGCTCTTGCCGTTCGACTCCATAGAAAGCTGCTGCAGATAAGCAGGGAAGCGGTGCAAGTATTGATCGAAGCTGTAATGTCGTTAGTAAGTAAACTAGGATTGAACATTTGGAGATGATTGACGAAAAAAAAACTAAAAAAAACTTACGGAGTGATCAAGTGTGTCTGCGCAGCAAAGAAGTCGCTGTACCAGACACTTAACAGACCACCGAGAACGGGGATGTTGTCCTTAAGGGGAGTTTCCCGGAAGTGCTTGTCCATTGCATGCCCGCCGGCCAAGAACTGGTGGAAGTTGTCGAAGCCAACGTATAAGACAACGCTGAGGCCAATGGCACTCCAGACTGAGTATCGACCACCAACCCACTCCGCAAAGCCGAACATGTTCTTCTTGTCGATTCCGAATTTTGTGACTTCAGCCTCGTTAGTAGATAGGGCAACGAAGTGCTTCGCAATATCGCCCTTGCCGCCGGTCTTCTCGAGGAACCACGACTTTGCGGTGTTCGCATTCGTCGTAGTTTCAGCAGTGGTGAAGGTCTTGGAGGCAATAAGGAAGAGAGTCGTCTCCGGGTCGGAATCAGCTAGGGCTTCGGCTATGTGAGTACCGTCAATGTTGGAAACGAAGTGTAGCGTCATATCTCTAGCGCCATAGTGCTTAAGAGCTTCGGTAACCATGACAGGACCGCTAGGAGGAGGCTGTTAGAAAATAATACACCATCTCGTAAGAAGTTCGTAGCCATAGCCAGCTTGAGAAACAATACTTACAGGTCGGAACCACCGATGCCGATGTTGACAATGTTAGTTAGCTTCTTGCCTGTATATCCTTTCCATTCTCCGCTTCGGACCTGCTCAGAGAATTCCTTCATGTGCTGTAGGACAGCGTTTACGCCGCCCTCTCCGTTCATGACATCCTGTCCGTCCACCTTCATCTCCCAGCCGCTTACGTTGCGCAAAGCCGGGTGGTAGACGGCCCGTTTCTCGGTGAAGTTGATCTTCTCACCCGCAAACATAGCATCACGCTTCTTCTCGACGCCAGCCTCTTCTGCGAGCTTTACTAGTAGGTTGATCGTCTCATCGGTAACGAGGTTCTTGCTGAAATCAAACAGGATATCTGTGCCAGTGGCGTCGTTGTGGAAAGTCTTGCTGAATTTTTCGAATCGGGCAGGGTCAGAAGCAAAGGCTTCCTTCAAGACGAAGTTCTTTCCTACGGTCTTGTAGTGGTTTTCTAGAGAGGCCCAGGTGGGCAAAGAAACTGCTTGAGGCATCTTGGCTTGAAGGGTGTGTCTGTAGACTGGGAGAGAAAATGAGGATATATCGGTGCTAGCTTCGTCAACAAGGCACTAGGTTAGTATATTACTTTCTTGAAGAGGATTGCGCAATGTTGAATGGTGAAAGTAGAAATAAAATTGGTTGTATGGTTATGCGCGTAATTTATAGCGACGGGGTTGACGGCGCGGGGTGAAGTAGGTAATGGCTATAATTCGATGATGCGGTGATGCAGACGGTAGACAGCAGACAGGAACGGCGGGGCAATATGTAGGTAGATTTTTGTTATAATCTTGTTTTACTTACATTGGGAAAATTAGACAGCTTTATGCGAAAAATCACCAAGCTGTTAATTAAGGCAAAGTCTGTATATAAAAGGTGTTTGTTCTTTTACTTACCTCTCTACCTTAGGTAGGAAAAGAAAGAGGTATATATGTGGTGGGGTTTAAAAAGTGGAATGAGTGAGCGACATTTTGACATTTCGACAACTGATTGTACCTGAATAGTACCTGATATACTACCTCTTTAGGTACAATACTAACGCGGCTTTTCCTACCTAAGCTGCTAACCTAAGCTGCTACCTAAAGTTGAAGGTACGAAGGTCATCATCCCATTTACCCCGCGCTAGTAGGTAGTGACGTGATGCTTATGGGATGGACCGGGCAGCTACGGAACGGTGGTGTATAAGGTAGCTCCATGGTACCTACCTACCTTAGTAGCTTAGGTCAGTACCCCTAAGATATGTGCCGGATGTTATAGAAAATCACCATCCAGTGTAACCACGTGAGGCGGGCCCGGGAATCTCGGCGTTTTTACACTATTGTTCACTTTCGGATTACATATCAGCCAGTTAACCCCTTATATAATAGATATAATAGTCGGTGCTATCGGACCCATTACCTATTAGTCGTTAAGTACCGGATAGCTCCGATACCTAAAAGAAGGACCCGATATTTCTTAGCAGTACGAACACTTTTACTCAAGTATATTACCTAGGTAGAGAACATAGAAATACCTCAGGTACCTAAGATAGGAGGTATTTCAGCGGGCAGAACAATGAATGATACAATGGCATATCGGCAATGGGCATCTTTTCCTCGGCCTTAATCTCTTCTACTATCTACAGAGCTGTCGTCTCCTATTGAGATCCCAGAAAGTGCAAACTCGGAGGCATCGTCACTAACTCATGCCAAACTCCATATGAAAAGTGCTTCTAGGCTGGTCCATAATCCGGTAATATATCTCAACAACAACAGTAACACAACGCAGGACACCCTCACCGCATGTGTATCTCACATCCAGTGTTTCCACTCACAAACCGCACACCTCTTGTGTGTTCTAATAATTTCCATCTTGTAAGTCAATCTTCCACTCGTGAATCAGACCATATATTCGTTGCGTCGCCGTAGCCTAGAGGCCCACAAGATAAGGCATAATCACGTACTTATCGCCTGTCTTGAATACTGCCAACGAACGACGGGTCCTTAACGCTACCGCCAGCATCGCCGAGTCCTGCGATTGGTCGGTTGTAACTGAATCCCGCAAACAAACGTTGATCTGTCTCCGACAATACCGGTCCCTCGACATACGAGTCTTGCGGAGCTTCCGAAGTAAAGTCGGGATCGAAATTCTTTGTATCGAGAGCGTCGGCCTGGGATGGGGTTAGACTTAGGACCTCTGTATTAAAAAAAAAAAAAAAAAAAAAAACAGGCACTGAAAATTACTTACAACGCTGGGCTTGAAAGTGGGCTCATATTTGCGCTGCAATAGCTTGCGCCAGTCGATGGCGTGGAAAAAGGGATGCGCCTTGATTTCGGCGCTGCCTGCAGCCCCTAAACGCTCCTCCGGGTTGCGGTTGAGGAGTTTGGAGAGTAGGTCCTTGGCCGCAGGAGGCACGATATCTGCGCTGGGGAAGTGCAAGGGCTCCGACAAAATCTTGCGGTACATCTCGTTAGTATTTTCGTCGTAAAATGGCGGGAGACCCGTAAGCATTTCGTAGAGGAGAACTCCTAGCGTCCACCAATCTACTGTCTTATTATAACCCTTCCCCATAAGAAGCTCCGGTGCCAGGTATTCGGGCGTGCCGCAGAACGTATTGGTCCTGTCCTCGTCCTTCATATCCAGCTTGCAGAGACCGAAGTCGCAAAGAGCGATATGACCTTGGTAATCTAGTAGAATGTTCTCGGGTTTCAAGTCTCGGTAGATAACGTTGAACCCGTGTAGGCACTCGAGGGCGCAGAGCAGTTCAGCCGTGTAGAATCGTGCCCGGTTGATATCGAATCTCTGCTCCTTCTGGAGATGATGGAAAAGCTCTCCGCCGTTGACGAAAGCTAGTACGAAGTAAAGCTTTTCGGGAGACTGGAAGGTGAACTTAAGAGGTACGATGAAGGGGTTGTTAATCTGTGCCAGCACAGATCTTTCGGCTAAGGTGTGGGCGACTTCGGATCTCGAGATAATGTGGGATTTGCGAATCGTCTTGAGAGCGTAGATTCGATTGGTATCCTTCTTGCGGACTTGCATGACCTTGCCAAAACTACCCTTGCCAACCACCTTAAGCAGTTCGAAGTCATCAATCTTAAGCTTGCCCGCCCGGTTCTCAACATATTCCACGCCGATCTTGAGCCTACCGGAACCGTATTGCACGTCAACCCAATCAACACCACTATGCCCTAGCTCACGTTCTCGGTCGTGGAATTCGGCCGCGGCCTTCTCGCGATCCTTCTTGCTGGCCTTGGGATCCTCGACGAAGGTTCGTTTCTCCTCGAATCTAGGATTGATTCGCACGACTCCTAGGAAGATATCTTGGCTTCGGCCGGACCCTGGCGGTGCGGTAGGGTTACGCATATATATATGTACATTCAACTCCGTGACTCGAGAGACATCAAACTTGTACTGGGTATTATCGCCAGCCCACAAGGGGTTTTCCGGGTTACCGGAGACCGAGTTGACAAAAACCTGGACCTTATCAAAATCCAACAGTGCGTACGGCAGATATTTGCTAGAAATCCGACCGTGGTTGGAAGGTATACCGGCAAAACCCCCTGCCGATGTTTGGGGCCTGCCATTCGAGTAGGACCCTGCTACCGCTCGTTGGGACGATCCTGGTCGTACAGAACTTGATGTAAGGGCATTCCCTGTTGACATGGAGCCCTGTCCATGTTGAGAGAATGCGTTGCGATGTTGCTCGGGAAGAGCAAAATTCTGGCCTTCGTGGAGAGTTACGACGAGAATACCGGGCTTCGGAGGTTTTACGACAGGTTCTTGTACCATTTGTTCCGAGGCAGCTATAAGGACGATGCGTAAGCGACTGTGCCCCTTCAAAAATAGTATGCATTTTGGTTACAAACCGATAGCATTGTCGTTGGGAGTAGGTGTGGAGGATGTTGGGATGGGACTCTTTTCATCCTTTTCCGTGATTGTAGACGTAGAGGGATTTCGGGAGAAGGTATTCGCAAGCGGCCCCAGATGGGTATCCTTTAATTCTGATGAGACAGTCCGTGTTAGCAAACCCGCTGCACGATCGCCGCGCATCTAAAGCGAAAGGACGAAGAGACCAAAGAAACAAAACCATCCGAAGAGCGAAGCTTGTAATTTTTTTTTTTTTTTAAAAAAAAATACTTACTCTTTGTAAGCTTCCACGACATTTTCCAACAGTTCCCCTAATGACTGGTCTATAAATTAGAAGTCAAAGAGGAGGAATAGGAGGATGTCGGTGAAGGGTCGCGCAACAAAAAGGTCGGAGACGGGTTCGAGTTGGTTAAAAGAGGAGATAGTATTTTAGGTATTCAGGTATTTAGGTATCCAAAGGGGGGGGGGGGGGAGGGAGAGGCGTTTCCTTATCGGTGGTTACGATAATGATGGATAATGGATTAATTACTGATAGCTAATTGAGAAGGGATGGAAATGCGGGCAGATAGGTAAAAAGATATATAAAAAAAGGGGGAAGAACAAAGAAGGAATTAAAAATAAAAATGTGGCTGAGGAAGAAGCAATAATGTCAATTTGTTAATTTTTTCCCTTCTTCTAACTTAGGAGGGACTTTTGAGTTAGGTTGATCATCAATTAATTGAATATGGTCAAAGATCTGAACGTTGACCAGGTCAATGTTTCGGTTTATGGGATCTGGCGCAGGAACTAGGTTAGGTACTGAGTAACCTGGGGGTTTGAGAAGGGTGAACGGTTTCGCCGCAGTACATACCTGTAGGTACCTAAGTACCTATAATAAATTAAATCTTTAACATGTACAATAGGGCGACGGTAATAGGTACGGCAAAGGAAAAAAGGAAAACGGGCAAGTAACTTTTTTAGGGGTTGTAGAATTTATGGAGGGGTTTCGCCTGATTGACTGATTGACTGGAACTGTCTGACTGCTGTAGAGTTGGCGTTTTGGCGCTATGGGGCAACCCCTATTAACCATACCTAACACGTAAGACCTACCTGTAGAGACCTCTAATGGTGGTTCGGTTTACAGAGGGTTCACGGAGCACAAAGGCGGGGTAGCACATGCGCGGTTTCCAGCGGAAGTAAGGTAAGCAGTTACGTACCTACCTACTATATAGTTTTCTTTCAAATCAGTGAATACGAACTCTTTTCTTACCTTTCTTCTCTTTTTAAACGCATTGCGCCTCTAGGAATTTCTACTCGTAACAATGCCACAATTTAAGACGAAATGCATAGGTATATCCAAGGTATCTAGTGCACATACTTACGCACGCTGCATAATACATATCATATTGTATTGCACAATACCTCGTCAAGGAGTTTTACACTAATCCACTTACATAGTAGTCGATGGCCTCGACAACGTTAAGCGGAGCGTGGCGGAGCAACTTCAGGGGCTGCATCCAGGTAAATTATCTCCAAGCATCTCAGGCCGACAGCCGCTCCCCTAACGCACGGCTGAAGAATATGTCTATTCTTGATACCGTTGTTGAACTAGGTTGCTTGAAATGGCTTAAATTGCTCGGCTTTATCAAATGAATAGTTCGGGCCAGGTGTCTTACGACGGTGTGTGTCTAAGAGACATTTTCAAGGAAACGATTCGACAAAGAGTGACTTTGGTTAATAAATCGTTCCAAGAATTTATACGGAATATATATAGTTACCTATATATAGTAGTTTCATGCCAGCTCAGACGTTTTGGCAGCGCCGCGAATTAGACTAATTTCACTAGGTACCTGGTAATTAATAAATACGCTCAACTGATAAAAACCTTGGCTACTTGTTGTTACATCTCATGTGAACCACAACTACATAGTATGCAGGGGGACACATACATGATACCTGTAACTTCTAAGTTACTATGTGTACAAGGTTGTATTATAGGTAGTAAGAGGCCGCTCGCAAGGGCACGACGCGCAACCCATCAGCTCGTCCCAAACTACGGGAAACGATTATATTATAAATCACGTGCTTTGCGGCGCAGCTATAGGAGTTTATACAGCTGGGATCAACAAATTTGAACTTTGAAGGAATCTGTCCTGATTGTCGCTACGCTTGAAGAGGAACCGGGAAATGATTTTTATCAAGCGCTATGTCGTAGTAGTTGTGTCTAAGCCTCTGTCTTAGGTAGTTGCCAGAGTCGGAAAAACATTGAATGAAATAAGAATAAATTAAATTAAATGGCTTCTATTCCAGAAATCCAAGAGCATGGCGGCATCATGCTTAACCCCACAACCTCTAAAGAGCCTCAAAACGTCAGCACCCAAAACGATAGCCAAACCGCCTTAGAAATTCCTTCGGAGGCTCCTCGAAGATATATGGAAGGATGGAGATTATATGCCATGATATCCGCGTATGACCCAAAAGTCTAACCACTACGTCTAAAGCCCTCCGCTAACAAGGCCTAACTACCACCTAGCTTATGCCTATCTCTATTTCTATCAACTCTAGAAACGACAATAGTCAGTACATCGCTTATCTCCATTACAAATGCCTTGGGCAACTTTGAGCAGAGAGATTGGGTGGTCACCTCCTATCTTATTACGTATACGGGTACGAGTATAGCTTCGTAGACGTACAAGTCACTCTATTAACACGATACCTTACAGGCTTTCTAGTCATATATGCCAAGTTCAGTGATATACTGGGACGGAAATTGTTGATATTGGTTGCAATAGCCTTCTTCACCGTTTTCTCGATCGTCTGCGGCTCAATATCAGATATGACTCAGTTGTGCGTTATTCCCGTCCGGTCATGACAGTATTGAAATCTAATAATATGGATGAATGTGACTAAACTCTATACAGGATTGTTTTCCGGGCTCTACAAGGGATCGGCGGCTCTGGGATCTATGCAATGGTAACATGTATCCAGCCCGAGCTCGTCCCCCCTGAGAAATGGGGTAATATCATTGCGGTCGTCTCCCTGGTTTCCGTCCTCAGTTCCGTCCTTGGTCCTATACTCGGCGGTGCAATCAACAACAATTCTTCGTGGCGATGGGTCTTCCTTTTGAAGTGAGCGCTCTCTACTCTGGGCGTAAGAATTGTGGAGGTAGCTAATATTGAGAAATAATAGTGCCCCGGCTGGAGCAGTGGCAATTGGTCTGATTGCCTTCGTCATGCCCGCTCACTTTCCGAATATCGACGGTTCAACAGGCTTGATAGGCTTTTACAGCAAGATATCGCGAGCATCGCTTCGTCGACTTGATGTTATTGGAGCTGTGTTGCTACTGTTTTCGTCCGCCTTGATTGTCTTCGCTTTCGAAGAAGCAGGGTCTCGATACAGCTGGCAAAGCCCGGCGATCCTAAGCGCCTTGATCGTCGGCTGTGTCCTATTCATCGGATTTATCGGATGGGAAAAGGTCGCGGACCGACCGAGAGCTCGTCAAGAACCCATTTTCCCTCTTCGATTAATGAAGAGCCGCTTTCTTAGCGCTCTTATCATGTAAGAAAACCGCTTTGAAGTTAGGACTTGTCTCTTTTTTTTTTCTAATATTATTCAGAATCGCCTTTTGCACGGGGCCTCCCTTCATGACCGCGATAATCAACCTTCCGCAACGCTTTCAAGCAGTCGATGGGCTCAGCCCGTTTGAAGCTGGTACACACCTTCTACCCCTCCTACTCGCCTCCCCCGTTGCTACAATCGTCGCTGGGCAACTTGCAACGAAGTTAAAAGTGCCCCCTTTTTATATCCTTCTCTTCGGAGCATCTATGCAGCTATTAGGAATTGGACTCGCGAGTTCAGTTCAGTTTAAAAGCGGCAACGCCATGTATGGATATGAGGTAATAATGGGCTTTGGGTTTGGAATGGGCCTCGTTTCTTTGCTGGTATATACGCCAATGGTGGTAACACGGTCTGATATGGGTAAGTCACTAGCAACAACTTCCAGAAGTATATAGGCTGACTTCTCATACGCTATCAGCTGTTGCCATGGGAGCAATTACACAGATACGAGTCCTTGGTGGGACAATCGGATTGGCCATCAGGTATGAAATGACGTGAAATTCGCGTGAAATCAACCGAAACTGGTCTACTAACTTGTGTGAACAGCTCAACAGTCCTCAACAACCATCTGACCGCTGCTCTGCCTGCCCTTCTTAGCCCAGCAGATATTAAGCAAATCTCAGAATCTGTCCAATATATCAATACACTGCCAGACGCAACCCGCGAGGCAGTACGCCAAGTTTTCGCTGATGGTTTCAACACTCAGCTAAGAGTTATGATGTATTTTAGTGTGGCTGTTTGGGTCTTCGCAGCGTCACTTTGGGAGCGTAAGTTGAGAAGTGCTGCCAATGTCGAGGGCTATTGATTCCTTTCTTGAAGGATACTCCCCTAATAATAACTTGCACGATATTCTCTTCATTTGATTATAAGCTTCGGATGTTCCTTCGAACTGATTAATATATCCTCCTCTAACGAGAAGATTTCCCATTAGGAAATTAAATTGAAATATTGTAGTGTAGTATTAGAAAATCTACCCATGAGCATTCAAACAGTTTAATGCTTTGATCTCCAATGACGCTCAACCTCTAACTTATCACCCTCTATCTATTCTAGACTTGTGCTCTACCCTTTGACATGTTCTCCGTTCCTAACCCTTTCACAGAGTCCCTTCAGCACCTCGGCGCCCCTTATAAAGTCGTCCACGTCCACGTAGACCATGCCGCTGAGGCGCCACCACCAGACGTTTCTGTAAAACTCCGTCTGGAAGTATATTCCGCTCTCGCGGCTTCCCGTCTCTTTGAACCAATCGCAGACCTTATCCGCATGCGCCGGATCAACTTTGCCGGAGCCGTCGGTGCCCAGCTCGAGCGGCAGCCTCACATTGGCGAAGAAGCAGTCTCGCATGCAGGATCCTGGGGTATCCATAATGGAGGTGCCTAGAATCTCCGCGGCAGCTTCGGCACTGCGCTGCGCTACGTCGTGGCAGTATTTCTTGATAGCGGCATCGCCGCCGCAGACTTTGTCACGGAAGTCGATAGCGGCTGTGCAAAAGGGGCGATCGATAAGCTCATGGGTAGGCCAAAGACACCAAGATCAGGCACAAGGAATAGGAGGTGCTACTTACCTTGAACACAGAGCCAAGCGGTAGTGTCGTCCGTACCTACATGGATGGAAAAACGAACACAATCAACACCCATGAATTTCTCCCTCCGGGGACGTTACCCCCGACTTCGTAGAGCACACATACCGGTAAAATCGAACATCTCCGCAAACAAACGCGCCTCGCCCTCCTCGCCCTCCGTCGTCTGCCGGGAACCCAATTCCTTCCGGGGCCTGAACTTGTGGCTCGTCGGCAGCGTCGTCCGGATCAGATGCTGGTTCCTGACGGGGACGTACAGCGCGGCGCACCCGCGCGGCACGAAGAACCACTTATGCAGGTTCGTCACGAAGAAGTCCGGGTCGAGCGCCGACAGGTCGATGTCGACGTGTCCGATCCCGTGCGCGCCGTCCACCAGGACCAGCGCGCCTTCGGCCCGCAGCGCCGGCACCAGCCGCTCGAACGGCACCCGGAACCCGGGCATGCTGACGACGGTGTCCACGACGGCGAGCCGCATCCTGCGCCGCCGCCGCGGGTCCGCGTTGACGCGCCTCGCCGCGTCGACCATGGCTCGCACGAGCTCGTCGTCGGCCAGGGACCACGCGACGCGCACGACGTGCACCTCGACGCCGCGCGTCTCCTCGACCCACGAGATGCCGCGGCCGAGGGAGTCGTACACGCGCTCGTAGCAGAGGATCACGTCCCCGTCCCTCCAATCCAAGTTCTTCAGGACCGTGTCCGAGCCCGTCGTGGCGTTCGGCACGAACACGAGCTCGTCGACGTTCGCACAGTTCAGAGCCCGGGCGGCGAGGGCGCGCTGCGCCGCGAGCCGGTCGTGGAACTCGAGGGCGATGAACGGGTCCGGAGCGGCATCAGCCTCGGCGCGGAACTGCTCGTGGGCGCGCCGCACCGACACCGGGATTGTCCCGTACGACCCGTGGTTCAGCGGCGTGTAATTCGGCCCGAAGGCGAAGTGTGCCTTGCGGAAGGCGGCGCCAAAGGGGACCTGAGAGGTTTCCGCGACTTGCATCGTTGCTTCCTGTCCCTCTTCGGAATGGTGTATGATGGTCATTGTGGATACGGATGAGACAAGAGCAAACTAGAATGCCTACGTACCTAAGGTAAGGATTGGAACAAAGGATAAATGATAAAGTCTAGAGGGGTAGATTTATGCCCACGGGAGTTCGGTTTCGGTCTCGGTCTTGGCTTCGGCTTGAGGTGAAGCTTTCAAAAGAGGGGGTTAAGTTGGTATAACTCAGCTGGAGTTCCTCTATATGAGGTAGCTAAGATAAGTTATAAGACAAGTTATAAGCACAATATCTACCTCTAGGTAGCTACCTAGGTATCTACCTAAAGGAGGCATATATTCCTTCTGTAAGTCCAAGTCCAGTGTCGGAGTGTTGGAGTATCATCTCCATATCGGTTTGCTTCGGAGAATGATCCCTTGTTTTTATCGTAAGCCAAGAAAGTATACAGCCGCCCTAACCAGCTTTTAGAGTTGTCCTCTCTACCTCGAATTATCCCCTCTACTTTCATGACGGATAGTGGAATTTATGCACAATTGCTTCTTAAGAACTTTCTTCTGTAAATTGAATTGGGAGAGATATCATCGCAGTTCCGTCATCTCTTTCTGACGGCTTATATCCTAGGTCGTGTACAGCAGCTGTACTGTCTCAAGTAATGTTATGATATTAATGTAAAGGTGCAGCTTTGGCTTGCTCATTGCTCGTAAACATCTAGGAAATCATCATAACCATAAGCTCCAATGTTCGTTCCCATACAAATGCCGGGTATCCTACAATGTCGCTACTAAACCAGACCGTAAAAGAAAAGAGAAGAAAAAGAGAAAACTCCGTCCAATGCAGAACTTGCTAAATCCAGATGGTCATCCTTGCCGTAACATTTGCCCTTGCTTGCATACATGCATCCTTGCATCGATGCCTTTTACCATTCAATAATTCCAGGCGTCGCCATACCTCACTTGCGTAATTCACTGACTACCAGTCAACTGCCCATCCGTTCTGATCTAGAAACTCTTTGCAAGCCTCCTTGAGTTGTAGATTTGGCCTCAGCTCGCTAGGTTGTAGCGGCTCTCTCGTTAGGGGATCGGTGGGATGCCTTCGGAGATGCTCCATGATAGATGCTCTCTCGTATGACTTGCCAGTCTTGGTCTGTTTATCTGGTTAATTACCCACTGGACAAGTTTCCTAGATGGTTCGTGACACTTACAACCACTGGATCGACCATGATACCGAAACTAATATCATCAATCACCCAATCAGGGACCTCCCGTTTCTTCTCCGATGCGGCTCTAGACTTTTCAAATGTTGACCGTAGCAGTTCAATCTTCTGGTCACACTCTTCTTTGATCTGGTCTTTATCGAAGTCGTTGTCGCACGAACGGATCATATCCTCGCGTTCGCGCTCCAATAGGCCAATAAGATGCTTCTCTAGCTCCTGTCCCTCGCGGGTCCTGTGCTTCTCCATCTCATCCCAACGCTCTTTCTTGCACCGTAGTACTTGATTGGTGACAGGGCCTAGCGACTTGTCGTTGGTCTCGACACATAAACGGTGGGCTTGCAGAGCGCTCTCGAGCGCGGCGTCGTAATCGTGTATAGACAGCTGGCACTGGGAAAGGACAAAGTAAGCCTTTAGATTACCTTTTTCTCCGCTCATCTTGAGACACTCGTTGCAGTCCGCGATAGCCGATTCGTATAGTCCTAGTCGAATACGTGCCATAGCACGGTTTGTGTATAAGGAAGGGTTCGTATCGTCAGCGATGATGCTGTAAGGATTCGAACATAATTAGCTTTCGAGGGCGCATGACGAATAGGTAACTATGCGCCTTCTGTAACTTAACTCACGCTTTGGAGTAGAGGCTCTCGGCGCCTATAAAGTCACCAGACTGGAAGTGGTGGTTCCCATCTTCCTTTAGCTTCGTGGACTTTTCCACGTCCTTTCCCATTGTTGCCAGTATTTACAGTAAGCCCGACCGAGGGGATAAGGTTTAGTTTGTCTTGGTATTCGAAGCTTTTGAAGGTTTTGAAGCTTCAGACCTAGCAAGGTAAAATGTTGGATGATATGGGGTGGAAGATAGGTAAGTTTGGACGAGCGTTCCTTTTCTTTCTTTCTTTCTTCTTCTTCTTTTTCTGAAAGGTAGTAGATATTCGTAGGACTATAAATCAGAGATAGACGCCAGCAGTGCTTATAATAGGTAGGTATCTAATAAGATTAGGTAGGTTAGGTTAGGTTAGGCTTAGGGAGGTATTTAAGGTATTTATGAGGGCAAAGAGGTCGTGTAATATATGTATTAGGATGTATGTACCCGATGCAGGTATTTAGGTTCGTATGGAAATGAGATGTGTTCCAAGGTTAGTAGCGAGAGTATCGATGAGATGATTGTACGTATATTAAAAGGATAGTTGTATAAGATGAGAAGCCTTCGTTCGATGTTTCCATCTGATTCGAGAGTTTCAGCCTTATTGAACTTGGTACTCGCGTGTTGTCGCTTCCGATACAGTATCGATACAACATCGGAAGGCACCTAGGTATCCTTCGTGCTACACAGTACCTTGGACTGACTGATTGGAAGTAGGCTAGGTAGCTGCTGTGCATAGGTACATAGGTGGTAGGTAGGCGCCAATTTGTCAGGCGAAGATTCCAGAATGATGTGCATCCCTGACCCTGGGAATTTGGGGTACGGTGTATGTACAAGGTACGTGAGGTACTTAGGTACATAAATACATGCACCTAACCCAATGTAGGAAAAGTGGGTTCAGGTACAACATCCAGGGTTCTTCAAGTGCTACCCGTAATCCGCTAATGTTTGGAGGTAAATCTAGATGTACCTGACCTTAGGTACCTAGTGCTAGAAAGTGCCGCAATAGCCGTTGCTTACGGTAAGGTCTAGTCACAGAGCGATTCCTAATCTTCACCCTCCTCCTCCTCCCATAAATCGTACTGATACACCACCCAACCACCTTCCCAACACCCATCGTCGCATTGAACCCCTAGTTGGGAACACGTGATGATTCCATAACTAAGTCCCAATGCGCTGCCACCCAGGCCGAGGCGTTCGCGAACTCGCGACTCTAACAACGGCCACCATTATAATAGTAAGAGCAAGCGAGGATATTCGCGCTGACTACAGGATGAACTCGGTCTTATCGGAGAAGTTCCAGGTCTTCTTAGATCCCCAGCTAAGGTCCGCGAGTGAACTATCAACATGCTATTTAGCTACCGTTTTGTCTAGCATCTTATTCCTAGGGCCCGAGAGCTCTTGACATGCCGGTCTTGCAACATATCCGCAACTAGTAGTTGTTTTACAAAGTTGTCCGCGAAGACGACTCCGCTGTCTGTGGCCGAGCCGTACTGTTTTGCATTTCGAAAGAGCTATCTCTATCCCTTCCCGACTGTTAGAGCAAGTTTATTAGTTCTAAATTATCGTTAGAACTGAAAAATATTCGTTGATAAATGGCAGAAATACGTGGGATACCGCATGGGATTATGATCTATCTGTTAACCAAAGAACTAGCAAGGCCTATAATCTTCCCAATGCTGACATTCGTGTAACGAATGACGTTTATTTAGACGCGGTCCCAAGTACGTTAAAAAGGATAACCTGAGCCTCCACAGATCAATAAGTTATCTCTGGAGGAATCTGACCCCGCAGTATGACACTCCTATTTCACTCATCTTGACGAGTTATAGAGCACAGGAGGAGAGTCAATAGGTGTGATATCTTGGTCTTCTCGAGAACACATCTATCCACCTCACGCTAGCCTTCATCGAGACAGCGTCCACATTTATATAGCTGCGGAATCGTGTTAAATTTAGAGCAGTATTGCCGTTATCCAGCTTATTACGAACCTCCTCAATTTCCTTGGCTTAATCTTTGACTCCATTTCTCATAGAATCTTACTCAAAACTGGATTATAGTGAGGTCCTGAGTTACTATAAACATACCCCTCAATTGGTGATCGTATAGGAGGTTCCTTTTACTCATCTCTGTAATTCTGTTTTTATTACTTTCCCATTATTGAGCGATATTCACGATCGCTCTAACCTAGGTTCACATTCTAGTTTATTCTTATTATAGCCAAACTGGTTTACAATATCTTCTTCTGTCCATTGGCGTCGTACCTAGGTCCGGTCTACCTCGTCTTTTAGGACATTCCACTGGCCGTTGTCTCACTTGTTGGTACGAAGTACCTAACCTAACATACCTAAACGACTATATGGTTCCAGGTACTTTTAAGGGGTAGTTCATCACGGCATACATTTGCTAATAGACGCCATTCCAGACAGTGGTCACGATAAATCAGCACTAGGCTCATACTTCGCCTTCCAGTTTCTGCAATACTAAGGCCTTTATTCCGGAACGATAGATGGGCGATACCAAGTACGTCGACGATAAGAGGGATGCCGTACAACCCTGTTCAGATGGAGAAACGGGATTAACGGACGGTAACGAGTCGGGACGTAATATCGTCTCTATCTATAATCTGATAGAGGGGCAAACGACCCAGACGAATGATATGTCTATTGAGACCTGTACTAAGTAGCACGACAGAGACCGACGCAGGTTGAATAGTAGATTACGGGAGGTTATAAGTTTTGATCATGTGGAGACCCCAGAACGGGGATGCGACACCATATCTTAAACCCCTGATCTGACATGCCGGGGTAGAGAAGAGGAATGGCGGGGTGTTCTAAGGCAAGTAACATCCAAAATACAGCTATGTAGACTCCGGTTAGCATCGACGCTAAGAAATAAGGCCCAAGGGTAAAACTGGTTCCCTTCAGGTTGTTACATGTGTATCCCAGCCATCTTTATATCTTAAATCTTACTTACCTCTTATACTTTACGATCTCACGTTGACTTATATCTTAGCTATAGCCAGTGTTACTTATCTCATATTCAATATATCTTATACCAAATTACACCATGGGCAATGTCTTCAGTCAATGCTTATTCATCCCGGCCGCGCCGCTCACGGAAAAGAACTGCCCTGATCAAACCGGCAGAGTAAGAAACAGCTTACCTAGTCGACTACCTACTACTTCAACTTCTTCCGCGTTGCTGATGCGTAACGTAGGTCTTTATCGTGACGGGTGGCTATGCCGGCGTAGGATTCGAACTATGTAAAATCCTCTACGCCCAAAATGCTACTGTTTGGATTGCAGGTCGCTCTGCGCCAAAAGCAGAGAAGGCTATTCTGGATATCAAAAACGCCTCACCTTCGAGCAACGGCCATGTCAAATTTCTACATGTAGACCTATCCGATCTCAAAACTATTAAACCCGCAGTGGAGTCATTTACTGCTCAGGAACAGCGCCTGGACGTCTTAGTAAACAACGCCGGTGTATGTCTAATTTCCGACCCTTTGACCTTCTCACACCTTGCCTTTCCTATTGTGTCTCCCAAATGCGCCTTAACCTGGCCGTTTTTCTAATATGACTGTGCTCGTAGGTCATGTTCCCGCCTCGCGGCAGTGTTGATGCGCAAGGACACGACCTACATGTAGGCACCAACTGTTTGGGCCCATATCTACTATATCAACTACTTCTCCCTCTCCTCACTAAGACTGCATCCAAATCTCCGACGGCTAGTGTGCGTGTTACGTGGGCTGCTTCCATCGCCGTGCAACTCTTTTCGCCGCAACCGCACGGTATGATCCTTAACGACGACGGCTCTCCCACGGACCAAGGGATGAGGTTGAACTACGGCCAAACTAAAGTCGGCAACGTTTTTTTCGCGAGAGAATTCGCCAAGACGACCCCGCAGACCGGCGTCGTGCACGCGGCGTTTAACCCCGGCAATTTGCACACGGAGCTACAGCGCCACTGGAAGGGACTGGATCAATGGATCACGGTGGGTGGCATACGGCTTTGGAACTACCATCGGAGGGGCGTACTAACAATGTCTTACTGCTATAGGAAAAATTCTTTACGTATCCGGCTATCTACGGGGCGTACACGGAGCTCTGGGCAGCACTCACACCCGAACTGACGCCTGATAAGAGTGGCGCTTACGTATATCCCTGGGGGAGGTTTGGCGATCTTCCCGCCGGCGTCGAGACATCGATGAGAGGGGAGTCGGAAGGCGGAACGGGAATTGCAGCTAAATTTTTGGAATGGTGTCGTAAAGAGACGGAGAATTTCGCGTAGAACAGAGAGTGATCGAGTCTATGGATTAACTGGTGGTATCACACCCCTACGATATTGTATCAGGGATCAGGTAATTAAGCTTTGTTTAAAAAAAGGAAATTGGCCAATACATGATTAAATATTTAAAAGGGCCTACAGGTGTTTTATATTTGTGCTACACCTAGGTTGATTTCCATTAGAATCACCATTAGACTAGATTCCTCACCTCTCGATCTCGCCAGTTATCTTCAAATCTTCTGGATTCCAAGCTGTATGAACCAGCCACACTATAACAAGGTTGCCATGAAGCGGCAAAACATGCGGCGCTTATCATGGTTGCATAGAAAATAATTTGGAAAAAGCTCACTTCCGTTTGGTAAGTCGAGTACGATCCTTGTTGTATTGTGGCTTAGTTGGGGAAAGCTGAGGTTTGCAGAGCTTAGTACCGCAGCAACGTCGAATCACACATAAATGACCAACCCTTACTTAGTAGTATACGATAGGAGTACTAAAGATCTTGGCTCTCATTTTCTAGACAGGCCTTAGTCTTGAGTTGGGACCGCCTAGGTTAATATCGTACTTGGAGACATCAATACTTAATGTCGCTCTGCGGTATTAAGACGTAGAGGACAATAGCGGAAAAGGAAATTGAACGACCAAGATAAGCACTTAGCATATAACAGGTAGGTACCTACCTGGTAGGAATTACCCTGTTACCTAATATAGTCGAACAGTAGGCAATCACCGGTCCAGAAGATCTCAATTCAATACACCTCCCCCTCCCCCTCAAGGCCTAAGCCTCTCCTTCGATGGCAATGTGTGGTTCATTGTGGGCCCTCGAGACAGGGGCTGGCTTCCCTGACAAGGCAGTTTAGGCACCTTTGCATTTTGAAGTTGACTTAACATCCCCAGGAAAGCTAAAACAGGTAGAAATCACCCCTTGGATCCTCTTGTAGGGCTGATGGGCGGCTTCAATAATACCTATCATACAACAAAATGCCGAATAGTTCGTCGCGTACGAGTATTGAATCCGCGGCCGAAGATCTAGTATCACCACAAGCAAGAAATGAAAATGAAGAAGCAGTCGACCAAGCCAAGCCTCTCCTCTTCCACGAGAAGGACGTGGGATCACGATACGCCAAGGCAGAGGTGCTGTCTAAGTACATACCAGAGCTAAACCCGTCGGACCCACGAGCCGTTACTCTCAGAGTTAAGATGGCTAAGAAGACGACAATGTTGAAGATCCAGTTAATAATATCATCTCTGGTTGTTGCTGTGAGTACTTCTATAATGGCCTGGTCTGTGATGACGTATAATCCGAATCATCGCGGCGTGGGCACGTATTTCTCTGGCAACTGTTCGCGAGCCAGCTCGCTCAATACCTTCATCCATGCCGCGATGAACATTCTTTCCAGTCTACTTCTCAGCTCTGGGAACTACTGCATGCAACTACTCGTTTCGCCTAGTAGGCACGAGGTAGAAAAAGCACATTCCAGAGGCATTGCTTTGAGGATCGGTATTCCTAACGTTACCAACTTGCGACATATTTCTCTTGGAAGAGTAGTTGGGTGGCTATCCCTTGGAGCCACGGCAGCGCTTTTACATCTAGTGTAAGCTAGCCCCCCTACTAACACAGTTAGGCCACATGTAAGCTACCTCTAATTACTGTAACTAGTTGGAACTCGGTCATATTCATGTCGTTACCTCTAGTATCGATCCCACGCGCTTTGGCGACAGCTGATTTTCAAGTGGCATCAGACAACTGGACTGCCAGCGACCCCTTACCCCAACGTTGGTGGTGGAACATCCCGCCCGGTGACAGATGGGGCACCGTTAAATACGATCTGGAGCCTGTGTATACCTTGAAGACTAATGCGGCGAGCTTGACGCGGCTAGAGCCAAGGGAATGTATCAAGGAGTACCTGAATCCGTTGAACTCTACGAGAGGGGTATTAGTCGTCGCGCGGAATATCACAACCGAGCAGAATGACGGCTCGTCCCTTCTTGATGGCTGGATGAGCGGATGGGACTACTGGGACGCTGGCAACTACTGGCTGTGTTCTGCATATGACCCGGGAGATTACACCAAAATATGCAGTCTAGAATGGGCTGATGCATTGGATGATGATGATTGGGTAATAGGGAAGTCTGCTGGGTTCCCAAATATCTTGGTCGACTACTGCTTGGTTGGCGATCGGGCCAACAACGAGCAAAGGTGTGGGCTTCACTACAGCTTACACATCATGGTGATAGTTTGCATCTGCTCGTCTCTGCAGTGCTTTCTCGTCCTCTGGACGAACTTATACTTCCGCAAATATGACTCATCAGGAGAAAGTGGAAGACGTCGGCGTGCCTTGGTGACTGTCGGGGATGCGATTGCTGATTTTCTAAACGAGCCAAGTACCCAGCCTGACGGGATATCAGAAGATATAAAGAGACCCAGGACCACGAAAGGAGCCTTTTACGAACTTCGACTAGCGCAGTGGAATGAATCTCAAAGCTACTGGTTTACGGCTGTTGGCATGAAGACTTGGGTTATAGCCCTTATCTTGTTAGTATTGATATCTCACATTCCGACACCCATGTCACTTCAATATTTGAACTGATAAGAATGACTTTTTAGATTCGCTATCGGCCTGGCTGTACCGTCTGGTCTTATTGGAGAGTACATCAACAGGCTGAAGAGCCAGGGCATGGATATCTCATTTCTTGATATATGGAGCTTGGGATTCGAAGTCAATCCATCGATGATAGGTCACTCGTTCTGGAAGTCCCAGGGCGAAGGGGGAGCGGACATCATCGGGAATGTCCTCGTTGCTAACCTTCCTCAAGTGCTAGTCAGTTTCATATACCTCTTCTTCAACTCCATCTTGACAAGACAGTTGGTGGCTGATGAGTGGACACGCTTTACCCTCCCCGAAGGCAAGAAGCCGCTCCGCGTGACGTCGCCCGTCGGCATGCAGCGGTCGACGTACTTTCTCTCCTTGCCCCTGAAATACTCTGTTGTGCTCATGATATGCTCCATCCTATTACATTGGTTCATATCTCAGGGCATATTCGTGGTGCAAACCAGCTCCTTTGGTCCCGGAACTAACAGCGAGCGACATTCGGAGCTCGATGTTTCAGCTAGGGGATATTCGGCGCTAGGCGTCCTCCTGGCTATTACCTTGGGCGCCGTCTTAGTACTGGCCCTCATGATTAACAGTTTTGCTAGAAAGTATGAGGGCATTCCAGCTGGCTTTCAGCTAATAGGGATGAATAGCTCTGGTATCAGCCTAATGTGCCAACGACCAGATGGTGATTCAGACGCTCACTTGTTTCCCGTTAGAATCGGCGTCGTGCCTGAGCGCGAGAATGATGAGGCGGAGATGCAAGATATCCAAGAGGGCCGGCTAGTTTTCTCAACGGCTGTCGATATTGAACAACCGAAAGCGGGATCGTGGTACTTGCAACCTGCTTTAATAAAAGCGGAGGAGCAGGCAAAGAGCGGGTTTCCCAAGAGGTAAAGGACGGTATAGTTAGGTAGGCTAGGACCATCTTCGTGGCGTGGAGGGTAAGATGAACATTATTTACATTGTTAACTGAACTATAAAGTTCCTCTTATTTTGCTGTTTGATGTCTTTAATTGATTAGCGTGTTATATAGGAGTCTGCACTGAACTTGGATTCCGTCGCATTGTATAGGAAAGGGGTTGGGCTTGGCTTAGGGTATAATAGCTCATCCAACTATCTAGTTCTATGATTTTTCTGATCTCTCATTGCTTTCATCAGCGTTCGGAGCTTCTTTCTCAGGGCCTATGTGTGTTATGCCCACTTGGCGAACTACGAAGTACGCTGCAATGACAGCGATGCCCCATAATGCAAAACAGACCCCCAAAGCCGATATTAGCTGTAACACGGTTAGCCGAAGGGACATAAAGTTTGACTTCAAAGGTAAATTCACATACTGGTACCGAAGTTGAGCTGATACCGCTAGATATACATTGACCGGCTGATTCTACAGCTCTCGCAACTGAGACGTACCGAATAATTTCCTTAGAATCCCTAGCTAAAAAGCTGAGAAGCCAGAACCCAAAGTTATACGTGAGTGAGAAATTTATCTGCCAGAAAATGTACAACGCCCAGCCTTTTCCGAATCCGCTATCAACCCAGTCTAGTGCTGGCTTGTGACGCGTGTACTCGTTTTGCACGATAGCTCCCCAAACCCAGCAGCCACCGATGAGAGCCATCATGGCTACATAGCCGTATCTCGCTCGTTTATTGAGACTGAGTCTCGTCCAATCTAAAAACGCCCCGAATAAGAGAGTTGTGACAACTTGGGCAACTGCGGAGACAAGAGAGGCGAGAGCACGCGAACGGACTGAAAAGTACAAAGACAAGTAAGTAGTGATATATGGGATCGTCCACGTAATGTATAAAAAGTATGGCATCCTATGATAGTTATGTTCAGTGTGGCATCATAGAATTTACGTATCGCTAATACGTACACCAAGAGGAAGTCTTTTCGTAACAGGACTCGCATCAAAGCTTTCAGCTCCTCAAGATCCGGTATCCGTTCCGCTAGCTGGATACGCGATCCGTTTCTGCGGATGACCTTTTCAGGCGGAGTCAACAATAGGGAACAAAGCGGCCCCAAACATTCTAAATTCTAGGTTAGATAGGTACTTCCGTGAAGAACATTCGGTCATGGGTATTTTCAACTGACGCAGCGCAACAAAAACGATGTAGGTTCTCCAATCGAGCTTTCCTGTCGATTTGCCTTGATAATTGAAGGCGAGGTTAATAATGCCACCGAGTATCGAACCACTGTTGCGATAGCTAAGCCAATATGCTAGGTACCGGCCACGCTTTTCCGGCTCGGGATAGGTCAGCATTATGGCACCTTCTGTTCCCCAGAATATCCCAGAGCTGAGGCCGCAGATAGCTGAGCCGAAGTATATAAACCATTCTGTTCCGTAGCGGTTATTGGTGTATAGAGCTGCCGAGTAGATCACGAAACCTACGGTCCCGAATACTAAAGAGTTTCGTAAGCCAACCCTATTCGCCATCATACTCGCAGTCAGGCAGGTGAGCGTCATGACGGCAAATAGGATAGCATTACCAGCCCTAAGTGTTTTATTAGTTACCTAGGTCCCAGGAACAACTTGTCTCCCTGAGCGTTTTCTCACATAACGAGATATGGGGTCTGCTGCCCGCCAGCCCCGACAGAGTTCATCGCATTCCATAGGCCAGGAGCCGCGAAGGCCGCGATCCCAACGATTGTGGCATTGAAAAAGACTCCATGGTACCAAGAGTATTTTGGTGGGCTCTCATTGACTTCGTCATTAGGTGACGATGCTTTGGTAGAATCACCCGCTGTTATATCGTTGCTTGATGAAGTATGCAACATGTTTCCTTAACAAGTAAAATGGCGAGACTTGAATACCTAGGTCCATTTAGATGATACTTCAATATTAAAGTTTACCAGAGACCAGAGGTTAATAAAGTGCGTGCTTCTGCATTATCTACTCTGTCCTACTCTGTACTTCTCAGCTGCGTCTCGCTTTTCCAACCTAGTTCAAGGCACATACGCCTCATACGCATGTGGCAGTCCCAGAGTTACCTTAGTCCACCTCTGCAATAGTTCTGCGATCATTATCGTGGTATGCACAACTTGGCAATACGGGCATGGCACATAATTCAGGGGTCCGATCTAATTTGATCAACGAATCTGCGGGGGTATACATATCACGACATCTAAAATGTCACTGACGCCTTTTAAGCCTATCATAATGAACCTATACATCGGTAAAGCAGTCGCATCTAAATGATTTCTAACTAAGATCCGAATTCGAAAAGCAGATCAACGATGTACGGGTCGATCTAGTTACTGCGATGTTTGTACCATACTAATAAGAGCCAGTAGTAATATTATATTGCAAGACATAGTAGGTCTTCTTTAGTATAAGCATACTTAGGGTAGCCATTCAAGATGGCTACATATGATCGCTTCGAAACCTTTACCTTCGCGGGTCAGCAAGAGACGGCCAATTTTGGATTGAACAACAGCAAACTATTTCCGTTGGCGCTGAAGCCAGCCGAGGGGTGGATCCCTACATCGGAAGAGTCTATACAGATCATAAAGAGACTATCGAAATCTGGCGAATTATTCGTCGGGTTGAGGGAACATGGCGGCGCAGTTCTCATTCGGGGCTTGCCTATCACGACGCCTCAAGAGTACAGTGACGTCGCTCACGCATTCGGGTTTCCAGCTCATGAGGAAGTTGGCCGGCCGCCACTACGTACCGTGCTGGCTAAGAATATCAAAACAGCGAATGAAGGGCAAGTATAAAAGCCCCCCCGTCGCTATGGCGTTGCTGACCGGCCCCTCTGCCAAAGTCCACTGGAACTTCCTATCTGGCCTCACAATGAGTATGGATGGTCAACGATAAATCCCTCGTGGTTGACATTTACTTGTCTACACACGCCCGAGTCTGGTATTCAATTAACTCATTTAACTTCTTGCATAGCTCTTTTTATCATCTGACTTGCTACCTAGGAGGTGAGACGCCAATTATCTCAAGTCTTGGCTTGGCAGCCGCCTTGAAGGAGCAAGCGCCCGACTTCATTGAGAAATTACTCCAAAAGGGAGTAAAATATGTGTACAGATACGGGCTCGAAGATGTCAGGTCAAATACGGGGACAAGCGTCCTTGGTGCATACGGCCAGCATGTGAAACCGGGGGACGATAAGGAAGTTATCAGACAGAAGATCGAAGAGGAGGTCAGACGACATAGCAATCTCTTCCAATGGCATGAGGACGGCTCACTGAGTGTAACCCACATTGTCCCGAGTACGACATTCTACGCCACATATCTGAGAACCCATGGCTTATAATACTTATAGTCATAAGAAAGCACGAGGATACCGGCCTACCTACATGGTTCGGCAATGTTACGAGCGCATGGGGCCGAAGTAAATACCATGGAGCGACTGAGCCTCCCTACAGAGGCGACGACGATTCGTATCATCCCCCTCCTGAGTATGGGGACGGGACGCCGATGGAGAAAGAGTACCTTGACTTAGCGCTCGCATTGGCTGAATCACTTCAGGTGTTGGTGAAATGGCAACGAGGAGACATTGTCCTACTTGATGTAAGCTCGTCTTGATATAGCGCGGCTAATCCATTCTAACATATCGATAGAATTATGCAGTAATGCATTCACGCTGTCCGTGGACGGGTAAGAGAACGGTGCTAGCAGGCTTATGGGACGATACTCGAAATAGAATCGGTGATTATCCCAATGAGAAGCCCATTGACTTTTCACGAAAGCCTTTAGGAGTACCAGGTATGTAGGTGCCTATTTACTAGGCAAGCTATGACATTTTATCATTGGTGAACTATCTTAATTAACTTCTATATAGGTAGTTGATAGCTCAATTGATGGATACGATTCATGTCGCCGCCTAGAGGTGAAACGACTCCACATTCTCCCATAAGGCAGTATATTATTGTTAGGCTAGCCTAAGAAGAACGACATAGTCATCGTCACTAGGGCAACAGCGCGAGGTCCATTAGCTCCATGGACTTGTTATAAATACCAATTTACCTCTTCCTTTCTTATAATTTAACTATCTCAATGTGCCTCCTATATCGAACCTCACCTAGCTAGCATACAGAGATATTTTTATATCAGGGCATTTTCAAACATGTCGTCTCCCACTCAATCCATAAACATCTATGCTAGATGGCGCCCTTGAGCAGCCACCGAAGCGGTTACTACCTCATCGACCACGACTACGAACATGAAAGTCATATTGACCTGTCCCCAACTGCGGCTCGTGCGTTGTTTGCCGAGCTAGATGCTCATAATGCAACTGCTACTACAAACAAGAAAAGCTCGGTCATCGTGCTGTTGGCTCGTCGAGCGTACACGATCAAAGCTCACGCACGCACGCAGTACTAGAACTATAGATAGTCAATTCCCGTCGTATCGATATGCGGCAAGCTCTTTACGATCGGTAGTTGTAGCTAGTCCTTATAGGGAAGCATGCAGACGACGTTCATATAGATGAGCAAACCAAAAGTGTGATCGTGCTTGAAGGAGGCGGAAGAAAAGCCAGAATCAATCTTGCACACGAAGACCGAAGGTACGCCACGCCTAGGTGGACGACTCGTTTTGTAGATCTTGCCGGCTCCGAGTATCAGAATGACCCAAGCTCATCTCAAGCATTGCTTCAAAAAAAAAAAAAAAAAAAAACGCAAGAACGCCAGGAGGGTAGGAACGTAAGCAGATAAATACAGGTCTGCTAGCTTTAAGGTTGAGGTACCCTAGGCAGCCTACCTAAACCCAAGGTAAATACTCATAGCTGGATGTAGATAAGAAGCGAGGATATACCTTAACATAGGAGTTCCTATGCGTTAAGAACGGATGATAAAAAGGTCTTAATTGCCATTAGTGATCTGCGACGCTTTTCGCTTATAATATATTATATCAATTTCAAACTTCTCAAGTCTTAAAAACTCAATATTTTCACAAAGTATATCATGATAGGCCGTAAGAAATAAGCGGCCTCCTGGATAAAATTAGGTACCTTTCCATACAGAATCTGGCAATTATTCATGCCCCAAAGCCAATCGCTTCTTGATCCAATAGAACCCTAGGCCAATTATCCATACAGCAATGACCACGATCGCCAGCACCGGCGCGAAGAAAGCACCTCTGATTACTACGAACCCGCTGACCACGGCGAACACCACGGGGACCAGGATGAATGGTCGGTACGGCCGCCGTAATTCTGGTTCGCGGAACCGAAGGACAATAGCGCCCAGAACAGTCAAGAAGAAGAAAGAATATTCTCCCAATCCGTTAAAGGTGAGCAGAGCGCGGAAGTTTCCGAGAAGGATGTATAAAGCCGAAAGGATAGCCGAAAGCAAGATCGCGTTGATGGGGGCGTCTGATTGCGTCGTGTTCGGAGAGCTCTGTCCATTACTTGCAGATGGCTCCTCATTCCTCGCTCCCGGTTTCAATCCCAGGTAGCCAACAGAGGCGAAGATGCGAGGAAGCCAGTTCTTGTTTGCCGCTGAGACGGCCATGCGGCCAGCAACGAATGAGTTCCCAAGAAGGGAGCCGGCGACGACTAGGCAGATGAGAGCAGCGGCAACGATGCCGAAACCGCGCCCGAGGAGACGAGTGATCGCAGTCTATCCCACGGCTTAGTGATTTTCCATGTCAGATCGGGGATGCACTTACCACAGCGACGCTATCTGTTGTCGACACCACATTCCACGGAAGGAGGATGTAGTAGGCAGCATTGGCGGCGATAAAACATAGTATTATCGTCGGGATAGCGCTGTTGATTGCGAGTGGAAGTTGGCGTGCCGGTGAACGAAGTTCGGCCGAGACGTAAATCGCCTACGACGTTATCTGAGCAGTTCATCTACATGAGCATTAGTAGAATAGGGGCTCACCTTATCCCACCCAGAATAGGCCCATAATGCTCCGTATAGCGCTGCAGAATAATGGCCAAGAATCTCCCATTCGCTTAGCTGATTCCAGTCCGTCTTGCTTCCGTCGGGGTTAAGAACCTCCCGATTTCCAAACCAAGGCTTGTCGAACCAATCTCGTCCACCAATATCCCTCTCCGGATCAGTTACCTGAAGTATGACAACCACTATTCCAGCTATCACGATTCCCGCGATGCTGACGAACTTGGTAACGACGAAAAAGTTGTTGAGACGAGTACTAGCTTTAGTGCTGATGGAATTTGCGACACTGATAACAACCAAGATGAGAATGGAAAATAGCTTATGCTCGATTCTCCCGGCTTGGTCGGTTACGCCCATCGCGGAGTAGATGCTCTCAACGAAGACGATGCTAAGAATAGCAAGGGTAGCCGGCATGACGGCTACGATCCATGTCCAGGCGGCCAAGAAGCCGAAGACATCTCCGAAAATGTATTGCAGGTAAGGCTGTACTCCTCCTGCAACATATATTAGTTCTGTCTTCATCTCTCGCTTTATCCACGTGTATAGTTAGGTACAGAATGGGTAGGAATATACGAGAATAGCTCACCTTCGCCGGGGATGGCCGTTCCCAGCTCGGCCATTGTCGAAGCGCCGGTCCACGCGAGCACGCCGCCAATTAACCAAACGACCAGGGCAGCGCCCGGAGAAGGTACGTTAGTGTCTATTGACCCGGGTGACGTAAATATGCCACTCCCAATAACGATGCTGATGACGATGGCGAAAGCCTCGAGAGCGCCGAGATTCTTGGTGAACGTGCCCGCATCCCGGGTCGTACCCTGTGGCGGGGCGTCACCATCGCCATCGCCATCGCCATCTGCTGCACCAACCTCCCGCGGTTCTCTCTGGTCAGCAAGCAGAGGCCTTGAGGCATCTTCTACTTCAGATGAGGGTGGCATTTTGTCCGATCGTACTCATCAATTTGGTCGTGCGTAACTGTGAATGATTGTTGATTGAGGAAACATTGAAGCGGAGTTAAATCAATCACGCAATTCTCTTCTTGAACGTAAGTGGGGTATTGAACTTAACCGTGTTCCCCCTTTCATCCAAGACACGTATTTTACCTATTCAATGAAGTATTATTCCAATAACTAAGCCAAGAGAACCTAAGAGATATACGAGGTGTATTTATTATAGTTAAAACCATTGCGATTTTAATTGAAGATAGAATCTACCTAATTAGCAACTGAAGTATGTACCGAACTTAGTATGAATTTTGTTTCTATTTCATAACTTACAAGTGCATGGATGATGTAGGTGCAGATGAAGGTTTTAAAGATAGGTACAGATATGTATGAAAATACGATCAAATTACCCCATTACAACGAGACTAAACCGACTATTATAATATCATCTATCAGCTCTCTCAGAAATTACCCAAACGCAGGAAGCAAAATATAAGGTAACTCATCTATTGCAAAGTCATATGTACATGAGTCAGTTAACTACCTCTAAAATAGGAGAGCTTTTCCCAAGCGCCACTTCAATTACTTCTCTTGCCCGTCTGAATGCTCCAAAACAGGCACCAATTTCCTTTCCTCGTTCCATGTATAGCCGACCGGAGGAATCGGCTCCGAGCCGTTGCCCCCTTGCTGAAACTCGAGCACCTCGTCCATGAGTGGATGTGCTAGAACCTCTTCCTCGGTCAGGGACTGTCTGTATATATAGTCGTCCATGAGGCAATACGACATCCACAGCTGTGATGGTACATTTCTCGGCTTTTGGTGCACTCGCGGCCGGTGGTCTATATCAGGAATCCAACGTTCCGCTCTCCGGAGGCCGCCCAGGTATCCCGGATGTTTATCTTCTTCGTCGGAGAGCAAGAAATCATCCATATACATGTCCTCTTCTGTCTTCTTCCTCTTGTTCCGGCCTCGCTTGGGTTTGGATAGCTTTGGAGATTTGGGACTTCGGATAGAAGGTGATCTTGGCGGAGGGTTCTTAGCAGCTCCAAAAAGTCCACTCTGTTCCAGAAATGCAGCCTCGGGATCCATCGCGGATACTTTTTTCTCGAGAGTTCTCATCGCCTTTGCCTTTGCCTTTGCCTTTGATTTGCTCACGCGCTTCGGTAATCGCTTCGGCGACACCGGACCCGGCGTATGTCTTTGTTTGGGGCTCTGTAGTAGTTTGATCGCTAGTCCATGCTGATCTTGGACTGCATGTCGGGGTTGTGGTATCGCTGCTGCGTCCATTTTGTTGTTTCGATGCAATATTCTACGCCAGTCGTTGAGTTCGCACCAGTAGGTTGGACTCAACTGCCCAAAAATTGTGTTTTATAGATTCAAGTTAATGGTAGGATAAATAATCTGGTGGCATAATGCTACGAGGCCTTGACAAAGGCGTCAGAGGAACATGCGTTGTAGCAGTATTGTAAAGGGAGAAACAAAAAAATAACTGTTGGTTCTATATATATTGTCCTTGTTTCTCGGAGTTGACCGTGGTGTGTATTTGCTCCAGAGCAAAATCTTTGTTTAATTATAATGAATAGTATCTGAGACAAGGATGTCAGTGTTGATCTGAAATAATACCCTTTGTTGATCTAACTATAGAGCACTGGCAAGGTCCCTATTTCAACCAAGGCTCAAAGAAGTCGTTTCTAGCAGTCTCAGGAAAACCTATAATTCATCGTTTACAAGGTAGGTACCTAAGGTACATAGGTACAGTATAAGGTTCCATAGACGAGAGAAAGGCCAATGAATGCGTTATCCAGTAGCCCATCTAAAGTCTCATAGGAAGCTACAATGGGATTAAAACATATCGTTTTATTGGCAACATAGAAGGCAGGTGTTGCGCAATTTTCCATAACGCTCTTGATTTTATATATGCCATAAAGAGAAAAAGTATCAACTTTCTCGAATAACTACATGGAGCAGAAAAGAAAGGACAAATATATACATTGAAACACACTTTACGTAAGAAGTGTCAAGTACGCCTAAAATAGGTGGCCATAAGATAGTTTGAAAAACCTGCTGGAAGTCTACATCAAGTAGATAACCGATTTCAACCACTTAATGCCTGAAGTCCCGGGCATGACGCTTGGCGGAGAGATTAGTGACTGCCGGCCCGGGGATGTGGTACGAGTGAAGGTTGACCCAGATGTCAAGAGCAACGCCAGGGTCGCTACTGTGGTACATCTCGGTAGCGGGCACACCCTCCGGCAGCTCATTACCAGAGCCCGAAATCTCGAGGTTGATGCACTATTTCAAGTCAGTAACAACGCACCGAAAATGTGTTTAGACCTACATCCTCTACTTACCTGAGGGTAGAACTCAGCTTCGCCCTGGTGGGCCTTGTGCAATCCAAGGATCTCGTGTCGAAGAACGTAAGAGCCGGGCCTGATGTTGGGGGGGATGGTGACGGTGAAAGTGTCAATGAAGCCCTCTCCCTCCGGCCGGACATTCTTGTGAACCTCGGTGGTAGCCCACTTCTGAGATTCCCACTGGGGGCTATCAGGCATACCTCCCTGAACGAGACCGTTCTCGTAAAACTTGAAGAATCGGAGGTTGTTCTTGTCGACACTGGCACAGCCAGCTTCGCCGCAGGGTGCGAGGTAGTGCATTTCGGGGCCAGGGTGCTCGAATCCGCCTATCGTGTTGAAGCGTTCGACCTGTAACTGGGAGCCTGCAGCTACCGGAATTGAGGCCTGGGCATTTGTCGCGTCAAGGTGGCAAATGATATCGGGCGTGTTAAGGGATGATACTGGAACCGGACCTTCATCCTCGGTCGTGAAGTGCCATGTAACGGCCTGGCTTTGGTCTTCGTTTGACCACCGCTCGTAACCCGGGTAAGTCACACCGTCGACAATAACTCTTCGGACGTGACCGTGGCCTAGGACTGCCGGCGCCGAGGCGGCTAAAGCCAAAAGTGTGCTACTCAACGAGGGCATTGTGAGAAATATCAAGTTCAGTTTTTGGAATGAGCGACGGTTACATGAAACAAGAAAAGAAAGAAGACCAGCTTCGAAATTGCTGTGCAAATGAATGTTAATTATGGTCAAGTGTTTACTGAGGAAATAAAAGATTCATGATGGAAAACAGGGCGTTATAGACTCTTATTTGAGTACATTGTAAGTGACGATGACGACGAAGGCGTCGCGGTTGTACGAAACATCGCCAAGCTCTTACACTTTTAGTGACTCCTCGATATAGTTTGGTTTATACCGTTGATGCTTTTGGCATCGTGGAGAGATGTTTCAGAGGGACGTATAATGAATGTCCTAAAATGGCAGGTATGTGGAATGTGTATGTGTAGCTAGAGGATTTAGAACGATCTATTAATAAAAGGGGCCGGATACTCCACAGTTTACTCTCTTAATCACATTTTAACCTAGTGCTCTCTTTAACAGAGCGTTCTCTAAACCTTATCCGGGTTTTCCGCATGCTACTGTTGGTGAGTTCATTGGTTAATGATCATAAACCTGAGTCTCCCTTGGTATGATGGTAAGTGTTTGTTACGTTGTTATGGCGTAGTTGCAAGGAATAAAGTAGACAAGGGTTATATTACAGTGCTTACCTAACCTAATGCAACTCTTTGACTTGCAGTACTTACATGCGGTTGACTCTTCAGATTTTAGAATAAGAATTAATAAATTCTAGGTAGTTAAGAGTAGGAATATAGGTCGTGCCCATATTGTGACTCTATAACTCTATATCAACTTCTCGGAAGTATTAAGTACCTATACATCCGTTACATTGTCCTATTACGAAATCTCGAGCTAATGGTTTCAATTTGTTTCTTTGTTTCCTTCTAGTTAAGCATTCTTATTGGATGGTGTATATTCAGGGACAAGGCAATGCGGTTTTACTATCAGGGTCCAGGATGACAAATTCTGTCATATCTCAACAACGCGGCGCTTCAAGCAATTAATTCCCAACAATGGCCTAAGCTCAAAAAGCCTCAATGTGACAACCTCGGCCCCTTTTACGGTGTTTTGTTTTAAGTTTTGAGTTGAGCTAAGTAGATCTAGAGACTAGGCGTGCTATATATAATAGGTAGTGCGTAAGGACCTTTTGTAGCGCCATTCCGCCTTGCCCTGCCGAGCCTGCCAGCCTGCCCCAGGGTTTGACTCGACTAACCCGAATTGGGTCTTGTTCCTGACTATCACAGTCTGTAAGAAATTGACTAACAACGCCGGCCGATACAACTCCAGAATTGCTCTGACCTTGTTGGTAGCCTCGGAAGGATCCGATGAGCAATCAATCGTCTATCCTCTGATCTGAAACGATCTTGTTGGTGTTAAAGGATGGTTAAGCACTTAAAAACTGGCACCTGTGCCTCGAAATTACACGGCTTTGCCAACAAGCGGCATCACCGTGAACAATGCACCATATTAGGATATCATGCTATGTAAGACTCAAGCGCAAACCGATTTCATCTTTGATGGTTTAATTTACCTGTAAAAAAGAAAAAAAGTACCTAATATAACCAAACATCAATCATAGCACTACTGATCCGTACCGTATTTTATATCTATTTGTTTATATCGTAAACCCGGGCTATTGTGAATGCTGGTTTTATAAGCATCTTTCAATACCAATTCGAATATAATGGTTGCTATTATAACTTATTCACTTGCTCGTATTATTATCGGAACCGAAATGCCTAAAAATCCGGGGACGTATTTAAGGTTTAAGCGCATCGGCACCGGTTAAATTGACAATGTTCGGGGTAAGTGGGGCTAATAGATCTAGCAATCACGCCCCGAAAGGTTCTAAAGTACCTCACCTCTTACCGGTATTCTTTTGTGTGCGTATAAGGGTTAATAAAGTGTCAGTTGGCTACAATATTAGAAAGCATGAGCTATATAATTAGGGTCTCCAAATATTGTTGACCGTTGCATAATCTTCGTCGACACCTTAAACCTATCATATCCAAATTCTTATTTTCTAGACTCCCAATCTTGGCGGACTTTAACAAGTCAATTCCGCTAATCTCCGTTCAATAGTTGCACTCTAGTGAAATCTCCATCTCAGGTATGTTAGCTAGTTAAGTCAGAGAAATATCTAGATCGGGTGGGTTAAATTAAACAGTAACCGAATAAATATCAGGTTAATGCTGTTCTATAACATTCCTATAACATGTCTACCTAATGTTAGACTTTATCTGATCAATCATAGACGCCACCTCAAGTTCGAGCTATATCGACAATGCCTACCAACAACAGCGTCAAGGCGGCCTTGTCACTGATCGAGAACGACAAATCCAAAATTTTGGGTTTAAGTGTCGGCAAGCATGTCAACATCGAACCCGGATTACATATCCCAAAGGCCGGTAAGTGATACATATATACCTAACCTTATATGCCCACTGCTGAAGAATTAAAAGAAAACAAAACAAGACGTCTTTAAATACGGGACTAACTCGAGCCTTTCAGACGCTCAATCCGAGCCCGAAATAAGCTTCGCATCGGCGTCACCCGAGAAAACTTACTTAATAATAAACATCGACCTCGACGCCCCGTTCGCGTCCTTCAGCGTGCTGAGCCCGGCGCTCCACTGGATACAGTCGGATCTGAAACCGACGCCAGCCGCCGACGGGAATGGGTTGACTCTCCTCAAGCCTCCTGCTACCGCGCCCTTTATAGTAAATTACATTGGGCCCGGCCCCCCGCCGCCATGCGCGCCGCACCGCTACCTCTTCCTCCTGTACGAACAGCCCGAGGGCTTCGACGCCAAGGAATACGCGCCCGCCCGCGGGAAGCCTGTCGGCATTTCGCGCCGCATACGCTTCGATCTAGACGCGTGGGAGAAGAAGCTTAAGCTCGGGCCGGTGGTAGCGGTCAACTACTTTACCAGCAATTAATGAGTTAGGATTAGTTTAGGTAGCTAGCTTAACCCCGGTCATCTGCGATATTTTTTTTTTCGGTCCTCTCCCTTTTTCTCTTGTGGAGATGATGTTCGATCCAGCCTGGGGTTCGGGTTTGGGTTGGGGGCGGTGACGGGCAGGGCCGAATTGCGATATTATTAGGCCAATTTCGATGCCCTTTCATACCCACATCATTGCTCCCAACGCTGAATTGTCGGGATTCTTACTGGTTAGAACAAGGTGCCCGAGCGGCTCTGGTTCAATTTGCTAATCCCAAACTCTTTGGATTGCATTTTTCGCATTCGTGTCAGGCCGTGAAATAGATTTATCTGGTTGTTCGCCACATAGGGTTAACATCGACTCCAACCTCCCCAACCTTCTATTGACCCATACTATTTGCTGCTGTGACCCACGCTACGGGTGTCGTTATTTTTGCTCCAGTATTAGTTGTTCTTGGGCTCTAGATTGGGTGTTTTCCTTTGGGCCTTTACCCAATGTCGGTGCCGTCATCGCGCGCGCGCTCATGCCCATCAGAATGAGCAGCCTGGGATAAACCAATAGCGCCGCCGGGGAGGGCATCTAGCTTCATCATTAGCTCATTCGAACCACCACGTCACTGCTGACAGGTTGTCGTGTATCATATTAAATCGCAACGCTGGCTCTGTGTTGTCGTAGGTATTGGCATCGCAATATTGAACGGGGCAAACCAAGGCAAACCAGGGCAAACCGGGGCAAATGGTCGACCCCTTTGCTTTTTATGTGAGATACAATCATTCCTCAACATGCACACCCAAAGAAACTCGCTCTTCAGCCTGACTCCAACCGGTAGATACTTATGAGCTTGGTATTAGAGCACGTGTTCATATGACCTTCGGTGCATCTTCCTTCGCCCGCTTCTTTGGAACGGGGAGCGGAAAGCTGCAGAGCGGTATGCATGAAATTGGAGAGCATACAGTTGGGTTCCAAGCCTGACTCTCAGCAGCTCGGCGACTGCGTTTATTCTGTATGGTTTTTGGCGGTCAAGGCTGTGTACCCCAGACCGCCTTAAAATGCGCAATTGGATCTTGTATGTTTTGGGCACAAGTGCCATTGGCCGTAAGGTGATATTGCGAGGCAGGTAATAAAATTTCGCTACTTCAACATCTCTATCGACACCCCTGATCGATTGACCTGATCTGATAGTGAACTTACTCGATGCAACGGTGCTGGTCCTGCAGTAGCGACAGGAAAAAATTTTTGAAATGGATGCCGCCCCAGCCATTCGTCGGTGTATCAACGTTTCTATTGGCGCCAGAAAAACAATCGGTGCGCTGCTCATAAATCTGGAGCCGTTAAGAGCGTGTCTCCCTCTTGTTGGGGATGTGATGAAATTAGAAACCTCACTCCCTAGTTACTTGAATCCAAAACACCACAGAATTACCTATGTATATATTCTATGGATTCTTTCACGTTCAAAATCGAGTCTTACATCCTTAATCTAATCCATAGAAAACCCAGCCAGTCGTTTCTAAATATGGCGAAGAAGAAGAGAAGGTCGGGGCAGAAGGCGCCAGAGGCCGGGAAAGAGGCACAACAAAATCGAATGCCAGATGGAGCTCCTAAGCCAGTCCCAGTGTCAAAGCCCGTTCCAGAGTCAGTACAGGAATTGCACTCAGAGTCGAAGCTGAGGCCAAAGCCAGAACCAGCGCCAGCACCGGCGCCAGCGCCGGCACCCGTTCTAGAATCAGTGCCAGAGCTACCGTCGATCCAAATAGTACCTGAGCCCGAACCCGAGCCAGACAAGGAATCGGAACCGGAATGGGCACGAGACCCTAGCCCGGAACCGGAGCCAGTCCAAGAGATAATGCTGGAACCAGAGCGGGAGCCAGAGCTAGAACCAGAACTGGAACCGGAACTAGGACCAGAACCAGAACCGCAGCAAGAACACGAACCAGAATTATTGCCAGATCTGGCACGGGATTCGACACCTGATCCAGAGCCGGGATCAGTTGAGCAAGACTATGAGCATCCTGTTTCATTCCACGATGCAGAACCGGCCCCGACCACAACTCTCGACGCGATAGGCGAGTTTATCAGGGTAAGGTCTTTCAACATTTGTGCTCTGGTACGCCTAACTGATACATGTCCTATAGAACCATGACCGAAACGCAGCAGAAGTGGCCGCTAAGACTTGGGTATGTTGACCATTCTTTTTCTGGAGAGGATTCAGGTGTATGGGTAGCTCATACGATACAGGCTTATGAAACGAACGGAAAAGAGAATCCGGTCCATTTTTCTGATACGGATTTCACGCACATATCGGATGATGAAGTTGAACGGAATGCATCCGTAGGACTGACTGTCGAGATCAACGCAAGCTCTGCATTCTCGGTTGATGAGGGCTATGAGAACACCAATAACGAAGGACCGGAGCCGGTCTCGCATGAAATCTCGTACTATGACCAACTGCCTCGCATCCCTCCTCCAAACGAACCTCTGGGATCTGAACCGCAAAATGCGGGCTGGTTTGATCTCGATAAAGTTATTGCGGCAATCCAGAACGGATATTCAGCAGAAGAGCTGCGCGAATATCTCGATTACTACCATAAGATCAATAGTGATCTATTGAAAGACAGTCTCAACGAGGAGATTATGGGGCTCCCGGCAATATTCTTTGTCGTCGAGACTAATGATGCGGAGCTTATTCGCTACTGGGTGAAATACGGCGGCGATCCGAACGCCACCTATGGGCCTCTTCGTTTCCCCGTGCTGGCTTTCGCCATTTTGCGGTGCGCCCGCCCCCGACAACAAGCGGCTAGAACTGTAGAGACGCTACTTAGGCTCGGCGCGTCGTCCCTTGTCATTCCTTCGGCATACTATGACCCATTTGACCGGGACCTCCCCGAGTCTGGCCCTGACGAGAGAGAGCTAGAAGATATCACCGACGCCGAGAAAGTATGGTGCTCGCCAGAGATTCGGCCGCACTTAGCCGCCGCATTGAGTCTAACACAGCGATATCTGCTTTGGAGAGCATCTAGGTTGGAACCGCCATCCGGCCGTGAGCGGACATTGGCTTCACGAAGAGGCGTGGAAGAGATCCTTGGCCTGGAGCAAACCATCATTGGACAACGACTAGCGGCATGGACTTTGAGGAAGAGCTTCCTAATGTAAGCGTTACGGAGATGGATATCCTTAATTCACTTGACTAATATTCGATAGAAATCTCGCCGTACCAGGCAGGAAACCCCTTGTGCTCTTTTTCGCAGGGCTGAAGGGCCATGGGAAGAGCGACCTGGTGAACCAGCTAGGACGTCTTCTGTCCTTGGACATCGAAAGAATCGACTATACTCACGTCAAGGGGGTGAACGAACTGTTCGGTCTCGAAGCACCGGTTCAAGGTCACGAGCTAGGTTCGCCTTTGAACAACTTCCTCGCTAGGAAATCGGGGCAAAGAAGTATCGTGTTCATTGAGGAGTTCGAGAGAACCAACGAGGATGTCCGCAAGGTGCTTCTGAGTCCTTTTGACTTAGGTACGTAAAATAATTGGCTTTTGTTGGTACGAGTCAAAACTAAACTGGTTAGGTGAATATACGGATCGTCGAAATGGCCAGAAGATCGACTGCGCCGACACGATCTGGATCCTGTCGACGGACAAGTTCGATAACACGATTCGCAACTTCTGCGAAGAGAACAGTAAACTCTTACGGGATTCTGATTTGCGATTAGAGCACTTCGCGCTCAAGAAGCAGCTGTCTCGACAGCTTCGGCAGGATAGCATTGCTAGCTTCGGAGCTCGCTTGACCAACCGGGTTACCGAAATTGTCCCCTTCCTAACGTTCAACCCGGACGAGCAACTCGTGCTAGCCGACAAATACATCATGGAGCTTGAAGAGAGAATCGCTGGGCCTGTGGTGAACTCAGAAGACCCAGAAGAGGAAAGCCTCATTGGCAATGTTCAACTGAAGATTACCAACAATGCTACGGTATGCTCTGCTATTGCACAGGAGTACTACTTACCCGAACTCGGAGCCAAGAGCATTTCCCGCGGTGTTGATTCACTTATTGCGACACCGCTGATAGGCCTATACTTGGAAGATGGCGACGACTTCAGCGAGGATCAACCGGAGACTAAATACAAGGTCGGAACAAACGAGGAGAACGAGGTAGAAGTGTCGCCTCTATCGGATACCATAGGTACCAACGGTTACTTAGGATTCAAGTATTCCTGGTAGGTAACGGCATGAATTACATGAACTATACGAGTTGCATGATTTCTATGATGTGCCTAAAAGGGGTATTGGTTAGGGGTTAGGTATTTAAACGCATACCGAGGTTAATGTATGGTGGTGTATGAAAAAGGGGATTGGACTCCAACTATTTACTGCCGACTATATTAAATAATGTCTCTTATGTTTTTTCTTCATTTCTGTTTCCTGACTTGGAACTTGGGGATTTAGGATATGTACTTGTCACACAAAAATGCATATCCGCGGATGGTATTACTTTATAATGCACCTTATGTCATATGTAGTATCGGGTTATTGTCGGCTTATATTGAAGCGATATATATATTAGTAATATAATGTAGCTTCCCGCTTTTAGCTTCATTCACATGTCAATCTTCGTGCATTCCTTCTGCTACTACTGAATGACGTAATGGACAGGATTACTTGTACATAGGTAGATACACCAACGGACTTGACAAAGCTCATCGTCATGGAAGCATCAACGACAGGCTTACCCCTGGTATGTCTGGTTATTCAAATTGATCGGTCTCTCTACTATTTACCAGATCTCTCTAGCTTACTTCTTTTCCACAAGCAAGATTGAACTTTAATACCTAGTGTTTTTTGTTTGTTTAACTATTGCCATTGTCGTCTACCCAGCTAGGTAGTTTGTTTACGAACAGGTTAAGTGATTCTCCTCAATCTTAGTTTCCCAACTAGCTCGTGATGTCTCCTCGGGAGAAAGCCCCCGGAGCTTGGTCCGACTTTCGAGCCGGAGCCGGAAGAGAGCTTAATGATCTAAGCAACCCTCTCATTCATCCCTTCAATTTCGTATCAAAGATACTTCAGTGGCAGTTCCAAATCGGCTTCCTTATATTCCAATGGTTTGCCGACAAGCTATTCTCCCCAACACCTCCGGGTCCAAGCACCCAGTTAGGGAGACCTAAGGTTGCTATTATCGGTGCTGGTATAACTGGCGTGACATCAGCAGCTCATTGCATTGGTCATGGATTTGACGTCGTAATATTCGAGGCTGGTGATAAAAAGAGCCTAGGAGGCATCTGGAGCGTATGTATTCACTAATAAATAGCTTTAGGTACAATTTACTGACTCCAGCCCGAATAACAGAAAGTAAATAATACTTCAAGCTTACAAATACATTCGTTCATGTATCGATTCCACCCATCAGTCAAATGGCAACACGGTTATCCAGACCGACAGCAAATCGTCAGCCAGGTCAAGCAGTTGTGGGAACGATATGGCCTGGACACGAGAACCAAATTCAATACAAAAGTCGAAAAGATGTACAAAGACGAGAAGGGTCGCTGGATTATCAACAACCCGGCGAACGGTAGATACGAAGGTGTGATAGCGGCCGTAGGAACATGCGGAGATCCCAAAATGCCGAAGATGGACGGCATGGATAAATTCAAGAATCACATTTACCATTCTAGCGAGTTAACTGGGTAAGTACTAATGCGATGCTTCTGTGCGTATTGTGATGCTAAGAGACACAGGGTTGACGCGAAAGGAAAAACCATGATAATTATTGGTGGCGGTGCGTCGGCCGTTGAAGCTTTGGAATATGCTTCTGTACGTTATCCTCCAGAACATCACTCTAAATCTGATTTAAATTTTATACGTACGCAACCGTCACTAACTCTCAATTTCATAGGATGAGGGAGCATCGAAGATTTATATCCTCTCACGCAGTGACAAGTGGATCATCCCTCGCAACTGGGTTGTTGATATTTTACTTTCTTTGAACATTTGGGGACAGGAGACTATGTTGTCTGTTATCCCCGAAGCCCTACTCAAGAAATTCTTCTATCGAGACCTGCGAGACCTAGCGCCGGACGACAAGGGAATTTTTATGGATACGCCAATGGTCAATTCGGACGTGATGGACAAGCTTCGCTCCGGTCAAGCTGAATGGGTCAGATGCGATATCGAAACTTTCACCGAGACTGGAGTGCTTGTGAATAAGAGAGATAAAGGCGTACCGAGAGGAGGGCCCGGTAAACGAGTCAATGTCGAGGGTGATATGATAGTCATGGCTACTGGTTATAAGAGACCGTCTTTGGATTTCCTTCCGGACGACTGCTTTAGCGAACCATACGGTCCACCGAACTGGTATCTTCAGACATTCCCTCCACAGCATCCATCTATCTCGGCCATCAACTGCACCTATTTATCGGCTATCGGTACCGTTGGCAACTGGCATATCGGCATCTATACCCGAATCCTCCTTATGTTCCTCGTGGACCCCCTGACGCGTCCATCCACGTTCTGGATGGAACGTTGGATCGACATGACCAAGGTCCTGAAAGCTACGGCCCCGACCGGTGCTTTCGACTTCTTCACTTACCTCGAGTTGATCTGGTGGTTCTTCTTTTGCGTCACTATAAACCCATTCCGATGGAAGTGGGCACTCTTTGTCTTCTTCGGCCTAGTATTTGCGCTACCCAAGCATGTAGTAGCCGCGGAAGACCAGGTTCGAAACGGCATTGGGTATTCCGGGGCTGACGAGCGAGACAGAGACGTCGGCAAGAGCTTCTAGGAGATTGTCGGCGCTAGAGATGCGCCTCGCTCGAAAATTTCGGTTTCGAAATCCCTAGAATACCTAGAAGGTCAACGTATAATCGCCATGATGGAAATTATACGCCATGATGGAATCGAATCCTGCTAGCCGCTACGCTGTCAATCCTCATCACAAGTACGTTAGATATGGCTACCATTACAATCTGTATAATGGTTTATTATATGAAAACCCTCTCCGCAACCATAAGAAACGGCGCCTTGCGACCAAATTCGTGCGACCAGCATCGATCGATGTCACTACGAGAAATCCTTATATTAAGGCTCTCCCCTTAGAGCGAATTTTTTCGATGCTCGAACGGGAACCCTAGTGTGCAATAGGTTTCATCAACCTGCTGATGTATTTTAATCATAAAATGTATTATCCTCGTTGTATTGCATGCATATTTGGAGGTTGGATTTGGTCGTAGGTTGCTAGATCATGTAGGATTAGAGGCACTTAATACAATGAAGGTAGAAGAACTGGCGGCGTTATGATGGTATGGCAAGGATTTATCTTGTATTACTGTGCTTTAAGCACTCCAACTCCCAATTCAACGCCTAATGTTAGAGTAGTATGATCTTACTCCAAACCAAAAAGCCTAGGGTAATCCAATGATATTTCATCGACATAATATCGTTAACGTTTTCCTCGGTCTCTGCGCCCGCCCTCCATAACTTTAAGACGCTTATTGAATCTATCGCCGATCTCCCGAGTGCCCATGCCATGACCACTTCCACGGGCTCCATCTGTTGTCTCCCTAGTTCTCTTGCGACTCTTCTCCAAGAGCGCCTTCGTATTACCGCCGCCTTCTCTACGCCTAGTCAATCGCTCGATTCGGTCTACACCTTCGCCGAGATCTCGCCAGTCTTCACCACCGAAAGTCATCTTGTTGCTTCGTCCCTCGACCTTATTGCGCTTAGCGCGGTCCTTTTTGCTCTCCTTCGGCAATCGTACAAAGTTGGACTCTTCGTATTCGCGCCTGCGGTTCTCCTCCTGCCTCTCGGACGCGGTCTTTATCTTCCTGCCGCCAGACACGATTGTCGTTCCGATACTAGGTTCCGCAACTGGCACGTGTGATAGCTCATTTGCGACATATTCATCGACGGCGGCGGACTTCATAGGTCTCCGCTCGCCTCGTTCCCTGCGGTCGAGTGTGGGCATGACGGTCGGCGTGATCTTGGGCGGACGGTATACGCCTGTCTTGTCTTGTGTCGCTGTAACAGCGGCCATACCCACGGGATTTGTAGGTGGAGCAAAGTTGCTAAAGCTTGGGCCGAATTGCTTCGCTGAAAGACCAAGTATAGGGCGGGCAGGAGCTTCGGTTTCGGAAGCATCTTCGTCGTTTTCTTCCTCGCCCGACTCGGATCCAGACTCTGACTCGGCATCTTCCTCTGCCTGGGCAGCAATTCGCTCAGCATCATCGGCTGCGCGGAGTATTTTATCGAGCTGAAATTGCAATTTATCCTCAAGGGGCCGAACACCTTTGTCGAGGTACAATCGTAGTTCAACTAACTTCTTAACAACTGCGTCCGAGAGGTCAGATCCGCTAGACTCATCCGAGCCTCCCGAGATAGTCTCCTTTGCATTTCTGATCTTAAGTAAAATTAAGAACACAAGGTTCTGTAGGTAAGAGAGAAGAAGCTCGTTTTTGACATCGAGGAGGGATACTCCGTCCTTGGTAGGTTCGATGCCGGATATCTTGGGTGTAGCTTCGAATGCGGAATTTAATGAGTTTGTTAAGGAGTCCAGCAAGGCTGGAAGGGAAGCCGGAACTGCCATCGTTATATATACAAGACGAAAAGATGTTTTCCGTTACTTGCTATATATTGGCAAAATGTAGGTGGTTTGGCGCTAAAGGAAGTTTTTTGAAAAAATGAAAAATAAAAAATATTTTTGGTGATAACGATAAGCTACCCCTTCCCCCCTGTCTGCTTTATTTTAGCGGAGGACGCGCCTTGCAGCAGCGCAGCCGGTCTGCCGGTGCAGCCACCATAAAAGCATCTTTAAAGGGTGGGGAGACTGCCCCATTATGAGGTACTTTGTACCTGAGGTAGGTACATGTACTAATATTGTACAATAGGTAGCCTTTAGGCAATACAATTGGTATAATACACTACAGGACAGTTGTCTTGGGGCTTCCAGTATCCACCTCAAATAATATGCAGAAGCTACCTCCACTGACCTATTTTTATTAATATCAAAGATTGCTGCCAAATAACTTCGTCAGCTTCACATCGGTCTTTCGAGATATCACAGAAACGAGCCTTTGTGCTCTATAATTGGGTCTTGAATCCTTCTCTGCGCCGTCCAGAGTGATACGTAAGTCGGCAACTTTTTTTTTTCTAATCTTATTTTATTTATCTGCCTTGTGTCGTCCTTTTCCCCCCTAATTCTCTTCCGGCTCGTCCCTCTTGTTGTACGTATTCGGCTGCTAACTTAAAACCAAAGCTCGATGTCATAGAATCCTAACGATGAAGTCGAGAACTTTTGCGCCGTCATGGGCGCTCTTCTTTGCGCTGCTCGCTGTTCCCCAACTTGCGACTGCTTTCTACCTCCCCGGCGTCGCGCCTAAATCATATAAACATGGCGAAAAAGTCCCTCTTTACGTCAACAGCATTAAGCCTGTTGCTGGCCAAGATGCGCTTCTACACTCCGTCATGTCCTATGACTATTATAACGAGATGTTCCAGTTTTGTCAGCCCGAAGGTGGTCCGTCATACGTGTCCGAAAGTCTCGGTAGCATTTTATTTGGCGATCGAATAATGACTTCACCCTTTGATCTCAGCATGCAGAAGAACGAGACATGCAAGAAGCTATGCACTTCGAAATACGACACGGCCGCTGCGCATTTCGTCAACAAGCGTATAATGCAGGGCTACGCCTTGAACTGGCTCGTGGACGGGTTGCCAGCAGGACAGCATCTCCTCGATGACCTCACCGGAACTACATTTTATAGTCCGGGCTTTGCTATGGGTACTGTCTCGACTACTGATCCGAACGGTCCGACCTTCTTTAATAATCACTATGACATCGTTGTCGAATACCACAAGGTTAACGGGAAGGAAGACCAGCTGAGGGTGGTGGGTGTAATTGTTCAACCTGCATCCAAGGCATACAAGGGAGGCAATCTTGACTGCAACGATAATCAGACACCGCCTGTTGTCCTTTTGGAAACCGAGAGCGCTCAGACCGAAGTCACATTTACTTACAGCGTATACTGGACCGAGTCGCCTACTGCTTGGGCTACACGATGGGACAAATATCTACATGTTTTCGACCCTAAGATCCATTGGTTCTCTCTGGTTAATTCGGCCGTTGTTGTTATATTCTTGACCATCACGGTAGCCTCGGTTCTCTTCAGGGCTCTCAAGAAAGATATCGCGCGATACAACCGGCTGGATCAGATCAACTTGGAGGACTTTTCAGGCGCCACGGATCTCGAAGACGGTGTCCAGGAAGACTCGGGCTGGAAGTTGGTCCATGGAGATGTTTTTAGAACCCCGGCGCACCCTCTGCTCCTCTCCATCTTCCTCGGTAACGGCGCTCAGTTGTTCGTTATGACCGGCTTTACTATTTGTTTCGCCTTGCTAGGTTTCTTATCGCCGTCTAACCGTGGTTCCCTTGGAACTATTATGATTATCCTATACACGCTTCTTAGCTTTGTCGGCGGTTACGTCTCTGCGAGAGTCTATAAATCAATGAACGGCGAGAAGTGGAAGCTGAACATTGGTCTGACTCCTGTTCTGGTTCCCGGCATTGTCTTCATGACATTCTTCTTCCTTAACCTATTCCTATGGGCCAACGGAGCTGCCGGTGCCGTCCCTTTCACCACTATGCTGGTCATTATTGGTATTTGGTTCATCATTTCGATTCCCCTTTCCGTCTCCGGCTCCTGGCTTGGGTTTCGCGCTCCGACCTTTGAACCTCCTGTCCGAACAAACCAGATTCCGCGACAGATCCCTCCCGCTACTACTTACTTAAAACCACTCCCAAGTATGCTATTGGTTGGTATTCTACCGTTCGGTGCCATCTTCGTCGAGCTGTACTTTATTATGAGCTCGATTTGGTTCAGCAAAATTTACTACATGTTCGGCTTCCTCTTCCTCTGCTACGGTCTCATGATCATCACCTGCGCCGCGGTTACGGTTCTGATGGTGTACTTCTTGCTATGCGCCGAGAATTACCATTGGCAATGGCGATCCTTCCTGGCTGCGGGTATGAGTGCAGGCTATATCTTCGCCAACGCCCTAATATACCTAATTAGCAAGTTGTCCCTGGGTGGCTTGTCCGGTACTGTCTTGTATATCGGATATAGCGCTTTACTTTCCTTCCTTTTCTTTATCTTAACAGGTATGTTATCTATACTATTGGTGTTTCTTTTCTTTTCTTTTTCATTTTTTTTTCCTTCACTATACTAATATCGTGATTTAGGTTCCATTGGATTCTTTTCGAGTTGGTGGTTCGTCAACAAGATCTACCGCTCCATCAAGATCGACTAAAGTAGCACGCTGGGAGAGAAGACGAGCAGGAGAGTCGTAAGGGCGAATGACTCAGGGTAGCCGCAATATCTGTACTATATGAAATGTTGTACGACCAACATCTTTTTTCTGACGCATGCCGTCTTCGAAAGTCCGCTTTTTCACGAGGTGGGATGGGATTTAACGAGTTGCATAAATGTAGCCCTTCGAGTTCCCAAAAGGGCCTGGCGTTCTGGGGGGGCGTTCTTCCTGGTGCAGAAGAGGCTCACGCGAAAACCTGTAGAATAGAGCCAAAAAAAAAACTTTGTCTGGGTAGTCAAGTTCCGGCGGAGCAGACAGGCATACGACCCTCCGCGGTGTACTACCTTCCTACGAGGTATCTAAGTACTTTTCTTAAAAATTATGAATAAAAAGTATACCTATGCGTTTCCTATCATTTGATATTTTCGTTGGTGTGCTATTCTTCGTAATCCGTGAATGGTGATCCGTAATGTTCACCCGCTTGTGTGGTTAGGACATGTACGTCTGAGTAATTGGACACTGCCTGAGACCTAAGCTTACTAAAGCTGTCACTAACTGACTGAGAATCATAGTAGAAAATATCAAGACGAGGGGAGATCTAAGGAGGGTGGCTATTTTCGTATATTATATCCGTTTTGTCCATGTATTATGGACTAATATATTCATATATCGGCCAGGGCTGTGGCCCACAGAGGCCTTAATGTATGAGAAGGATTCGCTGTAAAAAGTAGTAAATAGAATATAAGGGTATTTTCGCTATTCAAGAACAGCATGCAAAGTCATGCATATGGATGCACATGCTGGATCTCCATGCTCTCCGAGTTCTATTCCCATAAACACTTTCTCGTCGATCTGCCAATGTCCATTTTTACTCATCGTCATCCTCATCGTCGTCAGCCATAAACTGGAACTGCTTCTTCTCGCCTACCGGCGACGATTGAATCGGTCCAGGGCCCCCAGTAACGCTCGCCCGCCGCCACGCCTCCCTCTGCTCCTTCTCCCGCTCGGCCCGCAGCCGCGCCTGCTCCTCTCTGGCCCTGCGCTCGCGTTCCTCGCGCTCCTGCCTCTCCCTCTCTTCCGCCGCCTGCTGTTCTTCCTTCTCGCGCTCCTTACGCGCCTTCTCTTCCTCGGGATCGTAGTTCTCCGGGTCGACGCCTTTCTCCGAGAGGAAGGCTAGCGTGGCCAGGGCGCCCTTGCGCACCGACTCTTCGCTCGGCCACGGCACGAATTCGACGTCGCTGAACGGGTTCAGCTTCCATGGTAGCTCGTCCTGAGCGACTACCGCGTCGCCGGCGCCCGTGGTGACGAGCTGCTGAGACTGCGACGCGGGGTCTTGCTGCTGCTGCTGCTGTTGCGCGCCGTTTACGTTCGCAGGTGTTGTGGCGCCAGTTAATGCGCCGTTTGGCGTCCCGGCGGCCGGTGTCGTGGCGGCCGTTTCCGTCCCTAGTCCTCCGCTATTCTCGGCTTTCGGTTCGGCCGAAAGGCCGTTTGCGGCGCCGGCGGGAGGGATGGTAGTTTTGCTGATGCGACTGGCGTAGGCGAGCAGTTCGTCGTAGTCGATGTCGTAGCTAGGGCGATCGGACGGGAAGACGGTAGCAGGGGCGTTGACGAGTTCCTTCCGCGTGTTCGCTAGTAGGCGCAGCGTTTCCTTGATCTGTGTGTCGAAGCTAGTCGTAGCTGCTCGTAGATCCTGAATGCGTCGATAGTTAGATTGGTGGGTTTGCACTGAGAAGGTAGATGGATCAGTTCCCATGTATCTAGCGTTTAGAGAGAGAAGGGTTAAGAAGAGGAATCAAAAGGTAACAGAAGAAAAAAAAGCTTAAAAATCCAACAACATACAATCTTCAAGGCCCTTATTCAGTTCGACGTCGGCAAGCCCCAGTTCGTTCACTTGGGTTACGGAAGGATGATATTTAGCAATTGAGTCGACCAGGGTGCCTAAGGCTTTTTCGACGCGGTCGAAGCACACATCAAGCTGCTTATCCATCTTGCGAGTATATAACAGATTATACCAAGACTAGAAGATGTATGAAAAAAAAAATTGAAAAAAAAAAGAAGGGATTGGAAAGGATGAAGCTTTGAGGTTTTGGTTTCTGATTAGAGTTGAAAAAGAGGTACGTACCAATTAATTGCTTACTATGTAAATAAATCTACCTAATCAAATGAATGCGACTAGCGGGGATGAGTGATTGCAATTGGGCTTAGGTAAGTTTGGTACGGGCTGACGGGCTGACGGGTAGCTATTTGTGGCTTGTGGATAGACGGATGTGGCTAAACGGGGCTGCCAACCGGAATTCTCCGAAGGGTCAGCCGAAGAATGTCGCGCAGCTTCCATCGAAAACCGAAATCCAAAGTTGAAGCTGTCACCAAGTTTCTCAACATATATTCTCAAGACGTTCGCGTGCCATTGAGCTTCCCTACCGACATACCCTTCGACTCCAAGTCAAAATGTCGTTCCAGGTACGATATACACCAGGTCTCCAATTCGCTTAGTGGCAATCAACCAGTTTTGTATTGTTGCATCATCATCATCACCATCATCAAAAGCTTGTGTGGGAATATTTCGAAGCTCTGCTAACTTGGCGAGACTGCAGTCTCCCGTTCTACGGGAATACCCGTCCTACAAGAGCCCCTACGGACCTAAGTGAGTACGCACCGAATATGCGTTGGTCGAATATGGGATTCCCAATTCGGATGTGTGGCGTGCTGTTAAGAGTTTGAGATGCGCGTATGGATATTGGAAAAAAATAGCACAACGGATCAGAAGAATGGTAAAAGGCTACTCGAATATTGGCTAACCGATGGACGCGCGAAAGGTACCACTACCAACCCCACGTCGGCGGGTATACGTTCAAGCAGATTGCCAGGCTGTAAGCATCTCGATTATCTTGTTACCCGTTCAGTCCCAACAGTTAGATCCATCACTTGCGAAGCGTACATGCTATCCGCGCAGGTTGAGACAACTTGGGCTTTGCCAACAGCAGCATGCTAACAATATAATTTGCAGCGGACTTAGGGCCAGCGCTTTCGGTGGCGTAGCCCTCTTCGGCGTCATTTACTACGCCTCCGGCATCCCCAGAGTAAAGAAGGATATCCTACAAAAGATTCCCTTCCTCGGTGGCTACTTCATCGACCATGTTCCTGCATCAGACAACGTAAGTTTCAGCCACGACTTGTTGAATTCAAATAAACCACTACTAACTGGCTATAGCCCTTCTAAGCTTGGGTCGTATTGGAGGTTTCTACTAGAGGAAGACAAGGGGAGCGCGATGCTAGAATAGAGCGCATACTACGAACTTCTGTACAAAATAAGCACCCCAATAGATCTCCCTTTGAGCTCCAAGACATTCCATCCTTACCTTTTTGGTAGTATTTGGCACGACTCTATTTTGCACCACGGTCACCGTCAGCCAACCTCATGATATTGCCTGTCTAATGAATGTGGTAGTAGTACAACAACAGTTCTTTTTAAAACAAGTCATTCCACAGGTCCCCCTTTTTTTTCGCCGTAATCTATGTCTTAATTTTTGGAAGCCAGCTCTTCCTTCATCTCCTTCTTGATGCGTGTAATGGTTCCAGCACCTCCATACACAAGACCTGTGTAGACCATAGCGACACTTGCGCCAGCATTTAAAACCTCCAGGGCTTTCCGCCCATCCGTAATGCCTCCTGTTGCAAAAATGATCTTTGGTTCTTGAGACTGGATGATGATAGATCTTGTCTCACCTTCGGGAAGCTTAGTGATGGTTTCTTCGATAACGACGGTCCCATCGGCTACCTCCTTTTCCGTTTGAGCAGGTTGCAAGGACTGGCTATCTAACAATGTCCGGTACCGTCGCACTAAGTCTACGGTTCGGTCGAACATTTGAGGGCCAGAATATCCACCCGTTTCCGTCAAGGTGTGTTTCTCCTTGGGGGTTATGTTCACCTTAGGCGGGATCAATTTACTTCGACGCTTCGTAGTATTGCCGACAATGACCCCATCGACGCCACTCGACCACACAGCCTGCACGATGCCTTTCATCTGGAGTTCTTCATCCTCATCCGGCGAAACCTTGACCATGACTTTGGGTGGCTGCTTCCTGTCCGTACGCCGCGCCTCGTCAACTACGGCGCTCAGAATTTCTGTCAAGGGTTTCGCAGCTTGTAAATCGCGCAGGCCGGGCGTGTTCGGACTGCTCACATTAACAACGAGCACGTCCGCATACGGCGCCAATCGCTTCACGCAGTACACATAGTCTTGCTTGACAGCTTCCACATCACGTTCGTCCGTCTTACTATTCTTGGCGATCTGTACCAATAACAGGTGGCCAGGTAACAGACTTCCAGGAGGAACATTAGCCTCGCCGTTTAGCACGCTGGCCTCGTCCAACCCAACCGACTTGGCATACGACCTGACCCGATCCCGCAACCTCCTGGCCATGTTGTCTGCCCCGTGCGAGTTCAGTCCGTACCGGTTTATCAAGCCTTCCAAAGTAGGAATACGGAACATGCGCGGTTTCGGGTTACCTTCCTGCGGCTGGGGCGTACAGCCGCCCACCTCAACGACGGCAGCGCCGAGGGCGAACAGCGGATCCGGGATTTCAGCATGCTTATCGAGGCCCGCAGAGATAGCAATGGGATTCACCAGTAGCTCCCCGAAGACGGGGACGGCAAGATCCGGGTCGTCAGACAGAGATGAACTAGCACGCTCTCGGGGGTGGAGTCCTAGATCGTACAGGGTTTTCATAAGGGAGACGGAAGTATCGTGCGCGTCCTCAGCGTCCGAGTAGACAAAGCGGAGTCCTGGGGGTACGACATAGCGATGAACGAAAGCGCGAGTATCGGTGCTGTAGATGTAGATCAGATAGCCGGATACAACTATAGACGTCGCAAACAATGCCTTTCTAACGCGGGATACGGGTAGCGACTCGCCGGAGGTCCAGACGTTACGGGTGGCAATTCGGGTACGGAAATGGACGGGAGATCGTAGGGAGGAAGAAGAAGATAGCGGGTTCACCGGGGAGCTGAGGAAGCGCCGAGCTATTCTATGATAAGATGCCATGTTGAAGGGCTTGTGATGGGCATAACTGCCCTCAATGGGCTTGTAATGGTTGATGGGATTTGAGATTCTGATATATCTATGAATATACAAAAAAAAGAAAAGAAAAGAAAAAGAAAGAAAGAAAGAAAAACCGAGAGAATTAAAACTCGGTGCTTGTGTAAATCGGTAAATCGTACCAGGTAGAATCATGTATAAACCAAAATGTTCGAAGCTTAGAATCTTTAAGTTCTTGGCAACGTCACAAAACCAATCATAACCTGGATATCAGTGGATCTGCCCGTCTGTTAAAGTTTGTCAGGGATGTTGTTATGTACCTAGGTACCTACATTCAAGACCTCCAGCTGTCAGCTGTCAGGTGTTATTTTCCTTGTACATACGGATCCGTACCTCTCATAGTAAATAAAACATACCTCATGAGGATATTCGCATTTATCACTATGAGAAATCTTGAACGAAAATTAATCAACAATTTCATATTAGGCATTGAGACTAAGGGACTAACGCAGCTAGCTAGGTATGCTTCAATTTCAGATGAGCATTTTGTGTTTCTGTCTGTTTTAGAGCCTTTCCATTTTCCGATTCGCCAATACCTACAGCAATGCCTTTCCAGCTGGACCTAAGTTCCTCTTGGATTGTGCACCTGGTTGACTATGGTCTCCTTGCGACGGCTACGTATATTTACGCCGTTCGTGATATAGGATCTTCTCGCACAGGTCTCGGCATTTTATTCTCTCTCATAATCATCCAATTCCTGGGCTATGCCTGGTTATCGTTCGTCACCGAACATACTCCGAACCCCTATCTGGTGCGTACCTATCTATAAAATAACTTCTTACTTTTAAACTCTTTGCTGCATCTACTCAGAGCTAATCCAACGTTAGGATGAAGTATTCCACATTCCTCAAGCACAGGTCTACTGCGATGGGAAGTTTGGCATATGGGATGACAAGATTACCACACCTCCTGGACTGTTAGTTTACACTACCGTCTTCCCTAATTAAATACACTCACAACTAACAACATAAAGCTACATCTTAACCATCATTGGAGCTAGAGTATCGAAACTTTCATGTTCGGTCTACAGTCTCCGGGAGTTCAACGTAAAAACCATCTCTTATCTAGCTATAGCGGCCATTACAGCTAGGGCTCAACTTCAACATCTAAAGAGAGCGAGCAACGGACAATCTCCAATCTTGTACACCATAGATTCCTTCTGGACAGGGATTAATGTCACCCTCTTTCCGGTCTTATTCTTCTTTTCAGGCTTATATTACACAGATGTCCTCTCTACATTTGTTGTACTACTTGCTTATATCAACCATCTAGGCCGAATGCGTTCAGATAACCCGGCAGTTGCAAGCAGCATTCGTACCATTGCGGTCGGGCTCGTAGCGCTGAGCGTTAGACAGACCAACATCTTCTGGGTGGTGGTCTATATTGGTGGCTTGGAAGTCGTTCATGTTATTAAAACCCTCTCCCCGGAACCAACGAATACCCCGACTTTCAAAACGCTGTCAGAGCAGATCAATTTTTATGTTTGGAGGTATTCACTCGGTGATATCCACGATCCACCCTTAAACCTAGCCTCACCAATTGGTAAGTCACAAATCTCACCCTCGACTATTCCGTCAACTAAATAAGTAGACCTTGTTCTTTCAACAATTAGCATTGTTATAGCCGCAGTCTGCAACCTCGGAACCATTGTGCGCAAGCAAATTTGGCCGCATCTGATCGTCCTTGCGGCTTTTATCGGGTTTGTCGTTTGGAATGGCGGTGTTGTTCTAGGTGAGTTGACTGGCATAAAGACACCCCTTCTCACAAATTCCATTACTGATATAAAATAGGGGACAAATCCAACCATGTAGCAACCTTGCATTTGGCCCAATTGTTATATATATGGCCCCTATTCGCATTTTTCTCGGCGCCTCTTTTCATCCCTCCGCTTATAGACCTAGCGATATCTGTACTCCAAGTTATCACTGGTTCGACCAAGCCAGGTCCGACCTCGAAGGCACTTCCCGTCTCCGAGAATGGCCCTGGAGAGACAAGGAAACCCAGCCAGTCCGTAGCTCTGAAAGCATTCAATCGCATTGGATCGAGCCATACCCTTCATTCGGTTCTTCTCCTTGCCGGCGCTCTAGCAATTACTGCTTTAATCGTGCGGTATAACACTATTATTCATCCCTTCACGCTGGCTGACAATAGGCATTTTATGTTTTACGTGTTCCGGTATACGATCTTGAGAGCGTGGTGGATAAAATACGCTCTTGTCCCGGCCTATGTAATATGCGGCTGGCTGTGCTGGGTCACTCTGCAAGGCAATACCTCTTCTACGATACCTCCTCAAAAGCGCCAGTGGATATCAACGCCGTTCGATACGAAATCCAAGGCTTTTTCGCCAACTACAACTGGAAAAACTCCGAGTGGTGCAGCGAGTACAACTGTGGACACAACAACAGTACCGCCATCTACGTCGACTGTGCTGATCCTCCTCGCAGCTACTCTCTCTCTTGTAACAGCACCGCTAGTTGAACCGCGTTATTTTATTCTGCCGTGGGTCTTCTGGCGCTTGCTCGTCCCGGCACGGCCCGCCTTTCCTACGTCAGAGCCGGGTCCGATGTCATCAGTTTCCCGACACCTCGTACCGCTGATTGAGACGGCGTGGTTTCTGCTGATAAATGCAGCAACTATGTATGTGTTCATCACTAGGCCTTTTTATTGGCGAGGGCCAGACGGCGAGCTACTAGACAACGGGAATGTACAAAGATTTATGTGGTAGTTAATTGTAACATGAAAGATACCTAAACTAATATACCTAGGTACCTAACGCAATATTCTGCAAGTAGATTGATCTCACGATCAAAAGCCGAATGGAATATAATTACTTGAACTTATAAGGTACTCTTAGTACTCGCCTAACAAAGGAGGTATTGAAGACTCTATCTGAGTAAACAAGTATGATACTTAAGAAGTACCTAACCTATATTGACCCCTTTTTTCGAAGTTAAATAGTCGCATACTATGCAGCAAACATCAAATTCTTGTCGACATCGCTTACAAAGTCAAATTCGTATATAACGGCGTGTCGGCGAGTGGGGAGGTGAGATGGTGAATAACCCGACTTTTAAGCCGGTGATGTAAATAGAGCTCTTTTCTTTTCTCGAAATTCTCTCCTTTTTTTTCTCTTGGTCTTTAGCATGGTTTGCTTTAAAGCCAAATACCCCCAAGCCGCCTGAACGCCATCCTCGAATCGCAAACCGTCAACGCCGTGCCGTGCCGTGCCATATACAATATCCATCCCTCCGTTTAATGCCCTATTTAGGGCAACCATGGTTTAGTTTTATACCGTGTATTCCCATATGTCTGTTCACCCCGACCGTAAATCCCCAAGAGTGAACAGCCGAATCGATATGTTCGATCTCAGTATATATAGGGCATGCAAGTTATCAATTCGCTATCGTCCGATTTCATCCGGTTATTAAGAATAGAGTAGAGTAGAATAGGGTAGAGTAGAGTAGATAGCTTCGGGAAACTAATCATAGACTCAACCTGTCCAAGCTCAGACGGTCTTGACTCCGTACTCGCTTCACAACGCCTAGTTTGAAGAATCGCTCATCACCGCCGGCTGTCCGACCACCGATATACCATTTATCGGCGCCGAGAACATCGCGGAAGCCCTCGCTGCTGCTATCGCTTCCTCGTCGGCGGCCGGGAGCTGGAATCGGCATACCCGGGCGATGTGGTTGGGGGGAGTGGTGGTGTCGGGGTGGCGATTGTAGGGGTATTTGGTTCATAACACCCCCTGTTCGTTGCTGGGGTTGCTGCTGCTGTTGCTGTTGCGACGGTGATTGGGCTTGTGCATGTGACGTCGAGGACATGGACCGAGCCCCCGAAGGGGAGGAGCCGGATGCGGGTTGCGAGGTATGCTTGTTAGCTTGTGAAGTTGCTGAGAGGGCCGGCGGTGTCTGTTGCCGAAAGGCGGCGAGGAAGGAGGACAGGAAGAACGGGCGTTGAGAGGAAGGCATCTTGGCGATATGCGACGAGAAGAGAATAGGGATGTTGGAAATAGGCGAAGGAACGAAGGTCGAGACGGAACGGCGGGAAGCACAGCGTATGGAATGATTCCCTGTAGACCAGGGCGACCAGCGCTGGCGGCGAGGCCGATGATCGGTGAAGATTAAAGCACAGTCCTATTGTAGAAATGAAATGTGCATCCGCGTCCGCGTCCGCGTCTTGTGTCGGCGTCTGAAATTATGCGTCGGATCGGCCAAAAGGGTATAAAGAAATATCAGTCGACATTTACTTAAAAGTGAACTGATAGTTTGATAGAGAAGACAAAAAAGAATGAAATAGCAGAAATTATTCTATCGCGAAATCAACAATGAATTAAATATTTTATTCTATTTTTTTCAATAAATGTGGTGTTGACATGTGTAGATCAAAATTGTATTGTCATCAAGTTGTGTGTGTGTGCGAGGTAAAAGGTCCAAAAATCCTGACGTCGAGGCACATTACTTGAAGGTCAGTTATCGGTGGCTTGCCAGCAAAGTAACAAAAACCCCTCGGCCAATCCCGGGTAACATGAGTAATTGGTTATTACATAGTACACAAACGGCCTGTCAGGTGGGGTAGAAAAAGCCTTTAGTGGGGTTTTCGATTTAGAAATGGAGAGGTTTTGATAGGCTCTTTGTTTTTGTTTTTTTTTTTTGAGCCCCTTAGCTTTCCGGTTTGCTAACAGCCTACAGCGCTAAATGAATTCCGAATAACCTTGGAAGTTAGATCTACGCCTAATACTAGTTTTTTGTGTCTTTGTAGCGTTTGCCGCCTTATACCTACAAGCACACGAGAAATATATACCTCCTATATAGTGGACCTAGGTACCTAGGCACCTAAGGTATTGGATATATGAAAATCATTCGATTCAATCGCCGATCCGAGGTACGTTAGTTCCGTTCGTCCTCCACCCCCCTTTTTTTTCGGTATTCTTTACCCACGCTTCCCCGGATTTCACCATCCCCATTTCTTTTTCCCCCGCTCATCAGCCTTGACAGCTGAATCAAATGTTTTTTTTTTTTCTTCTTCTTTTTTAACTCCTAACTTCATCCTCCGAGGATCGCCGAACACTAAAAACTTCAACATTTTGTTCTTTCACTGGTAGCGCTTGCGGGGTTGTCCCCGATCCAAACCTTTGGTATCGTCTAATAATTATCTCGTCATAATAACGTGTGGGAATGATGCAAGTTGCAACCCATCGGCGTAGCATATAAGTTCCTTGTCCAGATTTTCGTTATCTCAGCATCGCTGTGTAATAGTAAGCTTCTTTTTAACGACAACGATCAGATAAAAAGCCACAAGGATACGATACATCTACGTATACTGTCACCAGGGAGGGAACTGGGTAATGAATGCGGCTTGACGTTAATATCATGCAACTTATACAACTGCGAACGATGGCTTACATGGTACTGTTTATTTTAAGTGGTACCGCCTTTTCAAGAAAAACGTCTCCATCACGCAACTCGCATGTAAACTAGTTCCAGTTCTACCTAGCTGATCGTTTCGATGGGCCCAACCAAGTCGTCTGCATCTCGATCTACCTTGCATAGGTACCTAAGGTAGCTTTTACGCGAGCATGGCGATAGGAAGACTCTTAACAAGTAGAGTCGGCATGCACTTCGTTCCCTGACCAATGCGATCGGGCTGCCCTGGTCTGAGTATGCAACGTTCTTTTGTCGAATATAAAACACGCCATAAATTCCTTCGGAGATAGGGAGTATTGCTGTCCATACCTAAAAACTATTCAGCGTGGAAGAAGAACCACCGTATTATACCTAATTTGCGCAGGTGTCACCCGATAATTGGAAAATTAATTGGAAAATTGCTTAGGTACCTAGGTTACATGGCTGGTGAATATCCAATATAGTATAACTCGTCGACAATATCATTCGCAGTAACTTTGGATAGGTATAAACAATTTGATACACTCTCTTTATTTGATAGGTTCACTGCGAATAGATGTATATAATTCAAGTCAATATTTACACTACAGGAAACATCCATGTTCGCTGAAATATGTGTTCAAGGTATTGTGTACGGAACTAAGGTAGGGAATAGGTAACTATGAGTTTATCAATTCATAGAGTTGAAAAGACAGGTACATAAACGATCCACTCATTTTCTCAACGACATGGAACGACCCTTAGGACGTGAATTACGGCCTAACGGTACGCTACTGGCTCGAGCTGTTTATCACGAATATACGATCAGTAAAGTCTGGGTTGACTAGGGGATTATGTAGCTCGGCGATCGTACTCATACATGCCGCTGCTGGATCACCACTGCCACTCAGATGTCCCTCCCAATATTCGTTACCCGGAAATGAATTACCATCCCACGCGTAGGATAGGACAGGTAAATGAGACTTGTCCTCTGGTTGGGGCAAGTCAGCTGGATTACGCTTTGAAAACATGACAATGATGTTGTGTAGATTCGCGGCATCACCCATCTGTTGCTGAACATCGTCTGGTACATCGATCCACGCGAAGTTAAGTGTCCCAATATGTGTCAGCTTCCGCCCTAGAGCCATGACCGACTCTCTGAAAGCGTGGACGAAAAGTTCAGGTTGAAGGCGATGGTATAGCCATACACCGAGGCCCAAACCTACTATGTAGACGAGCGCCTTTCGCCCCATAGCCATTGCGCGGTCATTTGCCTCCATAAGCAGAATGTCGGCAGAGATACGGATACGCTCAATATAGGCACGCGTGTTGAACCCCTCGCGGCGGACTTGAACAAATTCTCCCTGGCCAAAGAATTCTAAGAAGATGTTCGTCAGCTCCGGGTGCTGTTGCCTCTGTACTACGCCGTCCAAGATATAATTAGAATCCATATGAATCAGCCGCTCGAATCGAGGCCCAACCAGTCCTATTATGATACCCCTAGGCAGAAACGTCCCTGGCGGTTGAGGCCTAGCATTATTATAGCGGCTGCCCGAATTAATAAAGTAACTTGGGCCACTGACTCCTATCAAACTGCTGAGCATGATCTCGTCGTAGGTCAGATATTCTCGCAGGCGTTCGTATGGTGTACCTTCAGCGCCTATTGTATCCCAAAATTCAGTTGCGACTGGGTAGCTTTCTCCGGTACGTAGCAGAGTCGAGTCGTTTGGGCCAACGAAGGACAGGGGCCGCTTCTCTATAAGTCTCTGCACTTCATGCTGCCAGCTCCAATCCGCGCCGTACAGCTGCTTTTCTAAAGAAGTTCCATGCGTACGCTTATGAGCTAAAAACCGATCGACCAGGCCAGGGAAGCGATCGTGTATGACAATGCGGGTATCAAACGCGTCTTTCCGGATGATATCTGGGGGAAAGTTGACGACCCTGTTTGTAGTGGTAGGGAAGTGGAGCCCAGACTCCTGGAGTCCGTAGAGCTCCATAGGCGATGGTGGGGGATGTTGTGAAGCCATATTATTAAATGCGTGGGTTAAATCAAGATGTCTTTAAGGGAGAGTACTATGGTACTTGTCGAGTTGTTATAAGATTTGAAGAAAATGAGGTGAATCGCCGTGATTATAACATGCAGGCGAACATGCAGTATACTTTAACTGTTACCAAGAACAAAGCATTATTTATTCACAATAATCCTGAAAACTATTGTACAACAATTGTACAATATACGCCTCGCGTGTTTAAAAACAGGCCGTGAGTCACATCGTAGGCAATCAAGGCTCAGTCTTCAGCCGCAAATACATTTACCTTTCTAGTGTCATTTGATGCCAAGGTTTACGTGCTCTCGCTGCCTACCCAAAGTACCTAGGTAGTCAGCCTAATGACCCTATCGTGATGATGTATGATCTAGAGGCATGTACACAACAATTATCTATTTTTCTTCGTTGAGTATGGGGAAGGGGGGGCTTGCATACTTTGTTTATAATAAGCATGCCGGCATGCTTTGTACAGGGATATTGTCTATATATATATCACGCATATCGGTATAGGTTAGGTTAGGTTAGGTACCTACCTAGATATACCTGGTATTATTATTTAACTTACATAGTATGTTTTCTAAAAGCTTTCTTAGATGCCCATGAGCTTTGTTGTCTGATCGAACACTCATTTCTCCACTAGGACTTCTAAGGACGTGAATGATCCATTTCTACGCCAATTACCCACTGTTAACAAATACCTAGCATATAACCCCTTTTGAACGACACGACCTTCAACAATCAATTGTGTCTTATGCTACAAAGATCTGTGATGTGCAACCAACAACCATATCCTGTTTTAATTACAGCGAATATTCTTTTAAACTGACACCTTCTTTCCGAAGGGATTCGTGGTAAAATCTCCGCCGGTGTCTGTTATACCTTAATTGATAAACCATGCCACTGACACCAGTTTTTAATGTAGGTAGTAACGTGAAATCCTTTCAACACTAACACACGTAACACAAGATGTGTGTCGTCTTAATCGAAGTTTTCGAGTATCATCTCTAAACCAACAATAACTTCAAAGAGGCAAGCAAGGTGGTTAGGATGGATAATAGCAATTTAATACTATTAAATAATGAATGAGAATTACGTACCTACGTAAAATACCTCTCTGACTTAGGTACTTGGTCTTATATAAAACTCGTCTAGCATCTGTTGCCGTATGATATGTAAAGTGCTATATAGAAACTGTCAAATTGTAACATATTGTCCATAATAAAATTGAATAAAATTACAGGCTTGAATTATGATCAATGAATTCGAGCCCAATTTTAAAATTTTAAAATTGTTTGTTGGAATCGGGAGCCGAATTGGGAACCGAATTCAAGAATTTTCATCCGAAGGCACATACAAGGTAGTAAGGGCTTCTTCACAATTTTTCCCTACATGAAACCAAATCGTTACAGACAACACTAACTCTGCGACAGTATATTAAAGTAGACGAGCGCCGATCGCTAAGCATTTGAATCCGGCACTGGTTTTGATATACCGCGCATTTGAGGATGGATGCGGCGCAATTAATTGGCATATCATGATCAAGCTTTTCTAACCCTTGCAATCCCCGGGAATCGACTTCTGAAAGGGGGAAGATGGATTTAAATGAAGTTAGCCTGGGATCTCCCCTGGCGGGTGGTTCGGTTTTCCCGTTTATACGGCCTCCGAGGATTCGACAAATTGATACCTCTTGCTCATCCCATCGAAACTGTTTGACACCTTAGAAACAGCCGATGAGATGCAAAAATATCCTTTGCACCCTTCAATGAGGCTCTTCGTGTGATTGCTTTTTTTTATTAAAAAAACAGTAACATCACTACCGGTTCTGAGGCCCCTCCTGTTTGTGTCCTACCTCCACGTGGGACGTATCAGTGATCAACTGACATATAAGTAATAAACTGATGATTCCGAGGTCTTCTAGAAAATCAAACTATACTATAAGATGATTTATGTTTGTTCGTAGCTGACTTCCCCTGTCGGATCGTCCTTGCCTTAGCGGCTTAAAATAGATACTCATGTGCTACCCCGGATTGTAAGCCGTGCAAGTATACCTGCCCAGATCGGAAGCTTCCCTTGGGACCAACATTGGTGATTTCGTAGGTTCTATGGATTTCTTATGCCCTTTCCCTCCTCACATTAATGACCTTGCCTTGTCAGTGGGCTCACTAGGCCCCCTGCGTTAAACAACTAACTCACAATAAACCAACTTGACATTATTGTCCTACCACAATGCCCTCGTTGGAACTAGTCAGCAAACATCCGTAGGAGTTCGGAATCCAGTCACTTGGATGCAAAACACCGGATGAACCTAGTTGGGTTGTTTGTGAATATTCTGATGAAGGAACAAGTTACCTGTGATGGCGCCGTATAACAAAGTCTGTCTCCCCAGGAAAAGATATATAAGCCTCAAGGCCCTCCTCTGTTCCTTTACCCGAAAAGCATCATCAACACCACATTCCTTTCTTCTATCCAGGCAGGACCACCAACAGTTTACCAGCAACTAGCTATTCGCTCCTTCACTCTACTTCTAGACATATCTATCAACCGGTTCATAATACCAAACCACCCGACAAGAACACATAACTACTACTTATCACAATGTACACTGTCGCCAAGGTCGTCATTGCTCTGGGTGCCCTCGTTGCCCCATCTCTCGCCTTCTCGGGCGACATGACCTACTTCGCCCCGGGCCTTGGAGCATGTGGCCTCTACAGCACCGAGAGCGAAGCGGTCGTCGCCATGTCGCCCAGCCAGGACGGAAACTGCGGCAGGACCATCAACATCAGCTACAACGGCAAGACCGCCAGCGCCGTGGTCGTCGACAAATGCCCCGGCTGCGCTGGCGACAGCATTGACGTGTCCCCCGCCGTCTTCGAGCAGCTCGAAAGCTTGGGTGCGGGACGCGTCCAGGTTAGCTGGGAGTACGCCTAAATGGCCGGGTAGACCTGCCTACCTGGATGGTGTCCACGACGGGTTTCACTTGTCTATATTATTGGTTGGTAAGCGGCGCTGGAAACGCACAACCCGCATATATTAGTTTTTCTTGTCATCAGGGGTATCATCGCTGGCACAGAATGGGTTAAGGCAATGGGTTAAGGCAACGGAATTGCGTAGAGGAGTCTCGGACTTAGGTTTGTCACGATGGGCCGGGCCCCATTACGAGTTTCTGCGGTCACCGGTCAGGGACCGGATATAGTGGCTTCGGTAAACATAGACCAATATAAGCTTGCATTGCATATTAAACACTACGCACGTCTTATCCATTTGTGCATGCGTGCGTGTGTGTGTGTAGTAGCAGCGGCAGCAGCAGAAGTCTGGGAATAGTTACAGAACACTGGAGTCTGTTGTGGGTAAGTTGTGAACACCCAGCCTCCTTTATTTTAAAACTGACATTATACCTTCTAAGGTACCTAATACTTCACTACGCTTGAAGAGGTTATCCCACCCAAACCGGGTTCATAAAATGCCCTTTTTTCGTGCTGGTTCTATGTCTGTTCTGTTCATCTCGTTAGGAGACGTCGCCTTGAGTCTACTGAAATGTAGGAGGTACCTGAGTTAACTGAATTTTGGTTTACTCTTTTTATTAGTTACCAAACAGTTATTTATAAGTTAGAGGTAGCTATATTCTACATACTCTCAAATTGTGATATTTGCTTTTTGTTTATGACTATTTTATCTACTACTACCTAGAATAAAGACTTCCTGCACTGTATCTCAACTTTCATTTCTTCCGTCTTCGGACCTTGCGGCCACTAAGAATTTCAAGAGTCGGGTACGACTTGCCGAGGCGAGATAGGAGATGGTGGTGTCATATTTTTCCTTCTTATCGGGGTACTCATAAAGACTGCCTTTAGAAAGAATGATAGTTTTATTCTGATAATCTTGGATTAAATTAGGTTAGGTACCTATACCAATGAAGTAAACTAGAGATATTTGTTTCACCTTTAGAGACAGGTGATGAGAGCTAAGCTGCAAATCTGCCTGATCTTTAAATGTGCATATGCTCGCGCTGTGTAAGCTGAATAAGATCCTTATGTCGTCACTCAATACACTGCTTATTTTGAGCATTTCTATAACGTCTATGTGAGTTGAATATTGGAGTTTCTATCTCATTTTGCATCCGCGTGAGTAGCAAACGAGAAACAAGCCATATATCGTCGCACCAAGAACTTGATAACGTGATCCAAAGTGGAACTATGTACATAATAATATACACGGGAACTGTTTTTCTCTAAGCATCTCGATGTCTCGGTGTAAGCACCTTTTGCGCTTTCTTGGGCTTACGTACTCGCGGAGGCTCACCACCGCCTACTTGCTGTAAGATTTGGTGGCAATTGAATCATCCTCGTTGCCGAGAGCTGCTATATCGCGTATTCGCCTCCTGCTCATCGACAAGAAAAATACCCAGGATGGTCGATCCATGATTGGGTGGGGCAAAATCCACCTTATACATGCTTTGGACGTTTCGTCGACGGTATGACTCGTATTGGGAAGGCTGCCGTGGGCCACAGCGATACCTGTATAAGGAGTTGCATCCATTACACCCCTAAGGTCCGGATTAAGTTAAGTTCGTGATTCCTTGCTAGAAACCTGGTTGCCTTCCCACCTCTTGGTCACATCGTGGCATGCATATTTGCTGGCATAACAATTTTCTTTCTAGGCGCTGACCAGAGGAGCCAGAGGAGAGGACCCTTAACGCATCCCCTAGCCTATAGGCTGTCGCCAACTCCTCGAGGACTGTAGGTTTATCAGTTCTTGGACTTAGATTTACATGTGGGTATTGGTTCTCCACGGTTGCATTATACCATGCTTCAGAAGAGATCATCCGCCGGACAATTGTCCGTCGATAAACCGAGAATCTTGGAGTCTCGCCAGTCTTATCACGTGAGACCTTCCTGGCAAACGAGTAAGCAATATCGCCCGTCCTCCACGGTTTTCCATGTACGATATTCCTTCCAAATCCAGAGGGCCTGCTCTGCCTGGCCCCTGTTCGACCTGGTTGGGCAAGATCCCTAGTGCACCTCCCGACGCGCTACCACGATGCTTACGGAGGAAACGATTAGCCATCAGCACTAATTAATCATTGCATTAGGCCCGTCAACCCGTCAAAACTCGGGACATACAACTGACTAAGAGTTGCTCCATTGAGGGTTTTGCTGCGATGATATGCTGCCGTAGTAGAGGATCTACTTAATCCATATAAGCAATATAAATCAATGGCCACTAGGAAGACGTCATGTGACGGCTGCTCGAATTTGCGATCGGAGTAATGAGTCGAAGTTGGAGGAGAAGGTAATGGTGGAAATAGACCGAGATGGTTTAGTCTAAGGATCCAGAAAGGAAGCTGTCGCTAGCAATGAATTAAACAGATGCTGGATTGGCGTTTAGACATCGAGGATCCTCGTCGTGCTTGGGCACGTTTCCGTATGCCTTAGCCGCATAGTTACGTGTGGTCACATCTCCTCGAGCGGGTTGACAGAGTTTACTTCGGACAGATGAAACTACGGGATACGGCCAGATATTTGCAGACCTCTCTGGAATGGGGCTTGAAGTGGAGTATGTTCTTTGTCAACGAACCACGTGAATATCGACGGCTTGGCAGGCCATCCTACGGTTGGATATAGACATGAGAATGTCACCGTACGTAGCAATTGTTGTACTTTTATGTAAGGCAAATTGCATGGGGGGGCTTGGTTAGTACCTCTTAACCTAGCATTGGAAAGAGTTTGCGATGGAAAGGAGCTGGGCGCTTGTGTAAGACTGGGTAAAATATAGCCGACCGTTAAAGAAGAATAAAAAAAAAAAAAAAAAAATAAAGTGGTTTCTGAAAGAAAAGGTTGTTTCCATATCCAGTAAACAAGTCCTTAAGGATAATAAGTGGTATGATTTTTACTTGGTTCCTACCTCTAGGTAAGTATGATGCTCTAGTAAATATGGATCCGGGCTCGCTTATTCGTTCAGACGTTCTCAAAGTAGAGAGACTTGCCTCTTGTTTATGGATGAGATACTACAGTATATAATGTACACCAGTAAACCCTTGAATAAATGATTAAGAAAATCTCCGATTGGTTTGAGCCAAGTGGAAAGATTCCTTATAGGGCTTGTATCTTATTCATGTTGTCTGTTTGATTGGACATCGTGAGCACCCCTGTTCGGTTTTCGGCGGGAGACGTTTTATGCCTCTCTACTAGGCGGCGAGGTCCCCACATAGCAATCTTCAGGTGAGAGGACGATTTACTTGCTAAGCTAGGTGTATTCAAAAAGGGCTGGCTAGGGTCCTTCATAGCGTCTCAATGATCCGGTGCAGAATGGTAAGCTACCAGGAAAACTGCAAGGCAATCTGCAAGGCCACCTGCAATGCTTTACTATAGAATGGACCTTTGCGTGAGCAGTATCTTCCGACCCAATCGGATTGCCCCGTTTAAGCTGAGAAGTATCCCTGCAGGTTTATACCTCAGGTTAAGGTACCCATTTACAATTCCTCGTGTCAACTTAGGTATAAGATACCGAGAAGTTACTTTCTTCAAAGCCTAGACCTCCTGTTCTCGGCTTGCCACTCGTTGAAGGTGATCCTTTCCCGATCCTAAACGATCCCCCCATAACTATCACCCATCTCTTCTCTTCCTAGCTTAGGAATGATTCCACGGAGTTAAGTAATCGTGCAGAAGGTTCAATGTTGTTTTCGATAGCAATCCTTGCAGCGTATCTAAGTGATTGTCTTCGGCATGGCTATGGGCATGGCTATGCATAGACTCTATCACAATGCACCAAAGCCCCACACTACCCTGTTGAGATCTCTCCCATCTTGAGCCGGACTTTAGTTTATGTCTGCGGGAACCTTTATGCCGAAGGACCAGCCGATCCACTCACCCTCCGGTCTACACTTGATGCCTTCACATATAGCTCAGTCTTCCGAGCTCAGTCTTCCGTGTCAAGTGCCTCAACGGTCGCGATCCTCCTTGCAAGCGTGGCAATTCACCTTGGCCGGTTCTTAGGAGTAGCATTCTCAAGGAACGGAGAGCCAACTGCGTAGTTGCTGTCGGGCTAGACCAACGAGGTCAAAGAAGGGGAAGCTAAGCGCCGAGGAAATCACAACAAGTGCTCATCTGCTTAGAAGCCTCTCTCCCGCGCTGAGGTCAGCGCTACCGAGCCGCGATTCATCTAAAATACTGCGAAAATGCTCAGTAGTTGTGTTTGAGTGGCCGATCAAGGAGTAGAAGGTAGGGCCACATGACGTGAAGACTCGTTGTCATGCATATCGATGTCAACGGTTGAAGCAGTCGTCAAGCTTCACGCTTCCACGGCTTGTCAGCCATCTGTGAATAGCGAGACGAGGCCGTCGATATCGCGCAGCGAGTTGAACGCGAAGGTGTAGAACTGCTATCTAACTGCTACTGTTGTCATTCGCCTACATACCTAAGCATATCAACTGAACCTGGGTATCGGCTCATAGTTCCACATGGAGTTCCGGACCGCTTATAGTCGGCCGCATGGCAAGATTAATATACTCGATACATTACCACATTACCAGGTACCTAGGTAGGTTAGGTAGTAGTATATATATACCTACCTATCTAATATTGAAAACGTGGAAGTTCGTAAAAAAAAAAAAAAAAAAAAAAAAGGCACATGTATTCGGCGGTTGCGATGATTGGTAATTTTTTCTACTGTGTATAAGAACAACATCGGTTGCTGCATCGACATTCTGAAGTGGGACAGTGACCTACCTTGACGGCGCGGCTGCATAGGCACGAAAGGTACAGGGAAGATACGGGTTGGGCGTCTTGTACATAAGCTTGCATGCAAGATACGTTTAATGTAGCGTGACTCAGGAGGCGCCTATAACAAAGGAAAGATTTCAAACCGACAGAGTAGAAAGCATGCAAATCATAGATACAGTACCTACCTAGCATAGGTATTACGTTATGCAGATACGCATACGTTATACCTGTACTTTTATACCTTATGTAACTCAATGTCACGTACCTCGGTACCCTGAGTCAATACTTACCTCTCGTACTTGGTTGCCTTACACATGCTAACCTTAAATTTATAAAACCACCGTAGGGGGATCTTGTCATACCTAGGTACCCGCAGGAGAGATCTACTTGGAAAACGATATGTTTCATATACCGCGACCCAGATATAGCCACCGATAGGACACTAGGTAATAACCCTAGCTCGGTGTTGATCATCCGGTTAAAGGTAGCGCTCCATGTTTAGCACTCTCCAAGTAACCAAGTAACGACATTATCAGCCAAGCGAGGAAGCAAAACCGAACCCACGTTTGGCAACTCGAAAGGCACAGGTACCTGGTATAAGAACCCTTGAAGCGTGCTTTGCTGATATGCGCATGCATTGCATCGGCTGCATGCCGGTCGTAGTACAAGGTGACCACGGTTGACGCCAAAATGCGAACCTCTAGTTAAGCTTAATTTAAATACCAACCATGCCTCTAGTGCCTTATATTATACTACGTTATACCGCATTATACACACTTTATTATACTTTATTATACTATATTATACTAGGTACAATACATCATGTACACGTACCTAACCGTTAACCTAACCTGACCTAGCTAAAGGTATGAAACATTACATAGTAGATACCTGCATCTTCTTATACATCCCCATACCTAGGTATCTAGGTAGGTATGAAGTACCTCTCTTTCGGCTTACATATGTTAAAATCCCCATACATAATCTGGAACTTGGCAAAAGCCTTTATTTCTATATTAAGTGCCCTTATAGCTTTATACTACCCAAGGTTAGGTACTATATCTACCTACCTAAGCTATGTAGTTATATGTCATCCTATACATACTCGCTTTGGTATTCGACAACCATCATCTTCATTTTTCTTTTTCTTGCTTCAACTCTCAAACTCCCACCCTCCATCCTCTACCCTCTCTCTCATTCTCGATGACGATGGCAAATCTGGCACGGAGAGGCTCTACAACACCACAACAGTGGAGTAGTAAAGAGAGCACTGGCACCGGGACCCCAACTGGGCGTCAGGCTTGCGAAATTTGCAGAGAGCGGAAAGTTCGATGTGATCGTGCTGAACCTAGATGTGGTCGATGTACCCGTCTAAGCCTACGATGCGGCTACGATAACAAGCGCCGTTCAACTCGAGATGATCTACCTGCCCAACTTTCACAGTTGGAAGACAGACTAGCCAAGGCCGAAGCACTCCTCTCTATGCCCAGGACTCATACAATTCCTACCCCTCCTCATATCGAAAAACCCCCAACACCTACCATGATAGATCCCACCATGATAGAGATATCGCCATCTGCTAATCAACCCAATAATGCTATGGAAGTGGATATTAGTCTCCCGTGTGAGACGAGTCTACCTTGCTTAGATGGCAACGACATGGACCTATTCACCAACTGCAATGATTATCCCGAAAGCACTTCGGGTTTATCGTTAGACTGGACACAACTATCGCTACCGCTCCTAGAACCCACCGTGAGCCCAACTGCTCTAACACCACCACACGTCTCTTACCCACCTCATATAATGTCATCTTCCAGTCACGAAGATGAGATAACGACGTGGGACTTAGCCGCGCTCCATCAAAATTATTTTAATTTTATCTATTATTATTTGCCTTTTCTCAGCAAAGAACGTTTTAACGCGGAGCTCTCCACCAACGGAAGCTCTCCTGCGCTTCGCGCTCTCAGCTACGCGGTTGCCTTAATGGGCTGCACTACCTCGGTGCAATACGGCCATTTACAGAATACATATTATACGCTAGCTCGTAGCTACGCCGAACAATGTGAACGGGAAGCATCGGAAGGAGGCACCGCCAGCCTTAACCTGTTCCAGGCCCTGGTCTTTATCATAAGATTCGAGATCATGGACCATAAACTAACGAGGGCCTGGCTGACACTGGGACGTGCGGTGAGAATGTCGAAGTTGATGGGATTACATCAAATGGACCAGAACGTCAAGCGCGACGATTCGAGCTTGGACATGGGACTATACCTCCCCCCTACAGACGACCCCATGCTCATGGAAGAACGGAGACGCTCGTTTTGGGGATTGTATATATTCGAAAGCTTTGTTCGCATGCGTACTGGGATGGAGTGTGACTTAGGAGCCGCAGAAGTATGTCAAGCTGGCATTAAAATCAGGATCGACGACTAACTATACGAATTAGGGATTTGGCATCTATCTCCCGTCGCCCGGCTTACTAACATCCGATTTCGTGCCAAGCAAGATGCCTTATCTTGGTAATTTAACCGCCGATCCATGTCCCGAGTTGTCATCATTTGCAGGCTGCGTTTTGATGATGGAACTTGCCATTAAATGTTTCGATCACGGACGACTTGCCGAATACGCGTCAACAAGAAATGGTTTCGTAAGTGGATTTTTTTTTTTTTAATCAGCAAAATTCTTGCACTCCATTCACAACAACCAAATGAAATTTTGAGATATAGTCTTCCTCGAATAATTTCTACGGCTTAAAGTCTTCAACTCCTACCTAATACTCTCTTTGACTAAACAAAACAAGTAACTTACCTTTTTTTTTATCTAGTGGGATAGTCACTATAACCTAGTGAAGGTCATAGAAGAACGATTTGGGATGCTACATATGCATCTAAACGCTAAATCGATCCGCGAAGACCCTATAGCTTTCAGTCTTTATATGAACCTACGCGGTACGGAAATCCTTTTCCACGAGGTTGCCGTCAAATTAGTAGAAAGGCAGGGGTTTCCCCTTCTAGCCGCTACTGAAAGTCAGAAACGCTCTATGGCTGCCGCTTATAAGGTTGCGAGTACTATGCGTCTACACTGGCCTTCAGGGCAACTCGATCGCGATATCCTCAACATGCAGGCTACATTCCTTGCATGGCCAGTAGTAATGGCCATGAAGGCTCTTGGCCGCGAATTGAAATGCTCTACTCAAATCAAGAGCGAAAGTACGAACTGCGCAGTAACTTCTCTGCGCTTGCTCAGAGCCGCGCTGGACTATATTGAAGAGCCTGGCGGATATTGGCATCGTTGTACAACTAGCATAGTGGCGGCGCTCCAAGAATGGGATGACGCGGGCGCATTTGATTCCAGCGACATATGATTTTTGACTAAGATTTAGGATATTTACACATGCATTTGAAGCTGTCATTGTAACATTTGAGCGAGGAAAGGAGTACAGGATGTTCGGACCCCAATTTGGGGTAAGGTCGAGGCTTCTCAGCCGGCAAACAGCATGGATAACGAGCACGGCGCCAAGCATATAGAGCGCTAAGCATAGAAAGGAAAGACATCAGTATCACGTTGGGGTTTTCCATGCAATTTAGACCCGCTTGGCTACTTGGACAGCCAAAGCAAACCCTAGCTAGACCGGCATATTTCATGTACACAAGCGCATAGACAGGCCGTTCTCGAAGGGGTCCTTCAGATGCAGGATACAAAAATAGAAGACAGTTAAAACCAAGGCAAATTGTTGAAGTCTAATGCTGGCTATATCTAACTAAACGTATTTTATAATAAAGTGACGTTTGTCTGGATCATTTTCTGCAGGGTCTCCCTACCCATACAGTAGAGCTTGGGGAAAAGAAACCCCCGGATCTTGGTATAATTGTCATCATAGGGAAGAAACAAGTATTTAGTTGCGTGACGTTACAACGGGATATCCGAGATAGAGAGATAAAGAAGTTTTAACGATACCCTAATAGTCCCTAATAGTAGAGATGATGCGACGAGCGTTGTCTAGCTCTAGGTGCCTATCTACATTGCCTATGATTTAATAGGTAGGGTTAGATTCCATAATTTTATTGGTCAGTTTAGTCGCTAATATATCAACTTCCGAAGAGTTATAAGGATGAACGATATCGATAATCGAATAGGAATGCCCACCTCGGTAACCTAATTGGCTTGGTTATCTAGGATCACTAAACATCTTAGGTATGATTTGCCTGATGCACGACCAAGACCTGACGAAGTGTCTTAAGGTTGCAGTCCATTTAAAATAGAACCTAACAAACAAACGAAGTACCGCGAATAGGTACCTAGGTTAGGTAGGCAAGAGAGAGGGAGACAGAGGATGCGGAAAAGGGAATCCGCCTCGCCTATCGACCGTGGGAGTGCAGACAAAGATCCGAACAGAGATTATGCACTCTCTCGGCAGTATCGCCGCCATCGCCAGCGGCTTTAAGATTCACTCCCCGCTACTCCGGTCTCGCAGGGATACGTAATTCTGCTTCTCCCTCTCGTGTTTCCGAAGTTCCCTTGTCCTTCTTAGAAATACCATACGGTTAGGTTAGGTACGTATACACATGGGTAGGTAGGTACCTAAGGTAAGGTAGGTGAGGCATGTATGCATATTACATGCCGAGGCCGGCATAGCAATCAACACGTGCATATGTGTACGAATAATGATTCCCAAAACATCTACGTCTCAGTGAACTATGTTACAGAACTCTGCGCTGGTTTATCTGCAGGTGCTGATGACGTAGTACTGAACACTGGGCAGCAACAGAGACAGGTAATGAAGTGAGAAATATAAGCTGGTTAGCGTTGTTAAAACGAGTAGCAGATCCACCGATAAAAGAGGAATATTGCTACCGTACGGCGCGATGTGATGCAGCAAGCCTCCTTGTTTTGATGACTACCTAAGCTGTTAAGGTACCTAGGTAACTAAGGTAGCTGATACTATGCAGGCAGGTAGGGCAGAGAGAGGCAGAGAGGGGGTGGGGGGTTGGAATGTCCCTTATGCGATTACGACGACTTCCCTGGGGTTTCCTGCAGATTTCTCCACGCACCTAAATAAGGCATGGCAAAAGGGCCCGCATGGGTAGAACCTTGGCTGAGTCTGCCCTATCGTCTGCACGGCTCACGAAGATCAGTGCATATAACCCGAGAAGGGCGCAAATATCGCCGAAATTGATTAGGTATTCACTAAGTAAGGTCCAAGTACCCCTAGGTGAGGTAGATGAAAATCAAAGCCAATACTAAGAAAACATAAAAATAAAAGGGGATTTATATAGAGAGCTTAAGTTTATGATAGTATTTTTTTTGTTTATCTTATTACTGGTGAAAAAGTGTTTGAAGAGGTATTGTTGCAAGATGTCAGTATGAAGGGTAGGAAGGGTAAGTTAAAACCCTGGTTATAAGTCTTGTCCTAAAAGGTGGCTGATGTCTTTTCTAGCGGTACCTGACAGGGTAGTTTTGTTTAATGCTTGGTACCATAACATGTTGGTAAGAGGATGCGCCAGCTTCTTTAACGCCTTTCTGATGCACGTGGGTAAAGAATAAAGGTATTACCAACACCGTACTCGTACGTATTATGTACCTAGGTACCTACTGTGTAATTGTTAGACTACCTATAATAATTTCATATGATACAGGTATTATATTCTATTTCACTTTATTTTTTATTTATGAAATGTGCTCAAGTAGTTGTTGGAGAATTGCTTCTTCTTCTTGTTCTTGTTCTTATCGGCGTTTATATGCTTCTATCTTTCATAACTCCGTTTGTTAAAGCGGGTAACCTAGGTAAGTATAAACGCAATCCTGTCCTAGAGCGAGTCGCTAAAAAGGCAAGTGCCAATTTTCATCGTGTAATGCACCTGCATCGCGAGCCGTCCCGCATCGGAGCAACCGTTTTATAAGCCGTACCCACGCCTCGATGGTCCTTCCTGGTTAGATAATAGAGGTGGAGCTCCCCATGGGTCGTTCCCACTTCCCATCACCCCACTACCAAAAAGTACCTAAAGTGGGTTTAACTGGTGGGATGGCGGCGGGGGGGTTAGGTACTATAGTACATTAGTACGAACAGGTCCCCATACCAAGCATCCTAGAGGATGAAGGCCAAGACCCTACTATGATAGAAATTTCCAACGTTGGGCTTAGGTAGGGCTGAACAGGCTGGTCTTTGCTTCTAAGCGTTTAAATGTTCGTGTTGTCGTGACATTAAGGGGAACCAACCCACGATCTGATTATTTTGTTTTAGGGTTTCATAGTCGTAAAGCGTGAAGTTTGAAATCTTGGTAGCTGCATTAGGTACCTCTACCTAACTTAGGTACCTAAGGTGTACCTATTGTACTTACTAAGGACCGAGCCCCTGTCAGGCTTTCCTTAGAGTAATGGCCTCGCTACGGCAAGCATCGCGCTACTGAAGATGTCCAAAATGCGCCCCACCTAACGCAGATAAGTGAACAATATATGTATTTTGTTGATAAGAGATTGATTACACTCATATACATTAATCAGCCTGACCTGGAGGAAAGAAATAGTATCGTCTGTTAGAAAAAAAAAGCCGTAAGTTACTTCTAAGATCATTTTCTAGTAACTACGTGAATTTGTGTTAATTTGAATTCCACGTCTTATGTCAAGATTGAGCTTTCACAAATTTTTAGTCAAGATTATTTATCGCGAACGGTGCTGGCGTCGTGTGATGATTAAATTTAACGTCGCCTCGATTAAGCTCCATGTTGAAGAGGGAACTAGGGCCGGGTGGCCGGTTCCGAAATAAGTGGGTCGCTCGGCAAACAGTCCGTATCATCCTCCGTAGTTGTAATGCTCTTGCCGTTCTAATGGCTTCTTTTCAACTTCAACAAGGTAATGATGCTATTTACGTAAACTTTGATGCTGCATCCTTAAAAGGGGTGTTGCGTTTTAATTCAGGAGACGGGTAGTAATTAAGCTAGCGTATTAAGTTTCAAGGGCGTAGAAATAATATCTATTTGGAATCATTTTGGATTGTGTCGATGGTTCTTATGCGTCGCTGGCTTGGGCTACCTTACCAGCCAGTCAGAACTTCTTTCATTCCCAATCTTCTCGTAACATACGACCAATACCTATATCATATGGTTTTGCTACCTTAGGTAAGCCTAGCCTAGAGCTGACTATATGTAATCTGCCAAGAATATGCCACGTCCGAGATTTGGTCTTGATGAAGCGACACGATGGTGGATGGGAAACAGTTACCGCTCCGAGGAAGACGGACCAAGTAGCCAGTCAGGGTGGCCTATCGATGCATACGTGTGTTCTTGATGCAATCCTTTGGTTTAATACATTCAAGTGGTCCGTAATCCGACCAAGCCTCCAACTCAGTGACAGTGGGTTTGGATTTAAATCGTTGTCAAGTTTTTTCCTGTGATATATTATTGGTAACTATAATCGGGCTACTCAACGATCACGCTGCCAAGTCTGCAATCCTTCAAATGTAAGCTGCAGATCGTTTTGCGACATTACCCATTGGCCATTGCATACTATCTATACGCCCATGGTAAATGCAAGCTATATGAGAAGCATGACAGCAGCAGAGGACCAACTAAATTCAATATCACTAAAATTACATGTCACAAGCCTTTAAAATTCAAGTCTTAGTGTCAGCTCAATCAAATATTACCCTTGGAGCAAAGTGAGCTTTCAGAATGTCTGGCTAACTTTGAGAATTTTACTCACTTTTTTCTTTTCTGTCACCATGAAAGATCTTTAAACTGTTACGCTCATGTGCTCATGTTTGGTGGTTTGATACTTTCTTTATTTGTTCTAAGTAAACATCCATACCTAAGATAATCATGAAAAGGGACTCAATAGACCATTGTATACAAAACCGGTGAAAACAAATAGAAATCTAGTCTATCCTTTCTAGACTTTGCGTGATTTTTTTCTTCTTCTTTTCGTAGTGTAGAATGAGTAAGATAAGAAATCTACTCAATCTTAATTCCTTGGTTGGCAACAACCAGTTGAGAGAATCCCTTGATGGTGAGCGACGGTCCCAACAGTTGCTGGAAGGCAATGTCAAGGCCGAGCTCCTTGAAGATCCAGTTCCTCAGCTCCGCACCAATCATACTGTCGATTCCGAAGCTGGCAACGGATCGGCCTTCTCCTTCAAAGTCCTCCAAGTCAAGCATGAGGACACGCGAAAGCTTCGCGATGAAATGTTCCTCGACGGCAGCAACAGCCTCTTCGGGGGTTGCCGCGTTCTTAACCCTAGCCAGGATAGAGTCGGCTCCTCCGCCGCTGTCACCCTTGCTTCCGGATTCCATCGCGTGCAGTAAAGTCGAGAATCGGGGGTCGACAGCCCAGAAGACGTCCACGTCGCCCTCAGCTTCGGCCTTGGCCTTTGCGAGAAGCGAGGGGTCGAGTCCAACGACTACGTGGTCGAAATCAACGGACTCGGGGTTACCCTGCTCGACGATGGCAACTTCGAAGGAGTCGAGGAGACCATCCTCGTCAATACCGTACATGCCCTTGCGCTTGAGAGAGTCCTCAAGGGCAGCGTTCTCAGCAACGACACCGACACCGAGGACCATAGGTAAGACGATGGCCGCGGCGCGTTTGCCTTGGGAGCGTCGGAGGCGGGCAAGAGTATCCATGTAGGCGTTACCGGCAGCATAATTGCTCTGGCCTGGAGTACCCAGAGTACCAGATACTGAGCTGGTCATGATGAAGAAGTCCAGGTCCAGGTCTTTGGTGACCTCGTGCAAGTTGGCGCTTCCAAGAACCTTGGGCTTAACAGATGTTACCCAGCTGTCGTAGGTTAAGTTGTGGAACATTCCATCCTAGATAAATGCGTATTAGTGACAAGTCCTTACTTATTGTTGGTGATCGAATGTGACTTACTCGTAAGACCATGGCAGCGTTGATAACTCCGCGAATAGGGCGGTCGGCGGGGGTAGAGCTGACTGCCTTCTCTACATCTTCCTTGATACTGGCGTCGCCCCTGAATACCTGTACATTGGCTCCGGCGGCACGGAGGCTGTCTACGAGAGTAGCGGCCTGGCGAGAGTCCGTGCCTGATCGAGACAGGAATGCAAAGTTCTGAGCACCCCTCTTCAACATCCACGAAGTGAGACTGCGACCTAGACCACCGAGACATCCGACCAGGAGGTACGTAGCATCTGCTCGAAGGTGAGCGTGAGGGCGAGATGGCACAAGCTTCAATGTGCCGCTTGAACGCTCATTGAGGATGACGATCTTGGAGCTCTGAAGGTCATCGGAGAACTCCGAGATGCTCTGGTTAAGCTCGGTGATGTTCTTGACGGTAACGGGCAGGGTGGAGATGGATCCTTGTCGGAGGAATTTAACAACTTGGTCCAGTAGTCCGGACAATAGGCTTGGCTTCTTGAAAAGGTTAATGGTGTCGAATGCGAAGTAGCTTGCACCACGGGTGGCGGGAACGATGTCGAGTACATTAGAGAAGGCAGCCTCGGCGCTGGTACGGTTCACAAATCGGGAGAATGCGGGGATGTGTCTCCAAGCTTCCTGGTTGACCGTCGCATCAACAGAGTCAGATGAGAATACGACGTCGGGCTTGTTCTGCTCCAGCCATGTGGTAGACCATTCGACAACCTGGGTAGAAGGAAGACCAAGCTTCTTGGCAACGAATTCGGCTTCAGCAGAGTTGCGTACAGCTACATAAGGTGTAGCGCCAAGAGCCTTGGAAACCTGAACAACCGGTGCAGTGATGAGTCCGGATCCGGGGAGGACGAGGACCGACTCTCCCTTTTCTACATGGGCTAAGTTTCGGAGGCCGTACAAGGCGGCTCCAAAGGACATGGGCAGGCTGGCGAAAGTGCTGAATGATTCGTCGGAGGTCAGCTTCTGAGCTAAGCTGTGGTTGACGCGCTGGAAGGTGGCGAATTCATTCGAGGTGAAGCTGACTACGCGGTCATTGACAGCAAAGTCCTTGATATCGGAGCCGACTCTGGTAATAACACCAGCAATCTCGTGGCTGATCTCGCTAGTAGTCTCTGTTCCCTGAATAACAGCAACGTCTTCCTTGTTCAACCCGGTCGCTACGACTTGGATTTCGATCTCATCGTTGCCAAGAGAAGCCTCCTCTTCGGACTCGAATATGACTTCACCGCTGTGTACCTTTCCTACAATTCTCGCGGCAGGGTCAAATGGCGCATCCAAGAGATCGTTCTCATCGTGCGCGTGAGTCTCGTTAAGACGCCCGTCTGGAATGAGACGGTTGATGTTGACCTTTCCTTCAGAGACGTAGTATTCCGTCTCTAGGGCTTCACCGTTAATCTGTTTGGTGGCAAGGGAGGTAGTTAAGCTGACAAACTCGGTCAGGGGTACCTCGCCCTCGAAGTCTACTAGGGAGGCGTTCAACTTGATCTGCTCAGAGCGAAGAGAGCGGAGAAGACCGCTGGCCATGGCATAGTGAGGATTCTCACCCTTCAAAATACCGCCGCGAGTAACCCACAAGACCTTAGTAGCTTCAGCAAGAATTGCCTGCAAGTCGCTGAACTCCTTCTCGGTGATTGTGGCCAGGAATGGTCCTTCAAGATCGGCAAGAATGATGATAGTAGCGTCGGGCGAAGTCGGAGCACCAAGCTGGAGAGATTCGACCACATTACCCTTGCTTTCGAGGCTCTTAGCCAACTCTGAAAAGGCGGATGAGATGCTGTTGCGGTAGATGAGCTGCACCTTGTTGGACGTGGAAGGCTTAGTCTCCTCAGCGGTCGCCTCGTCGGAGCTGGCAGCGGGTACAACCACGGCACCGTTTGCAAGGGTGACCTTTACTCCAGAGAATCCGGCGTTCTTCAAGGTGGCTTCACTGAGAGGGGTTGCCGACTTGATAACAGCCTCGCCTCCATCAGCTAACAGCTCGCGAATCTTGGTTAGGGCATCAGCGGAGGCGACGTTGGCAACGACAAGGTTGAAGGAACCTGCGGCAGCGGACTCAAGTTTCTGGAATTTAATGTTCTTGGAGCCTGCTAGCTCGGGCGGCACAGTGTATTCTTCTTCGGGCACGTCGTAGGTAATAGTAACATCCAGATCAGGGAGCGTCTTGGAGAGCGACTCAGCTTCGGCAGAGTCCAGCGAAAGAACCTTAAGACCGGGCTTCTTGAATTCAGCGAGATCAACGAAGTCGGCAACGCTGATCTTCTGAGATCCGCTTAGGAAGCCAACATCTGGCTTGGACAATGTACGTCCGTATGGCTTAGGCTTGGCGGGTTCCTCCGCAAGTTGGGGCCGTGCGGCTTCGTAGCCGATACATTGCATGTTGTTAATTTCTACCAGGACCTGACCGTCGTTGGTTACCAACTGGTTGTTGGCCTTGACTGATCGAGGACCACGAGTGTCAACCCAGGTAAACGCCTTACCCTTGCCATCAGCTAGCTGGGCTTCAGTTGGCTTCCAGATGGCGATCTCTTCTGCCTGAACCGGGACAACACCGAATTTGATAGCGCTGGTGCTTCCACCCCAGAAAGCAACGATGAAAAGTTGGAGGCACAAGTCGATCGAAGCCGGGTGGAGAACGTATCGAGACTCGCCGACCATAGTGTCAACCTTGTTTCTGAAAGCAACCGAAGCTTGAGTGGCGTACGACTTGGCGTCAAAGCTGATGCTCTCCGTCTCCTGGAAAGCTGGGCCGTAGTCGAATCCAACCGCCCTAAGGGCCCGGTTCCAGGACTTACCTGTCGCCGACTGGGGCAAGTTGGGAACCGGCCAAGGCTTAGCCCTCGAGTCACGCGCATTAATCGCGATCCTTCCGCGCATGTGGTTCTTCTGGAAATTGGAGTCCGTAACCGAGCACACGTTGAAATCCCACCACTTCTTCTGGTTCTCGCCGCTATGGGCCGATAGGCGCATGTTCAGGAAGACCTCAACACCGTTGTCATCATCAGGAGTTACAAGGGCCTGCTGGATCAAGACATCTCGGAACACGTAACCCTCGATTTCAGAGGGAGTTTCCGACTGCTCGTCGAGCTGTGTGATGGCTTCCATAGCCATCGCGAGATAACCAGCAGCTGGGAACACTGCTTCGCCACCTAGGCTGTGGTCCTGGAGCCAGGGGACATCCTTAATTCGGAGAATGTTTCTCCAGGTCGGCTCAGCGGGGGAGTTACCGATAACCAACTCACCAAGTACATCGTGTCGCATGTATTTCTGACCACGGTGCTCTCGGCTCTCACGCGACTGAGCAATGAACTTCTTGGATTTGTCCCACTGGTAAGGAGGTAGGTCTACAATGTAGTCTCCACTGCGGGCGCGAATCTTTCCGCTTGGGCTCATCTCCTCGACCGAAGTGGCTCTCGCTAGGTCAATGGAGTAGTCTGCCAAGAAGAGCTCACCAGCTAGCTTCAGAATGGAGGTGGCGCAGTCTTGGCCACGGATCAAGGTAGGTAGATACTGGAATTTCTCAAGCTTGAGCTCAGCCTTGATCTGCTTGATCGGGCCAGAGAGAGCGGAGTGAGGTCCAACTTCAATCAGAGTGATGTCAGAGAACTCAGGGGTAGAACCGATAGTTTGGACGGCCTGGTTGAAAAGAACGGGGTTGAGCAGGTTGGCACTCCAGTAGGTCTCGTCCAGAATAGAGTCCTCGGGAAGGACCTTGTTTGTCACGGACGAAACCATTGTTGCCTTCTCGAGAACCGGGCGGTTCTTGGCACGGAGGTCGATCCCAGATCCCCTCACGAGTGCCTCATACTTGTCAGCAGCCGGCTTCATGTGGTACGAGTGGTAGGCCTTGCCACCAGTCTTTACCAGCCTGCAGAATACGCCCTTCTCATTGAACGTCTCCTGGAGCTTCTTCAAGGAGTCGGCATTACCACTGAGAGTAACACCGGAAGGTGAGTTGTGGCAACCAATGACAATGTCATCGTAACCAGCGAGGTAGGGTGTAACGTCTTCAGCACCGAGACCGACAGCAGCCATAGCACCGTTGGTGTTGATGTTTCCAACAACCTTTCCACGGTAGTAGGCCAAAACAATAGCTTCAGTAGCAGTGAGGAAACCAGCAGCATAAGCAGCGCCAATCTCACCAGATGAATGACCACAGGTAACGGAGGGCTTGATTCCCCAAAGTCGCAGTAGCTGGACCAGACCGATCTGGACGGCAGTGCAGAGGGGTTGAGAAAACTCGGCCTCGCTAACGCGCGAAGTAGCTTCCGGTTCCAGGAGAACATCTTCAAGGGTCCAGTTAGGAGCGTCACTGAGATCATCGAGAGCCGCGTCGAGTTGCTGGATGGTCTTAAGGAAGGTAGGGTAGTAAGCCATGAGACCAGCACCCATCCTCGCCCACTGAGCACCCTGTCCAGTGAATGCGAATCCGATCTTTCGTTCGCTGCCACTGGGGTTCTTCTTCTCGCCGAACCTCCAGTCCTCTTCAGACTGGAAAGTCTTGTTCAAAGTAGCGAGGTTGGCAACTGCGAATCCTCTGCTAGAGAAGTGAGTGCGGCGGTTGGCCAGAGTGTAGGAGAGATCGATAAGGTCGTAGTTGGCGACCACCTTTCCGTGAGCCGCAATGTTCCTCTTCAATGACGCCTTGTCGTGAGCAGAGTAAACTAGTAGATGAGGCCTGTTCTTATTGAATCGGCCTCTGGTGGACCTTCTCTTGTTCTTTTGCTCCTCAGAGTTAAACTTGTAAGTCTGCGGTTGCGTGAGGAGAGACTTGGCGCTCTCAACAATGATGTGGGCGTTCGTGCCACCGTATCCGAAAGAGTTGACACTGACTCGCTGAACTGGAAGCTCCTTGGGGAATGGCATCGGGTCTGTCACAACCGCGACTTGCTTACCCTTCCAGTCAATCTTAGGGTTGAGGTCTGTTACGCCTCGTGTTGGGGGAACGATTCCTCGTTCCACAGCCAGGATGGCCTTGATGACGGCAGATAGCCCGCTAGCTGCCTCACTGTGGCCGATGTTAGTCTTAACAGCACCAATTTTTAGAGGACCATCGGCGGGGGTGCGGTTGTAGTTCATAGCATCGGCGAGAGCGTTGACTTCGATCGGGTCACCAACGGCGGTACCGGTGCCGTGGCACTCGAAGTAACCGGTAAGCCGAGGGTCCAAGTCACCGCATCGCTTGTAGGCGTGCGTGATAACTGCCCTCTGGCCGCCGTAGCCGGCATACGTGATACCGACACCTTCAACTCGGCCGTTGCTGTTGGTCGCACTGGACCTGATAACACCTCGGATCGCGTCACCATCCTTAATAGCGTCCGAAAGTCGCTTCAGGAACACAGCGCCGATAGCCTCGGCGCGGCCATAGCCGTTTGCATAACTGTTAAAGGTATGGCAGGTAGAAGTAGGAGATAGCACACCGAGTTTAGCAGTGTTCATGTGCTGGTCAACCGTGAGAACCAAGTTGCTACCACCGACGATCGCGGCTCCGCATTCCTTGCTGCGAAGCGCATTGCACGCGTTGTGAATTGCGTACACGGATGATGAGCAAGCAGTGTTGACAACGATACTCGGACCCCTGAGGTTGAAGACGTGGCTGATTCGGTTGCTGAGAATGCCAGGGTCTACACCTGTTGCCGAAAGGCTGTGACGGAAAGAGTGCTCCTTAAACTGCATCTGCTGGTAGTCTGCCGTGAACGTTGCCATGAAACAAGCCGTGTTGGTGCCAGCCAACTTATCCAGGGGAATACCAGAAGACTCGATCGTCTCGTAGACGACCTCTAGACACTTCCGTTGTTGGGGGTCCATCCACATAGCTTCTACGGGGGTGATTCCGAAAAAGCTAGGGTCGAACTCCAAAAGCGATTCATTGAGAAAGTAACCTCCAAGAGCGCTGAAGCTTCCGGGACGGTCATTGTTCTCGTGGTAGTGCGCGCCAATGTTGAATCGCGTAGGCGGAACTGAGGGGGTCTGTCCTGTTTCCTTGTTCATCATCATTTTCCAAAACTCCGCTGGTGATCCGACGTCTCCAGGCAGACGGCAACCTGTATCCTATGTTAGTAGACTACCCCCTAGTGTTACCTCATACCAAGATAGAGAGAAGGGGGACATACCCATTCCGATCACAGCAATGGGCTCCAACTGCTGGCTTAGAGGCGCCTCAGATGATCCTTCAAAGAATCCAGCACCTGCATATGCCTCGTCGTCGACTATGCCTTGCGCATTAGAGGTCGGGGCGTTGTAGCCGAGCTCAAACTCGAGCTCGACATCCGACGCGCTCGACGAGGAACTTTCTTTGAAGTGAGGCATGTTGACGGTTTGACTGTGGATTTCGTCTTGGGATCAAGGAGCAGTGAATCAGAAGACTTGCTTGCTTAACTCACTGTGAGCACAATGATACGAGAAATCAAAAACAAGACCAGATGGTGTTGAGACTTCTGTATTTAAATACTCCCTCGACCATCTGCTCGGCCGCCCTGCCCGGTTTCTCCGCCGCGATGCCGGACAGGGTTGAGGCGTCTATCCATCCAAGGCCAGCAGGAGAGGGCGTAACGGGCGTCTTACTGCAGATTGGCGATGAAACAGTGACCTACAACATTGCCCAGATGCCGTCAAGAAACGGAACCTCCACATCATAATCCACCAGTGTACAGCTACCTAAACCTACTTTCAATTCATTTTATTACACGGGATCCATGTACAACTACCTACTTACCACCTATCGTCATATCCATCATCGTATCCCTCATTATTACATAACCGCCGTATCAATCAAACATGTACAAAACCAGCATTTACATGAACGAGTAGCATAAGAGCCCGAACTTTAACTTGCCCTATGCGGCCAAAGCTATGGAAGTGCATATGTAGATGTAATTAATGAATTATCTTTTCAAGGATAATGTACCTAATAAAACCGTTTAAAGTGTTGCGCACCGACGAACTTCCTAATTCGGGCGAGCTGGCTTGATAGGTACAATATCCCGAACGAGTTCCGGCACCCCCTGTGGTGGATGGGTGTGGTGGACTTCGGACCTTGGATGCTGTATAATTCTATGAGTGGCAAAGCTCCGTTGGCACCGCACGGCCGACGGGGGCGGAAGATCAGATCTGCTTATGGTAGACAACCTCGATAAGGCAGAATCCAAAACGCGGGCCAGATCAGATCCACTCATCGTGAAGATCATATCAAGCTACTGCCGCTGGACATAGCCCTGTAAATCTATCAGGTTGCTACCTGTTATTCAGATTATCAATAACCGTGTAGTATTGGCGATACTAAACCAGCATTAATTGGGTTTTACTTTACTGCGACACAGCTATTACTCCGTATGTATTTCTATTATGATATGTTTCTCGTAAGTATCTCTTCACTGAGACTAGACCTTTTGATCTATTCAACGCTGGTAGAATCTCGAATAAAGTGTGCCGTGTTGGATCTAGGTACTTCCGTTACCCTAGATACCTGTCTAACGCATATTCCTATCAGAATAGATTATGACGGCGGGGCTGCAGTGACTTGCATATGAATAGAAGCAAGTTCCAGCCTCTGACGATGTTACAATACCTAGGAGTTCGATGAGATCTCCGGTCCCGCAGGCGGAAGGAATGTCACTAGTGACAGCCAAGGGTCATACTTGTGCATATTAGACCCTTATCCAGGGACGCAGAAGAACCGATTGGCCTTATTCTTAGAGACGACGCTGTCCAGGGCTTTGTATTTACATATAGGCGCAGAAACACAGGGTCCTCAGACAGCATATGCATGACAGAATGGCGTGACTTTTCGGCAGAAAGGATAAGGTACCTTAGAGGTAGGCATCCTCTAACTCCGGCACGTGATAAGCAATAAGCTATAAGCGATGAGTGAGATGAAGGTTGATTTAAGCATGAGTCTTTCAATGTCTCGTTGTGGGGCTTCTTTCTATTACGCCTAGTTAACCTTAGGTACCTAGTTGCAAGAATTATGAGCTCTAATATCTATCTCCTTATGTACCTAAGGTAGTAAGTTTGAGTTGAGGAAGTTTCGGAATATCAACTGAAGCTTTGTCTTCCTCCTCAGGAGGTTAGGTTTAGGTACCCATGTGTCAGGTAAGTTAAGATGTTGATTCCTAAGTCGCACTGTTAGGTACAACTTATTCTAAAATTACATCAGATAAACGATAAATGATTCGGTACCTCAAAGAGGGAGTTTATATTTGAGCCGTAGAGTACGCGGCAAGGTTGTCCTATGGCAAGAGTTGAATTAAATCATTACCAGAAAAACTACCTAGAATGGATGTTGTCTCATGTAGATAAGACTGGCCAATCACACATTTCCATCGGTGGTTGACGCCGCACCGCACGCACCTCAGCGTGAAGTAAATCTGGAGAGACCAATGAGAGACAAGATTTGCCCGGTCAACGCGGCCGTTCCCCATACGAACCAACAACAACCCAAGCATAAGAGTAGGAAACCCAATTTTACTTTCAATCTTTCAAATGAATTGAGTGAAGGCAGTTGGAATAAGAATAAGAAAATAAAATAAATAAAACGCCCATTTCTCTTCCTCTTTTCCATCTTTTATTTTTTATTATTTATTGGTGTGTGTGTGTTTGTGTGTTTAACCAACCAACTTCGTTCCAAATTCAGTTCCTTGTGTTAGTATCCACATTTATACCATCTCTAAAACTTGGTCTTATCGACCTTGTAGTTGGGCAATGCATACGCAAACTCTATCCCGCAACTTCTATACTTATCCGGTCTGATTATATATACTTTTCTGCCATCTTAAGCTACTGACCTGCATACCTCTAGCCAGGTAGGTACTTAACCTAGGTTAAATAGTTAGAGGCAGCTATGTGTACACTAACTAGGTTAGATAGCCATTATTGTACCTCAAGAATTTATACCTTAAGCGTGTCTAGTAACAGTCAAATATTATCAACTAGTAAATATTGACGCTGAAACGCCAGTAACTAATGTAGAAACAACTGACGAGATGATGCATGACGGAAAGTAAATATTCATTTTCATAATACACTCCGTATGCTTTTGGCAATTCAGTATATGATATTCCGTTTAGTTAACACGTAACTGAGAATGGTAAGTCGTCTACCTATAATAGATAGATGACGCATCAAAAAATAATAAAATATAAATAACTATCTAGGATACCTATGCTTAGATATCCTGTACCGTTGAGAACCACACATGCATCCGTACCGAACTACTAGGTACCTACATATAGGTAGGAGTCTAAATTTACCCCATGAGGGCTAGTCTTGCTCCGGGACCGGGAATCTCCACGAAAAGATCTTGCAGCCATGGGCGGTTCGGTTCTAGATGAGCCCAAAGTTCTTCGTCTAGCAGTATGACGCCTTCCATAAGTATAATGTCGAATCAAGTCGAAGTATTTGATATTTCACTTGTTGTTAGATAGAGGGAGGGATCCATAGGTGCATAATCCGTGATCCTCACTCTATTTCTTAAACTTTCACTACCTCATATTGTCATAATACTAAAGCAGTGACAACCTAAGACGTGCATCCCGCTCTAGATAAGGCTGGATCCCGTATTTGATCGTCGCTAGGTTCATTCAGACATATCAAAATATGTCAAACCACCAAGATTGTAGATACGCGCGAGCGGATTCGCGCCCGAGAAATTTCGGCAAATTAATCCACTGTTACAATTTGAATTGCGCCATCCAGGAATTCAGGAGAAATCTGCTATGCAACAGAAAAAGATATACATTGCCGATATCTACCTAAAGTAGTAGTTCTTGCTACGGCGGACTTTAAACTGTTATCGCCGCTGTCTCGAACCTTGTCTCGAACCTCGTCTATTTATCCGCGATTTCGGACGCAGAAGTACCTCCTATTAAAGAACATCTAGATACGAGCATCTAATTTTTTATCATACAAGCTTTATTGGCTTAACTCAATACTTGGTAGCAAAAGCACGTCCCAGTGCCACTGATTGGAAGCGATGAGGTGAAGTGTTTCCAACTCTAAGGTAACTTTAAGTTCTAAATATCATGCGTTTATTTGCTTGAAAAAGGCTAGAACTGGATGGATATAGTGCGTTTGCTTCATTGGCTGGTTTTCCGGCTTGCCCCTTTTCGCAGCTGCATGAACAGCCAAAAGTTGTCAGACAACCAGCAAATCCAACATCCTTCTACATCTTGATCGACATTTACGAGTCTTGCATCATAATTCCGTTGGATATCTACCTCTATTTTTCATTTTAGACTTTTCGAGTTATTACTATTTCCTGTCGGAATAAACCCAAATTTTCACATGTCACCTTAGCATAAGAGCTTGGTCGTCTTCTGAATTCATCGTTACGAAAGAATATATCCTATCGCTGCTTGGCAAAACAGACTCGCCTGCGGGAGAGCGACACCATGCAGATCTTCGCAAACATAAACTTGTATGGCGCTCTGCTTTCTGCAAGCGGATTCCCATTATGTTATAGCAAACTTGTTGATTAGTTCCTTGTACGCATGGATAGGTCCTAGTCACTTTGGCCAGCGAGTCGTTTTCGATAAACATTAACTTCCAAAACTACCCAAGTTATCATGCTCCTGCTCTATTCCTATACCATCTGGATTCTTTTTCTTTTTCTTTTCTAGAAGGAAAAAAAACCTCTTACCCTCTTGCATGTTCAATTTTTCAGAGTTCATATCGGAACTCCCTATTCTGCAGATCCGTCAGGTCTAAGAACTCATGATTTTCTTCCGGTCTATGGTTTTCCCCCAACGCCGCCTTTTCTTGGTCTCGCTGCTTATTCCGTCTTTTTAATACCCACCGCATAACGACAAGGTCCAAGGTAATAAGGGTATAAATGATACAGATCGAGATCTTAGCTGGGAGGTAACGTGGTCCATCCCGAGCCGGAAAAGTCTGTGGGGAGATAATGTTGCCAACAGTGTAAGCGATTGTCCCTATGCAAGCAACTGTGATTTTCTTCGTTGAACCTGCCACGTTAGAGCTCTGAAGCCCGAGAATCGTAGTCCAACCGATTGGTATACCACCGCTCGTATAGTAGCCGATTAGAGCTGGTACCCGCTCCGTTGTGGCCATCAGAATCGCACCAACTATGGCCGGGATGTGGCCAGCAACGCAGAAGTACAGCCGCTGTCTCGTTTTCATCGCGCCGTACGTAAGGCCAATTAAAGCCACTATCTCCCAAGCACCAAGTGGAGTTACTAATAGCAATGACTGCTCATTAGAGTATCCCATACCCTTTACTAAAATATTTCCGAAAGATGTTGCGATAGAGTTGGGAATATTTGCTGCAAAAACCCAGAATGCGTATAGCCAAGTCATCGTGTCAGTCAAAGCCTCTTTAACCTGGCTCCATTTGAAAGTTTGCGACCCGATTCCCTGTTCATTATGTCTGATGCGTTCGAGGTGGAGCCCCTTTTGATCTTTGTCGAGAAACCCAGCGACGGCAGGGGAGTCTGGCATAACGAACCAAAATGCGATACCCATAACTGTGGTGAAGAGGCCCAGGAATAAGAATATGACCTGCCAGCCCTTTAAGGCTGCATTTGGATCTTTGCCTACGTGTATAGCCACGCCATACGCGAAAAAGCCTCCAAACATCTGCGCTACTCCGCACATCGAGAACCATATACCCACACGAAAGGCCTGCTCCTCCTTCGTGTACCATTGGGAAGTGAATAGTACCCACGCAGGCACCACAGCTGCCTCCAGGACTCCCAGGAAGAAACGGCATACCAAGAGCCCGGCGTAGCTCTTACATGCTGCGAGACAAGCTAGAGTAGCGCCCCAAAGAGTAACATTGATTGATGTGTACTTGGCGAGAGGGAACATTTGTATTAACCGAATTGTCGGAAACTCAAAGGCAAGCTGACCGAAGAAAAAGATAGAGGCCACCCAATTGAACTGATTGCCATGGAGTCCAATAGATTCGGTTATACCGGTAACGCTAGCATAAGAGATGGCAGTCTTATCAATGTACTGGAGAAAGTCTGATGCACGTCGTTAGTAGGAGATATATGGTGCCTAAAGCTTCACCTATTTCCTTATACAGCTCCTCGTGTAAAAAAGGGAGGGGATGCTGCGGTTATATCTACGTACAGATTATACAAATTAGGGGCATGACATGCCAGTCGATACGGCGGACAAGTCTTCGATGGACTTCAGGATCAACGACTTGATGCAAGCCTCCAGTCTCTTTTAGAAGTTCTAGAGCTGCATCTGCACCGGAATCTTTGATCTGTCGTGCGTCGACCGAAGCAGGCTTCTTCGCATGCTCCTCCGAGCTTGACTTAGCTTGAGCTGGATCCTCGGCTACTTCCCGTTCAATCATCTCGATCATAAGCACGACGAAACTTCCTATCAAGTGAAGATTAGGTGTGCAAAATGGAATAGGAATATGTTTTTGGTATATACTAGAAGGGAGTTATTCCTATTCATACGTTGTTTTAGTTATCTGAATACTAGATAAAAGAGAGTTCTTTGAAAACGCGATTGAATCAAAAACGCGAAATGACTTCATAGCAAGGTTGAAATATCTCGTTGTGCAATGAAATAGCTGAGCACGTCTGAGCACGTCATTCGCGTGCTGATGATGCCACAAGGCTGACAAGGATTCTAAGCAGCCGATTGGCACAGCTCGGTGAGCTAGAAAAGCTAGAAAAAACTATTAAGAATCTGGGCATCGAAGTGGTTACCTTTTACATGTTATATTGCAGTATCTCCATATACCAATACGCATTAGTATGGGCTCGGCAAGAATGAGACAATGTTCAAATAACAAGCTCCATCTGAGAACAATTTATAATAGCCTAATGATATTAGAAATAGTATTCGGGTGAAATCATTATCGCCTTCGATGTTAAAGGACTGATATTCCTTAAATCCTTCTACCAACCAAATATCATTAGACCAACCAATATTCACATTATATCTTGTAGCTAATCGTCAGACTACAGAGAAATAATACCAAGTTAGTAACCTCTTCAGACTCTTGAGACGACCACATGATTTACGAGCAAAGAAAGCTATAAACGCCTCACTATAAGAAGCCTCCAGCACATAAGCGCTTGAATCAGATATGTATCAACTAATTCACTATTAATCTCGACTGCTTAATAACATACATACCTGTTTACTACTGTAACTGCTATTATAAACAGATGTATATTATTAAGGAATTATTTACAATGACATGCCCTTGACCTTTCGGTACCTCTATACATACATGATACGGCTCGTACTTAAGTTAAAAAGTCAGTATAAATTTTGCATGCCTTAAGTCTATTCTATACACAAGTTCTTAAAACTTACCTACCTACCTTAGGTACCCAGGTAATTACGTGTAGAATTCCTTTTTCTTTCGAAGGAAAGGAAAAAGAAAATCTGCTCAAGTCTTGCTTGGTTTATACAGATAGTATTAGCAGTCAGTGCCAAGTTAGTCGCTATGCTCTACTTGATTTTACTGTAAATAACCTTTCCTCCTTTCATAGCCAGTGCTGCTTTCATCCATAGAATTTTAACCTATGCTATAAACTAAGTGTAACGTGGGAGTTAGGTCCAAAAGTTTAACCAAGCATGATAGGTAGTTAAGTACTCTATACCAAAAAGGAAAAAAAATAGATCATAAGTCGTAGGTAACGTTCTGATATTTCACAAGGTTTTAGTCGTCGTAGTCACTCATCTCTAATCTACCCTAGGTTAAATACTCACCTAGGAGGTACTTAAAGGATCCAAGCCATTGATATAAATCTGAGATACCATACTTAATATATTAGATACCTTCTTAGCACAACTACAGGTAGCTAACCTTAGATAGCTAGACTTCTATTGGAGGCTACATGATGTATAGAATCGAGTATACTGTATTCTAACGGTGCGATATCCTCTAATGCGCGATGGCCGATCGAAATCCCTCAAAGCCAAATTCTTAGTAGTTCTGGTTCACACTCTTGCGTGCTGCTCCACTACGAGTGGCTCACCGATGTCCGAAGAACGCATGCACTATTTCAAAAAGGTTGTTGACAGAATAAATCACTTGAACATGATTCCCCTGGTCTAGAGGGGCGAAACGACTGCTGCGCCTCAAACGCCTCGAGCACAAGTTGGCCGAAGTCCATCTTGATTTCGCTCCGGGGCTGTAAAGTACGACGATCACACTTAAGATACCGCTGACAAGCGAGGATTAAAGGGACAAATATTGAAGGAACGAAGTGTAGCATATAAGATGCAAGTTTCCTACAAGGTAGGTGTCGAGCAATAGACATTATTAGAGGCCTGCTGGTAAATTTCGTGATCGAGGCTGTGTCTGGGCCTTCATGCCGCGTTATTTACCTTACAATAAGGCGATAGCTACCTACCTAACAGTTAAGAATTGAAGAAAAAATAAGAACAAAAAAAAAAAAGAAAAGAAAAAGGAAAGAAAAGTAGCATAGAACTTTACCTAAAGTTCTATACTAAGAAGGTACCTAAGTTACTCACTAATAGGCGACAAGGAGGCATTATGCCCCCTTCCTGAATCTTGAAAATACTCCCCCTATTTAAAAAGCAGCCTAAGGTAAATCATGGTATCAGGTAGGTATGATTTATCATGTTTACCTTAGGTACATTTCATAGCAAGGTAAGTCTAAATAAGCATTGACAGGGTTCCCTTACATGACCTTAGATATGACCTCAAAGTAGGCTAGAAAGATTGAGCCTTCAAGATAGTGGCCAAAGAAACCCTTATTGTACCTAAGCACGTCCCGACTGGACGGACTAATACTAATTTGCGTGAAGCGCTTCATACTTGACGAGCTACCCTTTGATTTGGACGTAGAGCTAAGTGGCGGTCTCATAGTCGAAAACGGTACTGTCCGTATTTGCGAACTCGGATGTGCGATGACAGTATCCTTATCCAATCCATGGCTAGGAGGTACCTAAGCCTTATACGATAGGTGAAGTTACAGCATATGTTATAGTTGGATGCATTCTAAAATCGGATGATGATTACTTCGTTGCTTGCGATTTCATATACGATTATACGATGAGATGCTGTTTGCGCAGTGCGCCATCTTTATCATGTACCTAGACTGTATGCTGCATTAGAAGTCTCCTCAAATCAATAGCTTCTCATTTAACTTATTCAATTTTTGAAAGCAGCTACTGATACTCTCACGATGTGTAGTAGATTACTTTACATGTTCTCTAAGCGTAACTACGATTTTGAGTCTTCTCTCCGCTCTACCCAATCGGCAGACCTCATAGCCGAACTCATCTTCGTCAGCTCCGCTGCCGGTGCTGTCGGCTCCATGGTCAGGCCGTTAGCCAAGCGCGAGGTTTTAGTAGCAATCGGGTCCACAAGTCCTAATGAGAACGCCAGGCGTTATGTTATTATCAAGGGGTCGCGGAATAACTTTGCGGTGTAGCCGTGGGGTATAACAGGCTAACCCTAGCAGAATTCGTTTTAGATGACGAGGACTTCGGAAGGGCTCTCGTACTTCGCTACATTCCAAACTCGGGCGCGTGCAAAGCAGAATATAGGTTAGGTACCTCCTAATTAATTGACACATTCTAAGAGCAAGGATTTCACTGGCTTAACGGCTCCGACCAACCGATCGATCCTACAACAAAAAAGCTTCTCGAGAGCACAGCCCAACGAGCCACAAAACGTCAGTCAGGCTGCTACCACCGATTATTTCCTGACCCTGCCTCCAACGCGCATACCTACCACGGGACGATTCTGCCTATAATTGATGCCTGATGATATACACACACTAACATAGGTAGGTGTCTATGGGCGGTAGAGGTAGTTAACCTAATGGGATGGAAAACACGCATCACGCGGTTGTCCGAGCTTTAGAAGCAACCTAGACACGTCATCAGTTGTACGACTCGATCTCTGGCTTTCCTTGTTTGTATTAATTCCCTGCCAGTCAAAGCCAAAGCCACTGTCTAATACGTTGCTGTCCCGCTCGCGTAGCGGAGAGAATTGGGGCTTATTATACACGCTAGTGTGAATAGATCGTGCAGTACCTATCGTACCTAAGCAGGTAAGATGCTGGTTTTTCATGATATAGGTACCAGGTACAATACCTTAGGTTAGATCAAGTTAGATGCCTCATCCTTCTGCGATAGGAAGAAAAATCAGCGAGTGACAATTATACAGCTAGCTTACTAGCAAGGTAATTTAACTAAGTTAAACACAAATACGTATTGAACAAGACCAAGACTGAATTTGAAAGGCTTGTAAATTTGAAAGTTTTTGTACAGGCTGCTCGGGTCAATCTGAGGTTTGCCAGCTTGATAGGTAGTTCAGTAGTACGCATACTGCAACTATAACACTGCACATACAACACTTGACTTCACAAAGGTATTTAGGTGGTAGTCATCATGAAAATCATTCCCCATCCTTATCGAACTTGGGTGTAAAATCCAGATTTGTAATTGTCCATCTCAAGGTATATCCCCATAAAGGAAATACGACATGTGCTTAGGAAACTGCAAATAGAGGCTCATCTCAAGTCAAGATCCTTCTTGAGCCCAGAGAACATATAAAGTCTCGGATTCAAAAGGAAACTGTCGACTGCGGTTTTCCTCCCTTAGATCGTACCTAACGCCAAACACCAAAATCCGTCTCTAAAACATTACTGGCTTATATGATGGTATAGCGGAATTGTATCGGTACAACGGCGGAGGTGACTCAGTCTTTTACATCTGTCGTGTAAAACACGTTGACGGACTGGGGTTGCCAAAGATCTCCAGAATAGATTCGTTGACCTGAAGTATAGACAGCCGAAGAGAATTAAATAGTACAAAGAGAATCGAAGTGTTATGATCCCTGTAGTAAAGAGAGGAACCACGAAACGATCGTTATGGTTGAATCTGCATTTTATCCTCACGCGCTTTCGGGAATTGTAGGGTAAACTATAACCATGTTAGCTAGGTACTTGGAGTGCTCATAAGTTAAATAGAAGAGTAAAAACTTACACCATGCGCATGTAGCGATAATGGCGTAGAGGCATATCAAAATAAGACCTTCAAGCCAATGACTCTTCCCGTCACCAATTAAATAGTTGACTAAAAGCACGGAGACGAAGAGAACTATGACCTGGAACGTATCGAAAGCCAGAGTCATATCTTGATTACCCATACCCCAACCGATGATGATGAGGAGTGGAATGAGAAGAAGGGCGACCTGCATAGACGATCCAATAGCCACACCGATAGCAAGATCCATCTTGTCCTTGATGGCGACAGTAACGGCCGTTGCGTGCTCGCAAGCATTACCGACAATCGGAAGGAGAATAAGACCGACAAACTCTTCACTAACGGCGCCAGACGAAGTAATGGCCTCGATACCGCTAACCATGCCCTCAGCACAAAGCGCAATGATAACTGTAGCGCCGATGAGTGTAGCAAATGCGACAGTAAAACTGAGCTGAGGCCCTTCCTCTTCGTCATCATCCACGTGTCCAAGAGGGTTCATCATTATTTCGCTGAGTTTGCCCTCTTCGTCATGTACACCAGCATGAGTAGCTCCGAACCCGGCTCTCGCAATCCCGGAAGCAATGGCGTTCTCCGGAAGACCCTTCTTAAAAATCGGCTTGCTTGCAACCTTCTGGCTCTCTTCGTTAAACAAAGTTACGTGAGTCTTCATCTGGAAGAAAAGATACGAAGCGTATACGATCAATAGGATAATGGCGACACCGTGAGATAGGCTCGGGACGGCGGTAGGGCTTAGTTGGATAGAACCCTCGTAAAAATCGTCGGTATGCGCAAAGACGGTGGGCACAATGAGACTTCCAACAGCTAAGGCTAGCAAACTGGCAGCGGTCTGGGCCACAGTAGTATTGAAGTATTGCTCTCGACGATTAATACCACCGCAGAAGAAACAGAAACCTAGGACGAGAAGCAGGTTGGATAGAATACTGCCAACCAGAGATGTCTGTACAACTTTAATCTGATTCTTTGTAAGAGCAATGATGGCCACGATCAGCTCAACAGCATTTCTTTTTGAAAAGTTAGCATTTATACATTCTTCCAAAACAATACTATACTTACCCAAAAGACGCATTAATCAATCCTCCAAGGACTTCTCCTGTTCGCATGGCTATCTCTTCGGTAGCATTGCTTAGCATCGCAGCAAGAGGGATGATGGCGACGAAGTTGACGCCGAATACCACCCTGCCGTCAAAGCCAATAAAGTATAGAATTATACCTGCAGGCGCGGCCAGGAGAAGGATATTGATCGGGGAACAGAAAAACACACGCTGGATTTGGTTCCAAGCGGTAAATGGCTCAGTAGGTTCGACATGCTTGAAGAAACCACCGGTGCCTCGCTTTTTGGGTTTTTCGTCCTCTTCGAGAGTTCCTGACTTGTTTAGAATACTATCTTGGGCACCACGATGTCGCACACTACTGCCATCCTGATCGTTTCCGAAGGTTGTCGCTTGGGACACAAATGTCTCGCCCTGATCCGCATGGTCAACCGCATGGCTGCCTTCTAGCTCTCTACTATTCCGCGCCGACGGATTGACAGGCGTTAAAAGGCGCCCTGGTGCACTTGTAGACGGACCTAGTTGTGCTGTGTCGCCATCCTCGGCTGGTAATCCTCGCTCTGCTGCATCTATCGTGCTTGATCTCTTTGGCGCTCCATAAGCGATGTGCCTGAATGGATTGAAGCGGGCACTACCACCAGAATCGCGGCGGCTCATACGGTGAGCCTTAGCTTTGATTTTTTGTATATTTACTGCATTCAAATCCATAATGTAAGTATGTTATCAAAGAAATGGTGGGGTAAGCTTGTTAATTGCTATTTTGTTAGGTGGCGACGGGGATTAATTGCGCAAGCACAGTTTAGGAAGAAGACCTAAACAGGTTGGCAAAGCGAAGCTTATGTAGCCAGTGATATCTTCAATGAAGACAACATCAATGCCTTTGTGCTAGCAGGTTGTTGTTTTTGTTGTTGTTTTGGCGGGGAACGTGGCAGGGCAGGCGGTTAAGAATAAATTAGAGACAACTTTTGTAAGCAGTATAAATAGGCAGGTCGAATAAATGCATAGCGTAGAAATGCTGACGGAAGAGTAGAATAGGTTGGTCACCGGATGAATGTTTTGGTGAGAATAATAGGGATATTGAATAGAGTAATAATAGTCCCTAATATCTGTGACTATAGAGTCACAACCTCCCATCTATCAATACTGATAGCAAATGAGATTCGGACATTCAATGGTTTTGTAACTCCGCGGATAATTCGATGCCTTTATGTCTCTGTATCTTTTTGTAATGTTGCCCTGCTCTGCCACGTCCTTTGTTCGCGCCTAAATTGAAAGGCGTTACAGGGCTTTGGGGGGAAGGGGGGGAGGGATTCATTCAAATCCAACACAACAAAGATAAACTTACATTCGTCACCCATCTTCAAGAGGCTCTTTCTCACACACTCTCTCTAACTCTCTCAATGTCGGCTTCAGCCTTCTGCTTAAAAAATGGGTACTCTAGGTAGGCAGGCTTTACTGGTTGCCTTATAGAAACGATTGGGGGCCGTGTATGGGGTTTGGTGGACGGTTTCTCGGCACTCGGCTCGCCTTGTAATCAATCTGGAAAGGTACACCTTCGAACGTGCGATTCTAGAATCTCTTCTATTGGATGAGATCGATTTAGTACCTGGATAAGCTTTATATCTAAGTTCTTTTTGGTAGATCAAGCGTAATCCGGGGAAATTTAGGTCGAGAGGAATTGTCGATGGCGTTGAATGTTGTTCTCCTAAAAGAAATCGCGAGAGGGCGACAAGGACACTAATAAAACAATTGAAGATGAACGTTATTAGAAGGCCGAGGTTTCGCACTCCTCGTTGCAAAGGGAACCTCTGGTGGTTGGGCAGATTTCAACAACGAGCCTTAGGGAACTGGAAAAAAAAAGAAAGAACCAAAAGAAGCCTTGGAATTACAATTTCGTTTGAAGGCGCGAACAATCTTGGTAGTAGTTAAATGAATCCCTACTTGATTGTGGTCCTGAAGAAGGTAGGTTAGGTAGGTACCCGGTATGGTAAGGGGAAGTACCTAATTTAGGCCGCAGTACAATACCTTGCGCCTTCTTAGGTAGGGGTTCCACATCACGGCACTCAACAACTCATGTAATTGGATCGGAACTCATCAGGTACATGCATACGTATTGTACCATATACGTACACTACTAGCTTAATCCCTGTAAGTTGTCTGCACTGCACAAGGCAAATCGAAGGGAGCTCTATCCACCTACATAAAAAACCATACGTACAACAAGATACATAGTACATGTAGTCGCGTGCTTAGGAGGGGAGGCCTCTTTACAATGTACATAGAAGCGCTGGCTGCTACGTAAACAATTAGAACCTTCTTATTCGCCCTCTTCAACTTAATTGGACTCTGCGCCATCCTGTCAAAGCCACATTTCTTTTAACCCATTGGGTTTTCTTTCGACCAGTCAGCCGATTATTTGACATATGTACCGGAGATGTGGTCTCAGTTTTAAAACCAAGGTGATAAGCGAATGGTTTTTAGGGACTGTGCTTTTTTTTTTTTTTTTGAAGTTTAGCGGCCCCACAAACATTAAAATATGTAACCTACCTAACGCCGGGTATGGCGCCAACTTCCAACATTGAAGGTTGTAAGAGGCTAGAGGTAGGTACCTACCTGTAAGCACCTAACGTATTTGTGTTTTGATGTTTCCAAATTCTATTCCTACTTCATAATTTCTGACAACTTCTTAAATTTCCCTTGCCGTCATGCAAAACTGACAAGCCACCGTTAAACATAATCGGGAAAGTAAAGGCGAAATTCGCAAATGGGCTTTCTTATGGAAACATCTGACAAATACTTCTAGAACTTTTCATTTTCGTTTTATTTTATCATTTTTTTCTTCAACCATGCGGACATGGTTATTCGATGGTTGTACGTGGCAGTCGGGAGATGAAATCATCAAGTTTTGGTCTGTCTCACCAGTTTTCCCTGGTTTTGACCGTCTTTGACGTGGGTGGCCATAAACTCAACACGTTCTTGGCTTTACATCCGACACATAATGACGATAAGCGGCAAAGGCCTAAAACCACTAAAGACACGAGCTTTGGTCAATTTGGGGTCACTAAATTTCATAGATTTTGGATCCAGTTATCAGTCTATCAATTCTAATCAATTGAGGTATTTAAGGTATATTAGGTACACTATAGATGAGTAATGCTACATTTATTACGGACTTAACCACTTTAATACCAAGTTTATTTTATTTTATCTTGTTTTATTTTTCTTTACGTCAAGAATCTCCTTCAGGATTCAAAATTTATACGACACTTCCCTTGCGGTACCATACAAGTTTACGCTTGGTTGTCGTCGTAGCCCCCTTCTCCCGGACGAGTCAGCTTATCACAGCTCAAGACTAAGTCTAGGACTGAGATATCAAGTACGTTTCTACAATTAGCTCTTTACAAAGGTCGAAAATGTAATGAAAAGAATTACGGCAACAACCACAACAACCACAAAAAAGAAAATTGTAACAAAAAGAACTACCCGGTCTTGATCACCACGAGTTCATAGTGTAGGTACCTAACCTATTGGAAAGCATGAGTCCTCACGCCATCCAAGTGCCTTGACATATAATTTATTCGGAAGAACCCATGAGGATGCAGTGCCTTGAGGTACATAGTACATACAAACATACCAACCGGGCGATGCTGGTTGCATTAGCCTTTCCAGGGGCAGCGAATTAACAACTGCCATGAGGCGGTGCCTCTGAACGTATACGACCCGAAGATCCTATATTACTGCGCCAAGTCGCTTTTGGGAGAATTGACCAGTCGTGGTCAACAACTCACCGCTCATCGACACACCTATAGCTATTCTGGAAAGCTTAGTCCTACATATAACGCTCGTAAGCCTCGACCAAGATTACAAATATTCCTAGTGATTACAGGATGTTCCCAACAGGGGAGAGAAGACATTGCGCCATGTAATAGAAGCATCTCTTTTCTGGAGTGAGCCACTGCTATTCTATGCCTTAAACCTAACTTAGTAGGAAGTATCTCCCTTTCCGTGCCTAGATCAAAGAGAAAAAAAGCATTGAATCGTACATGTTAATATTGGACACTTCCTCGCCTGAAAAGCAGCGAGCCCGCTAGGTTGAGTGCCGGCTTGGGGTTAGCGACGGTACCAGTCTCTGCATTACCCCCAAGAACGAGCGTTGGAATATTAGCGTCAGGTACAGTATCAGGACCAAGTGACGCTCCGACCATAGGTGTACCAGTTACCCCCTTTTCAAGCGTTTCTTTATAGAACGCGTCAAGAGCTTTCGAATCGCTACAGAACGCTTCCAGTTTGTCTTTAAGGGCCTCATGCTTCCCAATGCTATAATCAGCTGATGTTGTGGGCTCCTTACCAGCGGTACTTGATGGCTCCGGAGGTGGCCGAGGCGCAAAGAGTGCAGGCCTAAAAATTGGCGATGCGATGGGCGTGGGCTCGGCTATACCATAGCTCGAGTACGCATTTGCACTAACAAGGCGTGAGACGCGATCGTTTGACACCGCCTCAAAGCGTGCTTGGGCGGATTGGGGTTCAGCCGCCCGATACCAGCACAGCCTGTTGGCCAGAATCAAAAAGTCCCCATCATCAGTGATCTGTACCAACGTCATGCCTGTACGATGGATATATTGGCAATACTTAAAATCGGGCTTACCCCAAGAATAGCTGACGTCGACGTTGCTTGGAAAATCGGAGGCAGCCTCGACGTCAAGTACATAGTCGAACTTCCGCAGTAAGGCCTTTTGATAATAGAACTTTCCCGGCTGCGTCTGCGGGCCAAACGAATTTGGGTCGTAATATGTTACGGGACGTTGGGTGGGAGGTGGTAATGCAAGCTTGATTCGGTAGGGTCTCCGGAATGGATTAACCTCTGTGATACGACAAGCCTCTGCAATTGGAACTTCAATAAGACGAAGGCCGTGCTGTACAGCAATTGCAGCCCAAGACTTAAGGGCGTCTTCGATGAGCTTCGCCGTGACATTCATCCAATCGATACGTATGTGGTAGCAATTATCAGGATTGTGAAGTCTATCATAATGCAAGTTTATCCTCTCAGGGCGGTAAGACTTCTTGCGATGATCCACGTCGTATTTCATCATCTTGCTGAGAACAACCTTGGGCCGCTTCCCGCCGGTTGTTCCCAAGGTGGGTGTCGTACTACCCGAGATTGGAGAGTTTTCCTCTTGGATTGATAGGGGTCTTTGGGCTGCCATTTGATTGGGTCGTGGTGAATCCTTCGGGGGGTTCTCTGATAAAGGTGTTGATGGAACAGAAATATCTCGTCTCCTCGCGTTGAACCAACCCTGTGGATGGGGTTTCGCATACTCGGAAACTATTTGATAAAAGAATTGGCCATCACGAAAAGGGTGTCTCCTCTCGACGTGGATGAAAATGCCACGGTCGCGATCCTTCTTCGCGTCTTTCCCAGCCTCCCTATCCCTATCTTTAGACTTATCATCTTCAAGGACCATCAAAGAATTTCCAAGTTCGACCGCCTCTTCCCGGCTCTCAAGGTCTTCAAAGTTATCCAGCAGCCAGGTCGTCATATCTGATCCAATAAAACAGTGGTAATGAATTCGAAAATGCCACCGCCGCGTTTGCATTCGAATTCCACCTAGTTCAACCGGCTGCTGGATTGCTTCTGCTAGAGCGGCGACATTGAAGTTAGATTTTGAAAACCGCTCCTTGTTCGACACCAGGCCCTTGCGATTAGTTGACTCGACGTTCTCGAACAGTGGCAATGTCTCCATCTCAGCCGCAATTACTACAGACGGATCTTCGGTCTTGTAGACGATGTCAAGAGGGTTGGGGTCTCGCTTCTTCGCACCAGAACTTTGGAACTGGCGTTCCGAAGGTGATAAGAACCGGTGCCGTTGCCAGAGTTGAGCCAGTCTTTTAATACCCTCAAGACGCACTTCCTCCTCATCATATTCATTCCGGGCCGTCGGAGCTGAGGATGTCCGGGGATACATTGGTATAAGCACGAAACGAGCCCGCCAAAACCTGAGGTTTTCAGTCATTTCGTCAGTGTGCCCGGCGAGGTACGAATCGATGTAATTCCAGTTTCGCTCTGGTTTTGGGGTCATAATATCGACATTGACTGTATGGTATGTATCATCAAGTAGAGTTTGAATGGCAGGCCTATATATGGTTGTTTGGTCAACCTGTGACAATGACTCGGTTGGTTTCCGAACGTAAATATTAACTTCAACTTCAGTGCCGTTAACACACGATAGTTGATGGATTGTGTTCCCGACGCTCATGAATATGCTTGTACCGTCATCGACAGTTTTATCTATTGAGAAGACGTCCGCGATTCTCACATGCTTGTGATTAAACGCTCTAGCCACAGACGAACTGATCACGACTTGGAACCCATGAGCAAACCGAGCACTAACAAGCTCTCTTAGGAACTCTACGCGTGATCTAGGCTGATCCGTACCCTCATCTTCTGTTTCCTGCGAGATGTTGTACGGCTGCCGTTGGTATTCGGTGTTGAATTGTGCTTGCGTTGGGAAGTATTCAGTCGTCAACGGTACGGCCGCAGGATATGATAAAGACTTCCATTTCATGACTTTCATCTCGGACGGCCGTGGGAAAACATGCTGCCACCGACTAAACAAAATAGAATCGTCGACTCTATTCACGTCTGGGTTCGACGGGTTGAGAACAACCAGCCAGGGCGCCATGGCAGTGGTTGGCGAGAGCGTAGACGGTAACTCCGGCACACCCCCTGCTCGTAACTTGGAATTATACAACCTTTTTTGGTCCTCTTCTCTAAGAGCGTTAGAATATCTCAGATCCCTATCATCAGGTCGTGCACTCCTAGCTACCGGTGTAGCTGGTATCTGGCCGGACCTCAGTGTACTAATGGGATCTAAGGCTTGCACAGGGTTCCTGATTTGGATAGGGCGGCTCGGTGTTGCCTGCAAAAGTTCCATCATAGAGTCGGCTTGGTCGATGGCTTGTAAAATGTTCCCCGTGCTTGCTGCCTTCGAGGAGCCTGGTCGTACTGCAGACCTGATAGGCGTCATTGGCGACATTCTAGGGGTTGAAGGGGTTTGAAGTCCGGGGCCAGGAGCGTCCATTCGAGTGACGTTTTCCGTCCTTAATTCGGCCGTAGCTAGTTTGGGAGCTGCAATACCAAATCCGCGCTGACCTAGACTAATCTGCCTCATAAACTTTGGTGGCCGTATCGATACTTGCTTAGGCTGGGTCGTAGAGTTACGCCGCGAAACAGTCGCAGATGCAAATCCCTCTGGTCCAGTCCTGTTCGATGATGCGACACTTGAAGAAAGCCCAGTCGACGACCCCGCTGCTCTACTTTCTCCTATTGAAGTCCCGAACAAGTTGACATCTTCCAGTTCTCGAAAAGGATGATTTGATGGTAGAGGTCGATGCGCTGGAAGCCGGGCCCTTGTCTCGTCGAAATTCTGCAGATATTTCCATAGTAATGTTTCTCCATTCTTCGTTAACTTTTCCGGAATGAATTTCAGGAAGCCATAGACAGGCTCGAACAAGGTTTCAGGTACTCTCCGATTCCCAACGGGGTGCGGTATACGGGTATCACCCCTAAGGAGTCGCTTGTCATTTTCCCACTTACCTATGGTGTTCGGATAAGCGGAATCAGCGCGTAACGGCGTGGTCTCAATCTCGTTAGTTTCGAGCACGCTCCTCATTTGGAGGTCGTAGAGCCTACATCGAATCGTGAAGTCGTCTCGGCAATCACTGGGAGATTGGCTCGAGGCAGACAAGGTGATGCCTTGGAAAGATAAAGCTTCTTCCGACTTCCCTGTCCAGTAAGAAATATGCAGCCATTGTGGTACAGCAAATGCCCACTCATCAGTATACAAGGTAGAGTTGGCCGGATCGGCCGCTTTTATTGGAGACGCGGATTCGCCCAAGGTCGTATAACTACTAGCCAAAAGCACAGGCTGCTTCGGCGTACTCCCGGGACTCCTAACAGGTTGGGGCTGTGATCTTTGGTTTGCCTCGAGAAAATGAGGATTTCGGTAGCGAAACAGAGGGACAGAATGCAGTGGTATGTTTGGGATACATATTAGATCGATGCCAATCCCATTACCAACTAGAGCTTCTGTCGTCCGGCGTAAGGACTCATATTCCACTTCAAAGACGCCTGGACCTGGGCTGATAATTACAATAGAAATTCCAGTGCGGACGAGGTCTCGATCTATATAATCATGGGCATACAATGATGATGCTAGGTTGATGGCTTCGAGGAAATTTCCGTACATGGCCAGAGATGACACTGCTTTAATCTTGCTAGAAGAAGTGCCTTTTACCGACGAGTCCTCGGGGATATCCACGTTGTCCATGGCGTTTCGATGATGGAGGCTAATATCACGACGGAAGACGTTAAATTCCATCTTCAATTGGTGCAATATCTTAGTCCATTCGCCACTAGACATCTCACTCACAACAACGCGATAGAAGTCTTTAAACGGACGTCTCTCTCCGGACGTTTGAAAGCCGGTATAATAATCATTGTCAATAGCCGAATTTGCGAGCTCCGTAGTCAGCCCAACATCGTATTCGACCCTTGCGAAGAGTACAATACTGACAATATGCTTTACTTGCATCATCCTCCATTTTTTGAAGAGGGCTGGCAAAAATCCGTTCACAACCTTGTAGAACATGATCTCACCCGAACCATCAGAGTCAAAATCCCACATTTCTCTTGCCATCTGTATGAACAAGACGTATCTAGCGCATTCACTACGAAAGATAGGGCGAGTGTTTCGGCTGAAGAAGGCAGAATGGACCTTGCGACCTTCAACGAAGACGGTACTGACAGTTGCCTTGATCGTTCCCAGAAAGTATACCACTTGGCCCTTATACACAGTTCGATCTGTTAAGTCGGCGACTGCAAGTCTCCACATGTCTGCACGGGACAAATACATGTCCTTAAATGTGAGCTCGACATGAGAGGCTTCGACGGCGGGGGAAAGCTTGTCGACCGGAGCAAGCAGCACTTGTGTCCCCTTTCGCATATTAAATGCGGCGCCAATCTGTTTCGAGACGTATACCTCTATATTAGGATGCCTAGCTTTTAGTTCCCTAGGTATATCCTTTGCGACAAAGACATACCTTCGACCGGCATCGATTTCGGGTTTAGGAATATCATCGGTGGGAGTAGCAGCCATAAATCCTCGGTGATAAGACGCCTGTCTAAAAGTCCCATACTGCGATCCTTGCATCCTGTCCTGATCGGATTTCATAAGAGCGATGGACATTAAGGCTCCGGGCTGCACAGTACCTCCGAACATATCAAGATTCAAGAGAACCTCGTCACTAATGACGGACTCGTTAATAGTGACGCAGCATATTCGTTCATTTATTCGCTTCGAAGGCAACTGATCTCGAGGGGTCGAATGAACGGATATATTATCTGAAGATAGGGGCGAGTCGGTCGAGGTCCTGTCAAGACTGGATCTGCTGAACTGTCGCAAATGCGAAGTCCATTGCGTAGCTCGACGCGGCGCCGAGGGCGAAGGAGCGGCGTTGCGAGACATTTCGCCTCTATTATCCAGTATCAAAGATTTCGAGACGCATCATTGCGGGAAGACGAATTATGCCGTCCTCCGTTTCGAATTACAACAAAACTACACTATTGAAAGTGGTGATTAACATGGACGGACATCTTGGTAGCTTGCAATGTAACATTGAAATAAAAGGTGGATGTTTTTGGTCAAGAAATAAGAAACTTTGAAAGCTTGCCCGCACTGCTGCACGGGGTACGTGGGCAGTATCGGTAAAATCATCTTACCGCTTTCCTTTTTTAGTGAAAAGGTGCTGAAGAGGTAAGGTAGGTACGAAGTACCTCCGATCACGTACCGGTACTTAGGTACCTACCTACATAGGCATCCACCTGGCCAAGCTTGATTTATGTATCGTGATTAGGTATCCTTTTTGCATTATTTAGAACCTTCAGGTACTGTTCTACCTTAACATCGACATCTTCTTATCACAATCAAGTTTGGCATCCGCGTTATTCAACACCGCCCCACAAGGAACTAAAAAAAGGGACGAAGCTGTTCAATACCTTCGTCTTTCATCTTATCCATCACCACTTCCCAGGTCAATTTCATCAGCCTATCTCCGAGTGCGTCGTCCTGCGCCTGCTTATTTCCCGGTTCCGGCACAGCTGGTGGGCAAATGTACTGGCTTGATTTCTGTGTGTACGTCGCGGCAAACATGGTTGATACAGCTCCTTGGAACTGATCCTTTTTAAATGGCTCGATGCCAACTGCCATGGCGTATCCTCCTAAAGGGAACGGCTCGAAGATATCCTTTTTGCTCATGTTCGTACTGACGAAACCCGGATGGGTTGCATTTATGAGCACGTTGGGGTGACCCGCGTTCGTTACCTTTCTCGCCAGGTATCTGGAGTACAAGATAGCAGCAAGTTTGCTCCGTCCGTATAGGGCATTTGGGCCAATGTCGCGGTTCAACTCTTCCAAGCTCGCAAACTCTGTGTCGTTAGGCGTCGCGTGATGCACGTTGCTTGCCTGGTTCGATATGCGAACAAAATCACCCTTCTCTGCTGTTCGCTTCATTAACGGAAGCAAGCAAGATGTGAGAATCACAGGGCCAAAATGATTAACAGCCATGTGTCTATCGACACCGTATTCGGTGAGCTGGTAAGTCATGATCCCTCGCCCTGCATTGTTGATCAGGATGTCGAGGCTATTAGTATCTTCCATGATCTCCTCCGCAACCCCCTTCACTCTTCTCCAATCCGATAGGTCGCAATGCATCCACCGAGTCCTATCTGCTACTGGTTGACCTAGTTCCTTTGCGATGGCTTCCTTAGCGCCCTTCACGGCATCTTCGGATAGGGAAAGGATATAGACTTTGGCAATGTTATGCTTCAGCAGTGTATAGGTACAACCATAGCCGATGCCTTCGCTCCCGCCTGTGACTACGGCAACCTTCCCCGTTAGGTCTGGGACCTGGTCCAAGCTGAATGGGCGAGTTGTAATACCATGAGCCTTGCTGCCTAGATTTTCTCCGATGGTATTCTAAAACAACGGCGTTAACCAACATTTTCTTATAAAGTTTGGTATTAAAGGAGACTTGCCTTGACGGTATCTATACCTTTTGATAGTATTGGCTGTCTAGATGTAGTCTGTGTCGAGAAGGACGCTAAACTCGAGGCGATCCTCAATGGACGGATCAAGAGGTAACTTAAACGATGCACGGCAGCACGGGCCGGAGATACTCGGTAGAGTGCACCACCCAACGTGGTTAAGGGGGCATGCATTTAAATCTAAACGTTTTTTATATATCCAAGAAATGCGGTAGGTTGCAGCTGGTTATTTACCTTTTCGAACGTTTTGAAATACAGAGACCAGAATATGTTCCCCAACCAGCATCTTTACTTCGAGTCGTCATCCATATTTCTTAAATGACAATCCATAATATTTTGCATTTGGCTTTGTTATGACGTGCTGATTCGGTAGTGTAGTCTCGCACATATAGCGCAGAGTCGATTTCTTTGAATTACATAGGTGCCTTAGATACCTACCTGTTTCGATAAGTTCCCGTTCGGATGCACAGACCGTCACTTCGAATGTTTCCATCTACAATAAGTAATGAACGCGGGGCCTGTATTGTACAATACAATATAGGAAGGCCTACCTACTTAGGTAGGTAGAACAGAATGCATGCAAAGCTAGATGCCGTGCTCTGCCGTTCGGTACTCAGGTAGGTATAGGTATAGGTAATTATAATGCAGGCGCATTCTACCCTCGGGACAATAGATCTAGATGCAGCTACAGCTGGATCTGGTAGTCTGTATCATAGAGTCTCCGATTTATACCGATTTAGTAAGCTAGAACTATCCGACGAGTTTGTGAGAGGCCACGACACTGACACTCCTCAGACTTTGCTATGACTCTGTTAGTACTACATAGCAAACGAACGTAAAGAACATCTCAAACACCTACTCCTTAATGGCTGGCCACTTCATCTGTTCTGTGACATATCATCTATGGGCCTAGCCAGCACACTTAGGAAGGTAAATATTAATCCAGCATTCGCCCTGAACAATGAAAAAGATAATACACGTTCATCCATGTTATCTCTTGCCGCCAATGCAGATATGATATCCAACCATCCGAAGCGACCCCATGTATCGATGTTGATTTAAAACAGCAGGGGTGAATTGCGGTTTCAGCGCGATCGACGGTGAAGGCCCCTATACTACAAGTCTGTCAGTAAGTCAGTCAGTCCGTTGACAAATTGGCCACTTCTCCCAAAGAATATCCGAACCAATTTGTCCTTGCGTTTCGTTCACAAAATCTAGTATAATAGACTCAAACAAGGTACCTAAGGCATACAGACATTTACTTCAACAGTACCTTACATATGAAATCACGGATGAAAAGACAACCCATAGCCAATTAGCTGCCGTTAAATATTCTGACTCGCACAAGTCAATAAATTATCTCAGCCTTAACCGTATGGCAACCTTATTGGGTTGTAACCCCATTTAATATCAACGATTGGCGAAATTTTGTCTCCAACTCTAGCCTCAAATTCCAACTCCGTGTAGCAGCCATGGCTACGTTCAGGCTTACGCCAAAGCAGAAGCTTTTCGCCATCATCGGCATCTCTTTTTGCTTTTTTATTGCGGAATTAATCGGTACATCATGGAGTTGAATTTATCCAAGATATAGACTCTAGCTAATTATCTCGCAGTGGCCTTCTCGACCAAATCCCTAGCACTTTTAGCTGATGCCTTCCATTACGTATGTCACGTTTATACTTGCCCATACGTCTATTTTAACTTCTGCTAAAACTGGTCTCATTAGATGAACGACCTTATAGGATTTGTTGTCGCTCTAGCTGCCATCATTGTAAGTCCAATCAGCGCACGTCATTAAAGCATGTCTGAAGAGTTTTGATGGACTGAACGCAACGCCAGATCTCAGAACGTGCATCCTCTCCCGATAATTTTTCGTTTGGTTGGGCACGCGCCCAGCTTCTCGGGGCCTTCTTCAATGGTGTCTTCCTCCTCGCCCTCGGTGTATCCATTTTCCTCCAGTCGATTGAGAGGTTCATAAGAGTCGAACGTAAGTCAACCCCGACCCAAGGCGGTTTCGCATACCGGTGTCCGCCACCTCCGTTAACAATTACATCCAGACGTTGAAAACCCCAAGCTCGTATTGATCATGGGCTGCGTTGGATTGGCACTAAACATTATCAGTGCAACATTATTGCATGAACATCACGGTCACGATCATGGAGGGCATAGCCACAGCCATTCGCCTATTGAAGACGACGAACATACCGAAAGCCATAAGCATGACCATAATCATAATCACGATAACGTCGAGATTGGAAGACAGTCGGTAGAAGGCTCAGGTGGTAATGATCGAGACGGGATTTCCCTAATGGTGGGCATTTCTTACGTTACTCTTCGTGTCTTCCTAGCTAACGTATACGCAGCCCGTAAGTGCCCATGCCGAGCATAGGCATACCATCGTGGATCTTCAAGGTTCGGGACGGGACCTTGGTATTATGGGAGTTCTTTTCCACGTTATTGGCGACGCATGTAACAATGTCGGAGTTATCATCGCGGCGCTAATCATTTGGCTCACGACACCCGAGGCTCGGTTTTATGCCGATCCAGGCATAAGCATGACCATTGCCATTATGATTTTAGTGACATCGATCCCACTCGTGAAGAACAGCGGCAAGATTCTCATGCAGAGCGCTCCGAAAGGTGTGAACATAGACGACGTCAAGCACGACCTTGAGAAGGTAAGTACTCCCTAGGAGAAAACTGCTCGTAATCCTAGGATTACATAGACTGACAATTCCTTATGTGTATAGATCCCTGGCATCCAATCTGTTCACGAACTGCATATCTGGCGCCTTGACCAAAGGAAAGCCATCGCAACCGCCCATATGGTTGTATCAAACAACGACATGGTCGACTTCATGAACCGCGCGCGAACTGTCAGCGAGTGTCTTCATGCCTACGGCATCCATTCGGCAACCCTACAACCTGAACTTGCGACCCCTGCATTGCCGTCATTCACTAACGATGGTAATACCAGCCATAATAACATCACTATTCCAACGGAGATTTCTGCGGCCACAACTGCTGGAACTGACTCATCTTCAGGGGCGTCAATTAGGAGGCGACGCCCCGACATATCAGCACCGTGCCAAATAGTATGTGGGAACATATGTGAAAGCTTGACCTGTTGCAATACCAGTACCATGCGAATCTAAGCGTCAAGCAATTCTGTATACGGTACAGGGGGTTCAATTACAGCAGGATAGGCCATACTATTTAGAGTTGGAGGGCAGAGCAGTTATACAGTTAGGTACCTAACCTGAGATAGACTTGCATTGCGCAATCTAAATTATACCCAATATTTACCTACCAATATACGAACTTAGATAGTGAAGGCACATTGCGGCGCTTGGATATTATCCGGGTATCTCAATGGCGTCTCATCATAAGTTACCCATACTTGATACATCAGTTTTCTTCTCCTGGAACAATCCGTGATGGCTAGGTTTTATTGATACCATTCTTCTATGATGGTTTGAAATGACTGCATTACGGCATACGAGTAACCGTGTGACTTCGGACATGGTCCTCTTCCACTAAAGGCCTAGAATCGATACCGGGGTACCATACCTATATCATGGTATACTCATCCTTGCACCCGAGCCCGTGGTCTCGGTTTGAAGATGCGGTAGATCGCGTATGTCGGATAAGAAGCTCTCGTAGTTGTGGGCTGCCAACGCGGGGGGTAAGAATTAGAAACGTGGGGGTCCCGTCCCTACTGCTTCGAACTTCTGGAGGTAACATTCCTGCATCTATTTCAGGCCCATCAAGCACGCGTATATTGGCCTAAAATGCGAAGTATCAGGGGGGATCGGAGACCTAAACACAAGTGCCAGAAGGGAATCTCATCTCATCTTACGTACCTATCTAACCCTTCATCCTTCGTTATGTATAGGTACTTAATAGGTGCATAAGAATGCATCAGCAGCCATAGCCATTATCATATACTTAGCCTCATTTCCAGCGTAGGTTACATTCTTACGCGACTCCCTTCAGATATGGAGATATCTAATCTTATCAATCCGCCACGTCTATGCGTGCGTGTAGAACGAACACATGTTCGGTATGGCAAAGATGGGCGTGTGACAGATTCCCGCCCCCATATCTTGTCACCGCTAGATGCGAGCTGACTAGCTGACAAGGAAATATTTCCGTTCACCTTCTCGAGTCGGGAAGGGACCCGAGCGATGGAGCCCGCTATACCCTCCACACTCCGTATGTACAGCCGACCTGCGTAACCACACCCATTCCCTATTCTGCTCCTTTATTTCGAGTCTTGCTTCCTTTTCAGTACAATCTTTCAGCCTCGCCGCGGTAACATTTGCGCATGCTACCCAACCACCTACCTACGCTGAAGCATGCAACTCCGCGGATAGTACCTTGCAACTGATATCCTGGCTGCATAATATGCGCGATGGGTACTTGGATAAAGTAGAGGGGCGGGTACGGCCCGCGGAGAATGAGATTATAATTGTCATGTGAAATGTATACCTACCTAAGTAGGTACCTAGGCAGGATAGGTCGTGGCTTTCCGTAGCCGTGGATATCTTATCCGACTACTGTTGAGGAGTGATTCGCAACACACCTCGATTCTTTAACGATGCTTAAAGCACTCAATGACGTATGAACTTTCAGTATTCGAAACCGGATTAGGCCATGTCGCATGATATATTGATACATATACTGCTACTTTGCGGGTATCATGTAATTGTGATCTCCAGCGTCTTATGCTACCCAAGATACGTAGGTACCTAACATTTAGTTCATAGACGTCCTGTTTCCGCTCTGACTTAGCCTGTAGCAGTCGACAGTAAAGTCTGCTAACTATTATAGGAATGGAAATCGCGGTAAGCATTGTGAAATACTCATGCATACCTTTGTTCAAGCCTTTGGCCTACATTATGTTAAGTACAGATACCACTGGGAACAGAACAGTGGGGGCGGACCCGTATCTCCGGTCCGGGTTCGCCGTATCAGCCCCACTACCGGCCGCGCGGGCAGATGTTTCTTTAAGTAGGAAGTCACAAAGTACTCCCGCGATACCGGGCTCTTTCCTTATGTTTCTAGGATGGCCTTTAATACGCATTATATACTTGAATATAATTTAGGCAGTAGAGCATGCCCAAAGCGTCCCAAGATGGACGTCAAAACTAAAGCGGGAGGTGTGGCTCTTTTATCTTTTTGGAGATTACCTTTGAGTCTTATGTCTTTTCTAGGGGTCCGGAGGCAGATAATCAGACACATGCAATAGGTCATTGACTTCACTGCTAGGCAGCCAGAAACGGGGAGTGTTGATATTTCATTATCTACTTCCATTGTAAAGTAGTTGGTCGACCTAGGAGGGGTCGATCTAGGCGCGTATGAAGTCATTAACTGCAGGCGCGGGGCTTCGCTTCGTACTCCATCATATCATGGCATCCAACATTACTTCACCCCTATACGTTGCAAGGCTGGCAAGCGATGATCTTAATGTACTTATCAGCGGGGATAACGGGAGGTGGCATGTAGTTGATAGAAGAGAGTAGCTACGAATCTATTTCCATGGTCGAGGACCCAATAGAATATGGAGGCGTGACATTGCATTGAGGATGCTAGTTGTTATGCATGATACGTTGATCCAGGGCGTATCAAGACGTTCGCTAGACAACTAAATCAATGACAGGTATCTAATCGATCGTATCGTACCTACATACCTATTAAAGAGGAGCCTCGAGCTATGATATGCTGGCTGGCTAGCTAGTCTAATTTGACGATCTGCGGCACAGATTAGGGCACGGCCAGTCCATTGAGGGGTTCCGACTCCGCTGCTCCAGCAAGAAAGTTAGACAAACAAAATAGTATTACGCAAGCCTACCTATATAGATATAGAGTAGATATTAGATAGGCTGGTTTAGATATTGGGTCCAGTTGCACTGATCTCGCCCCAGATCTTCGGTTTAAATTGCCGATCGAATTTTTGGGGAGCAGGTTACCTTAGGTGGTTAAGGTGTTTGTACTGTGCAATCGACAACTGCACTGGTGATCATGATGATGATGATACTGGGTTACATAGCTAAGTAATCCGGGGTAGCAGAGAGCCAATTAATAAAGAGGACCTGAGTAACCAGGAAGCGGAGTAGATCTCGACCCAGGAAGAAGGCTAGCGAACTGACTAACAAGAGAAAAGGAGAAAAGCAATCATAACTTCTGACTTGCGTCCCTGCTCACTGTCAACATGCTTTAGGAGCATAAGAGGATCCATAATAAAAGAGGGTTTTCTTTTCTCCCTTCTGTATCAGATGATCATCTGAAAAATAGCGCACCCAAATTGGCGTTTGCTAGAGCTTCTAGAACTTGTTACCTAATAGGCTTGCCGGCGTTGGGTCGGTATTCGAAAGCGCGGCGCTTCGAGCGGTGTTTATAGCGTCCTCCACATCCGCTTATATCAAAGGAGTTACATATAATGAGGCCCTCTTCTCTTAACGTGGATCTACCAGATTAGTGGGTATACAATGTATACTAGGTTTCTGTTATCGGACCTGGATCTTCCGAGGTCCTGGTAACCTACCTCTTATATAAGTTTGAAGTATTTTACTTGTTGAAGCTATAATGAAGATGAGTATTTACCGGCGGTAAATTATCATAGGCTACGAGACGCCACGGCTAGGTTAGTTAGGTACGTTAGAGGTATGTATGATCATGTAGGTAATTAGTCGATAGCGTCGTCTTTTCTTCCCATCCCCTTCTTGGTGCCAGCCTATGCCAGCCTAGAGGTTTAGCCTTGTAGCTAACCAGTCTTCATTACGTTATTGGATAGAGATAGAAAAATATGGAAAGCTGCGTCGGATACGACATCATCTCTTGGGTTCGCACTTCATAGCAAGCGGAAGTCAAGCGGAAGTAGTTGGCTGGCTGGTAAAATAGAATGCGAGATATATTTCTTATCCCATAGTTGATAAGTTATAGTAGAGGACCGAGAAATGCTTGGTCGATAGCTCTTATTTCCCCCTATGATTACATCCATGATTGCCTCTGAATCTTGGAACTGCTACATAGTATGTACTATGTAGGTTCCTCACCGGGTCTGATCTAAAGGAAGATCAATGGATCGTCGTGGGATCCATAGCAAAATTTGTATGCGAGGGGTAAGAGTCAAGACTGAGGGGTCTTACAACAATGGACAAGGAACGGGAATGAAGTCGCGTGTGCTTGTCCCAGTCCCAAAACGGATATGAGCTGTGACCGCCTTTGCATTGCCGCGGTACCGAATTATGATAAAAATGAAGGAGCTTGACGTACATAGTACAGACAGGGCATCCAAATGAACCGATGAAGCCCAATGACAAGACAGAAAAAGGGTTGGAACGGCATTGGTGCCTTACGGACAGTGTATTATGAATATATGCACTGTATTTTACTCGATATAGGTAGGAGGTAGGTCCCTAAGAGGTATTCAGCAATTGGGGTCGAACAAAAGCTTAACATAAACGCCTGTTCAACAACTACACGCATATCTGTGCAGGCGCCTTCCATGCAGCCATATGAGTGACACAACTAGGAAGAGCTAAGAAAAGGATCTAATGCAGCACTTGCATGTGTACCCGCTCATTTGTGGGTAATTGTTAATTTTTCAAGCAAGTACGGATTATAAAATACAGAAATACGGTACTTGAGAATCCACTGGCTGCTGTTCTCAGGTAGGTGCTACATTATTATTATTATTATTAATGTATTATACTACCTAGGTAGGTAAGGTACCTAACCTATACAGACTCTATTATATTGTACAATACAATATTCAAGTTAACCTCTGCATCAGCCGTGCAACAGTAACGGCAGAATAAGTTCAAAGCCGATTGATTACCAACCCAAGCACAAATAGGTCATTTCTCATTCACCGCCAGATCGCATCAAATCCTCCAGACCGACTCCGGAACCAGTTTGTCTAGGAAGAGACAATATCTACGACCTTCTCCCTCCTTGCCTGTTTTACATTACACGTGTATATTTAGTATATTTGGGGTTAGGTACTTTAAGGGTCCTGTCCAAGTCCGTCGCAATGTTAAATCTCGTGATCCAAAATATCTGGGTACGACGAAGCTTCTTTCCCATTACGCTAACCTAATACTATGTAGGAAGTTAGTAGAACCCAAGAACCCTGGGAAGCAACTGCAGTCTGTACCTAGAACTGGAAATATTCAAAATACTATAGGACACACATACCGTGCTGTTTGTACCTATGCATTATTCTAGAAAGATTTGAATGATACGGGCGATGGGATTTATTTACAGAGTAAAAGTACAGAATATCTGTTTGTATGTTTACATACAAGGTATGTAGATGTCGAATAGGCATTGAAGTCAACTGATAATCGTCTAAAGTTGCTTGGCATTTTATTAATACTGCACTTTGTATTGGTCAATGTAGAGCAGACTTTAGGTACTAGGTACTACCTAGGTAGGTACATCGTATTGTACATATAATTACAGTCACAGATCCTGGTGAGATTGGACGTCATAATCGGCAGTACCTAATGCTTCTTTCCTTCTTTTTTCTTTCTTTTTCTTTTTCTTCGTTTTACTATGTAGGTACATTAATGATTCATACAGGCAACCTAGGAAGTAGGTAGGTACCGAATGGCTCAGGTACCCTCAACATTGAAGATGTAGAGGTTAGGTAACTTTCACTTATATAAGAGGGAAAGGTGATCATCCACTACCTCCGAGGTACCTAAGGTCACTGCACCTTGGTCCTTACCTAGGTACCTAGCCCACATATACATATGTACAATACCTGACCTACCTTACCTAAAAGGCTCTTATGGATCGTTCCTGTTGGCCTACCCTTATACATTACTACTGTAGTGGACATTACTTGCAGAAAGACGCTCCTCTTTCTCTTATTACTTCCCAATTCATATCCTTTTGCCCATTGCGCCTAAAACTTCTACGCTTCACGGACATTTCATCTCCTGGGTTTTATACGCCTGCTTAGATCTTTTTTTTTCCTTCGGGAAATCTGGTTCATTGAGTAACAACGTGTCCTCGAAAGCGACTCAAGCCTAGTCCCTGTTTGTTGTATCCGTTCATCTCCGATTACGCACATTATCACGTCCCTTTCAAGCTGTCAAAGCTGTCACGCTCTTACACGACTCTTCAAACTAGACGCGTGCGCCTTTTATTCAGTTTGTCACTCCACGGCCTTGACATTTACAACATTCCTTTGGATTGGATACCGCCGGCCTGTTCATACTCAACTCTAACTTTGTTGTGGATTCGACTTCTTCCCATCCATGTTGGCCGTTCGATTTCTTCCTTATTACCATAACTGCATTATCTGACTTTCCGGTCCTTGTCTTATCCCCCGTTCCCTGGAGATAATTGCGTAACGATTATTTTCAATGTCTTTCTACGCCATGGTCAACACCGCTGAAGGCCCTCGCCACTGGATGGGTGCCTGTTAAGCGATTGGCAATCTCTACAGCCCTAGTGTTGTTAATTGCCTATTCCTTAGGTCAGGTATATATCCGGCATATTGAGCTTTACGTGTACTAGGACCTAGGACCCAGGACCACAATGTTGGGCAAACTGTTTAATCTCACGTCGGGAACGGCTGGAGGGACGAATTCCCAAGAAGGTGATTCTCCAACTAAACTATCGCCCGAATCGATACAGGAAGATGTTCATACACGGAGCCTCATATTTCCAGATTCACATGCGCTCTACCATCGTCAGGACCAGGTGTTTCCGTTATCATCTACATCTGGCGTGCAGTCCGGGTCCCCCACAAGCCCTTTCGACTATGATGGCGATATTGATATTGATGTGCGTGATGTTCGCATCATAATTATGCAGGACGCTTTAGGCTCTGCCAGTCCCACGTTATTGTTTGATAGTTATCAGATTCCATCGCCCGGTTCACCAGTTGATCACCCACAGCCACCGAGTGCAGCATCATCCTCTCAGTCACTCATGCAGGATCTTCGACGGGCTCCTACATCACTCCGGAAGAGTAGCCTGGGACAAACCTCGAGGCCGCTAGTCATCCAGCCTGGCAGTCCCCAACCTCGGCAAGGTGCATTCGACCGACGCGGATCCATACAGTCCCGTACCTACAGTGCTACAGAGACTGAGTCGCAGAAAGCTGCCAGAGAATATCGTGAAGAGTTGGCTAGTTTCTCTGGCTGTATATTTGCTAATTCTGAAGTGATGTCTTATAAGGGAACGTCGACTAAGGTTCACATTATTCCAAGTGAACCGCGACCATCCACCGTTTCTAGTTCATACGTTGGCGATGGGCGAGGATCTATGGGGAGGTCGAGTATGCGATCAAGCAGATTAGCGCAGTCTTTCACATCGGAATCGGCAAACACACATTTCCAGTCATTTTCTGCGGCTCCCCGGCAGAATGACCGCAGCAAAATTCTAGTAACTCGGTTGTTTCCAGTTAATCTACCAAATGACGATCTTGATTCTCCTACCCAAGCCGCGGCTTTCCATGGTCGCTTTTCCGAGGACAGTGGGGGGTTTCCGTTTCCTTATTCCCCAGATGATTCTAAAGTCAACAAGAAGAAGTTGAAACCTGTACAGAAGAGGACACCGATGTATGCCGTTGCCTTAGTGCTCCAGCTTCCTCCAAATACTCCCAACGCGGTATCAGCGACTGGGTCAAAGCCGGTATTTCGAGGGCCGAGCTCTTACAACGAACAGGACTTTTTCCCTTCTTCTTTTGGATCCGCGCGCAAATCTGGGTGGACTATGGTTGGCTCTGGTTTTGGCTCAGAATCTTTCGAATCGACATATAATAACGATGTCGAGGATCGCATGGACGCCATCACTCAGCATTGGGACATAATCATGAGGACGCTTACTCACCTACAATCTATAGTCGCCACCACTCTAATCCCAATGCTAAAGCAGGTAGATATGTCAGCTCCAGATCCGTATCCCTCGAATATGTCTACCCAGCTCCCTCGAGCGTCTTCGGCAAAGAGCCGAAGAGGCTCGGATGCATCGCAAATGAAGCCGTATAAGACGAATGCAAAGCTTGTAATATTACCTCCAAATTGTCTATCGCAAGATTTGCGTATTGGCCAAGAGATTGAGGATGCTAAGATACGAATTGTGTCTGGTCTTCGAGCTACGAGAGTCATAACGGGACAGGGCCGTTGGGGACCGTGGAGAGAGGAGGCAAGATGGGTTGCAAAATGGGCAGGGACTAGAGAGCAGGGATTTTTCTTTTTTAACCTTTTGACAGCATTTCTTTCGACTCACACTGAATGGCTCCAGGCGTTAAGCCCAGTCTGGTATCGACGGCGACGTTACCAACAGCAGAAAGTAAAAAATGAGGAAGATACGTCCTTGCCGTCCCGCACGATCATAATCGCCAAGGACAAAATGGCTGCCAGGAGGTTAATATTTCTGCTGTCGGCCTTCCTGCCTGCCAACCAGCAGCTGCCCACAGTTCGTGCTCAGCGCCCAGCAACCTCAGCGTCGGTCGCAGCCTTTGGCCACTCGCCACCATCGTACATAGTGCCAATCAACAGGGAAGAATCTCTACGCCGGAAAATTAACCGGCGTCAAGGTCAGAGAGGTGCCTCTCATACCCGAAGTTTTAGTATACAGTCACAGGCTACAACAAGATCTGTTACGGGTATCCCTGCCCAGCTTGCTCATCTCAGCATAGAGCTGTCTAACCAAGACCGCCGATCGTCGGATCTTATAAAGCCAGCCAATCTACCTATTGTCGGGAATGATCTCAACACGCGAAAGAGCAGTGCTGCAACAGTTAATACGATCGTCCCAGACTCAGCTATTCCACACTTCTCTACAGTACATCGGAGTAGTACTGGTCGTGGCGGTCGACCAAATAGTGGTACCAGCTTTGCCGCGGATGATCTGAAGCGGTCGCTTAAGAGGGGTGGTAGTATCAGCCATGGCAGCTGTGCGAGTACTGACTCTCATCAGGGTTCGCGATGGGGGAGCGTAATTAGTGGCTTATGGAGTACAAGACGACGTGATTCTACCGCTACCACGTCGCAGGCATCAGATACTCCTGCCCACCCGGATAGCCCATTTACATCGCCTACTCAAGCCACAGCTAGCAGAAGCGACAAGCTTTCGGTCATGGTTCGAGAAACTCAGCTGCTCGATTCGTCCGTTGGACGACAAGTAGAGGCTGGACAGACCCTACTCGAAGAACCAGATACCCCACGAAAATCAGAGAGCAAGCAGCTCGATTCTCAATCGAGAACTCCGGATCCTTTAGGTGCATACGAATCTCCTGTGAAAACCTCGATCAATAATGACGACGGAGTAATCGACGTGGATGTTCAGTTTCCAGACTACCTTACGTCATTTGAGACCGCCGTCAGTTCGCCGTCTAGTAGTGGCTACCTGTCGACTCCTGGCCTAGGCAGTGGGCTTGAAGGCTTCGAACAGTTCTCTAGACTGGCTATTGATGGGGATGCTCCTTTGAATATCGCGGGGTGGTTAAAACATTTCCATCCAGACTTCACGCTTCAGGCAATCCCGCCACAAAAGGATCTCCTCGACCAGATACGAGAATCTCTAAGTGCGGAACCGACTCCCATGACGCATCTTAATTCAATACCAGCAGAGTGGCCTACGGAACACTGGGTTGACGTAAGCACCGCCATCATTGCCGATGCGACTAATTTTACTATTAAGCGACTCCGCTATCGCCGTTTAGTGAAGCCTAAAACCTCGCTTGACCGTAGTACAGCCAGTTATCTGTCGCCGCATAGTTTGATAACGCCAGCGCTCTCGCCTTACGAACAGCCCATCAAGGATAAAATCGAAGAAGAGGAGCTTTTTACTTTTGATGAAGCGCTTATCGATGCTGTAGAGAGAGTAATAGCGCACAGTAACGACGCGAGTAAGGGAAGTTCAACCACATCTTCACGATCCGCGAGCAAACGAAGAGAGAGAAGAGGTAGTGAAGCTTCTCGATCGACAGAACAAGAGGCATCAACGTGTCCAATTGACTTTCAGGAAGTACCACGTGCGGAATGCAAAACGGTTGTCTTGTCTGCGCTCTCCGGGATCGTACAGGACGTCGTAGATCAGCGGGAAAGAGAGAACCAGAAAACTGACCCGGCTGTTCCATATGAAATAATTCGCGAAAAGGAGAGCATATTGCGAGCTTCGATTAGGACATGGCTCGACAATGTAGAACTCACTGATGGATAAATTTCTAAGTCAACGGCTTTGCTTGGAGGATAATACCCACACCATTTAATGATAATGACTGATGACGAACTTTTTTTTTTTTTTTTTTTTTTTTTTTTTTTTTTACTTTGCGTTTCGTTTATCTGGAGAGCACGTACCAGGACGAGAGGCGGCGTTGCGAGGGAGAAATGCACAAGAGTTGTACCACCACTAACGGTATTGTTTCCAGGGAAAAGATTAGAAGGCCATATTTTCCGCCAAGAGATACCCCAATAAGTACCTGATTCATGCATTATACTACGCGTCTGTTTCGTTGATACAGTCCTTCCCTTCTGACTTCAACATTCACGTTTAGCGAGGAAGTTCGTGTAGTCAGCATAGGAGTCTGAAATGTTGTTTTGTTGCATTGATGTTTTATCCATAGTTAAGAGTTGTGGCAACGGCAGGCTGATGGACGCCTTTCTAGTCAGAGAGGAGGCCGGTGTATCATATAACGACGGTAGCATTAAAACGCAAAGATGCTACATGATATAATCCATATTGTACGCCAAGCGAATTTGTATTGGCTTTTACATTTTAAATAATCTTCGTGATAAATTCGTAAGATGTTGGATACAACTCTGAGCTTGGCACATAAGATATTTCTAGAGGTAAGTATAAGGTAGGTACTTGATAAGAGATTGGTGCCTATGGTAATAACGGGTTGAAAGGGGTCTACCATTACATGTACTCTGTAACCATGTCTACTGGCAACGATTTGCGCACTCAGAATAGGGAAAATCTAATGGAAAGTTGACTTATGTCTTACCTCACCTACATTCTATTTTTTTTTCTTTTTTGCCCGAGAGATATGCTCGTATTAGAAACCACGTAAATGTGAAGCGACCCCTTTTAAGATTTTTATGATTCCCCTCAGACCTTTTTACCCGGGTTTTACCACGATACATCACCATTTGTTTACCATAGCCCTGACGCTCTCTAATGGGACTTCCACTTCTACCAATTTGGCCTTTTTACCTCCAGGAGGTAGTCCCGGATGAGGGTCTCGCCTCAGAGTCCACACGTTGGTTACGCCCAGGCTAGCTAGGTACTCGAGCGCTCGGCCGTAGTTGGTGCCTACCTGTGCAATGCCGTGGCTGTCGTCCGAGAGCGTGAACCTCCCCCCTAGTCTTAGCCACTCCGCGGCAATCGGCCGCGCGGGGTACGGCTCCGCAAGCCCCTTGCGCAGCGCGCTGCTGTTGCACTCTAGCCACCCGCCGTACTCGGCTACAACCTTCAGGTTGCGACGCACCTTCTCCCAAACACCGGGCCAAGACGTCGGTATGTCGCGTCCCGGGTCCGAAGAAAGGAGCCGCACGAGGTCGAAGTGGCCGACCACGCGCGGGCGGAGCGCGGTGAGCATGGCGTGCTGCTGGTCGTAGTACCGCTCCGCGGCTAGCTCTTCGGTGCCCCCGGCCGAAGCGACGGCCTGCGCGTAGTACGAGGCGTCGTAGTCGATGGGTATCCCGTCGATGTGGTGCAGGCTGCCGACGAAATAATCGACGCTGGGATGAGTGGCGAGCTGCGCAACAATGGACGCGTAGGCGGGCCGGGGCCACTCGCCCTCGAAGCCGATGACGATGTGAATCTGAGAAGCGTACTTGGTCTGCAGGCGCTGGGCCTCCAGCAGGTAAGCCTCGTGGCGGGGGAAGAGCTCTGCGAGGGAGCCTTCGGGGTCGTCGAGCTGTGAGGGTGTTAATTACATGTTTGGGTACCTTAGGTAATAACTAGAAATAGTTCAACTCACTTCCTCGGGATATAAGTCCTCGAGAGCGGTCCGTGGCATATGCTCTGTGAGTCCGATGGTGGTGTAGCCGAGATGGATGGCATGCTTGATGATGTCTTCAAGTTGATCTTTTGCGTGGCCGGGGCAGAACTGGCCCGAGTGGGAATGCATGGTAAAAGCCATGATTAGGTATTGGTATATGTTGATATTGCGATATAAAAAATCTCTTGTGAGTTTTATAATTAAAGATTAATTCGACCCCTCGGGTAACCTAGGTAGGTTACAGGCACGGATTACATTGGGGGTACTGTAGGAGGTAGGTACCTGGTGTGATTTCAGGTACTAGAGATATATAAGGTTTCCTATCTTATCCCCCAGATCCCGGTGGTAAGGAACGGGCTGCCGGGTCGATACCTACATAGTACCTGGTTATCAACTTCCCTCCTTGCCTCCTTGTCTAACGGTACCTAATACTAATTCCGTATAACTTACTAGAAGTACCTCATACGCAGTGCTATGCAATTTCGTATAATACGTAATATGCTTTATAGTGCCTATTATTAGAGGGTTTTCGTAACTTTCATAACTTTTGATTTATATAATGAGGAAATACAGAGAAACTGTTTATCACAAAAATATATATAGGTACCTAGGTACCTATAGTATATTACAGGTAGATACCTTAGGTTAGGTACCTTGATAGATAAGGTCAGCAAAAGAGCAGCACGAACACCTGTTGCTCATAAAAATAACCCAGGTACTTTAACTCATCATACCCCACTAGAAAACTGCTAAAAATGCCAAGCATTCAAGTACCCATGTACCCATGTACCCATGTATCGACCGGGGCTAACTCCTGCTGATGACATCGCGACCATCAGTGGAATTTTTCTGGAACCGCGGAACCGCATCTCTTTTCAGCCTTGTACATTTTTATGTCTTAAAGAGCTTAAACTGCTTGCTTAAACTGCATGATTGACGGCGCATTTATCACCCACCATTTGATATCACCCTCGAAATCTTTGCTTGACATTAATTAATATTGACAAATTACAAACGACCTGTCAACTTCACTACTTCCCGTTCCTTTTTTTTTTTTCTTTTCTTTTCCCCCTAAGGGAAAAACACTCCAATGTCAAGATAGATTTCCAACTTCCAATTGACAATGTTGTTCCCCGAGAGCGACGCGTCTCTTCTAAGAGCATGGATCATAAGGCGCCTGGCTAATACGTATGTTATCCAACCTCGCCTGAACTTTTCCCCTTGAACTTCCCATTGTACCATTGTTACTTACATTCATCTTTTTGTTATTGTTAGATCCGACGCCGATGCAGATGTGCTTGCCGATTACGTTCTCGCCCTCTTGCGACACGATGGCGACGCCGAGTCCATCCGGAAGATGTTTGAGGAAGAAATTCCCGATTTTCTCAGAGAAGGTACGGTTATCCTTGGTCCCGTCATACCTTTAGATAAAAAATATTTCGGACGAAATATCTAATGTACTCTCTAGACGCGGTCGCCTTTACCGACGATGTTTTCCAAGCCGTCAAGTATCGTTCTTATTTACCAGGAGCTCCTCCTGCGCCTCCAAGCAACCGTCAAGTTCTTGCAGCTCCTCCCGTTTCGGCGACCGCCCCCTTACTACATTCATACCAACCCTCTATATCTTATAATGCAGCCCCTACCGCTCCAGCCTTCTCTCAGAACGGTTCACGAAAGCGCGCGTATAATGATCGAGACGATAACGACGTAGACATTATTTTAACGAGCCAGGGAACCCAACCTTACAAGCAACCTCGTAGAGGAGGTAGCCTTTTACAGCGTGGTGGGAGATTCGACGAGCCTTATAAGCCTAGAGACCAAAATGCGTTTGCTAGTCCTTACCCGCCGCCCTCTAGATCCAATGGCCGCTCTGGACTACCACTGCCACCATCTTTCCACCCTTCTACCCATGATCAAGGTATTCCGCCGCCCATAAACCTAGACAGCTTCATGGAAAATATCCAAAGAATGAATCAGCTTGACATTCCTATTCCACAGCTGCCTGACCTTCCTAAACCAGTTTATTCGGGATCTATTCCTCCACCGCGTCGGAGAAGGCAGAAGTGCAGAGACTATGAGACTCGGGGCTATTGCTCGAGAGGTAATAACTGTAAATTCGAGCATGGTTCTGATTCTTTAATGTTACCGCCGCTTCCATCTTCAACAAGCGATGGTAAGTGCCTACCTATACATTCTATCGATATTACTTTGGCCTCTTATTTTGTTTTACATTCTCTAACTCGGTGTAGAATATGATCCAAACAATCCTGTTTTCCCAATGTCGCTCCTAGGAAATCAACACCAGTCACAAACCTTCCAACCCCTAAACTTACCCTCCTTCCCCACGGCGCCCTCTACGAACCATCGCGAGCATAATAAGCCAAGACGGTCGAAGGGTCGGCCGCCTAATACGGCAAGCGGTCCTGTACACGACAAGACAAAAACCGCTATCGTGATCCAGAACATTCCCAGTGGATATTTTACCGAGGAGAAAATCCGTGAATATTTTTCTCAGTTTGGTGACATCACAGATATTTCATTGCAAGGTCCCGATCGCCTGGCGGTGGTTAAATTCGATACTTGGGAAGCCGCTCATGCCGCATGGAGCTCACCAAAGGTGATATTTGATAACCGGTTTGTGAAGGTATTTTGGTATAAGAATGATTCTGAGCCCGGGACGGCTTCAGTAAATGGGAAGGCCGGAAATGGGGTAAAGAACGAAGCTACTGACGGAGATTCGCTTACCAAAGAGGGTACCCCTGCCGAACCATTTGATATGGATGAGTTCATGCGTAAGCAGGAAGAGGCGCAGAAGGCTCACGAAGAAAAGTTGAAGAAGAGACAAGAACTGGAGCGCCAACGCCAAGAACTAGAGGAACGCCAGAAAGAGCTTCGAGCACGGCAACTCGAGGAGAAGCGCAAACTTCAGGCTAAGCTCGCCGGAAAAAATACATCTTCAGAAACTACAGATGACACCATGAAAAAGCCTATCTCACAGACAGAAGCTCTCCGAGCCCAATTGGCAGCTTTAGAAGAGGAAGCCAACGTCCTAGGAATCGATCCAGACGCTGCTCAGGAGGAAGTGCCATGGTATTCTGGAGGTGGTGGCAGAGGTGGCCGAGGCTACCGTGGCCGTGGGCGCTATGTCACCAGAGCTACCAGGGGCGGGTATGGCTACCAAGGTAGAGGAGGCGTAGAAGCCAGACACGCAGCTTATGCAGCGTATTCCTTAGACAACAGGCCCAAGATAATCGCGCTGTCTGGGGTTGACTTCACACATTCAGAGAAGGACGAGGCATTGCGGCAATACCTTTTTGTGAGTTGCAAACATGTCCGCATTTACTATTGATACCTATCTAATTCATTACAGGGCATTGGCGAATTTAAGGAAATCCATACAGATCCAGCTACAACACACATCACATTCAAGGATCGTAAAACGGCAGAGCAGTTCATGATGGGCGTCTCTGCGAATAACACCATCCCTGGACTTGAGGATAAGGTCGAGATTACGTGGGCTACATCTGCACCACAGTCTGAAACGAAAACTGCCACCGACGGAGATGGAGACGGCGACGGCGACGCGCCTATGGCTAGCGGCATAGACGACGAGCAAGGGATAAGAGACAAGACTAGTAGTAATGGGGGTAGCAGTGCAACCGTCGGGCTGGAGGAGGGAGAAGTCAGTAATAGACATGGCCGTGATCAACATGACATGGACTATGAGGCTGGAGATGATTGGGATATTTCCTAAATAGAAGGATGCTAGTCGTGTTCTCGACAGTGCATTCATTTATTGTATAGCTACCTAGTACCTAAGGTATCTAACCTGGTTTTAGAGACATGCTCTGCACCTACGGCAGTTAGTATGTCCTGTTGATATAATCTGTGCCTCTATGGCACAACGACTAATGGCCAAGTCAATATGATGAATCAACGGCCGCAAGCTAAAATACTATATCTCTCTATCATACATCATCACATGCCGAGGATTAACGATATTCTTAAGGTTTATAGGGGCTTAGTCTATTCTTGAAAGTTGAAGGGTTGCTTCAAGTCTCTTGAGTTCAAGTTGTCTTAGTATTACGTAATAACTCATCCTTTCTCACTTATACCCAAGACATCCCTTATTCTGGACGTTTCTCATGGTCTTTCAAGCTTAGTAAAAACAAAGGTACCTATTCATGAAATTACCTGCACGTATTTGTCGTCGGGATTTTACAGGATAGAAGAAACACACATTCCCCAAGCAAACGTACAAGAAACGTCGTAGTAGCCTTGCTGATATGAGCACAGTGGTAATTCCGGAGAACTTGCTTATCATCTTGCCCATATTATTCGATTTGCCACAATCATGCGCGCCGTAAGACGTGCCTTCCTTGAGGTTGCAAGTCCGATAAAGGTATGTCCGTTGTTCTGCTCAATGAGTTGTTGTGTCTCTATGGGAAGGCAACGGCAACGGCAACGGCAACCATCTGCTCCTGCCCAAATAACTTCGCTTGCCCCGCTTTTGTCCGTTGAAAAATACTGTGCGTCAACACATCTAATGCATCTACGCCTTACCCCTTAACGCACACCCCCCTAATAACGAACACTTTATGTCAAAAACAACGCGCATTTAAAGAAATATTAAGTCAACGCCTCCTCTGTTCCTCTGGGCAGTTCATACTGTCCCAGGAGTCTGGAAATGGGTGACTAGGAGAGTCTTAAGCACGGCCCACGACCCACTTCAGACGTTCAGGTTCCTTTCACACACCACCCTAACAAACAAGCAGCTTATACAAATACGCACATCACCTCCTTCCTACGGAAAGATGTAGTAGGTAGGAAGGTAGGTAGGTAGGTATGGGTTGGGAAGGAACCTCCTAGCACAGGAGTAATGTTCCGAAAATGAATCTATATAAATATATGCCTCCTCTACCCCCGTCAGTAGGTTTCTTGAGTTTCTCAAGAAAACAAACTCCTTAACCTAGCTTCTGAATACTTGGCTTCATAACAAGACCATCATTAGCTTATCAATACCTTTCCACAGTAAGATATCTTCGCAAAAATAGTCCCATCTCTTAATATTTTTATATCTTACTTCAACCTCTTACTACCTACCTACCCACCTACCTACCTAGGTATCTTTACAAGGTAGCTAGCTGCTTGACAGAATGGCATTCCAAGTCCCACAGCAACCGGCGCAGCCCTTCCGTTTCGGGTAAGTTGAAAGGACCACTCGTGATAGATAACAGTCGTCGTACGTATTCGCTAAAACCTAACTTCAACAGCGGCGGCCTCAACTACGCGTTCAGATACAGCGCCAACGATGATTCCAGGGACGAAGAACTTGGCGTCACCTGGGACGAGTCCGACGAAGCCGTGGCCCAGGCCCGAGCCAGTCGGCATTATCTTCCAAAGTTCTGGAAGATGATGATTCACATCTTTAAGAGAAGCCCTTCGGATTTGTTCACCTGGGGTCTTCGTATCGGAGAGGACGAAGACGAGATCACTAGGGACCTGTGTGAGCTCCTGACGCACGAGCTATGGAACAAGGACCTGGCGCTCTTCCGGTACTGTCTACAGAAGGCAGTATACCTCCGCGTCAGAAACCACGTCGAGCCATTTGGCTTCTTCCGACCAGAGTTCTTGGAGCCCGTGTTGAAAGTGGAGAAGTGCTTGGTGGACGAGGAGCCCAGAGAGCAGGACGTCGCGATGGCGAACGCGGTTTACGATGCCTGGGTAACAACCGCGAGCCAGATGGAGATATCGGTCGCGCCGTTCATGTGGGAGCTGAAGAACATCATCAAGGGAACCGAAGTGACCGGCACGGAGGAAGAAGAGAAGTTCTTCGTCCTGGAAAAAGTCGACATTTTCAACATGCGCAAAGCCGCGGACTACCTCTGCGACAAGGGGCTGTATAAAATGCGGACGGACATGTACTATGTCTGCTACATCCGCACGTGGTCCAACCAATGGCCGACCCTACAGCCATACAGCACTGAGATGCTGGCGGAGTGCGAGAAAGTGGTGATTCTCAATAGACGCCGGGCCCGCGCGATGGGTCGACCGGATATTCCGGGTAATTGTCACGATGTCTATACGCGCATCCCATACTGGAACAGTGAGAAGTGCGTCGATAGTCGGTACCGGGAGGCCATGCAAGAATATGGCGATTTGTGGACTGTTGGCTCCGCGGAGCAAGTCCAGGAACAGCCTGGCCGGCCTGGTAAGGAAGAAGCAGGTGATGAGATGGAGACTTTTTGATGGCCTGTAGGGGAGATTTAGCTCATCGTACATGGAGGAATTTATCTACCTACCTTAGATAGTGAGTTAATCTTATCCCGAATAGTACGGAGACTACACCAATGGATTGATTCGGCACCTGTCTAGTCTTGAGTCAGTTGCATCACTTGCATTAGTTGCAGTCTATGCTGCATATATGTATCGTATTGGGACAGGATCAATTGAGGGGTTTCCAGCATAGCTGCATAGTACACACTTGGGTTGCATGGCGTTCGTAATTGTCAACTGTTAACCAGGGATCTTCCTAAGAAGGGGTCAATTGATTTCGGAGTTTAGTCTTGGTATCGACCGAAAAACCTGACATGCCGAGGTTCGTAAACGCTAATAGATGAACTTTGTCTTCTTTATTCGCATTTATAATCCCACGGTTGAATGATTTACTAGGAGCTCTTGGTAACATCAGGTCATAATGCTGACGGACGTGTCTTTCACTCACATTGCGGTGGCCAGTGTATTATCACTGGTCCTCACCTCAATCTACTATGTTGTCCAATGGACAAGACATGAAATCAAAATCAGAAAGGTAGGCGGCACACACGCCCCTACTCTTGCGAACAATCCTATCTCAGGTAAGCCAAGTTTCGGAGAGCTGCGAGAAGAAGACGGCCCCATCTTCAATTTTATGGCCACTTCCCTGACGCGCGTATAAAGCGGCGAAGTGGTTCTACGCTGCGGCCAAAGCGCAAAAGAACCATCAACTCCTCAAGCATTTCAATAGCTATTTCGACGCGGCAACTCCGGAGAGTCCGAACTGCGTCGAGGTCCGATTCTTGCCGCGAGAGAGAAATATTATCACTAGGGACCCAGAGCATATCAAGGCAGTACTCACAACCCAATTCTCTGACTTCGGAAAGGGGGAAGAGTTCCATGACCTATGGAAGCCATTCCTTGGTGATTCCATTTTCACAACAGACGGCCAGCTCTGGCATGATAGCCGCAGCATGATCAGGCCGATGTTCATCAAGGACAGGGTTAGCGACTTAGCGACGTTCGAGAGATGGGTATCCGTACTCCTTGACGCGCTTCCTACATCTGGGCAGACGGTGGATATTATGGATTTCTTTTATCGAATGACCCTCGACGTAACCACAGACTTCCTCCTCGGAGCGAGTGTTGATAGTTTGCGCAAGCATGTAAACCCCTCTCGCTGAACGTTTCCTTGTACTAACTTGGCTTAGTCCCAAGGGCGATTTCGTAGAAGCGTTTAACGACGTGCAAAGGATACAGATGATGCTTACGACAGTTGGGTAAGAGCCAATATATACCTCGCGCCTATGGCCATCGCCCATCACCCTGCTGACGCGTTGCTAGACCATTCAAATCCCTGATTTCCCGCCGGGCCTATAACGAAGGGATCAAGAAGATAGAGAAATTCATCATGCCCTATATCGAGCAAGCGATGGCGTTGCCGCAGGAAGAGCTGGAAAAGCTGTCGAACTCCGATAAACACTTTACTTTCCTGCATAGCATTGCGCGCTATACCCGTGACCGCAAGGTACTTCGCGACCAGATCATCGCCGTGCTCCTAGCCGGGCGCGACACAACGGCTGCCACACTGTCATGGGCATTCTACGAACTATCCCACTACCCCAAGAAGTACAGCAGGCTTCGTAACGAAATCCTCAGCGCAGTCGGTCGATCGCAAACTCCTACATACGAGGATCTCAAGAACATGTCGTACCTACGACACACTATAAACGAGACCTTGCGATTGTATCCTGCTGTGCCTTTCAACATACGCTCTGCGTTGGTAGATACGACGCTCCCGGGTACGCTGGGAAATCCGCCTATTGCAGTGGTGAAAGGCGACGTCGTAGTTTATAGCTCCCTCTCGATGCACCGCCGAAAGGATCTATACCCTCCAACGTCGGATAAATTCGAAGATCCTGCCATATTCTCTCCTGAGAGATGGGAGGACTGGACGCCGAGGCCGTGGCAATATTTGCCTTTCAACGGTGGTCCACGTATCTGCGTAGGACGTAAGTAGCACCGAATTGTGCCCCCCACCTTTAACTCCTCAGGGGTCAGAATCACCTGGCCGAGGAGTTCTTATTCCCGAAGCATAATTCACGATCAGACATATTCATATACTAACTTGCTGTTATAGAGAATTTTGCCATTACTGAGATGGCGTACTGCAGTAAGTATTACCTAATCTAGACGAATGAAGAAAGAAAAAAAAGGAGATGCTAATTGACCGACTCCAGTGGTACGAATCCTTCAGAAGTACGAACGCATCGAGTACCGCGGGAATTGGTACGCACAGCAGATCGAAACGGAGATCGTTGGGAAGCCAAACAAAGGTGTAAAGATTGGCTTATACGAAGAGGGCGCAAAGACGGCGGGAAACCCAGAGCCATTCACTGTTTAGGAAGAATTATTCATGCTGAGTACCTATTATGTTGTATGTTGAGTATAAGTTGATAGCATACTCCGCTCCTTAAGGGGTTGTAAGAAGATACTCTTATCGTATGTATGTATATATTATATGCTCTCGGGAAATGATGAGAGCATGTGAGTTTATGAATTTAGGAAATATATTAATATTATGAGATAAGATAAGGAGGGTGTTTGTCTGGGTTAAGTCGGCTTCCTGGTACCTATCGAAGTATTTATTTACTAGTAAGTACGGTTGACCCTTGCAAAAGTTTTGTCCATAGGGAGATCCTTGTCAAGCTGTCAACAGCTGGTTAGCTTGGTCTGCCACTTGATGGCACATGATTTTCTTGTACATCTCAAAGTCTAATTCATTTTCTATTTAAATTCTTAACCAAAGTCTTAAAGAAAAATATCTTAAAAATAATTTAAATAATTCTTTTATTAGTAAATATGAAAGCTCAATTACAATATTTTAAAATATTTTATATATTTAGTAATTACGTTGTAAATATAAAAGGTATATTGGAGTACATAGTACTTTTAAGCTACCACTTGTTGTCAATCCTGGCCAGTGCGTATCGGGGCTGACAGGGGGTTCCCTATGGGCAAAACTTTTGCAAGGGTCATCCGTACGTACCTGAGGCCCCTGGAGCGCGTAAATTGAAACGGGCGCGTCGCGTTTTACTGGGTCTTAGGCACTTTATTTGCTTACCTCCCTGGCCTCCTAGGTAGGGTCTCCATTTTTATCTGGAGCATCCTATAAACCGGAATTAAGCCATGACCATCATCTTCATATATAATATCAGTTATTTAAAGTACAGCTTACCAAAGTCGTACACCCTTAACATGGCCAAATTCCCTTGTAGCTAATATCTAATTTACGCTTTCGTCATATATGCGCTCCCAATTGCACTATGGCGACTGCTCAAACTCCCACCTCTGGCCGACGGAAGCGAAGTCGTCTTGAAGATGAACTAGACTTGTCACCCGCCGTCAAACCTAGCGTAAACGCCTCCGTCAAGAGGCGCCGTATCGACAGTCTTGCAAACGCCTCGCCCTCTACCCCGAAAGGTTTCTCTGCTATTACCTCTGCCATTGGCGGCGCTCTCGGCCTGCTCCGAAAGGGGAACGCGAATGGTAACACTCGCGCCAACCCGATAAAACCAACTACCAATCCCTCCTATGAAGTACCCGAATCTCCAAACCATGATGACGAAGCTACCAAAAAGCTAGAGAACCTTCCCATAAAGCATAAGAAGCTTGGCCTTAGACCCCCAAATAAGAGCCTGCGTCCTCCCAGTAACGTCTATGATGTACCCGATTCGGATGAAGAGGCTAGCGGTGCTGGGGGGCAAGTAGATGAGAGTCCTGATGAGATTCAGGCTTTATCGCCGGTGAAGAAAAGTGTTGTAAGGACACCAATTGCTTCAAAAAAGAAGAGTGTCAGTACGCGCTTATTGGAGTCGCGGAAAAAGAAGCCAGTTGTCCCGGTCCAAGATGAGACTACACAGGCAGATACGCCAAAAAGAAAAGGGAGGACCCTGAGGACTCAGAAGATAGCCGATGCGCCTGTTCCTAGCACGGAGTTAACTCAGATTCAGCTCCCAAGACACAATGCGAATGCGTCGCCCGCTAAGCTACCGCCTATAAAGTCGATACTGTCTCCTCGAAAGAAAAAGATCGGTCGGCCGCGCAAGAATGTCGCGTTCCACGACGGAGAGAGCGGGAAGGAAAACGAGATTTTCTTCGAGGATATCCAGTCGAAACCCACGAAGCCGAAGGCTCAAGAAACGAAGGCCCAAGAAAAGGTCACGAAAGTTGTCACTGGTAAACCATCGCCTGAGAAAGAAGTAAGCGATGTACAAGATAGTGAGGACGACGAGGTATGCGCCATATGTTCCAAGCCGGACTCGGAGCCGCCAAATGAGATCATATTCTGCGAGAACTGTGACATGGCTGTGCACCAAAAGTGCTATGACGTCCCTGTTATTCCGGAAGGCGACTGGATCTGTAGGGATTGCTCCCAGGACGATGTTCTGACGGGTGCGAAAGCGGCACCAAAGAAGCAGAAACGCGTGACAAACGTGTCTCAAGTTCCCAGTATTCCCAATTTCGAGCAACATCTGCGACATATGCAGCGTGTGTTGCTGGATCGCTGTTCAGGAAACCGCTTCCTCAAGCTTTGTGGTCAGAGCGAAGCTTATGACAAGGCTTTCCAGTTAGTAGAACAGACGGTCTTAGCCGGTGAAGGCAATTCGATGATGGTCATCGGTGCGAGGGGGTCCGGCAAGACAACTGTATGCTTTCCCCAACTTTACCTGGAGCGCTAGCTAAAGGGTTGCTAATCAAGTCACTAGTTGATGGAAGAAATCATCTCAAATCTAAGAGCCGAACACCAGGAAGCATTCCATGTAGTTCGCCTAAACGGCTTCATTCACACCGATGATAAGCTAGCTCTTAAAGAGATATGGCGCCAACTCGGCAAGGAAATGAACCTTGAAGATGACCTGATAAATAAGGTATTATTAAAAAGCCTCGCATATCTTAATCTGTGCATAAGCTAACTCTTAGTTCTACCTAGACGAGCAACTACGCCGATACAATGGCTTCGCTGTTGGCTCTCCTATCTCATCCTGCGGAAATCATGGGAGCCGAGGACGGCGTAACATCTAAATCTGTTGTCTTCATCATTGATGAGTTTGATCTGTTTGCAACACACGCGCGCCAAACCCTGTTATACAACTTATTTGATATTGCCCAGGCGAGGAAGGCCCCGATTGCAGTGTTGGGGTTAACTACCAGAATAGATGTGGTAGAGAGTTTGGAGAAGAGGGTGAAGAGTCGATTTAGCCACCGATATGTCTACATGTCTCTTCCGAAGACCTTACAGGCCTACTGGGACGTCTGTAGACAAGGTCTATCTGTAGATGAGGAGGATCTTGAGCGCGAAGGGTTCGACATTGGTCTGGAAGGACTATACGAGTTCCGTGATTATTGGGACAAGAAAATCGAGGTAAGGCGTTACTAGTCCATTTTTGCTTGCAAATGAGCTCTGCTGATACTTTTTTAGACTCTACGTAAGAAGCCGAGTTTCGAGGATCACCTGGAGTATCACTACTATACAACGAAATCCGTACCGGCATTTCTTACTTCATGCATCTTACCACTCTCAATGGTTTCGACTTCCTCACTGGATCTGGCAATACCTTCGTCTTCGTCGATGTGTGTTTCGCTAGCGCCTTCAGAATCGAAACTTCATCTTTTAGCAACACTATCGGATCTTGAGTTGGCACTGCTCATCTCGGCGGCGCGTCTCGATATCGTTGCTCATACCGACACGGTTAATTTTGCCATGGCATATGACGAGTATAGTTCGCAGATGGGCAAGCAACGGGTGCAGTCAGCTTCATCCGGCATGCTGGCCTTGGGGGCAGGCGCGAGGACGTGGGGTCGAGGTGTCGCCGCGGTGGCCTGGGAGCGGCTAGTGTCACTTGGTATACTAATCCCAGCCGGCATAGGCGGCCGGAGTAACGCTGCGCATGGCGGTCTGGAGGGCAAGATGTGGAAGCTCGACGTCGCACTGGACGAAATTCCTACGGCGTGCGAGCTGCCAGGATTCCTTTCCCGATGGTGCACCCAGATATAAAACACTATGAAGCTATTATAAAACCCAGTACATATTAGATGGCACGGGAGGCGTCAGGATCTGGAATTAACGCTTAGCCTATCGGGGGCGAAGACCGCGGCGAACTAGGTGACAGGATATAAATATAAATACATTAGGTCTAGGTACATTTACACCGACTGTTGTGCTGGTCTTTGCAACACTGGTAAAACAAAGAAAGGAGTTGTTCCATTACATAGCCTAACATACCTATTTGGGCTTGTTTAGGATGGAGAGTTGTACGAACCAACCAACCGGGAGACCTTTTGGCGATGGAAGTCCATAAACCCGTTCTATTTTTAGGACGCGAGTAGCGAGAGGCAGTGACAGGGCTACCTTAAGTGCCTACATATAGGTACCAAATAAAAAGTAATACATTGGGTACAGGTAGGTGGCAGTATACCTACCTCCTAGGTATGTGATAAGCCTCAAAGCTCGACTTTTATTTTATTTTGTTTTGTTTTGTTTTTATTTATTTATTTTTCGGCCACAGCCTCATGATATGAGGTAACTAATGCAAGGAGAGGCTACCATGTACAGGAAACGCCAACGACTCATGCAACCCTGTTGATCAGCTAGTGAATAGGACAGGACCAATCAATCGGTCGAACTGCAATCCCTGTTTCGTCTTTATTTCGACCTTGAACAAGTTGTTGTTAGAAGTTCAGTTCAGCTTCTTGTGCAATGAAACAGTTTTTTGGTTTTTTTGCTACATACCTCCTACCTATGCAGTGCGTTCTTTTTCTTACTATTATTATAGGGCTTTTTGAACCATTTCGACTTTAGATGGGGATGTTGAAATATACCAAATAATACCAACTTCATCACTGTTATTATTCATTTACCTTTCTCTTCTTCATTCTTCTCCTAGATTAATCACAACCAACACTGTCGTCGCCGGGCTAGTCAGCTTGCTATTAACAGCTACCTAACCAACCAACTACATGTAACTTGCGAATTCGCTCTGTTCCGTTCTAGTTTCGATCTCGCATATACTCTCCCCTTTTTTTTTTTATCTGAACTACCTAAACAGCTAAACTAAAGCTCACGCGTGATCCTGTTTTCTCGCCAGCCTATTACAAGCAAACGTCGTTCTCCGCCTCAGGGAGTCAGTTGTTCAAGGGGTTTTGCTCCCAGACCGCGCGAGCCGGCTTTTTCATTGGTGTATTTCCATCCCTCTCCATATCTTGGCGCATCCTTCCCTCTAATCCCCCAGCCAGCACTTTGTTAGTGGTACCTAGGTATTCGAGTGGGTTATTACCAAATCCCTTCAACTACCTACTCATCTATTTTCCCTTTTTTTGTTTTTTTTCTTCCAGATCAGCTAGCGAGCGAGCGAGCGAAGGGAGAGAGAGAAGAAGAAAAAGAGAAAGACACCGCGAGTACGTGTATTGGTGTGTGTGTGTGTGTGTGCGTGTGTGTGACGCGCCGCCACCACAATGGCCATGTCGAAACGCAGCACGTTCACGACGATATCGCCGCTGCCGGCGGGGATCAAGTCGCGCGAGGTCGTGGTGGCGTTCCTGCACAACCACGTGGAGATGATCGACCTGAACCCGCTGGTCATCGAGCGGCACCCGATCGACCCGCCCGCGCACGCCCCGGACGAGGAGCGCGGTTGCGCCTGGTGGAGCCTCACCGACAAGATCTCCTACCTGCCGGGAGGCGTCGTCTCCGGGGACGTCACGTACACCGCCGCCTTCCACGACCTGCCCGACGGCATCCAGACCCACGTGTACGCCCCCATGGGCACCGATATCCGCGAGCGCTGGAGCCTCGGCGGCACCCTGCCCGGCGAACCCCCAGAGCCCGTGGAGCTAGGCATCGGCGCGCCGAGGCAGGGGCTTTACCTGAGAGAAGTGAGTTTTGAAGCTATTGCCCCCCTTCCCCTATCTTAAACGCTTAACCCAGTAATCTAGGGGTGGGTACATCTAACTAATCTATGCTTTGGAAGGACGTCGAGCTGAGATGCAACTTCGTCATGTCGTCCTTCATCAAGAGGACGCTGAAGAAAGCCCACGGCGTCCTAGTCGATAGGCTGGTCGCTAGCGCTGCCGCGACGCACCGCCAGAGCGCCGCGGGACCCCAGCGCGTGGATTCAAGCCTCTCGGCGGCGTCTGCTACGGGATATCCTGCCCCTCAGGATTTACAGCCCACGGCGCCGTATCATCACCCGCAGCAACAAAACCAACAACATCAACAACAGCAACAGCAACAGCAGTCATCAAGGCCCGGATCTACCTCGTTCACCCCACCGCCGGGAAGCCACCCGGCGCCGTACGGACATGCCCCGTCGCATAGCGTGGGGAGCAACAGCAGCCATAGCCATAGCCATAACAATAGAAATAGTAACAGCTACGCACCCGAGCCGCTGCGCGTGAACAAGAGCCGGTCGTCCAGCGGACAGTACTATCAGCAGCAGCAGCACCCCCAGGGCTCGGTCTCTCGTCATCATCATCAAGCCGCGCCGGGGGCAGGGAATAGCGGGTTTCCGGCGGAGTTGGAGTAAGGGGGGATATATAAACTGACAACCAACCAACCAACCCAACCTAAAACTTAAGAAGTGCTTTCAAGCCGCATGTATGCATTGGCGTTTTCGGTCTGGTATATTCGTATCTGGGAAATATTTTTCCCTTTTTTTTTCTCGTCGTGTTTGCCTAAGGCAATAATGGGCTGGCAGGTGGGAGCAAAGTCTAGCATTAGGTAGTCTGATATAGGGTGAGATGGAGTGAAGTGAGGTGAGGTGAGGTGAGATGGGATGGGATGGGATGAGTGAGAAGAAGGAAGAAGAGTTTATACCCCTGAGGCTGTAGTCTTCAATATTAGGGATTTCACATAACTGCCTCAGTTTGATTCAATACGCCTGTCTGGTTCAGTGTGCAACTAGATCTATTTAGCCATACATAAAAGTAACGTTCCATAACCAGTACTTTTGTCTCACTTCGTGGGCATGAGAGAATGGCTACTACAGCTCGAAGGCTCGTGACCTCAATCCTTCTATCTATCTACCTCTCTATCCCACCGTGTCATCGCAGGAGCAGACAGGGGCACTATCTTACCACGAGATATATCATGCGAGTCTAAACAGTCAGCCGGTTTGTTTGTCATGGCTCGCAGATACGTATGTATCACGCTCCTTGTCAGCTAGCCTGGCGAGTGGATTATGACCGGTTTCCTCCTATTTTCGTCAACACTCCCTTGCTTTACCACTAAGACACATTGGAAACCTGTTAGAGACTAGAATCTAGATAGGCGCCCGGCACCTGGGGAGTTGGGTAGTAAATAGCGAGGAATGATCGGTACCCATTAGTCCGGAGAACTGCATTGAGGCTATATAGGGAAAGTTATTCTGGCGGTCTCCCTTAAGTGCGCATGACACTGTTCAGGACGCTATTGACTACCTGGGTACCTAACCTATACTATATCCCCAAACGGAGTCAGTAGTGTAGTCATTCTCAGGTATAAAACTGCGAGGATAATGCCCTGTCATATCCATACTCTGGCTCGTAGAATACCTGTCCGAGGGTTACTGTGATGGAGCCCTTCATAGGGTACCTAATGTAGTAATACGTCGAGTTCTTGACAGAAGCTCTTATCTCATAATTATTAGGTATACATCAAGTTGACCATTTGCTTCCTTTCGAGACTATATACAATAGATACGAATCCAGATCTCAACCACACTATAAACTACTCCTATGTCCCATAGCCTTCGATTACACAAGCTTCATTTCTCTCTCAGAGCTAGGAAGGGAGTACAATAGCTTACGAATGTCTACACCGGGCAAGCGGACGAACTGAAGACGACGGACTATACTCGTCTGATTTGTTATCAGAGCAATCAAAACCCATCTACATCGGTTCGTATATACGAACCTCCTCGCTAATCTAACTAAACGTGATAGTTGGTGATAAAAAACTTAGTTATATCGTACATAGAAGCTAACACAACCGAGGGGCAAAAGAGATCTACTACATAGTGTTACGTCCTAATTCCTTTAAGGACTTCTAACTATCCCAAGTCTTCAAAAGTGCGGAATTTATGTGAATGGACTGATGTCGGTTCGATGAGCATCAAGCTGAGTAAATTGACGAGAACACTGTAATAAACTCACAATAGCCAAAAGAACCGGTAACTCCTGTTATCAATTATTACAAGTCAATAGAAGACAAAATGCGGTATATGTGACATTATCTTGTATATCTTAGGTACCTGTTATTAGAATAGAATGGTTCTTTAACCACCACTACCGTCTCCCATCTCACAGAAACTATATTGGCTGTTTTAGATGCACACTCCAGGTAATGCTATGTATCATGAAATATATTAACAATTACATTTCGCATTCGGTAAACCACCGCGCACACTCTACCGGTCCGAAAAGGGCGCAGCAATAGCCACCGGAGACGCCGGAGTAACTCGTCCGAAGTCTCGTACGAGCTTCGGCAAGGCCAACCTCTGTGTTCGTATTTCGAATTTGCGACCTGAGGGCTCGAGCCTTCATCTGGCTCACGACGAGTAGCTATCCTCGTAATGGTCTAATATCCGAAGTTCATACGTCTTTGCGAAAGGCGGAAACACTTGACGATATTCAAGTGATGAAGATCCATACCATATAGGAAGGGAACGCTTATAATCTAAATCGGGGGGACGTCAATGCATACGAAAGATGCTATCGCCAGTGAGACCTGTGAAGTTCACCGCTCCGAGGACGTCAGATTTACATCTACTATGAGGTAGGCAATGCGTCCGCTCGAGCCATGACGGCCTTGCGGCCTCAGCTTCAGTAGACACTGTTCGTTGGGTCTGGACCAGGGAATCGACAAGAGCGGGCCTACGTGGACGAATTCTAAGACACGTCGAGAATCCAGTGGGCCAAATGCAACCACATACATATCCACAGGCTGGTGAGTCCAAGTAGTTATCCTCACCTTTAGAGTTAGCAAGTCGTCGTCGCCACCGCCGTCCGAATTCTACCTCGTTGGATGGTCGAACCTTATTCTAACCAGGTCAGAAACACCAATGGTAAATTGTTCGGTCATCTCCTTGGCTGCTTGGCTAAACGAGGAACCTTAAAGCTCACGCGAGACCCTGTTCCATATGTACTGTGCGGTAGACATTCGTCCCATATAATATCTCCTGAGCTTGGACCAATGTTTGTAGCGTAAAGGTGGTAGCTGGGAGTTCGTGAACTTGCAGCTAATCCTGGAGATATTTCTTCTAGAAGAATTCAGCTGAGTAAATCAGTGGAGATAACCATTGTCGGCCACAACGGTTTCCTGGACGAAACAAGTTGTGAAGTGCACCTACCATGGTATATTACCGGGATTTAACGATGTTTCGCAACTCAGGATTGTCCCTGCGAAAATATGCAAGGGCTCACCTTGTTGACTGGATTGTATTATACAATAGATAGTACAAGGCTCCGAAGCGCTGGGTGGCGCGACCCAAGGGAAGACGATCTGGAGTCAAGGGAGAAGCTAAGAAGGAAACGTAGGGATATATTAGTTGTACGTACGTGCGTAAGTGAGGCACCCCCGATGTAAGAAAGAATACCAGGGGGCTGTCACTGCATCCGCCAACCGCCGCAGAATCTGTGCATGGACCGACCTTGTAGATGGCACTTGGCCATATAATATACTCTTGGCTCAGCCTTCGTAGCGTAGGCGGCTTAAAGAGGTGCGAAACTTACGCGGATAGAAGTTTCACCACGTGGGATACTTACCTACCCGCCTGGAGGACCAGCCGCACGGGAATTTAGGTCTGGGGACTATATAGACAATTTCGGTTTCGGTCTCGGTGCGACGAGCTCATATTGTTTATCAGCACATCTCGAACTAGTGACCTAATAATCCGTTAAGCGATCAGGATATAGACTGGTTCTGATCGCTATACGATACATGCATTAGAAAAATATCCACTGTCCTAGGTAATTCAAGTTGTAAGCAAGTTCAAGGGTTATATTTTACTTAACCGTTTCTAAATATCGCCAAGATAAACGAATATATAGGTACACACTTCATATCTACCTACCAAGGTACTAGAGGTATGTATTGTACCTACCGAGTACTTCGAGTTCCGGGCACGAGGTAGAGAGATAAGCTCCCGTGTCCTACATGACACGTGTGGGATTGACCAAATTCAACTGTTTCGCCTGCTTTTCGACTTGTTCAAGGCCATGCCGAGCCGGGTTATGATACACATGGCTAAACTGAACGTGACTCGCTAAAGACGTGGCTAAGAGCAGATATCTGATAGTGCCGTTTTTGAACAGGGGGATATGAGGGGTTGACGTACGATATCTCAATGGCGGTGAGACGTGGTTGAGATAATACGTAATACCCCTTGTATAATAGTTCGCTATAGTGTACACACAATACGGTATAATTACCTAGGTAAGTATATGATATAATCATGTATATGTGCGTGATATTCGTGTGGTATAGTGGCCCTATTGCTGGTCATCAACATCCACACACTATTGGTACTATTGGTGTAAGCACAAAAGGTGAAACAAACCGTCAAAATCGGTCCACGGGTATCCATCGTGTAACTAGCCTACGGGCATACACTAGGTATTACTACCTTGTATGTAGTAGTGCAAGTCAAGCGGTGTCACAGGGGCACATGGTATATCCCGATCGATATCCGTAACGTCGTGAGAAGTTTCTTATGTCGGCGTATGTAATACGTTAGAAGCAATAGAAATATGATGAGTTATGGCCGATCTGACTAAAGATCTCACGATCGTGGTGGCGATTGGGCGTACTATGTAACGGCCTTTCGTGATGATAACGGAAATGATACTGACGGCGCCGTCCCGTACAGCCCGTCCCATGTTGATACCTACTTAGGCATGGTGAGAAAATATACCTATGCATACCTACCTAACCTAGGTAGTGTACCAGCCCATCACGGTGCAATATGTACGTACTGTGCGTTCTACAATTATGTACTCATTTTAGATGCGCAGCGGTGCGCAGCGCATCATGTGCTCGTAACGTTCGGGGCCGAACCTGCGCTCTGCTTTGACAAGTCTTATTTAATTCTTGCTGGTGCTGGTTCTTCGGGGCTGCACCTGCATATGTTCGTACCGTTTGCACGGCATTGAAGAGATATGGATATCCTACCGAGAACGCCTGAGAATGACCCCTGTGGCTGCTAGATTATTAGCACGGGTTACCCGTCTCTCTGCATATGGCGATGCTAGGCAGGGGCTCGCAGCGACAGCGAGGCACAGACACATGGGATATTGCCGCATGCTGTGTAAAGCCTGATCCGGGGAACACAGACACCCCCCGTCCAACTCAAAGCCCGATTCTGTGCGTCAATGATGTTTACTGATCCATTTCTTAGAAGAGTTGATGCGGCTATCGCCGTACATCGGTAGGGAAGATTTGGCTTTACTTGATGGCTCAAGATGTTTGAAAAATGCCGTGAGCCAGCCGCCCTCAAATAATTACTCGTATTGGAATATGGTTGTTTGCTTTTGCCAAGCTGCCCTCTCTATCCGGTATGAGACTTTTCCTATGCGAAAAATAAAATAAAATAAATAAATAAAATAAGAACCAGCTTAGCAACGGCGTCGCCGCGAGACTATTTCGCCACAAAGTCCTCTTTGACCCACGCCTATTGTTGGCATTCGAATGTAGATAGACCCTCTGGTACTAAAAAGAAGACCGGCGCAAACAATCTTGAGGCGTCGTAGGAAGCCAAACTACATAGCGGTCAGCAGTAGTTAGCTTCAGAAAATTGAGCTGACCTAATCTTATGAGCCTTTAAAGCTCTTCCGTATTAGGAGTTGATACAAGTTGGATATAATAGTGGCACGTAGTAAAATATGCTGACAAGTCCCACGCCAAAATTAGAAACTACCGTGCGTACTTCGAAGGGTTCCGCTAGGAAGAACAAACCCCATCTATCGGTGGCGCTATTAAATGAAAGCCGAATATCTCCGGATGAAAACCCATACAATGATCTCAGATTCGAAGGATTAGCACGCGGCTTTTGCTTTGATGATTGATATCTTAAGATACACAGAAATAGCACCCTGCGTAATGACTACTCAGCTGCATCCTCTGTATTGGTGAGTGGCGGCGACATGAGAAAGTTGAATGAAAGGACTGTTGCAAGATGTAGTCGTAAGTATTATGTATGTGGAAAATATTCTCCGACTGTCGTGACAAGGGAGCCTAGGAGACCCAGTGCACACAGACTTTTGGTAACCCACTGTACATAGTAGTATGATGTCTATCCGATCCAGGCTAGTCGTCAAGCTAGTCTAGATCGTTATGCTCTTTTTGATGCCCATTGTAAGTGAGTTAGTGGCAGACTGGCAAATACCTACTGTTGTAAGCCTCGAAATTTGAAAACTTGCATCGTTCCATGTCTACAGTTACGCCCCCTTAGATGTAGACTACCTAGAAAGACGATATCAATCTATCTCGTGTGAACTTGAGATGTATGGCGTCGCACCGGTGGGCAATTCGCTACCAACGGATATAGACGGGACGCGATACTGTTATACTGATCACTTGGACATCCCCGGTTCCCGGATTAGCTCAAAACTGCCGCCAATCATATGTTTAATGCATCTAGCCGCGTCCAAAGATTTGGTGAGACAATAATGCGACGGAGTTCAATGCGAGGATAGAATTGTTCCAGAACTAACAGGGTAAGCCTAGTTCATTTGCCATGTGGCCCAGCTGCAGGATCGGGATTTGAATTCTTTTTAGAGGATGTCAGTAAATACTGTACGTATTATATGATACAATACGTACCTAAACGCGTAAGTGAGAGGGGGTGGTTCAACTCGAAAAATTAGTGTAGCGACGCGGCATCCCTTTGTTGGTGAGGTCGGATGATGGATCAAGTAAGTGAGGTAATATAAGGCGAGTCACAACAGCTGGCGCATTCTCGCGTGGTCCATGATTTCCTACCCTGATCTGCTATGTAACGACCAAAGAGGGATGTCTGGTTAACCGGTTTAGGAAGAATTGGGTTTACTATAAGGTTGGGTTGGGTGGTGCTGGTTCGAAAGTACAAGGGTAATTGGTAGGTAGCAATGAAAAAAAAGAGGAAAGAAAAAGAAAAGCCTAACAAAGGTACCCAGATAGACATGTTTACCTAAGGTAATAACTGAAACCTTCGGCCTCTAAAAGACGAAGAACGTTGAGTTAATATTGAATTATTATGGAATGTTAAGTTGTAGTCCAGGGTTGCAAATTTCAGAAGTTTTACCGGCTTTAGTAACTTTCAATTGATTTAGGTTAGGTAGATAGTACATCCTTAGATTGTATACCTCTTATATTGTATATAATACAGGCAACCTCGTTGGTGATCTGCAGGATATACTGCCTGGTAGGGCCGGCAGTATCGAAGTGCACGCGAAATTGACCCATATTTCAGGTGCGTGGCTTCTTTTTTCCACGTGGCGGGCCCCACCCTATAGCGTGGGCAGCTTTCGGCAAAGGCTTTTTTTATTTAGCGATGTACCGGTACAAGGGTAAGTTGTGTTGGAGTTGATGCAGGTGCCCAGATGTTATTTCTCCTTCCTCTTTCCATTTTCTGATTTTTTTTTCTTCTTCTTCTTCTCCTCCTCCCGTGACATCCCGCAGTCCGGCGAAGTGTACAGCTTATGTACAACTATTAGATGATTCAAAAGTCATGGTGTTGGATTTGAGTATTGAGTAAATGTCGGGGAACAAGTACAGCTGTTTTTTCCCTTTTGTTTGCGCCTTTCGTTTCTCGTGCCAAAGTACGTAGTGCCAACCATAAATTACCTATGAGGCTTGCAAAGCCTACGTCGGGGTTCAAAGCAAACAGCGCGTGGAATATCGGCGTTTGTTAAGCTTAATATAAGAAACTACTATACGAGATGAATACGCGAAGGCATGGTAGCTTCAAAGGAAAATGGATATAAATTATCATAAATGATTAGGGCAAGCGCGTAGTAAGCATACCTAATTCTTGGGGGCTAAAAGTACGGTTAGGAAGGTGCATAGGTACCTACCTAAGCTTAATTATTACAATTGTGCATTGGAATACATACCCGTACTTATGTTAGGTATGCATTTGAAGATGTATTACCCACTTCTAGAACAACATCTCTTTATACTAGTTAGGTTACATAACCTGGCACTTTACTATATACTCAAACAATGATTTAAATACCTATATATAGGGAACCTCCTTTACATTCTACATAGTATATACATTAACTACCTCCTAAGTTATTTTCAGCCGTTAGCAATTAACGCGCTTTGGCACCTTACTTTCAGAAGTCTCTGATCAACAGCACCATTCGGAAAGAGTTGGACAGCATAAACATGAGCTCTCTGCTTTAGCTTCTTATGAGATACCCTATATGGAATTGTAAATATTGCTCTAGGGCGCGTGTGTAAGCTACGATGCATATATTCGTAGATTATTATGAGCAGACACTTGTATGTGAGGTGCAGTATATATCAATACGTATCATCATGGAGGCCATATAGGTAGTAAAGGAGCGATGGATTCGATACGCGTCTGAGGAACTTGTTGTACCTATTCTTCTAGAATATACTCCAATGCATGCTAATCTTATCTGCCCCGTCGTCACGTTACAAACATGTTCCGGCTTGATTTCTAAATTTATTTTTCCCTGGGACCGACTCTCTGGAACCGCAATGCCAAATGTTAAGGAATAGGATTACATGACGATCCATCGAGCCATCGATCCTCTACATTCGAACGCGGCCTACCCGTAGGTAATGATTTTCAGGGATAGACGCTATTCTACGATTCCCTTCTAGAAACGCTAGAAGCAGTGGAGAAAGTCCACACGAACCCGGAGGATCCAGGATTCCCACCAAACCTTGGGTGAAATTGCGTATGACGGCAAGTCCGCATGACCGGTTACAACTAGCATTACAGTGTAAACCGTACAGGCTAGAGAGACAAAGAAAGAGAAAAGGAGAGGCTGAAGCATTGATAGGAACTGAAACCGCAAGGTTACCTAAACGCATAATTTCGTTCCTATGTTATGTAGAATAGGATGTTGAAATCTATCTACCGCCCCTAGACCCCGAGGCCGTGGAAACCATCTAACTACGTTGTGTCCATATACCATAGTTACTGCCATTGCCGAAGCTGATTTTTTTTTTTTTTTTTTTTTAGCTCCGTTCTCTAGTTGTATTGCTTCTGGCTACTCTAAGAGAAAGCTAGTGAATATATTGTAAGTAAGTTTGGTAACATTTTTCGAGTGCCGTATTATAAGTTTTACGGTGTATTTGTTGCTTGACATACGAACAAGTTACAACACTGAAACTTACTATGTTTATACAGTGTCATGATATCGTGAGCGCGGCTTAAAATAGCTAGTTAATAGATGGATTGTTTTAAGTTTGGTGGAGGAGCTTAGGTAAGTGGTATAATTGAAGAATTACATGTCATTCCCAACCACCGTACGGATCCTTCGTTCTTCTTGAAAATCTTCCTATACCTAGTAAGCCTTACGAGAACTTTTCGCCAAGACCCTATCTACATACGCGCATAAGTCGGATATAGACCGGGAATAGTCAAACATGGAGAGCCTAGCATCGAAAAAGGGAACCTATCTTTTGCTAGAGACATGCTGGATATAGTATGGCACTTAAATGGTAAGTGTCATAAGTCTATCGTTATACATCAAGTTGAAAATTTTTGATGCTCGGATGCTTATTAAATCTGCATCGAATGAAAGAGAATTTGAGATTAAGAAGGACCTACTTACTGCAAATATCTAATGGGTCGGTAGATTGGGTTGCATACATTAGCTATATGCTTCAAAGTCATCAACTTGCTAACATTACTGTATGCAGTCCGAACTCGACCTTGTGTAGCCTCATGCTCATGTCTGGATATGCAACGCGGACTGCCGTAGCCGTGCAATGAGAAGGGACAAATTAGCAGGTGGCACAGTTCCGTTTTGGCATTCAGAGTCAATGAACCACATGGCGATTACACGTGGAACTAGAGCCTATTGGTCCTAGTTTGATTCCTCAACGTGCTATGCAGTATCGCGCATCGATAGTAGCCTGTGTGAATTATTACAGGTCGCTAATAGGACGTCTTAATTATCCTGGTGTCATCGGTATCAGGGTGATAATGTAGGTTGGGTGGAGACCTTTGGATCTGGGTTGTATACACTACATGTTGTATCCAGGTTGTATACATACCTACCTACTTAACCGTACACCGTCAATTAGCTTGGCGGATAGTCGGGCAATACTAATAAATTCCTCTCTTGCCTCGGCTGACACGATATCAGATCAGTCGTGAGCACCGGATTCGGGATTCGCGTGGAGGAGGATGGAAAAGAATTGAAAAAGCCACCGGCTCGGATTTGGTAGCGAGAACTTGGAGATGGTTTTCTGTGGCGAGCTCGTCAGCTCCCTTTGTCGTTTATTGATGGCTGACAAGCGGCAGCGATCACGTCCATAAGGCAGGTTAGTACGATGTGGCGGTGGCACGAACAATTATGCACTCAGACTTTCATCGCTTCGTTTCTGCGCCTGCAATATTAAAGCACACAGTGCTAGGATGGGTTGGCTTTACGGTTTTTTTTCGATCCTCGTCGAGTCACTCTAACCCTGAACAAGCCTAGATCGTCAAAGGAAAAGGAGTGTTGCTGCAGAAAGTCAACCGTAATAAGTGAGGGGTGGAACAATAATGGTTGGTGAAAGCCATCCCTGAAAGCACGTGCAGATCTGTTGGTCTGCCAAATGCGTTGGACAAATCGGGCCACCTGGAGAAAAAACATGCTGGGCATAACTATGAGCGGAGTTAAGTCACATTGAGGTGGAGACAGGAAAGGCCCCTTAGCCATTAACGAAGTAGTATGGCAGCAAGGGGTACCTGGCTTGGGGCAGTTGTCGTCAGGAGGCCGGTGGGCATTATTACATAGTACCGTGAAGGAACATGAGTTTGCAAGCAGAGAGGAACACCTACCTTAGGTAGGTATGCTACTTATTCGAAAACTTTCCAGCCACTCCATGTTGATATTGCATAGTGATATTGCATTAGGTACGTAGTTACCTTCCTTACCTGTATATTAGGTACTCTAGATCATAGGTAGTAAACCTTCTATTCCCAAATATCATAGATATTAAAGTGTTCTTTTCATACTTATTAACTCCTATACTATTCCACCGAAATTCGACTATACTTTAGATAATACTTTATGAGGTAGGTATCTAATACCACCCTCTATGTGTTACCGCACAAGATCGAAGCATCGTTTATTTCTGTCCCTAATATGCTTCCGGAAGAAGCCCGCGCGGTAACGTGGTGTGGCCATGCTGTTTCGCTTTATACCTACCTACATATGTCTTACCTGTATATTCTTTGCGCCTATTTAACAATGTTTATCAGAAGACTCCGAGATATGTATCATTCGAGATATGTATCGACAAGAGTATACATGTTTGATATAATAGTCTAGTTGTACCTTAACTAAACTAAAGACATCTTTCTGAGCAGCCGCATTTGCACTTTGTAAGTAAGATCATTACTAAGATGGTAATCCTTTTGGCCACCACACGATGAATGTTACCGTATTTTCGACGACTATATATATCATTAAATATGCAAATAAATCAATTATACTTGCTGTTAGTATAAGTAATATATATGAGCCTCTACTATAAAAGATAGTTGAAATATTATAAGAGGTACCTAATAACTATATTACTGGATTTTAACTAGTTACCTAAAGTACAAAAGTTAGTGCATGTAGAGAAAAGAAGGTTACCAAAGGTACAAGTTTAAATATGTTACGTTGATTCACATAACCCTTGTTGCTTCGAAATGTACTAAAAAAATTGAATATACTACATGTATCTGAACTTTCAAACCAAGATTGTTTGGTGCCTCGTGGCCGCTTCGGCAGTGTAACTACCTAGTAATCGTGGCCTGGCAGTGTGCATGTACAAATTAATTAATATTAGGTCTAGGTACGTACATAAGAAGAAGAAGGAGAAAAAAAAAGCAATGGTCGTGTGAATGGCTGTTGCATGCTGATGTGGTACCTACTTGTAGGTACCTTTCCCCCAATCAACATAGGCACATATATTAGCTCCTCTCTAACAAACGTGCTTATTCCTCCACCGCACATGGCGAGCATGGCAAGCCGCAAATGACGGGGATTTCCAACTTCGAATGGCAGGTGGCAGTCCACTTAATAAATGCACTAAAATATAATACCCACACCACAAATAACCAATTGATTCCATCCAAAATTCTTCACTAGGTTGATTCATCAGACCCGGATCCGAAAGCGGGCATGCTCGGGTTTCAAATTCAAATGCAGCTCGTCCAAAACCGAAGATGCTGTAAACCGTCCGTCCTAGCCGTCCATACACGTCTTAAAAAGGGATCGGGAAATTTTCCAGAAGCATTGTCCACGTTTTAAGAGGCTCGCAGTTATTAAATTTGACACACGGACCGTGTGACTATTCCGAGAAATTTTCTCTATTGTTCATGTTGTCAGGGGTTAAAAATCTACCTATCGTTGTGCCTAATGTACCTAACATGCTATTAACATCTTACCTGGTACCTAGTCCTGGGAAACGACATGGGGGGAAGACCTGATGCCATCATACCGCTGTACCGCTGAATTGCAGTACGTCGCGTGTACCTAGGTACGTACGCCGACAGCGCCTGAGAAGCCGACCACAGGCTCCCTATGACAGTATGGCCCACCGACTTACAAGGGTTAACTCTAGCGTTAGGTGCTAATGTTAGACCCTCTAGAACGCTACCTACCTAAGGTTTAGGTAGGAGGTACTAGTAGAATGAGGTAGGTATCTAGTGTAGATGACTGGTTTTGCGAGCAGGTACATGGTGGTGCAATCTATTTTTGTACCGGGTACTCGAACCTCGCCACTGATCTCAAGCTGTTCTCAAGTTCCCTGCACCTTGCGCATATGTAACGCTGTCGCCTACCCACCTAATCTAAACTGGGTACCTATAGCATGTGCACCCACCCGTTAGGCAAATGGCTAGAGATTCAAAGTTAGGTAGGTCTGGTCTTGTACCTGGGGCTTCCTAAGGTACTTGTTTGATTTAGAGAACTGGAGCTGATTTGCATGGATGTGCATGGATTTTACATGGTACCTCTGTATAGTTTTGGATGTATCCTTCTAGGTACCATTTCCATCTACTACCACTTCTACCCTTCTACCTACTACCTCCTACTACCACCCCCGTCCCGCTTCTCAATCATTTCCATTTTATGCCTTCAACTTGAACTCCACTCCCTCCCTCTCCCTCTCCTCTCTTCCGCACTATTTCAAAGTCTCCTCAGTTGGATCCAAGCAACTTATATCATCCTCATGCTATTATCTGGCTCGCTTATGCAACCGTAAAAGGACCCCGTCTGTTTTCCCCGTCTCGATGGTAATATAGGTTGATGGCTGCAATTTCTCAAAACTCTCAAACGACATCGCTTCCTATACACGACCACGAGCCTCGCCAGCTACGATCCCACTCAAATTCGAATAGTGACGCCGCGGTGTTAACTGAACACAAAAAACCAATCCCCGCTACCATTAGAAAAGTATACTCGAACGGCCCTGTTGAATCTACCACTGACGGTTTTGTATCGAACAATTTCCGCCACCACCAAGTTACTGCGTCGACTGGTTCTATTCTCGGCGTTGCAAAAAATCCTAAGCCTGGAGGGTTGTTTGCTCGTGCTGCCGCAGCAATTGACAAGATTTCGGAGCCTACCATTCGCAGCCGCTCGTCTGCCTCGACTCTGAGTCGTTTGTCGGTGGTATTAGATTCTACTAGCGGCGAGAACTCAAATTCGGAGAAATCGAGAATCCGTAGCTTCTCCGGTAACTCATCCGGTTCTTACACCCAGTCTCCTAGCCTAACCAAGCGGGCGAGTCAGTTATCATTGAGGGATCCTATCTCGAAACCGTATTCTGAGACCGACGCAACCCGACCTCCACCCATCATATTGTCTGGTTCAGAGAACAAAATGCATCAAACGTCTTCGAGACTGCTCCGCATGACGGACGACGACCGTCCGTTCACCAAAGTAAGTTGCACTCGCTGAACGTTCGTAGTTATTACCTCTAGCAGGGAATAACTTCCGTTCTTGTATTCTATATTCTGGTTTAAAATTGTATCATTGCCTACTACACCATAACATACATGCTTCTATTGTTACATACTAATAACCTCGAAGGATTTCAAAGACCTGTTCTCAACGCTAATCGTCAGCTTGCTTCCGCTTTCTGCTCACCGAGTGCGGCTAACTCGAATTGAGCATACCTTCCTATCAGAAGATGCGATCAATAATTTGGGCTCGTTGAAATTTTCCCAATCAAACCGCATGCCTGATCCAAAGGATCCGTCTCGTATCGTAACGACGACTACAACGACCACCTTCTCCATGGCAAAGGACATGGCTAGGTCAATATGTCAACGGTTTCTTGATGCTCGTTTCATCGAATCAGCTGACGGCAAAATGCAACAAGTTTATACAATGAAGGGCTCCGTATGGAAGCTAACACCAAAGGGCGTTTGCGTTTTGGATCGTTTCTGTTCGAGAAACGGTATACAGCAAAGGCAAATTAGTGACCTTATTGCCCTTGGAATGAGCTATCTATGTATCCTGGAACGGGATACGCAAACTGATAAGTTGGTAATGGACAGAGGAACAATGGAAGTCATCTTCAGGAGGATGATAGGTACAAATGGGTTAAACGTCAAGTCAAGTATTGGTGTCGCCGACTCGGACTCGTTAAGCGATTACCGGGATGGCCTTACTGGTGTCAAGATGGCTAGTGAGCGCAAAATTAATGGGAGGACATACAAAGATACGTTCACCGGGAAAGCGTGCTCGGATTGGTTGATGGATTGTTGTACTACGGTTGACCGCAGGGAGACTTATGAAATGGGCACTCTATTCGTTCAATACGATCTAATGGAGTCTGTACAACAAGATCGGGTTTATATGGCTTCTCAACCTGGTGCTGTTTCATTCCAACCCACCAAGACCGCCATCTACCAGCTTACTGCCAAGGGAAGAGATATTATCAACGGCAGTTCAGGAAGAGGCCGTTCATCTGAGAGCGAAGGGCTTGCATCATCGCGTACAGGTATCGCCAGAGACTCCAACACCCAGCGTCTTGATAAAATCTTGAGTGATGCTGCTTTGCGCCTCCTGTTCCGGGAGAACCTACGGGAAACTCACTGCGAGGAGAATCTATCATTTTACTTGGATGTGGATGACTTCGTGAAATCTTGTCGCACAGCAATCAAACTGGCTACAAAGACCCCTAGCGCAACGTCAATGGACGGGATTAAGGAAATCATGGCTCAAGCATACGGCATCTACAATGCGTTTTTAGCGCCAGGCTCGCCTTGTGAGCTGAATATCGATCACCAACTGCGGAACAATCTTGCTACTCGCATGACAAAAGCAGTAGGACAAGACGTAGCAATGATTGACACGTTGCTAGAGGTTACGACCCTCTTTGAAGATGCTCAAAATGCTGTCTTCAAGTTGATGGCCAGTGTAAGTACTAGCTAGTCGAGCTCAACTGTATTTCGCCAATTACTGACCTTTGTCTTAGGATTCCGTCCCCAAGTTTTTGCGCAACGCGAAATACGAACATACACTGAAGAATTACGATTTCGATGCGATTGTTGTTGGAGGTCGCGCGCCGGAACGCAGCCGAAGTCAATCTAACCGCAAGTAAAAACAAGACGAATTCGGACCATCTTCGAAATGCCCCGCGTTGAGTAGACGGCGTAATCCGCTTTTACGAAAACGGGGGACTTATCTATTCGATGTCAATCATCCATCATCTATTCTCTTTTTATTTTGCCTTAGCGACGTCATCATTTAGTGGCGTTTGATTGCAAAGACGTAATAACAATCTCCGACATCTGTTTCCCGGTTAAGATTTTCTTTGTTTACTCGGACGGCGTTGAGGATAAACTAGCATAGACATTATCGGCGTTCTGAACCGCACCATATTGAGTGGCTCATCTGCATTTTATCCGTAAAGCGCAAAAGGGGTGGGAAAATTCGCCAGAGTATATAAGGAGGCTTTTGGTACGAGATATGGACTAACTACTGCGCAAGACGATTCCCATCGGCTATCCATCTGCACAGCGGAAAGCTCGGGGTGCGTCAATGAGCAAGTGAACTAGGGCCGACGATGTTAGGAAGTATTATGTCGCAGTTCTAGAGTTTATAATGATCACAGCGTTTTCTAGGGATAGAGAGGGTGGTCTTGGGGTTTTCCATAGCCCTATATCACCGGAGCATTTATAAGTCGCAACAACAATGAGCAGTCGTGGACGCGTTTTTCGGCCAAACTGCCGGCACCCTGTACATAAAATTGGCTAGACTAAAGCTGGCAAGCTACCCGCTGCGGTGCTCAAAAATGAAAATCAAATTTTGAAGTAGGAAGATTCTACTCAGTGAAACCAATTGGAACGTGAGCCAATACGTATACATGGGTTGTTCTCAGTTGCAGTCGTCCCTCCGAGCTTAAGGGGGAATGGAATGAGGTCGAAATCGAAGCGGGCTTGGATCGCGGTGTCGGATGCATTCCAAGAGACGAATCCAAGACACGAGGGGGAGGAATACAACGACTGCTTTTGTTTTTGTCTCTGCTTCTGCAACAAATCTATTGGTGGCTGACGAGTATTGCGTGTCTAATTACAGATTCTCCCGAGCTAAGTCAGCGCCCTTTGTTCCCCTTCTCCCTGGGCTCTTTAAAGATCGCCTCGTCCCCTCGCCTAGCTCATGAATTTCCCCTGAACTTTTCTCATCCCATCCACATACGCTCGCTCGTTTCCTCGTCGTTCGTTTAACTGTTGCGCTAGACACTCGCTCTTAAAGCCCTCGCCTTAAGAGATTGTGGAAAATCCTTCTATTCGTGAAAGACACTTAATATAATACTGCCTCAGTACCACACCTAGTTCTCTCCGAATCTACCGCATCAGCACCTACGAAGATGTACCACAAGACTGCTGCTGTCTTTGGCTTGGTTGCCGTGACTGGCGCCGCTGCTTCCACCGCCGGTACCGCTGGGGGATACCCTGCTTACCCCGTCAACAACACCGCCCCGACCTCCGTCTGGCAGTACTACAACACTACTGTCCCGACCACCGTCGTAGTGCCCCAGTTCACCACCGTCTGCCCCGAGGCTACGACCATGACCTACAACGGCATCCAGTACACTGTTACTAAGGGCCAGACGGTCACCGTTACGGACTGCCCTTGCACTATCACCACCGTAAGTAGCACATATCTCCTCCTTTCCCACTCTCCTCCCTCTCCTAAAAAAAAAACACATACATACCTCCATACCTCCATATACGCAATTATACCTACGTAATCTAACTCTTCATCTTCTTCAAAGGCCGTCCACACCCTGACCTCCTCCCTCTGCCCTCCCGGCGTCACCCCCGCCGTCGTCGTCCCCGCCGTCTCCACCGGCATGACGTACCCCGGCGAGACGGCTGCCCCCGGCACCCCCGCCGCGCCGGGCACCCCCAACCACCCCGCCCCCGCCCAAGGTGGTTCTCCCCCGGCCGTCGGCACCAGCGGCGCGGCGCCCGTCGCCAACAACCCTTCCAACACGCCGAACGCGCCCGCCGGTACCGCCGGCTACACCCCGTCCCCGGTCCCGTCGGGCATCGTGGTCTCCGGCGCCGCCGGCAGCTCGGGCTTCGCGGCCGCGCTGTTCGGCGCTCTGTTGGGTCTTGCCGTTTTGTAAAGGACGAACGGAACCGAACGATCGATCGGGCATGCTGCTAGGCGTTGGTCTGTCCTAGCTTCTCTACTTCTACGAAGAAAGGGGTTTAACACTGGCCTGTGTGTGTGTGTGTGTGTATGTGTGTGTGGCACGCTTGAAAGAAAGAAAGAAAGAAAGAGAGGCCAAGAAAAGAAATGATCAGTTATCGAGGAAACGAACGGGCCGTAGAGTTCTCCCCGCGTCGTTCGCACAAAATCAGGAATATCATGTCTATTTTCTTTTCCTCTCCTTTTTTTCCAGACACTTACTCTATCAGAGAAAATTTCCTTTGTTATTTATTTATCATCTACTACCGGTTTCTTTTCTCTTGTTGTTGTGTATTGTATTTGCGTGGGAAAGGGGGAAAAAAAAAGGCAGGGTAGAGAGATTTAGGGGGGGAGGGCTATATGGACGGATAGGTTGGTATAGATTGGAATTGGAACTGGAAAACGGGGCGTTGTTGCTGGTTTCTCTTCTGTTCGCTTAGGTCTGTACAGTACGCCTCGAAAATCCTTGACCTGGGTCTCGGGGCTCAATCCTAATATACTTACGTTCCTTCAATACTGTCCTGACTGACTATCGTGTGTGCCATGGCCATTCCTCCATTTTCCCCTCGCGTATCTTCGCCCTGCCCTTAGTTTGGCTCAAGCTCCTATTTAGTCTCCGCGGAACTCTCAAACTCATTTTGATCATAGCTTTTTTTTTTTTTTTTTTTTTTTTTTTAGGTTCATTAATGTTGTCTGAATACCTGGGGGTAATCGGCATTGTGTCAAATTTATTCCATATCAATACATTAATTACTCACCCATCTGAGAATCCCTCTCAAAACCCTTACGACTGCGTCTTTCTTATCCTTACTCCGGCCATTATGAATGCCTTTTCTCTTGAACACTCATCTAGCATATCCGCAATGAGCATATAAGATTAAGTGGTGGGCTGAATACACTCATGGAATCATTTTCATTAAGCTGTTCCAGCTCTATGCTACCAAGGCCTCGCTATACTCAAGCAGACATCTTTTGTTCATATGATTTTGCTGTGCAACTCTTAACCCTAACGCCGGCAATTTGTAGTGGACCGTTCCCTGGTCACTTCTCGGTATGAAGCAATGTCATCATCCCCTGCGTCTAGTGGTACAGAAAAAGGGCGGAATACAAAACCGGTCTGTGGTTCTTATCGGATCCGTATCGCAGACCAGGTATTGTGAGTATTAAGGGTATGTTAGCCGTACTGCACTATGGCTTCGGCTAAAGGCGCCGGCGTCTCTTCGGTGGCTTGATATAAAAGGGCAAGCACGGTTATCTACGTGCTTCGCATGTAACCTTATTCATATCGATGAAGGAGCCTGGTCTCGTCTCCAACCCTTGCTTCTCATGTTTCCCTCGATGGCCTTCCAGATATGCTCCACGATCTCGTGATCCCTCCACCGACTCGAATCAATCGTGTTATGAGCCGACTCCTTCCAGGGGTCTATGCCGATGCTCATTACTCTGTGTCCCCAGTTGCGAACAGACTCGGGGGGTTTCTCGTTTCGCCAACCGACGTAGATACCGGGTACGTGACGGAACAACTCGCTGGGGTTGCTCCACTTGTAATTCTTGAACTGCCAGCTCTGGCCGGTGGTGAAAACTGCAACCACCCGATTCCAGTATTCCGGCTTGAACTGTTCAGGACCTTCGACTAGAATAAACCTCATAGGTCGATTTGGGTCGATGTCCTTCATTAAGCGGTTGATATGCAGCATGCTTGCACCTGTGCTGGAACTAGCAGACAGCGAGTTAGGCGGGACATATTGGCCATTCTCGAGGAAAGACTTGATATTAGTCATGCGGAGGAGAGAGGAGGCGGAAGGCGAAAGTAGGATGATGGGATCGGGTCGTCTAGGTTTCTTGTGTGTGGCCAATGACGGATTATTGGATATGGCAGTGGGTAGAGCTTGTTGGGGCTTCTTGGACATGAAGGGCGCAGATAGCTTTCGAACATGTGAAAAGTCCTACGAAAACGTTAGCTTGTGTCTGATGAGGAGAAAGATAGCAAGATCTTACCGTAGGCTTGATCCCTCTAAGAACGCTGTTTCGGTCGCCCATCTTGCGCTCACTGTTATAGATAACAGCGAGTCTCGGGTCTAAGGTACCCTTTCCAGATCTCCCCAGCTTCGCACCAATTGCAGGAGCTGCGGCACCCTTGGAGGCAAGGGCTGCAGCAGCAGTAGAGGTCGAGCCATCCTTGTCTCCGGCCAGCGGCTTGATGTACTCGCACTCTTCGCTGGCTCCCTCGAGCCATGTGATAAGATCTAGCCGCTCAACAAAGGCAAGCATGCGGACCTGTCCCTTGTCTCCGAGCTCCTCGTTGAGCTTCGACACAGAGGCATTGTACTCGGGAATTGCGACCTCTCGCTTCAGCCAGGCGATGTAGATACTGCGCAGATCTACCAGGGTATCGTTGGATGTGAATCGGGTTTGGGTATCGATAGGAAGGGAGATGTGGGAGGGTGAGGAGAAGGTGAGATGCGTCGCTTGCGAAAGGGGAACTTCTTGCGCTGAGACGTCGCTGGACGCGGTTGGCAAGATTGCGCCGCCAGACGCGATAGACTGGCGGAGCAAAAGGAGCGGGTCTTGCTCGGTGGAAGCCATTGTTATTAGGCGACCTATTCAGGTCTATTACCGTTGATAATTGGTTACCGAAATTGATAGGATAATAAATGCTTGAACTCGAGGTTTGAAAGTTGAAAAGGAAGTTGAATGAAGCGTCACTTCAGCCTTGGACGGTTTGGAATTGAACGCGGATAAGGCTGGTTGATACCTTGGTACTTCCATTTAGCGCGAAGTCTAAATTCGTTTATAGTGATAATCGATACTGTATTGGTTTAACCTATATAGGTGTATATATACGGTATATACGGTGTAAAGCAGTGTAAAGCAGTGACTTTCCCATCTTTTCAACAACCTTTTGTACTTTTGCACCTTTTTCTCATGGTTTATATATGAAATTTAATCAGTTGTGAAGTTCCTAACGGAAATGTCTAAATTGACATATTTCAGGTGAGTAAAGAAGTGATTGTACTCCTTATAAGGTATTTTACTACTTACTACCTTAGGTACCTAGGTAGGCATACCCTGTTAATATCTACCTCTAACCCCTATTCAAGGTGTTTCCACTTCCCCGAGGATTGGCCTCTTTGAATTCATCCCATTCTCTAGCTTTCATAGTCTCAGCATCTGCCTTCTCCATATTATCTTCATCCGGTTCGGGCCTGTTAAAACTGGCTTCTCCACCACCTTCGATGATATTCCCTCGTCTTCGTTCTTCTTCCAGGTACTCGTCAATAGTCATAGTAGGGAGATTATGACCCGGACGGAATACCCCTCTCTGGAGCTCTTGCCGATTAGATGTGAGAGTGAATGGTCGTAGGGGCTTTCCCTGTTTGCTGAGAAGTGGACCCCCACCCGAGGACTGGAGACTGCTCAAAGGGGCGTCTAATCTATCCGAGTAACCATCATTATTTTGCGCTTCTCTGCGCCGCCTGTCGTCGTCTTCAACTGTTGCTGACTGCGACGTCAAGGGGCTTGGCGCTTGCGCTAATATTTCCGCCTCTCGGTTGATTCCCTCCAAGCCTTGAAACGCCATGTGGGTAAAGAAAGCAACGTTCGTAAGATAGAGCTCGCGAACAGCCTCTTCATCTCCCCCATCCTCTAGATATCGCGGAGAATTTCGCATATACTCTAGCTTCTTCTTCAACTCTTTTTCTGCCTTGAAATTAGCAATCTTGGCATTGCGCCGAGCTGCTGGATCCGAGGTAGATATGGTGGAGAAGGCAGAGGGATCTTCATTATATTCAGTGAACAGCTTGCTGTCCGATGGAGATAATATCGAGTAACTGTCGAGAAGGTGTAAAAACCTCTCATATGCTTCCCGGGTCGTGTTCAAAGCAGCCTTTCTTTCCATGGGTGATTGTGTTGAGATCTTCTGAACAAGCTCGGCTATGCGATAGTTGACCAGAAGGTACGGAAGGTCAGACGTAGCAATATCCTCGAGCCCTTCATTAGAACTGAATAGTGAGATCTTGTTAATTATCTGGTTGCATTCTTGATATAGCTTCAAAGCGTCGGCAAGATCCTGGCGATAAGTGGGAGAGCTCGTCTCATAAGTGCCTTCCAAAGCTGTTCGCTTCGATTCGGCAGCTTGGAAGACGGACTTCAAGGTCCTTGGCTCCTCACTCATTGCAACTTTGGATCGCCAATAATATAGGAAAGAGGTGGTGGAAGTTGGCAAGAAATGAGAGTTATCTATCCAACAAAAATATAGGTAAGCAGTTAGCGGTAATAAATTGTATGCCTCAGGTGAATTCAAGGCCCTTTACCGTTTGACAGATATATTCAATAACTCGCCGTGTCATTAGATGTTGGTAGGAGACAGGAGATTGGTGAACTGATTAAAGCAAAACGTCAGTTGCCGTCATAGCAGGGTTCTAAGTATGGACCTTAGCTTCAGGTAATCGACAGGTCGATTTGGTAGCTATGAAAAGTGGGCCACGGTCCCTTCAGATCAACTGGATAGGTAAATACCTAGACCTTAGCTACCTAGGTACTTATCCAATATTCCATTATCAGGTGTATTCTCAAATAGAATCACACCGAGTACTGTAACCACCTGATTGCATCTACCATCAATATCAATAGATTTATATATCTACTCTTTTCTTAACCTGACTATGGTTGTAGGATTAAACAAGCATTGACGGGAAAGCAAACCGTCAGATAATAAAGCTATTCGTTATCATACCTTACACCTAACCCATGTGTCTAGTATAAGTGAGGTAGAGCACGCCATCATTAACAAGCTACATGGTACATAATTGCGGCTAGGGCAAGGCTGTCTACTAGGTAGCTAAGGAGATATATGCCGTGTTGTGTTTGATATGATCGCAATTACCATTTCAATCATGCTTCCTGTTGTACCTACCTCATGCTGTGGAAGGCGCAAACGGCGTTATGTCACTCCCTAGATAAGGTATCGACGAGCCACCAAGTACTATGTACCTCCTACCTAAAGTGCATATAATTCATACAGGTAGGAGGTAGGTATCAGTTAGGGAAAGAGTGGTTTTCTTTGTCTTATCTATTCCAAGAGGTTGTTTCCTTGAAACTGCATATCTGAAACTAGCAATAGGGGAAGTCACGACTTGCGTCGAAGGCTGTTATTCCTGGTTCGTTGCAACACCTTTTATTTTCTATCATACTCTTTCCTCTTCTTTTTTGACACAATCACAACTCCCTACACAGGCACGCATATCCTTGATTACTACCTAGGTACCTAGGTCCTACCCATGATCCTACAAATGAAGGTCCTTGTGTAGATTATTCCATCAATCTAAAACGCCCGAATCATTCTATCCTCGTCCTCATAAAAAATGCCTCCGTCAGACTCTGGGTCAGATTCTGGCTCAGAGGACGATACTTCTACGTTGCCAGTCACTCAACCCCAAGCAAAAAGTAAGACGCTTGACAGCTTGAAGTTTTCCCAGTTCTTGAGAGATCAACAAGAGAAGATCTACAGCTCTATATCCAGCTCAGTTATTAGGGACGAAGATAAATCCACGAATCTGCTTGTGCGAGAGGCAGAGAGCGAAAAAATAATCTCTAGCCCAAGGGAATACCAAACTGAACTATTCGAAAGAGCTAAGCAGAAAAACATAATCGCCGTCCTGGATACTGGTATGACCTTCTGTTATAGATGTATGCCGTACGATTGGAGCCCTTACTGAGAAGTGTCTTAGGAACCGGAAAGACGCTTATTGCCGCTCTTCTCCTTCGCCATACCGTCGAGCAGGAATTAGAAGACAGATGCGCCGGCAAGCCGCCGAGAATATCATTCTTTTTGGTACCTCAATTCGACGCGTGTACTTCTCAAAATGTACTGACACATAAATACCTAGGTCGATAAAGTTGCCTTAGTTCTTCAGCAATATGAAGTTCTCAAGGCAAATCTTGATCATCCTGTCCAGCGATTTTATGGTGTCTCCGGGAACTCCATCTTAAATCACGACTTCTGGAAGGAGAAGACGAGTGAAGCTATGGTTATAGTTTGCACAGCCGAGATACTTCTCTCGTGTCTTCATCATGCTTTCATCAAGATGGAGGGCATCAACCTTCTAATATTTGATGAGGCTCACCATACCAAGAAGAATCATCCGTACGCTAGAATCATCAAAGAATTTTACGCAGCACTAGAGAAAGAACAGCAACGACGCCCACGAATTCTAGGTATGACTGCGTCCCCCGTTGACGCCAAAACAGACCCAACGTCTGCTGCCGCCAAACTCGAGGGCCTCTTGCATAGCGAGATAGCGACTGTAGCAGATATCTCAGTCTTTACGAAATCGTCTATAAGTCGGCCTACCGAGAATGTCATCGAGTTTGGTGTGACTCCAGAGCCCTTTGAAACACCACTTTGGCAGAAATTATATAAAGTGGTCGGGCACAATGATGCTCTGAAAAGATTATTCGTCTATTCCAGGGCTTGTACTGCAGAAATGGGTCGCTGGTGTGCAGACCGTGTGTGGAAACTATATTTAACCGAACAAGAAGCTCAGAGACTAGAAGCCAAGACAGAGAGGAATTTAATGTCCCGCAAAACACACATTCCTATGGCCATTCTCGACGCTGAGAGATCGGCAGTTCAAGACGCGTATAAAATACTAACGGACCATTCACTTCCCGAACCTCAACGAAGCCCCCTATACCTATCCAACAAAATCGAATCACTTCTTAGGGCTCTCCAGAAGCATTTAGATCCACTTAGGGACAAGTGCATCGTATTCGTAGAGCAACGCCTTACTGCATTGTTGTTGGCAGATCTTATCAAGCAACCGAGTTTAAATATGCTTGACATAAAAGCGGGCGTACTGGTAAGCCGGCCGGCTCTTAAATACGATAAGATTTACTAACAGTCCTGGAGTTAGGAGCAGGTACCGATTCTAGTGACTTGGGAATGACACTGAAGGAGCAGTTTATGACCATGCACCAATTCAGAAACGGCGGCTTAAATTGTATCTTTGCCACCAGCGTTGGCGAAGAAGGTATTGACATGCCTGACTGCAATATCATCATCCGATTTGACCTTTGCAAAACGATGATTCAGTACATCCAGTCGAGGGGTCGAGCTCGGCGCAAGGGCTCCAAATTCTTCCATATGGTCGAGTGCACCAATACCGCTCAATTACAGTCCATCTTTGACCATGAAGACAGCGAAGCAAGGTTGCGCAGATTTTATAATACATTATCTGAAGACCGGATTATTTCTGGAAATGATTATAACATTGACTATTTCCTATCCCAGGAGAGAAATCACCGTGTATACGTTGTGCCTTCGACACAAGCTAAGTTAACGTATAAAAGCAGTCTAACAATCTTGCTCAACTTTGTCTCAACGTTACCACGTCCTCTTGACACTGTCTATACGCCGGAATATATAATAAGGGCCATCGGCCGAGAATTCGAATGTGAAGTTCTTCTACCGGACACTTCTCCGATTAAAGGTGCAGTAGGGCGACGTGCAGATTCCAAGCAAGTTGCCAAGTGCTCAGCCGCTTTCGAGATGTGTCTGAAATTAAAGAAAAAGAAGTACCTCGACGACTACTTACAATCTACGTTTACGAAGAAGCTCCCCGCTATGCGTAATGCCCACCTGGCCATCAGTTCGAAGAAGCAATCCGATTATCCCATGCGGATAAAGCCCGAGATTTGGAATAGACGAGGCCCAACAGAGAGCTTATATGTGACAGTTCTAAAGCTCGCATCTCCAGAAGCAATGGCGAGGTTTTCGAGGCCTCTGGCTATTCTAACTAGGTATCCGCTCCCGCAAATAGCCAAATTTCCACTATTTTTCGACCATCAGCGTACCTCAGACGTGGAATGTATACCTCTTCCCCGTACCTTAAAGACAACGCCCGAAGATATTGAGAAAGTCAATGCATTCACCCTCAGGGTGTTCGATGATGTATTCAGTAAAGAGTACCGTTCGGAGCCAGAAATAATGCCTTATTTCTTTGCACCCCTTATATGCCCCCACAACTTCAATTTTACCAACACTTCTGTTGACATTCGCGCCTTAATCGACTGGGAATGTCTTTCTTTCACCCAAAGTACAGCAAAATACATTGAATTGGAAGATAGGCCAGACGACTTTTTCAAAGAACGATTTGTTATTGACCCTCACGATGGCTCGCGTAAATTCTATACGGTTTGCCGTCGTCACGACCTCAAGCCGACAGACCCAGCACCGCCGGGTGCTTGCAAGAATCAGGCTGGTATGAAAGCTACTCGAAACGCGCCCAACGATATTTGGAATTTCAGTATTAGCTTGTGGTCTAAATCACGTTCTAGATTAACAATTCGGCACGACCTGCCTGTCATAGAGGCCGAGTATATTCCACTGCGACGGAATCTCCTCGATGAACTAGACAAATCTTATGATATGGAACGAAAGTGTTTCCTCGTCTTTGAAACCTTGAAATTATCTGTCGTAAGTTCCTCTGACCACCCGCGTTGTGTTTTGTCAAGTCTAACCAACTAAGCTACCGGTCGATGTGGTTGCCATGGCTTACAATCTACCTGCAATAATATACCGACTTGAAACTAATCTGATTGTACTGGAAGCTTGCAAGTCTCTGGCCTTAGACATACGTCCCGACCTTGCTCTCGAGGCGATGACCAAAGATAGCGACAACACAGAAGAGCATTCGGAAGAGCAGATAAATCTTCAGCGAGGCATGGGGACAAATTACGAGCGTCTTGAATTTCTTGGTGATTCGTTCTTAAAGATGAGCACAACAATTGCTCTGTTCTCCCGGATCCCTGATAGCGACGAATTTCAGTACCACGTCGACCGCATGCTACTAATTTGCAACAAGAACCTCTTTAACAACGCGCTTGACCTGGGGTTACAAGAGTCAATTCGATCTAAAGGTTTCAACAGACGGGCGTGGTATCCTGATGGGCTTGTTTTACTGAAGGGAAAGCAGAATACTAGCCTCAGGGCAAAGGACGACAAAGGAACCCATATGCTCGGGGACAAGTCAATTGCTGATGTATGCGAGGCGCTAATTGGGGCAGCTTACTTGACGACGTATGAACAGCATAACTTCGACATGGCTATCCAGGCCGTTAGCAAGTTCGTCAATCATCAAAATCATAAGCTGATGAAGTACGAAGATTATTACGCAGAGTATAACATCCCTGAGTGGCAAAGCGCCGAGTCAACGGCAGTTCAACGTGAAGTGGCTAGGCAGATCGAAAAGAAGCTTGGTTACAAATTTACCTATCCCCGTTTACTACGCAGTGCATTTATGCACCCGTCATACGGTACTATGTACGAGCGCATCCCAAACTACCAGCGATTGGAGTTTCTCGGAGATGCGCTACTCGACATGATCTGTGTTGACTTCCTCTTCCATCGGTATCCAAATGCGGATCCCCAATGGCTGACCGAACACAAGATGGCGATGGTATCAAATCAATTTCTGGGCTGCCTCTGTGTCTCCCTTGGCCTACAAACGCACATGCTCTCCGTGTCTGGAGGGTTACAGAGAGAAATCACGGAATACGTGGCTGTTATAACAGAAGCCCAGCGGATAGCAGAAGAGGAGGCCGAATCGGCCAACCTCGGACGCGCTTCTTATGCAAAGAATTTCTGGGTTGAGGTTCAAAAGCCGCCTAAGTCACTCCCTGATATTGTGGAGGCGTACGTTGGTGCTCTTTTTGTCGACAGCAAGTACGACTACAGTCAAGTCCAGCGATTCTTCAACACACACATGCGACCATACTTCGAGGATATGCACATCTACGATACGTTCGCTAACCGACACCCTGTGACTTTCTTAGCGAACATGTTGCAGCTTCACTTCCACTGTGCGAACTGGCGCCTTATGATCGAAGAAATTTCCGGCGAGAGCAGTCCATTAGGCCACGCACAGGTACTATGCGGCGTCATAATTCACGGTCAAGTCCGAGAGCACGCCGTCGCTGCCAGTGGCCGTTACGCCAAGATTGCGGCGGCTAAGAAGATTATGAGTACTTTATTAGAGGTAAGCGTGGAGGAGTACAAGCAGAGATTTGGATGTAGCTGCTCCCCTGAGGAAGTTGAGGCTTCGGGTATCCAAGAGCATGCTACAGCTGTTTGAGGAGAAATCAGGGGAGATATACTTCACGGGTGTTTTGCAATGCTGGTTACTAGGTAGTTCACGTTTCGTTCGCTATCTTGTGGTACGTGTAGATAGAGATTGCGCTATAGTTCTGGCTCTAAAATCGATAGTTCGAGATGAACTTAGATTGATTGTCTAGTAGTAAATAATATTATTGCGGTGCCCTCATCGAATTTATTCCTTTTAGTGGGAGGGAATGCAACACAGTCGTCCATCACAGGCTTCTCTGTCAAGAAGAGGCATTCCTTGTTTCATAAAGTATAGGTACCTAAGGTACCTACCATTTTCGCGCGTATCTCCCAACCATGTCTCAGCTACCCGTTCCCACCACGCGAACTTCCGAGGTCTTCACAAATGTAGACTTTACACAGGCGACTTCTAAAAAAAAAAAAAAAAAAAAAGCGAACAGCACCGCTATCGTTGGCATCTTTTAAAAAGGGATAATGTATTATGTCTTTTGCCAAGTCGGGATGATATCTCAACCACCTAACCAGACATAACCTAACGCAAGTGCTGTTTGCCTTAGTACCTACAATAGAATCCTGCCTCGACTATGACAACCATGTAAGGTACAAGACAACCCCCTTTCCCATTGGGATCTACCATGTATTAGTAGATCCGTCCGTCTGTTCATTCACCCTAGGTATTTTATCCTATCTTATCCTGTCAACGGCACTCTGGGGGTATAAAATAGGGCTCAAGCCTCGCCGGGCGTACAGTGCCACATAACTCAACTTAACTTCATCGCCGTTTGCGCCAAACAGTTTTCTAAAACATGATAAACCATCATTACAATCGTATGCATAACGTGGGAAATTATGCTGGTGCCTCGCGGCCTTCGTGGTGAGGCATGAAAAGGGACAACAGATATTATGAATCTCTTGCCGCATGCCTATCCAACGTTTTATTTATCGCTTGCTTCTTAGCCAACTCCTATTTTGGATCTAGGCGGGTTTCAAAACCCAATATCTGAATGATCATCAAGCTCGATTCTAGGGATGCGGAAATCAGGCGCTTTGCCCTTTCCCATCGACTTGCGTAACGAGGCGCTGCTTGCCCTTTGTTTCGACTTGGCTTCCCTTAGCAGCCGCGCAACCACAGCTGTGTCGGGCAAGTCATCATCATCGTCATCCTCGAACAGTCGGGCAGTGGTTCCATAGTGCCGTATATCATCGCAAGAGCTATATCGGTGCTCGCTTGGGCGCTTGAAGGGAATATCAAAATTCAGTTCGTCCTCAGACTCGTTTTCGGGCTCCGAATCATGACCCCGTTCAGAATCAGTATAGTCAAATTTTGGTACCTGCAAGCGAGACGACCTAGCTAGAGGCTTATGCTTCGAAGATGAGGCTGAGTATTGGGAACTAAAGGTAGAAGAAAGTGCATCCTCAAACTTAGTAGAGCTAAAAGAATTTAGATGAAAGGGATCCTTGGGGGCCAAAAAAGTTTGTGATGGCTGAGATCGCTTCAGTTTATTAGACTTCGCCGTCACATCTGGCGAAGCCGGGAGTCCTGGTAGTTGAGCGCCTTCTAGCCCGTAACCCTGGAAGAGAAGATCTTTCTCAAATTCCCCTGCAGAACGCTTAGGAGCGTCAAAAGAGTCAACCGAAGAGGCATCCTCGTCGACAACGAAATTCGTCGATGGTTCTTGTCGACTGAAGTTGAGAAGAGATCCTACCAACATTTCAGGGCCAATATCGCAATACGAAGGCTCCGGGGCATCAACTTCTGTATCATTATCCAGTGCTACGCAGTTTTCTCCAGGTGAACAAGCCGACTCATCTGGCCCAGCGGCCTCGGGTAGCGACACGCGAGGGGCAAGATCAACTGAAGTGTTAGTAGTATGACCGGACTGAGGTCTGAATGGATTCGAGCTCAATGTTGAACCTGCCGTCTCGGAATTCAATGACGAACGACGAATACTGCTGCCTCGTTCAGGAATTATATCTTCAATCTCGGATTGTTTAAGACTTTTTAGAGATCTGGAGACAATACTTCCGTTTCCAAAGCGACGGTTTAATCCGTCTTGGTCACTAGCTTGACCGATGATTGTTTTTGGGTCTAGACAAATTGTTAGGAAACTGGATATATGGTTTTAAAACGGGCAAAGGTGGTTCACTAACTGATTACCGCTGGAAATGTCAACTCGGACGGTGAGTTATTAAAGTCAGCTATGGGCCCGCGGCAGCGCTTCGGTGAATTGTGACTGTTTTTTCTGTACGGATCCTCAACACTCGGTGAGCTTGGCGAGTAACTCTCGGTAACTAGTTCGCCACGGTAGGGCAAATGGAGAGTCCTTAGGCTCGCCGTCTTTGACGGTGGCTTATTGATAGTCGACGATGTGTGTGATATGGTTCTGCGCTGAGGAGAGTCTGAGAGAGATCGAGGTTGATCGGTTTTGACAGATCGGGGCGGGTTAAAACTGGGGTTTGCGTTGTAGGAAAGATCGCTATCAGATTCTTGTCTTTGCATAGATATCTTTCGAGATAAGGTTGAGTGCGCCCGGTTACCCCTCAGGTCTAAATCCACAGACTGATCATACTCGAAATCTTCCCAGATAGCCGCACGAGCTAGCTCTCGAAGGGACTCGGGAAAGTAGTCCGATCCTTGCCCCTTGACTCTCCTTCCCGTGGAAGCGCTACCTGGTCGCTCTATCGAAGCCGAAGTAGCGTATGAATGTAAGGAACTCCGACGAGGAGGCTTTTCGGTCAGTGCTGTTTCACTCGCTGGGTCATCTTCGTATGCGCGCAATGATAGCGTGGCAGGTGATGCGGCCCGAACGCTAGCAGTATTTGACTTGGTCTTCGAGCCGTATCCCGTGGACTTCCTTTTCCTTGACGAACGGGGCCTTTCACGCTCGCCCTCACCACCTCGAATGCTTGGGGCTGAATTCTTTCTGAAGAATTCTCCAGCTTGCGGTGAGTTGAGGTTGGATCCATTCTCGCTGGTGTTGCGATCCGCGACATCCTCATCGTAATCCTTAGTACCGGTAGCCTTCACGCGACCAAAAAAGTCTAACGGCTTAATAAATGATTGAGCTTCCAGTAGGTCAACAAACCTTCGTGTTGATTCCGAGTCGGCACTAAAAACTGAAGAATTACGGTCACGAGGAAAACTTGGTGATGGCACGCTATGGATGGACCTGGTGGCTGTGCTTTCTTCGTTTCGCTCGGTTGATACTTTTGGCGGAAGCTTGTAGGGACGGTGTCGCTTTTTAGGCGGTTCTCTTAATGGCTTTAATGAAGTTCCTCGGGATCTTGGCCGGGACGAACCTCCAGGTGATTGGGTAGGAGCGGTATTGGGACGGTCGAGAACCCGAGGAACTATGGGAGGCGGTGCGGAATTGTCGTTGAAACTGTCATTGAAATAACCGTCACTCGCAAGATGTGGATGAGATTTCTGGAACCTCTCCAAAATGCTGGGTCCATTGCCAATGACCGGATAGGTGCCTTGAGTGAGATAGGTCAGCTCGGAGATTTAAAACCAGATTGCTGGGATGGAGACTCGGCTCATACCGCGGATTGGAGGGATTGCGGCTACAGTCTCGTGGTAAGCTTGCGCCTTAAGATCATTATCATTGTTCAGGTTATTGGTAGATTTTCTGGATAGAAAACTCAACCAGCCCATCTTGAATGTCGAGTCGTGTTGAGAGATATTCGTATGAAAGAGAAGTGAAAGCCAGTTTAACAATACCCGTAAAATATTCGACCCTTACTTCTCTTATCTCCGTAATTATCTTTTAAGGACTCGGGCCTCCATTAGGATCAAGCAGAGAAATAACTGCTATTGCCGCCACCACATAATATGAATTAGAGAAGTGAAGAAATACGGGAAAACAAAGACGGGGAAAGCACCCAAAAAGAAGAGAGAAGAAAAGAAAAGAAGGAAGAAAAGCTTGAAGAGCGAGGGAGCGTATGTAAAAGAGAATAATAATTGTAAAAGGATGAGTCGAGACGCATTAAACAGGGTGATGCAAGGGTAGGTACCTAAGGTAACCCAGATCGATAACTTTAAAGCCGAAAGAAGATGACGACCTCACACCTCACACCTTACACTTCACAACTTTAGTAGTTGTATTTCTTAGGAGTGGGTGTAGGGCTGTTAGGTTTTGTAAGTTTTTAATTATACCTGTACTAATCTTAGGCCAGTTAAGTAGGAGCTTAAGCACCTAAGGTAAATTACTTAGTAATAAGTACCTGAACTACCTAATCTATAGCGACATTATGCACCTCCCTCGTACCTTGCGTTTGTAAGTGCATTGCTTCCAAGGTTCCTTCTTTTTTTTTCACGATGGTCCATGGTGACCCACTTTACTCCTTTGAAGATACCCCCACAAGTTCCCCATTCAATTGTCCTATGGAAACCTATTGGTTCCCGGCACACGGATAGTTACGAAACCACGGATTGCACATAGAGGTACCTACCTAAGGGCCATTGACCAGTGCAACTAGCCGTTTATCGCCCGAGCGATGCTCTGTATGCTGTTTGTAAACAACATCCCTCCTAAAGTCGGGCATATATCATATCGCTAATACGCTAAAACGCTAATACCTCTATGATCTACACAAAACTTGACGGTTCATTTACCTTATGGCCGAAAGGATACCTGCTAGTACACATGCTAATCATTCCGTCTACGCGTAGCCAACCTAATTTAGGAAGTACCTCCTTGTATTACAGGACTTGGTTCAATGACAAGGTCCAAGATGCTGGGGTGTAGGTACCTAGGTATTTAGATTCAGAGAAAGGAGGGATCTGTACATAGTAGCGTCATCATCCTTGTAAACTCTGCAGTGTACTATTAAACAAACGCTCGAATTCTTCTCAGAAGTGGTTTAGCTGAAGAAGACGTAAAGTTTCGTATATGCCGACAGTTAACCATATTTCCGTGTGCTATGGTTGTTGTCTTTACCATACCTGGTCTAAATCATACCTGGTCTAAATAGTTCCAAGCACCTAGCCCTCTGCACGGTAATTTTAATGAGGCATAATCCGGCGACCTGTGCTCTCGGCCCGTTTGTTTTCTCTATCAACTTGCTTTTTTCGGCCTACTTGTACCCTAGGTTTTCAATTTTCAGCTGACAATCAAACGCCAACTACATGACGATGCGAAGGGAAAAACCTACTCACAACACAACACCAAGAGATATCGTGATTCGTACCGTCTCATTGTTCTAATGCTAGATAGTCTATACGTTAGGCTCTAGACTCGGTGAACCCGAGGTGTTACTATGTACTATGGCCTCTAATGCAGAACAATGGATTCTATTCTCTGCTAACTAGTCTCTAAGAACCCCCTGAGTTAAGTTACCTAGCTGCCTTTAGATTGATATCTGGTACAACACGTAAATCTAAGCGAAATATTATTAGACCAATAAGATCAAAGCAAGCATCGATAACCCCAGAATCCAAATGTCTACTACCTAATGTAACACATCTTTGGAAGGTAAGGTATCTATTGTACCATACCCTTGGGATGGATCCCTCTACTCGGAGGGGTTGTTCCGAGTAACCGCTGTTGGCATGGAATGTCTCAACCGAATAAACAATTTGTTCTCCCAACAGCTTATTTCAAGTGGATGACTTCGAGCAATCACTGAGGCTTTTCTTCAAGTCGCAACATCAGGTGGTGTCTTGTCAAACATGAAAATGTCTTAAAGGGTGAGACACGGGTTTAACCTCAGATAAACGAGCCAGACCGCAAAATTTCCCCGTTTGCCATGGATCCTAAGCTACCTAGGTAGGGATATTATCGCAGCTTCCACGTGGACTGCGACGCCAGGACGCCCGGTACATGGTTACCTAGCTCTAGCGCGTGGTCACATTAGACTCATGTTGGCCTCAAGGCTCAAGGAAGCATGCAAGGTACCAGGTATGTAGGTACTACATGATAGGATACCCCAAGTCCACTGGCTGGTATTATTTAATTTATACCTCAGATCCGATTTTGTACATAGTCGCTTGCTACGTTGAACGCTATCGAATCGTTTTTGGAAAATCCCCGAGGGATGTGTTATTCCAACTTCAAAGCAGGATACAAGCACAAGAGAACCTTGACGCTTCTAGTACAGGTACAATAAAGTTCAGGTCCCTTAGTAAGATTGCATTAGGTATAGATTAAGTAGTAGGAATAGGTATTCTTTAAGTAAGTAGTTTCCGTGGTTCGCTGATCTTACTATGTACTAAATGCACGGATAGGGGGGACTGAGTAGAAAAGCGTGATGTTTAGGTATTGAGCGTAGGGTAGGATCATGCGGCACATACCGCAATGCTACCTAATAAGTATATCTAATGTACCATGTTCCTATATCTTTTTTATGTTACCTTATCGAGGCATTTTCCTGCAATTCTGATGCGAGCGTGGAATCCTACAAGTATAGAATCTTAATATTACCTGGTACATATGTAGAGAATAGTATCATGGAGAATACGCCGACTAATAAGTCGAAAGGGCCATCTACACCATTATTTAGATGACTGTCATCAAGAGAACCCCTGACACTCCTCATACAGAAATGTCTTGTCCATATGGCCCGAGAACATCAGGATTCGTATGAATTAACTCGTTCATTTGTGGCATGGCAACCCGGGTATTGAGACCGAGGTAATCACTGCCGTCAGGAAGTGGATGTCTAGGCTCATCTTACCTTAAACTTTAAGATACAGGTAGCGCGGCATGTTTAAATTACTTCATCGTTAAGGGGCCATTTCCTAAATAATATATAGAAAGGTCCGATAACCTCTCGTAACTGCCGGAGAACGTTAAGAATAGAAGAACTCGTAGCCCACATATGCAGTTCATAGAACCTGCCTATACACATATTTAGTAGTAATTGAAAATGCTTAATTCCTCTTGGGCTAGTTACTCGGAGTTGGTAGTGTTGTCTTGAAGGTCTAAATGCCCTCTCTTCACCTACTGCTGAGAACTCTTTACAGTCTCCAGATTCCACCCTAGAAAAAAAATATAACCTACACAGAACACTTAGATATAACATTATTGGTGCGAATAAATTAAGTGCCCATTCCTGGGCTTAACTTCATCTTAAAATCCATGTCCACTCATTTGGCCTCAAAAGGGACATGATGATCGAAGAAAAACAAAAACCAAACGCAGAAAAGGCCAAGGCCTCTGGGAACTGCGACTAGAGAGGCGACAGTCCTGAGCCTGAGCTAGACGATCTGGCACACAAAGAAGAGCCTCATCAAGCTCGCACGTCAGATGAAGTTTGTAGCTGGCAAGGCGATCCTCCTGAGCCCGAGTTAGATGACCTCGCCCATAGCGCCGAGCCATCACATGGGTCTCAAACAAATTTACGTGTTGAACCGCTACTAGCGGAGGTTGAATCAACGCCATTGGACACTCCCCTCAAGCCGGAAAATCATAAGGAACCTTCGAAGGCGCATTTTGAAGGTCAGTTTTCATGTCACACGAAGCCAGCTAGTTACATTCATGCCTCATGAAATCATAGACCAGCTGACAGCTCAATTCATCAGATGAGGACCCCGAAGGACAAAAGCAAGAAGATGTTCCAGAAGAAACGCTGCGAGGAGAAACGCTGCAAGAACAAACGCTGCAAGAACAAACGCTGCAAGAAAGGATTACGCACGGAGTGCAACAGGCGTTGACTGTCTTCCAGAACATCATCCATCCTCATTCCGAAGCACACGAAGAGGCGCCAGAAGATAGTACGGAGCCACCTGGCAGGGATGATGACTACCACCCGGCGCTTACTCGAGGCCCGCCGATCCTCACCATAGTCGAGCTGCAGAAACCTAAAGGTACGAAGCTTAAAGAAGACAAGGAAAAGGCGAAAAGAGAAAAGGCAGAGGCCAAGAAGGCGGAAAAGGAGAAAAAGGCCCAAGAAAAGGAGGAGAAAAAGAAGCTCAAGGCGGAAAAAGAAAAGGAACGCAAGGAACAGCGCCGTCTGGAGAAGGGGAGGAAGAAAAACAAGGGCAAGGAGGCGGAACCGCCTCCCGACCTACCTCCCGGCGCCAACGGCCGAACTGCCGTCGAGTCGCATCGTCATCCCGGGTGCCAGATATGCCAGCATCCCGAAGAACAGGGGACGGACGACTTCATGAAGGACCTGGTAGATGGTTTGGAGGGAGTGCCTTCTATCAACGACCTCACCGATGCTGCAAAGAAACTACTTGGCACGAAAGAGGCGGACGATGCCACTGCCAATGCAAAGCAGAACCCCCAGAGCTACTCCCTCAACGAGCAGGAGTTGATCGAGCACATCGCCGCGCATATCGACCGACATATACACCGGTACATAGACCTCAAGCCACCCGGAGCCGGAGGGGGAGAAGAAAACGCGTCGGCAGAAGAAAAGCCTCCAGCCAACGTGTTTCCTTACCAGACGCCGTACCGGTTTCCGGGAGGACAAGCAGGCACTGGCGCTCCTAACAGGCAATATGAGGGCCGCGAGGATGTTGGTGTGCGTCCTCCCGGCCACGGCTTGGACGGTAATAGGGATTGGCCTCTGACTGTGATGCAAGGCCACGTCCTCCGCAGCACCAAGCCCATGTCTACGCCCGACGTTGCCACCGCGCCCGCACCGTCTCCTCCCCGGGACTTCTCGCCCTTCCGCTCCCCGACAAACCGCTGCGTCTCCCCGTGGTGCGAAAAGCTCGGTCTCAAGTTAGACGACCCACCTCTTTTCCACAAGAGGACGGTGCCGTGGTCGAGAAGAGGGTAAGTCACACCACGTTGCGTTTCATATCAACCACAACTTACGCGTCTATCCAGATTTAATTCCAGCCCGAGCCGGATGAGAACCACGACCACCCCGACGTGTTTCAACACGCCGCTGTGCGCGCACCCGGTGTACCACGAGCACGGCCTATATGCCTGCGTCCCCGTCTCCCTCGTGCCGGCCCTGCGGCTCGAGTCCCCTTGCTGCGGCCACGCCAGCTGCTGCCACCACTACACGTCGCCGATCGTGACCCCGCTGCCCGTCTCGCACACGCCTCGCCCGCTGTTCAATTTCGAGCCGTTCGGCGCCGCCGAGACGATCCCGCCTTGCACGCCGCGCAGGAGCTTGTCGGCGAACGAGACCCAGATCATATTCTGATAAGAATGCCTTACTCCTCCGGGTTCGAAACGGGAGGGGGCTTGTGAAAGGGGCGTACGTATTAGCTGGCTTGGATTAGGTACTAGGTAGCTAATCTGGAAGATTGTCCACGGTGGTTTGTTACCTGGTACCTATGCAGGACATGGCGTGCGGAACGGGAAAAGGGGGTTTGACTGGTAGACAGGAGAATTGTGTGGTATGAAGATTGCTTTTTTCTTTTTCTTTTTTTTAAAAAAAGGAAAGAAAAAGAAAGAAAGAAAAAACGCGTTGTTCCTAGAATGTAACGAAGACGAAGATGGCTCAGCTCGATCCGACGTGGTATGGTATCATTAGGATACCTCCCCTATTCATTCATATTGCTGGCGTTGCTTCTAGGACTAAGACTAAGAGCTAGAATGGTATATCAACACCGTCCCGAAAAATACAATAAAACAATCCTATGAGCTTCAATCCCGCGAGAACCCCAAAGTGTAGGAATCTAAAGTACCTAATGGCCGTTCATTTGTATACCATTGAAAACAGAGCCTGGCTTTCCCGGAAAACACATGGTATGCATAACACTACCCGCAGCGGCTTAACTTACACACGACAACCTTCTCTCTCCCATCCCATCCCGTCCCGGCCCAACGGGGTTATAACAGTATATATGTATATCTCTTCCCAATCAAGTATCAGATAACCCCCCCTTCTCCCCATTCGCCATTAGTACCTAACCTAACCTAACCTAACATATCCTAATCCAACGCGCCCGCCAGCGCGACACAGCTAAACCTCATATCGCCTCCGCCCCTCTCCAAGAACTGCAGCGGGCCCCACAGCAGGGCCTTCTCGGAAAGAACGTCCTCGTCGTCGGCGAGCTGGCCGCGGGCGATGGGCCCCTTGCGGCGGCCGTCGAGCTCCCAGAGGGTACCATCGCGGCCGCTCTTCACGAAGCACACGTAGTGCAGGTCGACGTCGTCGCGGGCGTCGGGCGCCGCCGTCGCGCCCTGGGCCGCGGCCTCCTGGTGCGCGGCCGCGAGCTCGGGCGTGCGCTCGAGGAGCGCGGAGCGGTCCGGCGGGGGCAGCGGGATGGAGGCTTTGATTAGGCGGTCGAGGGGCGTGTTGGGTTCTGTGTTGCGGGTGGGAAAGGGAGAGGGTGGGGGTTAGTTAGGAAGAAAAAAGAAAAAGAAAAAGATGAAAAAGAAGGAGGAGGAAGAAGGAAGAGGAGAAGGGAAAAGATTGGGTTGGGCTGGGTTGAACATACCGACGAAACCCCGCGCGGGCCCGTTCGACACGGCATGCAGCAGGCCCATGAGGCCGCAGGCGTTGCGGATGGTCTGCTTGTACCAGAGCACGGGCTCGCCGGAGCCGGAGCCGGCGTAGTCGGGGGCGGTGGAGTCCTCGGCGAGGCGGTGGGACTCGTAGGTGGCGGAGACGGGGAAGACGAGGAGCAGGGCGAGGGCGGGGCGCGGCACGAACGCGAGGAGCTCGGGCTCCGTGATCGAGTACACGTCGTGGATCTGGAGCGCCTTGCTCAACCCGAGCTTGTGCAGCAGGGAGGTCAGGAGCTCTGGGTTCGCTTCGAGCGGGATGAAGGCGAGGGAGTCGGGGGACGGGTCGGGGTTCGTGGCTGTTGACATGGTGTTGATGTGAACTGCTTGGATTGGTTGGTTGGTTGGTTGCTTTGGTTGTGGGGGAATCGGGAATATTTCGTCGGATTGATTTATGTACTAGATATATATCTGCTTCGAAGAACGGGGGTTCTCGAACAGTTTCGTTTCTTGAGAGCCTGTCTTGCTTAAGGAAAGTTTTGGTTTTGGTATTTGGTGACGAGTCCGAATAATTGTTGTATTGCCCCGCCATCACAAGACAGGCAGCTAGCGGTATGACGCCACTAGTCAAAGCACTCCGAACCTGAAGCTTTATCGATTAGGGTGGGGTAATAGAATAAAGGGTCTTTAGGTACAGGTAGCTAGCCTAGCCACTAGGTTAGGTACCTAAACGTTAGAGATAGGCCTAGAACAAAGCAATATAATGCAAATGATTTTACGAAAGCTTGTCGTTTCTGCGTTGGTTTTTTCTCTTTTTCTCTCTTTTCCTTTTTTCCCCTATTCCTCATTGCTCCCTAGAAATATATCTCCATTCATATTATCATACGCCTATGCCTATACATATCTCCTGACCCGGCCGCTCTTTACACCAAACTCCAACATGATTATTTCCCAGTGTATGTATTTCATATATCCAAGATCGTAATTCATGGCACCGCTTCATATCCCCCTTTTTCTTTTTTTGGTCCAAATAAAATTTCAGACTGTCCCTAGTCCAAGCTCCTCTTCCGGGTCTTACGGCCCTTTTTCAAGCCGTTGATCCCATCTTGTATCATACTGCCTGTGTTGCTTACAGTTTTGCGGCCTCGTTCCTTAATCTCATGCTTTTCTGCTTCGTCGTGGATATCCTCCACCACGTCTTTGCCTACGCTTGTACCGCTAGCCCAGTCTAGCAGTCCCCAAGCGCCAAAGTTACCGCGCCCGCCGCTTGCATAATGCGTCGCAGTGCGCCGCGCAATGCCGCCCATGATAATACCCGGAACGATGCTGTAGCCAGACATGGACATCGTCTCCTCTAATGTCGTCAGGATGGTAAATAAGAAATATGTAAGTAGATGTGGTTGGATGACCATGGCTGGCAGGTATACCGGCAACGTGCGGTTAAATAAGAGAGGCAGCGGATGGTCCGCGTATAACATCAGCGCATATGGGGCAGCGTGCTTGCGCGAGTGCGCATACGCGCCGTGTAATTTTGCCACTCTACCCCGAGAGTGTAACACAAATCGGTGGAGGTAATACGTCAGAATCTCGCGCGCAGTATACAGCATTAAGATATGCTTTGCGATCTGCCAAGGAAGAGGCAGTGTCGTGCTAGTCTTGAAGAGCGGTCGGTGCAAGAATGTTCCCGCGCCTTTGGAGATACCAGCTTGTACGGCAGTGCTGAGCGCGAGGTTGAAGACCGCGAGCAGGATTTGGCAAAGCAAAGAGGCGGCGCTTCGTCGAGGTACAGATCTAGAGCCGTAGAGCTTGATAGATTCCGCTAAGCTCGGAACCAACGAATCGAATATGAGAAAGAAGAGCGATGGTACCAGCCAAAATACTATGCGCACTGCTAAGGTGCCAACCAGCTCGATCGTTAGAGGCGGATGGGATAGCACAAGCGTCATCCAAGTCATATAGAAGAATAGGAGATTTAATGAACCCGACCATGATGAGAGCATCGACCCGCCGAAATACGAAGCTATCGGAAGAGATAATAGGAGATCCATATTGTTGTTATTGCCGTTTTTCTTTTCAGATTACAGGTATAAAAACGCGTTGGATGGAAAAAGCAACTGGAGGTTGTGTATGTCTGTCTGTATATCCCCCTTATTTAACGGCGAAATATTTTCAGGGTCGTAAGATGGTATTGCATTAGGGCTTAGTTCTTCAGGACTTCGTTGTTCATTTTAGAAGCAGATGCCCCAATCATACGAAGATTTCGTAGAATCTCCTACGTGTCTTGGGCTTTACCTTATCTTTTACTTGGTGATTTGATGCACACCTTGCAGTTGAACAGCTAATGACGTATGTTGTGCTGTCATTTGGCATTTAATCTTTTGATTGGTTGCGCCGGTGATGAGTTTCTCAACTCCTCCCCCGACTCCCCTGTTAGCTTTGGCGGGGTCATTAATATTTTTTTTTTTTTTTTTTTTTTTTTTTTCGCTTGATGTGAAGCCCAAGCTGCTGGGCTTCTATGCCAAGAAATACTTGCAGCAGCAGCCTCGATTTGCGGGGCATCTCCTTAGCTAAGCATACTAAGCTGCTGCTAGTGTAGTATAAGTTAGGGGCGCTCTAAGCCAGGTACAAGGTTTCAAAGGACACGGGATAACTCCACTGATAGCCCGATGGCTTGGATCCTGAAAGTTTGCTGATAATTTGCGTTTGCAACACCACTCAACTAGTTCAATAGTAAACTGCCGAGCAAAGTTGAGCTAAATACCACGTGTAAATGTCACATAGGATTTATAACTGCCCGTCGCAGAGTTAGGTATTCCTTGCAGATCACAGATCATCGCAGAAACCAAATCTTAGGTAGTCTGTTGCAACATTGTCATCTCACAAAACAAGTGACAGCACAATTTTCGACATGGGCCCGCGATCTAAAAACTCTCAAGAGAACCACATACTAACCAGTCCAATATATAGGTTCTTTTAGACCTAGTCTTTCAAATTCAACTTTGTTTCAACGTGGAAGAATATAAGGTCATAGCTCCCAGTTCCCAAACGAGCCCAGACGTTCGTTCGAGGTAAGCATCAAGGTAATCGATGATGTCTTCAGACGGACGTGTCATCTTCGTTATTCACGTGGCGTTTGCAGTCTGCTAGTATTCTCGGCGCATGAACGCAGTGAAATTTGAGATGCTCTGGGCCGCTTTCCTAGACCGAGGGGCCGTCATCTAGGGGAGAAATTCCGAGGCCAGGCCGTTCATAGAAATTATCTCCGATTTCCCATTGGTCACAGAAAATAAAATCCAAGACAAAAACTAGAACTCGTCACCTTGAATACCTATGAAAAGTCAGTTATTCTCTTCTCAATTAGACACCACAAGCTTATTGACACACAGATGCGGGTTTGATATATTACCTGTACTTTGTGATAGTCTGCGGGTTGTATAGATTTATGTACTTCAACAGGGGAATATGATTTCCGTTTGTCTTGTTCGCACCAACTCTTGCACTTATATCTTCTTCGGGTATCTTTGGTAGGTTACCTGCGACCCAGTGAGTGGGCTACAGTTTTTCTGAATACAATTGAGTTGTTATTCTATCTCTGTGCAAAGACAAATCACCTAACATCATACGGTTTTTGGTCTTTGAAACCGCTTCTCTTCCCGCTTACTACTAATAGATGTGGCACAAATAAACGTTAGTTAACCGTTGCAGCTACAACCTAATACAGTGCTACTCGAGGCGCATATTCTGAAACGAGGTTGCATATTTCAATGTAATTTGTGCTCAAATATGTAACCTTTCAATATATTAGATGTACGTGTGGTATGCATGTTTAAAGCACTCAAGATTGTTCCTGTCCATAGGGTACATACTATGTAGGTAGTAGTTGAGCATTCCATTATTCCTTCAAAGCTACAGACGAAGAGAGAAAGAGAGAGACAACTAATTAATATTTTTTCAGGGGCAATGCATGCTAACTTGGATGATTGAAAAAGCCCGAGACTCATGTTAATCTCAAATAGGTTCAGCTTCTTAAGCCTGTCAACTTTTCGGGCTCGAACTGTGGAGCAAGGGACAATGTCGATCTGAAAGTAGAGTTCAGATTAACAAGCTAATATTGCTGTGAATGCACCAAGTCGAATGTAAAATACCTAATCATGTAGGTACAACGTTGATGATGTATCACCTGCAGAAAACCGCAAGGCACATGCATGAGACAGGGGGGAGGGGTTATCATACCTAAGGTACGGGGTATCTGTGCTGCAATACTTGCCTAGCATATACTTACATAACGCACGTATTATTATTGCTGCAAGAGCGACCCGAACTTTGGGTACACACAGACTTTCCGACCAAAGTAAAGTTAGTAAACTACAACCTATATGAGTCTTGTTATCCTATAATTCAGTACCTGCTTAATTAGACCTACCTTACCTTCCCTATCCAATGATAATACATAACCTAATTTCTTCGATCGCCGAGATGTCCACTTCCATTTTCCCCTGAGTCTAAAAAAACCGATCAAAGTTCTGCTCCCGCACTTTCTTCTATCAATCTGAATCGCGGCAATCCATTCTTCTAAAAAAAATTTAGCCAAAGTTATTATTATTTTTAATTACCTTTATTTACGCTGTTTATGGTATAGGTACCCCCCATTTATCGATTTATCCTATATCCCCCTTGTATTCCCTTGTATTCCCTTGTACGTGGTAGTCGGATCTACATCACACCACAAGACCTCCAACAAGTCGTCCCCTCGACTGCAGTTGGTTTTTTTTTTAATTTGTATTTACGGGACCTTAGGCCCAGCCTATGTACAATTTAAGCGCCTCTACGAATTCTGGAACCTTGGGATCTTGGGGACCTGCAGCAAGCCCGTCTCGGTATTGACCCAATATCCAGCATTCTGCATCTCGTGCAGCCGCAGCCGCAGTCGCATCCCCCCCCCCCCGTCCAGTCCTGCCCGTTCGACCTGCCCATCTCTGACCTCCACAATTTGCTGCATCCTCTGCCGAGTTGGAGTTGAAACTGTGTATTGGATCTTGGAAGTTGGAGTTTGTACACCGCTCCTGTTCGTCGCAAGCAATCAAAGACAAGCAGGTGAGACCAGTCGCAATTAGGCAATACATTCTCAGCCCTAGCTTCGATCGTCGTGGTTCATCCCTCCTTGCATCTACCCACTATGGATTATTACTATGGCGCATCTGGCGCATCCAAGTCAGCCGCTGCCGGACAACTGCCCCCTATTCCCCGTCAGAGTCGCCACCAATCCCGGAGGAAGGCAATTGATCCTTCCATGCACTTACATCTCCGTGACGATGACATAGACCGCGTCGGCGTACCGCCAGCCTCACCCGAAGTAATCTCATCTCTAATTACTAGTCTATCTGTCATCTCAAAACCGGCCAATAAGCATTTCGAGAACCAAAGCTTGTCTATGCCAAGCTCACCCCGCGAAGGCAGTTTTGGTGTTGAATACGGAGCCTTCTCTGCTTCTAAGCTCGGTCGGCTACAAGAGGAGGATATTAACCTTAGCGAATTAGCTGCTAGTCCCCCTACCATTCGAACAGCGAAGCCGCCATCTGGCTTCTCTCCATTGACTGCCCCAAAGTCGCCATCTTCGGGTGGTGGGTTGAAGGCTCTCCTGCGCGGCTCGTCTAGACCGTCATCAAAGGGTTCCGTCTCGTCGTACGATGATACACGTAGCATAGGCAATCTTTCGGTCGAACGTGGATTGCCACCTACACCAGAACTGCGCAGACAACGATCATTCGACAGTTGGGGAAAGAAGCAAGCTCGTAATCACCGAGGTCTCATGTACATGAGCTCGAAAGAACGATTGCGTGCTAGTGAGACAGAAAAGAAGCGCGCCAGCTTAGTGTCTATCGGTACATCTAACAGTTTAGGCGCATTGTCACCCAGAACCGATACTATTCTTGCCGAAACCCCGATTCGCGAAGAACCGAGTGATTCGCCAACTAAAGGAGACATGTACGAGTTAAGTCCGACTATCGATCTAGATAATGTTCAGAGGTCAATTCCAGCTCGCGATTCTTCTTTACGCAAAACGGGAACCAACGCCAAAAGATCGTCGCATAGGTCTTCGCGATCGAGAAGGGAGGGCGACGGCGGCTTCGAAGATACCATCCCAGAAGACTCGGAACATACTAGGTCGCGCGATCCGTCCCATTCGAGACGGCAACACATAAGTCGAGCGAATTCGGAGTCTGGTGCTCGGAGAAGGGACGATTCTCTACCGCCCGAAATGCCACACCCTACACGCGCAAGCGCCCCTTCCATTAAGATGCCCCAGGAAAACAATTATACCCATCAGCGATCGAGGTCATATTCGAATGATACCAATAGATTTGAAGATGGCGCGCCCTTCCCAGCTGTGGCACAAAGAAGACGCAGTCCGCATGGGAGCGATCGCAAAACAGTGGGACATACGACCCCGGACATAGGCGAGATAATCAGACCGAAGCGAAGCAGTTCACGGTTGAAGCGGCTTTCTGTAGCAGGGCCTAAAAGTCCAGAACCAGAGAGGAAAAAAGAGATTGCTTCTTCCGAGCCCGTGGTGGGATACGAGCGACCTCAAAGCGCGGATTCTATTGACGATGCGGTCGAGTCTTACTTGTGCTCGCCGAGGCTGTCACAGAAGATTAAGCACCCGCAGACTGGCCGAGTCATCTCGTTTTCAGAGGTTGGCGATGCCGAAGGCTCAGCAGTATTTTGCTGTGTTGGCATGGGCTTGACTAGATACGTCACTGCGTTCTACGACGAATTGGCACTGACACTGAAGTTGAGACTTATTACTCCTGATCGACCTGGAGTAGGCGATAGCGAACCGTATGCCGACGGGACGGCGACACCCCTCAGCTGGCCTGGTATGTTGATGCACCTGCTTAAAGTTTATGCCACGCGAATATTAACACGCTATAGATGACGTCTATGCGATCTGTCAAGCGCTCAAAATTAACAAGTTTTCTATCCTCGCGCACTCTGCGGGTGCCATTTACGCTCTTGCTACTGCGCTTCGGATGCCACAGCACATTCGTGGTCGCATCCATCTTTTGGCTCCCTGGATTCCCCCATCACAGATGAACGTGTTCGGCGGATCTCAGGCCTTGCCTCCTACTAATGCAATCCCCACATCCCAGAGGATCCTCCGGGCTTTACCAACTCCTTTCCTTAAAGCAGCTAATAGTTCCTTCATGTCAGCTACTAGTAGCTCTATTACTAGCTCATTGCCTAAAAACAACGCTCGCCGTGGGAAGCGAAAGTCCACTGCCCCTGCCGGGCGTGATACAACCGGCTCCAGCAATCGCCGAGATGCATTGCCCAGCATAGACAAGGAAAATTTCATACAGGAAACTCCGGAAGGGAGGATCCTCCCGCTTTCTGCCAGCGAAAATATGGATCGTTGCCGTCCTGGCGACAATGAGTTTAACCCCCAAAATGCTGTTATTGCTGCCGCTGCGAACGCTATAGCGGATAAGGAAAGACAAATGACATACGACATGCGGCTCACTCACGCGATTTGGGAACTTGCTACTACAGGAGCCAACCCTGCTGTGGATCTGCTTGTTTGCTTAGAGCGTAGGCACACGATCGGCTTCCGCTACGTGGACATCACCCGCCCAGTTACTATCCATCACGGTAGCAGGGACACGCGTGTTCCTGTCGAAAACGTAAAGTGGCTTGGGAAGACTATGCGGCGATGCGAGGTCCGCGTGCTTGAGGGCGAAGGTCACGGATTGATGGCTAGTGCTACAGTTATGAGCACCGTGTTGATGGAGATAAGTAAAGAGTGGGATGACTGGATGATGCTTACAAACTCGAACAAACGAACTGAAGAACGAGGCCGAAGCATACGAGCTAGCGCACGGTGAAGCACAGTATGGCTGCGTATTATAGAGAGAGGAGGAATTCTCGGAGGAGCTTTATACGGTAATATTTGGGATTTTGATCATACCCGGCGCATAGGAGCCTTATATTTTATTGCTTTATATATTCTACAAGGGACTCGGTAGTGCTCTACGGCTCGCTAAGCTTTATAAGATCAAGCGTTGGATACCAAAGCTGGGCGTTGTTGGATATAATGATGAGCATTGGGGAAACGAGTAGGGGATGGATGGAATCATGGATACCTTGTATAAGTAGTTTTAAGCTAGAAAGAAAGGACTCCGCCGAGAAGTCTTTATAGTAGTTAATGTTTAACTTGAATCCCCCCTTTTTTTTTTTTTCTTGAATTGGTCCATGAGTAAAACAGTAATAAAAGTTGTATGTATTTTGCTATCTCATGTTAGGTAATGTTGAGCTGGTTAGCTTGAGGTCGTCTTACATAAGGTCATACCTAGATACATAGGTACATAAGCTAAGATTTGCAAGGATAAACTTCGGCGACCCACGTGATCTCTTTCCCGTCCCTTAGCTTTTGGGTCCCCCGACTTGAATCCCATGCCGATGGACCAGTCAACTCGATTTTCGCTGTGGAAAATTTACGAGACGACCCTGACGCGTTGCGTTGCGCTGCGACAAGACGAACGGACCGGCAAAAAAGCTCATGCAAGCCATAAACATACCTAACCTAATATATGGTCATTTTAATTAATCCACCCCAACTCTAAACCATACTTCAAACCTCCAAATTGGAATTGCATTTGGGTACGATACCTGGTATCCTTTATTATTTGTTCATACAAATATTTTAATCAAGTCTTTTTTTTTCTCTTTTTTTTTAACCCGAGTACCCAACTTTCTAACTTTCACTAACTAGTTCCAAATATTGTTCGGCGCGCGTTGCGGCCAACCTTCTTCAGCCTATCCCTTGCAACTTTTTTTTTTTACCATCAGCATGAGATGACATAGAAGGAATTGACTGCGTAAACTGCGATACATCAACCATGGAGCCTAGAAGTACTCCCCAGGCCTTCCTCTCCTCCTACGCGCCGCGACTGCGCGTATACAACAATTCTCTCCTCACCCCCATAATTCATTCCACCGCACCCACCGGTCCGGTATCGCGAACAACGAAACGTGGCACTACAGTAATCAATTATGCTGAAGACGGTTACGACTACGACGACGACGATGAGGAGGATTCTAGGCGGCGGCCTACGGGCTTGCGCAGTTTGAGGCGAGAAGACAGCGCATCACGCATAGACCCGAGCGACAAGTTTGGAAAAGAGACGAATGCCCCCGTCGAGGTTCAGGGTATCTGGAGGGATTGGATGCTGAAGACTAAGAATCGATCAGATCTAAATAACCAGGCCCAAGCCGCCATGCCCGTTACTCTTATTCCTATCCGTATCGACGTCGATATTCCTGCCTTCATACCCTCCGCAGCCTACCCTCTACCTCGAGGCGTTCACCAGCCACCTCCTCAGATGGACCCTGCATTATATAGGACGGGCGACTTGACAGTTCCTTACAAACTAAGGGATATCTTCATGTGGAATTTGCACGAGACTCTGATTACCACAGACCAGTTCGCGCTCAGCCTCGTTCAAGACCTGGATCTTCCAAACCAAGGCGCTATCGCAAGCGAGATCAGCAAGCAGATCAGGACTCAATTAGAAGAGTATGCTGGCGTTGCGCTCCACCCGCTCTTCCACTCGGAAGATAAGGCGCCTACGAACAGCGCCGGGCTAGCTCCTCAGTCGAGTTTCCGCGATACCCCAGCAACCCCGGCTACGCCTTTGCCAAATTCGACGCGTGGTGCTGAAACTCCGTTCCGAGGTGGCCTCGACACGGGATTTGATACTCCAAAGGGTGCTCGCTCGCAGGTCCCCGAAATAACGGCTAGTGCCACGCCGATTCCCGCCGACTCGGATGAGTTGAACCCCGACGACACTTACCGATGTATAGTCTCCCTCAACGTAAACCTTTCTTCGCAGCTCTACACAGACAAGTTCGAGTGGTCGTTGCTTCACCCTCCCGGCACAGCAGAAGCATTTGCCAAAATCACGTGTGCGGATTTAGGTCTTGCTGGCGAATGGGTTCCCGCTCTAACGCATGCGATTTACGAGGCGGTGTTACGTCTCAAGAAAGAAGCCTGCGAAGCTGGCGGTCTTGTGGCGGGATGGGGCGGTGTGGGGACCGAGTTCCCTAATGACGCTGCTCATGGCGCGGATGCTGGTTGGCGGTACGATCCCGAGCATCTCGCAGACGAGTGGGAGCCCAAGGTCGAAGTGTTATCGAAGGAAGAGATCGAGAAGCGAGAGGTTGACCGAGAGCGGCAGATCCGACGTCTCCGCCGAGAAACTGCTAGATTTAGCAGCAACGCTGGCATGGTTGGTGGTGTACCAGGTCTAGGCTTCGAGGTTGAAGAGGAGAGGATGGGCCGGGGAGAAAGATCAAAGAAGAAGAGGAGATTCCGTAGTCTGAGTCCTCTTGGGCGATCTGGTACTCCGGGCGGTAGAATTACACCAGATGTCGGGTATGGTGGAGGAGGGGGCGGGTCGCTTACCGAACAGGAAAGGCTTAATTGGCGCTGTACTCACTGTCGGATCTGGGGCACGAGTGTCTGGGCGGTGCGAGACGGACCTTGGGGTCCTAGGGTAAGTAACCTACCTATATATGCCCAATTCTTGACGTCGGGGGTGGATATATTTACTAACGATGGACCTATCTAGTCCCTCTGCGCGAATTGCGGTCGATTCTACGAACAAAACAAGAAGCTGCCTCGTTGGACCAAGAATCTACACTTGGCGGACCTGCGTCCATTTTAGGTTGATGGAGCTATCCATCATCAGTCTAGCGAGCCACCCAAGGAACGGGAGGGGCCTATTACCAGAGAACAAAAGAGGAGAAAGACCAATGGATAGGTTTTTAATTTTCGGGCAACCCAGGGGTTTGCGTGTTTTACGAGAAAAAGGCGTTTTCTGGTCGGAAACCTTGCGATATAGCATGAGGAGTTTGTTCTTGTTCTTGTTATGCCTTGTTTTTGTTTTTGTTTTTTCTACAACTCTTCTTTCGTTTTTTACCCTATTCCCTTGCCCAGGAGTCGTTGGTTATAGTCTATCCACCTATACCACTGACATTGTCTGCGTGTGTTAAAAAGACGCAGACAGTTAATTCATAAAGAAAGAACGGTGACTACTTCGCTTACTGCTTGGCCATTTTCTCGGGTAAGCTGAATGTTGCTATTTTCTTTCCCCTTTCTGTTGGCTGCGTCGTCGCTGCTGCCCCCTTCCCCCTTCCCCTTATTTGTATACTAGATTACAGGGTTGCGCGCGAAGGCTGCAAGACAAAAACAGACAGACAAACAGACAGACAGACACTATGAAAAAGAACTCTGCCACGTTAAAGAAATGCTCCCTACCAAAATCACTGATTCTGATTGCGATTGTACCAGCCCTGATGAATATGTTGTATTACAGGTACCTATACCTATACTTATACCTATACCTATACCATTCCCACATATACAATACACACAGCATGCCAACTTTTTTTCCATTTTTTTTTTCTTTTTTACACGCCAGATTACCCGTGTCCCTGCCTAATATCAGGTATACATAAGGCAAAGCCTACCCAACCTGACCTGACCTGACCTAGCCTAACCTAATCTATCCTTACGCCAAACCCTAATACCTAATAAATCCCCGGGAGGATCTTATACGGGACCTCGCGCTTGAACTGCGCCCACTGCTCCTTGTACTTCTCGGAGCAGTAGTCGTCCAGCACGCCGGCGGCGCGGTGACCCAGGTCCCACATCTGGGCGAACGTAACCGCGAGCCCGGCGACCCAGCCGGCGGCGACCATGGTGTACCCGCCGCGCCAGAGGGAGTACCCGAGGTAATTGACGTGGCGGGCCCAGCGCCAGACGCCGACCTTGCAGACCTTGCCCCTGTTCTCGGGGCGGTCCTTGAAGGCCTTGCGCTGCGCCTCCGAGACGGTCTCGAGCGCGAGCCCGGAGACGTACATGCCGAGGCCGACGATTGTGGTGAGGGGGATATGGACGGGGAACGAGAAGAAGGGCAGGGACAGCGGGACCTGGGGGCGGGAGAAGAGCGCGGAGGTGGGCGCGGCGCGGAAGAGCAGGGCGTTGGCGCCGTTCATGAGGGTGTTGTAGAGGGCGACGGCGAGGGCGGCGCGGGCGGGGAAGGACTCGTACGAGAGCACGGTCTGCCAGTAGATCTGCTTGGCGGCGGAGCCGCAGGCGAAGAGGAGCAGGAGGGCGCCGGTCGGGGAGCCGAGGGAGTCGAGAAACGGGATGCCCGTGTTGAGGACAGCCGCGGGTAGGACGGTCGCCACGCCCGCGCGGGCGAGCAGCGACGTGCCGAGGCTGCCGGCCGCGGGCGCGAGGAGCGCGTGCTGCAGAGGGATGTCGGCGAGGCGCAGGCCGACGAAGGTCAGGGTGCCCCAGGGCGTGGGTGAGCGGTCGCCGCGCTGGATCAGGTCCATTTTCTTGTACCAGGGCTTGGGGTCATTGTTGGGGTCCGCCATGGGGGTGTTTTTTTTTTAATTTCTTCTTTTTTTTTATTCTCGCAATGTGTGTATAAGTGTGTACCAAAATAAGAAAGAAAACGACAACAACAGACAGCTAATTACCTAAATGTTGATGAGGTACCTTGCAACTTCTGTAGCTGTTTGTGTTACTGGCTTATTTAAAGATGATTTGAATGGAAGAGAACGAGATGGTGGGATGTGAACTACCTAGGTAGGATGGTTGAGTTTTGTGAGGAGGCAGGAAAGGGAGAAAAGACAGTCAGACAGGCAGGAAAAGGAAAAGGAAAGGGGCTTGATGTTGTGTTACCAAATAAAGCGTCATCCAGCTCGAATTGGAGAGGGAGAGATATAAAAAAGAAAAAGAGGCGTTTTTTTTAGTGCGCCCACCTGAATCGCTTGAATCGAAAGACGTTTTCTCCAGGTAATCAGATTCGAAGATAATAGGTATAATATCCTAATATCTACCTAGGTACACATGTGCCTACCTAAGTACCTGTAACGTATAACGTATAATATTTTAGATGGATGATACTGACCTAACCTTAGGTAATTATAGACGGTAGGACAGATCTTGCAGCTGTAATGAGATAGAAGGAACTCTCGTGGTAATAAGGTACGGGAAGAAGCTCATGTGGAGCCCCCCGTTGATCGATGACGGCATGGTCTTAACCCCGCGAGTCTAGAGTTCGCTTTGTACCTAATAACGAGTCCAATCGTACGTACGCACCTAGTGTAACAATCCAAACGGCAACCCTGCAATCCAAGGTGAGGGGTTATAACTTTTAAACATCATCTCTCTTTGTCGTTCGTTTCTGAGCGAGTACCTAAGGTATGTATGAAAGGGGGTGAAGTTTATAAAAAAATGATTTCTTCATGCTTCGGGCTTTTTATACGGGCACCAGCTCCGCATATCGACATTTATAGTCTCTCCGCAGTCCGGCCCCATAGCGCGATTTACGGGAACTGCGGAATCTAGGTAGTGGAGCGAGAAGATGGTGCCTCGGCTTCTGCAACACCAGTATTCCGATATGTCCTGACTGGTACCAGGTATCCTTATATTCTTGTAGGGTTGCCAAAAAGTGGTGACAGAAGTTTCGTCAAGTTAAAAAAAAAAAAACTTTCCCTCCATCGCCGAGTGGCATCCTCACATCCTTATGCTACATAGTCTATGCACCTACGGGCCCGCTCGGCCGTTTCCTATACGACGGTTAGCATTCTAAAATACCTTCGAATCGGTGCTGTGGTCCGTCTTAGTCATATCGATTTCGATATGGCTCAGGTACAAACCTATACCAGTTAGGAATAGCCGAGGCTCTCAACTCTCAACTCTCGTCCATAAGCTTTGAGAGATATTGTACTACCACCGTGGACATTTAGCTATCACGTACTGTTCGTTGGAAACTAGCCTAGGGGATATCCATGTGCTAATGGATAAAGGGGTGGAGTACGCTATTGTCCGTTATCCCGCCGATTTGTATAGTAGACTGCTCAATATCCCTCATGCTTGACCTGCAACTAATTCCTGTAAGCAAACTAGGTACTTCCATAGTTCGTATAAGGAGTTCGTATAAGGATTGTAGGACATGTACACATATTTTCACCAAAACAGATTCCAATGTCTGTTGCGGATCAAATATCAAACACCGTCAGAGCGGAGACGGAGGTTGCTGCCATCATCCTAACAAGCTGGATGAAAATTACACAATCCAAAAACGATGACAGATCGTTACAATACGCATAACACCTTGCATATAGAACGACAAACCCACATGTTAGTTTGCCCCCGTAGACATTTCATTGGGTTTCGGGAAAGGGGATCGTACGGCTCGGAGAGCACAAAGTGTAACCTTCTTTCAACCTAAAACGAATAGGACGAGGACGGATTAATACTCTGAACCGACAAGTCACTTGTGTATATATAAACTTCCCCCAGGGTTCAACGGCAACGGTAGCAGCGGCCTGCCAAACAATCCTCCTTTTCTTTTTTCCTCTTTCAGTCCCTAAAAATCAACTTAAACCCCAATCTAAAATGGCCGAAGTCCCCGTTATCCAAGTCCTCAACAAGAAGGACTACTTCAAACAGGCCTTGGTGCCTATCCCAGACCCTCTACCCCCCCTAGGGGAGTCATCCCTGAGGATCCGAACGGATGTCCTCGCCCTTACCTCTAACAACTTTACCTACTGCAAGTTGGCTGACCTAGCCGACTGGTGGGGCATCCACCGGATCCCGCCGACCACGCCGGCGCCGTACAACGACACTTCCGTTTATGGCCGTATCAGCGCCTGGGGCTTCGCCAAGGTCGTCGACTCTACATTTCCCAGCGTGCCTAAGGGACGCTACGTCTGGGGATACCTCCCCATCGGGACCCTACCCCAGGATTTCCAAGTCAAGGAGGCCGGGTTGCCTGGGCAGTTCTTCGTCACCGAGCCTTACCGGAAGAACCACCTGAAGTTGTACAACCACTACTTCGTCTGCCCGGAGGGAATCGAACATGCTATCGCGGGCAAGGCCGACGTAATCGCCTACGGCGCCTTGTTCCGCGTCATGCATCTGACTGCGTGGATCATGGCCGAGTTCATGTTTTCCCCGGACCCCAAGCAGTCCGTCAACCTGACGCCGGAGCAGGCCGACCTGACGGACGCCACCGTCATCAGCTTCGCGCCCGGCTCCAAGGTCGGGTTGGCCTTCGCACATGCCCTGCGACAACGCACGGCGTCCAAGCCGGCGCGCATCGTGGGCGCCGCGAGCGAGCACTCGCAAGCGTTCGTCAAGGGCACGGGATTCTACGACGCGGTGGAGCCGACGAGCGCGGACCCCGTCGAGGTGGCGTCGCGGCTGGGCGTGTCCAAGAAGGACGGCAAGATCGTGATCGTGGACTTCGGCGGCCGCAACCACGTGCAGTGGAAGTGGGCCGAGGCCCTGGTGTCGGCGTACCCGCGCGTGCAGTTCGTCTCGGTGGGCGCCGAGGTCTCGGAGCCGTCGGCGGCGATCGCGCCGGGGGGCAAGCCGCCGGCGGGGCTCGACATCGCGCAGGTCATGGCCGACACCCAGCAGAATCAGGCGATCGAGAAGGTCGGCGAGGTGGAATACTGGACGCGGAACGACGCGGCGTGGGACACCTTCTGGAAGGCGGGCATTCCCGGCGTGAAGCTCGTCTGGGGTGAGGGTATGGAGGCGGTTAAGGATGCTTGGGATAGGTTTGCCAGGGGCGAGGTGTCTTCCGAGGAGGCACTTGTATTCAAGGTATAGGGGGGCACGAAGTCACTCACAGACTTGGTGTGAAAGGATATCTACCTACCTAACCTAACCTAACATTAGGTAGGTATGTAGGATATTAGGTATCTTGGTAGATAACTAGGTAAAATACCTTTCTGTATCAATTGAACAGTGTAAAATGATATTTTATACCTTAGGTACCTAGGTACCGGTACATATTAATAAGGTTAGGTAAATCATGGGATCAGAACATTGAGATGCTCGCTTCCATGTGTGATTTCACTTAGTATTATCGCAGAACGTCCAAAGTATAGGTATTCAACTTCTTTGGGCAACTACCCCGAAGGCATATGGGCTTAGAACTCCCTAATTTGGGCAATGGCCATATGCGTCTGGTAGTGTTTAGACATTTGCTGGGTAGGTACGATTCGTCACGACGTGTGACTCAGGGGTCGCAACCCCGTTGTCGTCGTTGTTGCCGTCTAAAACACCTTGAACCTTGAAGGAAGGGAAGGGAAGGAAGGAAGGTACAAATCTTGTATAATTTATATTTAAATACTACAAATCTAACTATCAAACTGTGGCCCCCATGGAGATTTTAACTACAACATTCTCTTCTTTACTTTACTTTAGGTATCTTCCAACCCTCCAAACCCCCCTCTCATCTCATAACAAACACGATGGAGGCGCTTCCACTGGAGATCATCATAATTATTGCCTCTTTCCTGCCAGTTGATACTCTTACACATCAACGCCTCCTCGCACCTTATGCCACGTTATCGCGAAAATGGCAGGGAGCTATCGAGCGACGCACCTTTTCGAGCTTACGACTTAGCAATGAATTTGACGACCTAGATATTTTCTCGGATATCGTCTGGCCTAACTATACGCGCCGTATGTTTCTACGCCATCTTACATTCCGGATCTATGTCAGGCGTTACACGGGAAAAGGAAGTTTGCAACGCGCGAGCGAGATGATTACATCAAATTTACAGATGCTCTTCTTCGTTCTATCAAAGAGTGACGGTAGTAAGGAAATTGCTTTGAAATTAAGTTTCCATGTGAGCGCTAGTCACTCCCTGGACCACATTGAACGCCAGTCTCTTGAGCCACGCTTCGAGTTAATAGGTCGTGGGGAGCAATTGGCTACAGTGAAGTGTGTGTCAAGCCTAGCGCTTTATTCAGACGCTTATATAGGACTAGCGCTACGCACCATTGTCGACCTCATGGCACGCTTCCCACGTCTAAGGTCCATCAGATTTACAAGAGGCGAGTATTGTACATACCGAAACGATCGACATGGCTTAGCCACTGCCCTTATTGATGCTGCCGGCTTCCTGTCAAAAACGGAGTGTCTTAAAGTGACTCTAACAACAGAACGGGTTGGCCCGTGGCCCTACTACCCGAGATTCAGCTCATATCTCACTTATAACACGAGCTTACCACCGTACGACACTTTCGGAGCAGCCATGCGTATGTGGTCGCACAACCTCGTCTATCTCAAGATTAACGGCGTCTTGAGCAGCTCGATTTTCTGGCCGAGCGGGAACGAGCAGTCAGAGATCAAGGTGTCACATTGGCCCCGCCTAAGAGAGCTCTATGTAGCTTTCGCAATAATGACACCGGAAGGAGGTTGGTACTTCGAGGAGCCATCCGATATACAGACTAGACGATGCGTGCCCTGCAACGACACGTTGTGGCCGTTATTTGAGGCCTGGGCTAAGGCAATCGAGTCTATGCCTGTCCTAGAGCAAGCTCTCGTCGGCTTCAATATGGCTGGTCCGTCCATGTTTGATGATTACTATCCTTACAAATGGTCTATCGTCCTTCAGGTACCTGATGTCCTCCATAGTTCTTTACTTGGCACATGGACAAAGAACCTGGGGCCCTATTTGCACAACTCAAGGCTCATCTTCCAGGACACTAACGGTTAGCGACCTGATGAGTCGGCCATGGGGAAGTTGCGGGCCGTACTTAATAACAGATTTCCGAATAGAAAGATGGTTGAGTTGGAGGTTGACGGAGATCGGGTTCGCGAGGTTTGATGTACGATTGGCATCGCACCAACGAATAGCAACTTATGTGAGATATGCTTTTTGCCGGATCAACGTTCTACGCTGCATTATAATGTGGATGAGACTACTAAGTAAAGAACTTAGTTAAATAGTAATAAACACCATAAATCATGACTACCTAGTACCGAATATCCTTCTTTCCTCCCTATGTCCGAAGCCAGAAACCATGTTAATTACGGACCGTCTCAACGCCCTTCGAATGCATACATACCGTTAATAGAAGATGTCTACCTAATGCTAGCTCTTGGAAACTACTCGAACTTTACTCCTCTTGACCCTCCCGAGCTCCCCCTCATCAGAGCCTCAACGTCTACACCAACCCACTTCATCTCCCTGCCCATTGGCGGCGGGACGTGCTGAGGCGGCGCCGCGCGCTGCTTCATCTGCTTCCGGACGCGCAGGCGATCTACGAGCTCGCCCGAGATCATCTCGAAGCTCTGCTTCAGGGCGACGCACGTCTCCCAGCGCTCGCCGTACTTGCCGAGGGTGCGGGTGGTCCTCTCGAGACAGGCCAAGCTCCTCTCGACGTTATCGACGCCTCCGGGGCCGGGGCCGGCGGGGCGGGAGGGCACGGGGAGGGGAGGGGGATGGGGCTTGCCGAGCTCGACGAAGGGCGCGGGCGGGGTGACGCCGGCGAGGAGGAGGTCCTCGGCGTCGCGGAGGACGGCGACGAACTGGCTGGCCATGAAGAAGACGCGCAGGGCGTCGTGGTACGTGTAGAAGGCGGCCTGGGTCTCGCGGTGCGCGACCTCGAAGATGCGCTCCAGGTACGCGATCGCGTGCTCGAAGATCAGCAGCCGCCCGTAGTCCGTCATGTGCGGGGCGCGCGCGGACGGCGCGATGCAGTACACGAAGCTGTACCGCAGCTCCAGGTCGAAGTGCTCGCGCATGCCGACGGGCAGGGTGGAGGGGAGCGTCTCGGCCCATTCCCGCATGTCTTGGCACATCTGCCAGATGAACGAGGATGCGTCGTGCAAGGGCGTCGGCTCGGACTGGAAAAGCGCCTGGTACCAATGCGACTGGGCTCGCCGCAGTTGGAAGAGCAAGAAGGCGGGCTCGGAGCCCGAAAGGATTTTGCCGGTGATTGACGCTCGGCGACTGAATGAAGAAGGCCGAGGCCAGCCGACGTTTGTCGATGCGTCAGTGAAGGAGAAGGCGCGTGCATGGACCATACTAATGGATCTTAACTCGAAGAATTAGTACCTCTCATATCTCTCATACCACGATCAGGGATGTAGATACATACCTGTCCAACGAATAGACGCAGTAGAATGTCTTCCGCCTCATATCTAGCACCGCCTTGTCCGAAAACTGTTCAGGTGGGGGGTCCTGGTGAAATCCTAGGTCGATCACCGCTCTGGAGGTGAAGCCGATTAAGTGCCAGCTATCGAAATGAGCGGGATCCAGCATCGAATATTGTGTAAGTAGGATTAAAGATTGTATCTGTGTGGTGTAACCCGGCATCAACGCTCTGTCTGCGTGCTGCAAGGCTTGCGCGACGAAACGTAGCCCGTTACGGTAGTAAGTGTCGTTCTTCGCTCGACTCTGGGCGGCAGACCCGACGGCTAGCACCATATATACGAGCCAATAGTCAACATCTTTTATCGCTCGCTCCTGGAACGAGTACATCTGCTCCAGTATGGTGTAAAGAGTCGTTTCGGGAAACGCGGGGTAAAGAGAGTAAATATTCGTCATATAATACTGAACAAGAGAAATGGCATCCTGCTTAGGAGGCAGCGTCAAGTCCACAACATTTGGGAGCGGATCGTTGGAAGCGGCGGCCAACACGAGGCGTGCAAATGTCATGTTACTCATTGTAGGTTCAAAGTCTCTCGTTGTAGCATTGATTGATCTTGCCATCCGTTAACATCCCAGGTAGTGAAGCACATTGCTCGGCAGCAAACGACTTACAGATAGCCAAAGTCGGACATCAACGAATTGACATCGGACATTTCTCGCTTCCTGGCAGCTTTACGGTATATAGCAGCCTTGATAAGAGCAAGCGAATCTTTGCGGTCAGGCTCCGGTTGCGCCGGTGATACCTCAGACTCATGCTGAGCGACGGACGCCTTTCTTGATCGAGCGTACGCCAGTCGCTTTTCCAGCTTCTCTATGCGGAGTTCGAGCGCAGCGACGTAGCTGGACCAACTAGGTTAGCAGACGGTTAAGGACGTCAACATGTAAGGCTCGTCTCTCACCTCCGTTCCTTGCCTCGAGCGAATTGATCGTTGGCAGCTGAGCACTCTTTTTCACGGCCAGCCTTCTCGCAGGCAGTGCATGCCGGTAGCTTTCCATCGCACTGGCAATATGGTCATCAGCACTAGAATTGTCACGTCGAACATCATTGAGGCTAGACTACCTTGACTTTGGCACTTCGACCTATCGATATCTTAGTCTTAATGTTCTTTAGTTATGTAGCGGTTCTATGTGATTGTACTGACATCTAGAGCAGGCTGAGACTGGTCGTGACACCCGCAATAACGGATTATCCGAAAAACTTGATCGTGGCATACTGCACGTCTTCAGGTGAGAACTTGATGTATAGCTTCCCGGTTGTGGTCCCTGATGTCCAGGGGTCTCGGGGGTTTTTAATAGTATAATATCGCGTAAGTACAAGTGGAGATAATTTCCACAGGCGTTGACAGCTAACTGGGTAGATTAGCGGTTTCGGGTTGATTAATCTAACCTTAAGGTATGTACGTATTATTGGTAACGGGTAAGATGCGGCGTAGGAGTCGTTAAATTTAACTTCTTATCCCTTTTAAAAATGAAAAAAAAGGTGTATGATGTATGGTGTCTAGAAAGGACCCTTAAAGTAAAGTAGGTTAGGTACGTAATGTCATGAAAAGAATAGTGGAGGTAATAGTAAGGATTGAGATTCTAAACTTGCACGTGGATGTAGCCGATATACCGCCTTCAGAGCCTTGGGGCTCAAGTGACGAGTCGAGCAAAGGCGGCTTATTCCATACCACCTACCTAAGGTACTTTAGTGGTGTACATTGGTAAGTGTCTGAAGCGGGATGGGCTAGACCGTCACCACCACTTCGTAGGTACCCATACTTCTTTCTACCTTATATGTAGAAAAATACCCAGCTAGGTAAGAAGAGAATTGCGGTGGTAATGTGTACCACAAACTGTGGGGGTTTCCACCCGATTTACAATTGTCAAAGCCATCCTTCTCTCTCCCTTGCATCTCTTCCGCGCATGGATAACATGGATCATTGCATAATCCGTGGTTTAGCGGCTCCTCCTGGAAGCCTGGTGCGGCTTAGGATCTAATCGTCAAAGATTCGGGAGGGGTTGATTTCTTTCTTTGGTTCATCAAAAGGAGCCGAGAAGATATTTGTTTTAACTTTTGCTATTTCTGTCATATGGAAACGTCCGCTTTCCCGTGAAGCTAGGGCCATGCCAATGCCGCTCATGTACGGGTTTCCGTCGTAGCGGGAACTCCCTGCGTCAGGGGAAGGGATTTCAACCTAGTTCGCTCCTCAACAATTTGTACGTATTGGCCTATAATCACGAGGCATTCTAGTAGATACCATGCGGGAAACCGCCCGAAAATGAGATCATGCCCGCTCCTTTCCTTCTGTTGCGCCTCATTCCAGGGACCGATGGTTGGTATCAGAAAACCCGACCTCCCCATGCCCTGCTCCCGCGTGCGAGAACTCATCACGGTAAGGCTGGGTGGGTCGTTCTGAATATACCTAGTTGGTATTACAGTTATTGGAAGTATATTTTGCAGACGAGTCGTCAGACGTGACCGCGTTGCGAGGGGCTATGGAGGCGCCATGGCAGCCTGCAGGATATAATTCAATTTTTTTCTTGATTCTGGAGCGGCCGTCTCATAAGTGCATGAAAAGGTAGCACCAGACCGTTGGTCGGATGTAAGTTAAAAACAAAAGAATAATACAGAAGTCCAGTTGTATCAATAATCGTCAGCCGGCATGTTGTTGCCTCTCTTAAAACCGATGCTACTGTTCCAGGGTAGACTTGAATAGGAAACATGCCTTGTGCCTAATAAAGCAGAGGAGGGTTTTCCAAGAATAGAAACGGATTCTTGCATTCGTACCAGGAAGAGATCCTGGGCCACTTTTGCCGCACCCGTGTAAGTCAAAGTCGTAAAGTCGTAGCGGCAACGGCTAGGATCTCATTAAAAAAAAAGAGTCTATATTGTAAAGCGAGATGAAATGCACGAATACCTAAACGAAACGGAATGATAGCCGGCGATGACATTTATCGACCATCCATCAACCGAGAGCCATCGACCCAGCCCGATGTGAAGCTGAGAAAGGAACAAAAAAGGTGAAACGAAACGGATGACAGGAGAAACTTTAGGTGTCGGGTAATTCGGACGATTTAAGCTACAAGATTAGATTAACTAATAAATAAGATTTATTACTGCACCATGTGGACTTAAGTTATGTAGGGTTTATGTTTATCTAGAGTTTGCTTCCCGCAAAATAGTTCAGATAGAGATCGGTGGAAGTTGCGCATTTCGACAAGTCGCGTACACGGTTCACGGTTCAACAAAAAGCGGAAAGAAAACCCCCCCTCCCCCCATGTCATATGTCGCGGGGCCAATCGGTAACTCCATTATAGCGTACCTAAACCTAACCCAACAGTTCGCGCTCTATAGTCGTTTCCCACTTAAGTCATTAATAGGTAGCACTTAGCCTCCTAGCTCTAGGTACCTACCTAAGCTACAGAACTTAGAAGCAGTGGAGGCAGGTACTATCTTATCAGGTATTACCAATCTGACAGTACTTCTAAACAGCATATCAGACAAGCTAACACGGGAGTAGTCAACGCTAGTTAAATACGTGATATACATGTATATATATGTATACATACCTAGGTACGGGGTACGTAAGAATGTGTTCCCAAACGCAAAGCGGATATTACAAGCTCGACGGCGACGATTCTCCCTTTTACAGCCACATTTTTGAAGCCTTTTGCGGTGGCATCTCCAAAAATCGAAATCATGATGAAGTAAAATTCGACCTGCAGCAGCAGCAACAGCAGCATCAGCAATATAATCGGTTTGTTCAATTCGCTCGCCCCGCTTTCATTCCCGACGCCTCGAGCCCTCGAAGTTGCGTGAGACCAACGATTGATCTCCCCCACGTGCCTGGGGGCCAGATCAAAAAGCCCAAGGCTGTATCCCACAACAAGAGCGATCAGAAACAACACAAATCTTTACCAGAGTCGCCAATGGATGCTTCAAATGTCTTTCGACAGGTCCAAGGGTTTACCTCCCATGTTCCGAGACCGCCACAACAGTGGCAGCAAAAGAAGCCTGTTACTGTCAACACTGAGGAGAATGGCGATGGCGAAGCCTCACACCGCATTGCGCATACGCTAACAGCTTGTTGTCGGTGTCGCCAGGTGAGTGACTTTCTCACGCATGCTCCGGCAAACCGGAATTGCTGTTTCTCTTCTTTTTTTGAGACCGTTTAAGTTGACTCGGCCGTTTATTAGAGGAAGACACGATGCGACCCCACGCTGCCTCGTTGTTCGCCTTGCGAGCGATCCGGTTCCGTCTGCGAGTACTTTGACACGACAAAAGGAAAGAGAATTAGTCGTTTTTACGTTGTGAAACTCCAGGAGAAAGTTAGACAGCTTGAGGCCGAACTTGGCCAGTATACCGACGACGATGACTTTCCTAAAAACCATGAGGATTTCATACGACCGGGCGGTTTAGTTCGTCTGAATGAAACTGATGAGACCCCGCGGTACCTGGGACCGTCTAGTGGTATCGCCATGACGCGTATACTCATGGAAGAGGCTAAACGGTACACCGACTCGAAGCGCATATCAGAGCTGATACCAGATTTACGCGAGCGCCGTCAAACTATGGCGCCCGGCTCAAGTTTTTCGGGAACGCGGTCGCAATCCTTCACCATACCGCCTCCAATCTCGACAAGGAAGAAAAGCTATCCCATCATCAGTGCCGTCCCAGCGCAGAACCTCCCCAGTAGAGGCATCGCTGATAGGTTGGTAGAAGTTTTTCATCAACGAGGTGAGTTATTCACTTGTGCCTCTTAATACAGTATAGGTCGCCCAGGCTAACTACCCACCCTAGCCCAAGTATTTACTCCGACTCTTCACGAGAAGGTATTGGAGAGAACGGTTGAAGACGTCTACTCTGGAAGCACAGATCCATACCAGAACTTTGTCGTGAGACTGGTCATGGCGACGAGCATGCAGAAATTAGACACAACATATGCAGGGCTTGCTGATAGCTACTACCAGGCTGCCATGAAATACTTTGAAGATGTCGTCCGGCCCAAGGATCTCAAGACTCTCCAATGCCTTGTCTTGATCGGCCAATATTCAATGTTAACACCAACCCGAACCGCTGTATACTACGTTGTGGGCTTAGCAACGAGGATCTGTCAGCAACTTGGCCTAGCCGATGAAAAGACCATCTCCCTAGGCGTCAGTGACCCACTGACCCTTGACATGCGGCGACGGTTGAGTTGGATTGTTAGCAATCTCGAACTCGGCATGGCTTTTGTTATGGGTCGTCCGAATGGATTTGCTAAAAGTGATGATATAAACGATGTCAGGTTCTTTGAGACTGTAAGTGACGCAAATATCCGTGAAGATGGAATCATCCCCGGACCCCCAGACGAGAGAAAACTAGTCGCCATACACTTCTGCAAAATGCGACAGCTCCAGGCCGAAATCCGGCGGATCTTGTATGAAAAGAAGTACGCGGAACCTAAGGACGATCGGCATCCATGGTTCGGAGGAATGGAGGCCAAGATGGAACAGTGGCTCAAGGAATCCCCTGAAAACCCAGCATGGTGCAAGCCCTGGTACGTATCTAATGCCAGCACCGAGATCAAAGTTCTAGTAATTCTAACCAAAATGAACATAGGTTTTCTGGTCGATTCCATGCTTTGATGATGACACTTCATCGACCATCCCCCCAAGTGCCAAAGCCATCCGTGCGTTCTGCTACAAAGTGCTTCGACTCGGCTGCATTTGTCATCCAAATCTCTAGTAAACAGATGATGGCAGCGGCTGTCGATATTACATGGATTTTCATACTAACCCTTTATATGTCTCTTAACACCATTCTATGGTCTGTCACCTACCCTGAGGTTCGAGCATTACACACCCGTGACAAAGTACAGGAATTGGTCAACATATCACTGGATATAATTGATCAATGCGTCGAAAGGTGGCCGGGAACCGCAGCAGCATCTCAATTATACGCTACTTTTACGAGAGCATGCCTTCAGAGCTATGATACGAACGAAACACCAGCGCAGTCGAACTCGAGCGCTTTCAATACACCACCCTCTCAATCAGATACGAACTCGCCTTCTGCGTCTGAAATTTCAAGTGGGACCACAGTATCCGACGGCGGCGTCTCTTCTTTCAATCCGCCACAGTTTGGCTACGTTTTTGGCTCTAGTCCAGAAGAGATGAACCATTATGGAGTTGGGAATAACTACATCGCTCACCCCACGTTTAGGTCCAATTCGATCTTCCTAAATCCAGCATCTAGTGACCCAACCGGGCGTCGTTTCAGCTACTTCCCTCCTGATTTTACCCAGGGAGATATGACGCTCATGGAAGAGAACAGCCCACCGGATACTGATGCAACAGCATCCCCGCCCTTCTCCTCTCCTGCACAGCATGTGCCACCTTCTCCGGAATCAGTATCTACAACCACTGCTACCCCTTCGGCTATGGGAACCCCATTGCCTGTTACACCCATGCTTTCAACTTCAAGCCTGGCTCAGACTCCCTCTGATATCGCGACGCCTAATACAGTGCCTCCACCACATCCTGGTACTGCCCCGCCAGCTTTTACCATTCATCCATTACCGCAACATCACTTGCAAGGCCAACGACCTTTACCCCAGCCAACCGCAGGAGCAGATTGGTTTAATCCCCCACCGCCATTCATCTCACCGTATGCTTTCGGCAATGGACTAGGTGGTAACTTTTGGGGCGATTCTGGTGCAAATGGCCTCGACGATATTAATATGGGTAATAATATGCCGTTTGCTCACGGGCTTCCGCCAGAGCGGCAAGGAAGCTTGAGTCAACAGCAACAGGTCGAGCTCATGGACGTTTTAGAGAATGAAGGAATGACAGATATAGACGCGTACTTGAACATGGGAATGGCGTATCCAAACATCATGGGCAACGGGAATCAGGGTTTCAATTGGGCTGGATAATCATAAAAACTTTGGGTACCTACGCAGGGTTAGACGGAGTTTTTTTTATCTTTTTTCCTATTTATTGCATTGAAATTTCCATACGGATTAGGTGGATTACCTTTGAAGCTTTTATGCCATGACGGGAAAAGGTACCTTATATGTGGGAAATATTCGCTGGTAGATACCATTGCTTTTTAGGGCGTTTAGATATAGCTGTCCGGACAGATGACGGAGTGATTAAATCAATGACAGGCAATCTGATATTTTATGATATTCTTTTTCTTTTTCTTGTTCGTTGTTATATGACATATCTGCTTTAGCGGGTGAAGCGCTTCTTTCAACTCTAGGCTAGTTAATGTAAGATGATTACAAAACCCTTCATGTTCTGTACCTAGATAGGCACTGCCGTATCGACTTCGAGATACTGTATACCTGGTATAAACTACGGAATAGTCAACTCTCATATTGGTTATAAGACATTACACAGCTTCGGATTTATACAAGCCAGCAATAGATTTTGTTCGGGACTCTTAGCTCCCTAACCCTACCTCTGAATATGTTATAAAAATGCTAACTAACAGCACACCTCCTAGATACCTAGTTAATTATATGATGTAACGAGGTTAGTTAGAGTTAAGCTCATCATCAATCGCATCCTGGACTAAGATCCCAGCAGTATTTTCCCATGTCTTCTATGATAAGGGAGCTGGCGATACCAAGGCGGGAAAACTGCGAGCGGCGGAATTTTCAGCGTTGGAGAAACGTCCTCATACTTACTAGCTGCAACAGCCCCCGGCCATAGGGTCCCGGGTAGTGCCCACTGATTCCTTGGTACTAATGCGATAGCCTAGGAAGCTGACAGGTAGGCTAGTTAGAAGTGTATAGGAGAGGAGAGGTAAGAGAGGTACGTGAGGTACGTATTCAACAAATCCTTTTAAAGTGTCGTAGGGGGACGGGAAAGAGGCGATATACCTTAGGTACAGGTAAAGGGAAGCCCCTAGTTTACATAGGTGGAGGATTAGGCTAGGTACCTAGGTAGGCAGACTACTTCGGTCGACGAGTCGGCATGGGCATAGGATGTCTCCTCACCACCGTCGCGACGTTCACGCAAGCCTTCCCACCGTGGCATAACCCAGATGTTTCATCGGCGGCTGGGTGATTATTGGTATTGGACAGCGCACAGCTCCCAGTGCGCAACCGCCCCGCTCACAACACTATCCCGAAACTAACATACCCTAAACCCGGCTGCCGGCCCCATCTACATCGGCGAGGTTTCGCCCCCGGAGATCCGCGGGTAGATGCATGGCATTGTAGATGCACACAATACGGAGGGGAAATCTAGAGTCTCTATGCAGCAGCGAGAAATTGCGGAAGATATGAAGGTTTGAATGCGAATTATCCACACGTAGTTGAGGAGAAACGTAACAGCTAGATACTTCAGCCTCAGCTGCTCGAGTAGGTTGACATGGTTTTCTCTGTAAAATCCGGACTTATCAACTACCGCTAAATAGCTTACTATAATGCATAACGAAACATAACCTGCTCTTGATATTAGATTTCAACTGTCAAGTTCTGGTTAGATATAGCTTACGTTATTCTTATCAGAGACGTCTTCGAAACCTTGCAAGTTGCTCTCCCTTTCCATCGCGTTAAGCTCATCCTCCGATTTACCTTCTAGTATCTTATCTCGTTTCTTGTTTTCGAGGACGTAAAGGAAGCGCAGAACTTGATTCAGGACCAAGTTCAATATGAAGCCACAGAGCATGGCTATAATTCCGCCATGGTAGGCCGGAGCTTCTTTGCTCACGAAGAACTGCGGCCCGGCAATTTGACCGACACAGTAACAGACGAAGACCCAACCTGAGGCTACGGATCTCTTCGTGCTACCTGCGATGTTGGTTGCGAGTAAACCAAGAATTATCAGGAACCCTACGGGGTAAGAGCCCTGTGATTTGCAAATTAGAATGAACCATGATAAAATCCAAGTATAAGCAAGCATGGGTCGTGGGTTTGTGACTCTACTAAGATTAGTACTTACCAGTAGCCAAACTCCCACAAGCCGTCCCCATCTGTTTGTTGGGTCTAGTTGATTGATTAAGACCGTCCCTACGATCTTTGTAGAGGGTCAGTCGAACATCATGTCGCCACAATGTAGAATTGTACACACCGGTGGTATCATAGCTATTGATCCGACGTGTAAACGAGAACTACCGATGTAGGAAATGACAACTCCAGAACCGAGCTGTGCTATAACCTGAACCGCAGAAATGGGTAGGTTTAAAAGTGTGGTTTGGAGGGGATCAAATCCAAACCCGGAGACTATCAAAGAGCCGAAGCTTAGTCCTCCAGACGCGATAGCATTGACGAATGATATTAACCCCAGGACGATTACTTTGGGATCGGTAATAGCCTCTATGACCTGGTCTCTGGCGACGCGGCGTGATTTGGTACCGGTCTTGTTCCCGATTACTCTCTGGATGGCAATAACCTTCTCGTCCTCATTCAGCCACTGGACACTTGCTGGGCCATCAGGTACAAAGAGCGTGAAGGCTATACCCCATACGATAGTAAGACTTCCCAGTATAAGGTAAATGTACTTCCTAAAGTGGTATTAGAATGAATAACTACACCAGGATAGAAAATGGATTTAACATAAGAGCCAACGTGTCCTCGGGGTGAGTTTACTATAAAAGTGGACGGATTCTCGTACCAAGTAGACAGAGCGTCATGAGGATAGCACCCCATAGTATTACATTGGCTCCGAGGAACTTGGCTACTGGGAACCTCTGAATTATTGCGATGCCTGGGTATTCAGCGACAAGGTATCCGAGGTATTATTGTGAGTTTTGGTTATAATTGGTATAAGTGGATGGTGGGGTCATACCGAAATAGAAGATTGAACTTGCCCAGGAGTAATTCTGGCCTTGGAGTTTATTGTCAGGTATAATTCTGTAGACGGAAGAGTAACCCAGGGAAGTCTTGTCGATGAACATCAGAGCATAGGTAATACATAGGAAAGGTAAGATGCGAATATCAATCTTTCGTCGAACTTTTCGAGAGGTCTCTTCGTCTACCGTTCCGCACGCTAATGCTCTCGCAGCCAAGATGCCAGCCTCATCTTTAATGTCAAGTTGTCCTGCTCCTCTTCCAGGAATACCCGAAGGAGTAACTGTCTCTTGACCCGTTATTTTTTCAGAGGCCATTTCGATTATACTCGATTATAGTCAGTCCTGACGTTTTGCTTTGGCTTGTCGTATTGTAGTATGCAATGCAGCCTTCAGGCTTTGTTTGCGACTTAAGGCACGGCTTCAGCATACCAACCACAGTATCGTACAGTTACCCTTGCCGAGTTCATGAATAAACACCACTTGGTATTTTCATCTTGATTTAAGTAGACCATCTTGTTGACCATCGAGCAGATACTTATCAATGGCAAGGGTTAGAGAATAGATAACGTCGGATGACTCCGGTTTGAAGAGAAACTAATAGTAAAAAAGATAAGTCAGGGAAAGTCACCTAGATATGTTGGTATTACCATATCTCGTAAGTGATTTCTTTGATACTTGACAAAGCTCAATAGTTCTAACTACCTTACATACCTTAGTGTAGTATCTAGATAGGAAGCAGCAAGCAACCCTCACACAACCCGGACAACCCGCAGATAGGATGCATCGAGTGGGGTATACTACCGGGTAGCTACATGCATTATCCCCTGCCAACTAGCCCGGTACCGTCCAGGCGGCTAGGTTATAGAGATACGTACCTAACCTGGTATACCTGATAAGTGACAAATGGACTTACACCGAACCTACCACTGAACCCCGAGGTCTTTATCGTTACATTGAACGCATTAACCTGGAGATTTTTAGCGGATGCGGGCGGGTGGTAGGATAGGCTAATTAGAAATGTAAGTCTGGAGACCTCAAGGTCCACGTATTCAATCTAGGTATTTAATAACTCCGACTTGTCATAACTTTCCGGTATGCGTACCTCTCACTAGAGACCACGGCTAGGCTTTCTGAGAACTCCTTTAGCAAGATGAGTCAAGCATTCGACGACTTCGTCTTCATTACCCATGAGGACGCCGACCTCGCTCAGGCTAAGCCCGGTTATCTCGGCGAGATTAGCGATTTCCTAGACAGCATCGCCGATGATTTATGGCCTGTCAATAAGAAGATACACGACAACCCGGAGCTCGGCTACGAAGAATTCATCGCTCATGAGACGTTGACGAAATTCATGGCCAGTAGGTCGGGATGGAAGGTGACTCCATCTGCCTACGGCATGGCTACGGCTTGGGTTGCCGTATGGGATAGTGGGAAAAAGGGACCAGTTGTATCTTTCAACGTCGAGATGGGTGTGTTATACAAAACCCGTATGCAATGCATAGAAGTCTGACCGAAGCACGTAGACGCGTTGGATGGCATTGGACACGCATGTGGTCACAACCTTATTGCTACTGCGTCAGTGGCGGGTGGATTGGCGACCGCTAAAATAATGGAGGAACACCAATTGAGTGGGAAAGTTATCGTGTTCGGAACTCCTGCAGAAGAAGGTAAGGAAGGCCTAGATGATAGGTCTCTAAAAAAAAAAGAAGTAATGGTTCCTGCTTTCTGATCTCTCACAGGAGGCGGTGGCAAGATTAAGCTGTTGGAAGCTGGGGCTTATCGAGATCATAAAGTCGATATCAACTTGATATCTCATCCTGGTATCACCCAAGACACTGCTCTAATGCGGACATCTGCGTATACCGCATTCAAGGTTGAGTACTTTGGCCGCGAGGCTCGTAAGCCAACCCGAACCGTTTACTTCCGCTTGGAATGTACAATGCTGATTTAAGTATGTCTTAGACGCAGCAGCAAGTCCTTGGTTGGGAATCAACGCCCTTGATGCCTTAATTACATCTTACAATGCATTATCTGTCCTCCGTCAGCAGACAATGCCTGGTGATGTCATCCAGGGGAATATTACGAACGGCGGGGTGCGGCCGAATATAATCCATGCATACACAGCTGGTAATTTCGTTACCCGCGCAAACACCCAAGCAAGGGTGCAGGAACTGAAGAAGAAGGTCGATGCCTGCTTCGAAGCGGGAGCGACGGCAACAGGTGCAACGCTCAAGATGACCCACGTGCAGTCTTATGCCGACCACGTTCCCAACCGCGTGTTGGGCGCTTCCTATCGAAAGTACTTCAATGCGCTCTCACCCCAGCAACCGATTCCAGGTAACGACAACATGGACGAGGCCGGAGGCCGAACAATGGCAAGTACAGACCAAGGTGATATAAGTTATGCCATGCCCAGCTTGAGCGCAGGGTTTGCGATTCCCCCGGGACCGGGAGGGAACGGACCTCATAATCCGGAGTTCGCCAAGGCCGCCGGGACAAGGGTCGCATTTGAGCGAAGTCTGCGAGTGGGCAAGGCACTTGCAGGTACCGCTTTGGATGTTTTGACGCAGGACGGTCTCCTAGAAGAAGTGAAGAAGGCGTGGAAGAAAGAAATCAAGGGAAACTAGGTAGGTTGGGTTAGGTAGCTGTTTTATGTTAGACTTTATGACTTTATGAAATATGATATGAGATATGAAATCTGATTAGAGGTACCTAAGGTAAGGTACGTAAGTGTCCCGTCTGGGGAATGATTACCTAGAGTGCTAAATTTCAGTCTAGTCTTTGTCCTTAAAATGATATAAAGTTCAAGAGTCAGACAGGAATGAGAATAAAAATGATCATCACGTGGCGATAAAGGTGTTTAATAGGCCTCCATACCCGTTATTAGCTTTCAGATAAGAAAATAGGCGCGCCACGCCGAATCGCCGACGCAATTGAGCTTTTCCAACTGCCTTCGTACCAGCAGCAAAGCAATTCGAACTTTCCTAAAAAGAAAAAGAAGCAAAAAGGTTTAAGCAGCGAGTTGCCGAGAAAGACACTTTTTTTTTTTTTTTTCTCTTGTCAACTTTCTTTTTTATTGCGATTCGCAATTGCAACGGGTATATTATCCGCTATGAGAATTCGAATTCGCCCGCCCTTGTTCAACTAAAATCCTCTTGTGTAAATACTGTGCAGCGAATTTTCGAAGTATCAATCACACACATACACACCTCTCATATATACTACGTCGACATATTTTTCTTATTTTTATTTTTCTCCTTTTTTTCTAATTTTCTATTGGGAGTAAACTTATAAACACAAAAAGTCTACCACCACCAATGCGCAATGGGTAAAAAGAATAAGAAGCCCACAGCGGGCGAATCTCCTACCATGGAGGCGCAAGCTGCAGTAGCAGAGTCCTCGATTGCACCCCCAACAGCGAATAAGAAGAAGCCAACTTCTCCTGCGCCTCAGTCGTCCTCTTCCTCTTCTGCGCTCGTGATTTGCCGAAATAAGTGAGTTTGTACCTTTTTCTTTTCTTTTCTTTTTTATTGACTTGCCTTACCTATACCTACCTATAAGCAAGCATATCTATACCGTATGTTGTGGTGTATATTGGTAGCTTATAATTCGCTACCGCAGGCACTGGCGCTACATATCCTCGTTTCATGGACCATGGCTACAGCTACCGCTCGAAGTCCTCGAGACATTAGCCAATGCGAACTACTACATGCCCTTGCCGCGCCCTGTCGACCCAGCAGTATTTTACGACCTGGTGAAGATCAGACAGCTTGTGGACGGCGCCACCGATCTGGCTGTGCGCGCTGCGAACGGCGTCGCATCCTCGACTTTATCTAATTCGCTGGCAGGAGGAGCCGCGCATCATATGCAGGCCTTGGGACTCGGGTTTGGGAACAATGCCGGCGCAAAGCTTAGCCCGGAGCGAAAATTCCGGATGAGGGAGCAAGCCACCCAGAAATTGTCGCGCGCCTATCATCTGGACGAAATAGCTTCGAGCGTAGCGACGATGCAGTCGACGTCAACTTTGGAAAACGTCGCCAGTCTCGTTTTACAAAGGGCGCCCGAGGATCCCGATGCTAACTACGTTCATTTCTTCCATGAGAAGATCCCGTCGAGACAGCTCGCCGAATGTACCGACTTCCGCGCGTTGGATCTTATAATAGGACAACGACCTTCTGATTGCGAGCCCCTGAGGACTCGCGCTGTCGTTCGAATGTTTAAAGAGGATTTCGAGGGTGCAGTTCGAGATCTTACCTCTGCGCTAGGCGTATACCGTCTTCAGAAGCCGCGGCACAAACCAGCGTCAGACGAGTCTACGCAATTAGATCAGATAACCAGGCGGCGGCGAGATAATCCTCCTCTTGACGAGAGAGATCAACCAAGCAGTATAGAAGTGCAGCTTCTATTCCAGCGGGCTGGTTGCTACCTTACTTTGGCTTGTGACCATGTTCCGCTTGCGCTCCCCGATTCGCCTATCGCGCAGAATACGACTTCGCAGAACGGTACCAACGGGGCTAGTAATGGCAATACTAATGGCGGCCCGGCATCACCACAGGGGGGAGAGGACCTAGAGAATAAAGGTCCATCTAAGAAGTTACTGGAAGCGCGTAAGGCAGTACGTGTTTACGCGAAGCGCGCTCTGCGGGATTACATGGAGTATCTCAAACACTTTCATTATTCACCTAACTTACCTATTGAGATATCAGATGAGTTTAGTCGCCAGGTAAACCAGGCGACTCATCGTAATAAGAGATACTACAATCAATTCCGCCATGTTTCTCAGGACCCAAGTAGCCCCACGGGAACCTCGCCTAGCCATACAGTGTACGAGATATCCTCCCTCTTCTCAGCCACACCCCCGGCCGATCTGCCGCCATATCCTTCGACGGAGCTCGTATCTCAAGGTAGCGTTACTATGGAGTCAATTCAGACGACTACCGAAGTGGTTACTTACCATCCGTTACTGACTGACGCGCTACATTCGTTGCTACTGTGCCATACCCTTATCCAGACCTCGGCAAAAGAGTTGCAGCGCCATGCACACATGGTCGCGCGGCTTGCTCGTCTTGCCGATGGCTATCCAATTTTTCAGGCGAGCAGGTCTCCTGCCCGGGCAGATTGGATCGAGGTGCTCCGACGGGCCGAAAACTGGATCGAACTCTCATCGACTTGGGAGGCTCTTTGCGCCCCTGCCCCACTGCCGATTCCCGTTTCAACAAACGGGGTATCTACCGCGACCGCAAGCGTCAACGCTCTATCCATAACGGGCGGCACGAGCTCCTCTGAAACCGAGGAGCAGCGGAAGGAGCGAATGCGCCAGCAAGCTATCATCGAGGCTCTGGAAGATGAGCGTGTCAACGACGAGGCGAGCTTTAAGGCTGCGATCATCGCCCGCCAACGTAGAGCGGAGGCCGACCACGCAAGCACTACCAACGGTGGGGTTCCTAGCCCGCACGCCGGCCCGAAGCGGTGGGCCGTGGACGACGGAAGGGAGTACCCGATTCTCACGGAGCGCGCGGAAGCGGTCGCGCGTTGGATCCGCGAGGCTCCGACGGGATCCGGCACCGGGAGTAGCAAACGCAAGAAGAAGCCGAGGGCGGCGAAGCCAGCCCCCGCATACGACAGACCGGAGACTACGGGTGAAGTCTGAACGATCACACAGACAGCACAGATACACACACACATACACATTCAAGACTAAGAAAAGCGCCCTTTATGCAAGCAGTGGAAGAGCTGTTTGAATAATATAAAGCAGCTAGCGGTATCAAACACACAAGACTACGTAGTCGTAAATATTCCCAAAAGGCGATGCTTCGTGTGAGTCTGTCCTATCGTAGATTAAACCATGTGATCCGGCTTTAAATTGTCAATAGAGGTTAGACGACTCGCTGCACTTGACAGCTCTTCAATATCGTATCTTTTTGTTCATTCTTACCAACTGCATAGGTCCTACCTATCGCGACTCAAGCCGGACTCCGGAATTATGTAGAAGCGTCTTGGCTCGTCTGGAACTAGTCTCTATTCATGGCGCCGTCGCAGAGAATGACGTCATTGAAGCTCGTGCGTTGCAGAGTGCTGGCATCATGCTAAGAAACTCGAGCCCCCCTTCCCCCCTTTTTCTTTTCCTCTTTCCCCATTATAGCGTATGTATATGGCTCGTGCGTGACAGCCGGATAACTGGGGGCTTTTGTATTATGCATAGGCCGATTCTATTACGGCTTAGATATAAAGGTGCCATCGTCCGATATTAAGGTGTATCGTGGTTTTCCTTCTTTTTCAGTACGGTGATTTTTTCGGTACATGCCGAAGTGGAGTGAATATGCGACGAGAAGTTCCTTTGGGATTCCCGGCTATGTAAATACCGCGTACCCGGAGCTAATGGTCCTCGCCCCGCTTGCTGCATAGCCGCGAGTGTGTACTTACTCATGGTCTGCGGGGAGAACCCCAGGTATCCCTCCTTTTTAAACCTATTGATTGTTGCTATTCACGGGGTTGGGATGTCATCCTCGTAGCTATTACTTTTGATGGTTGATGAAGTTTTATTAGAGCCATCAATGATGCCGTCAACACGCGGCCATGCTTATATTCTCTGCCTCCCCTTGGAGATCCAATGGTGGATATTGCGATATCTTGGTATTCGTGATCAGGCCTCGCTGTTGCAGACCTGTCGAAGAGCACAGGAGATTGTAGAGCCGCTGTTGTACCGTAGATTATTTACCAAGGCCGGAACAGATCACGATACTAATGGGTTGGTTGAATTTCTGCTCGAACGACCTTATATCGTCGGCGCGGTGCGCTTTCTCGTCCTCGACGAGTTCCACCCCGTTGCGTACCGACAGCTTATGGGCATCAAGTTCCTAAATCTCGAAAGCATCACTATGCAACACGGTGGCGAACCTCTGAGCATCGAGGATGAGAAGAGGTGCTCCTTAAACCAGCTCGTTAAAGAGCAACCCAACTTAAAGAATCGTAAGTTCTCCTGGCGATCAAGCACAGGTAGAGAAAACAAAGGGGGGGGATATACTAATAAATGACGACAGTGTCATTTTCGATCGAGCTAGGAAATTGGGCAGCTTTCAGATTTGAGGAGGATGATGCTGTATTATTTCGCCACAGGAAATTGCGGCGCATGCGACTTTCTTATATCGACTTTTCCGCATTTGACAAGCTGGAGGTGGACTACTTTCAACATACCGATTTAAGGGGGCTCTTTATCGAATTATGCTGGTATAACCACGAAGCGCTGGATAGACTCTTATCCCCATCGACAAGGCTGCAGAATCTTTTGATCGGCCATAACGATCAATTGCCATTTTCAGAGCGGCTCTATCCCAGCTTATTAGCCCCGGCTCAGGAGAGCCTAAGGATACTGGATTTCACTTGGCGATGGAAGCTCCCCGTCGAGGACCAAGGCATGGATCTGACTCAGTTCAGAAATCTGCATTTCCTCCGGATACCCCCTATCTATCTCCTCGGAAGCGCGTATATGGACGATTCCGCATTGCCGGAGCTCATCCGGACGAGATTCCCGCCGAACCTGAAGATGCTGCTTCTGGAGAACATCGTGCCGCGGTCCATCCGAGTGATGAACGAGCGGGGCATAGTTTTCCCCGGGTACCCACCGCCGGGCTATACTCTGGAGCTAACGCTTCGGCCGCGGGATTACCAGCTCGTCCGGTTCCTAATCGCCGAGAAGCACCGCGTGTTGCCCCGACTCAAGTACGTGCTCATGTATTACATGGAGTTCATGCAGGATTTCCTGGATTTCTACCCGCTAGTCAAGGACAACGGAGCCGGACCGGGTCCTGTTTTGACTACGGATTATTTGAATCCATTACTGGATTGGTTAGACGAGCTCTAACTTCTAAGGCGTGTGTGGGTGGTATGGGAGAGGTTGGTAGTGGCGAGATCCGAAGACTAGGTAGAAAGGTAGATTGTTGAAATTCTTATGTAAATATTTAATAGATTGTATGTAATTTTCTATGGAGGTGTTGGTTTAGGATCATGTAAAGATATACCTATCACTCTAGGTTAGGTACCTAACCTATACCTTAGGTAATAAACTTGACCTTATTCATAATTGACTCCTTCCTTAGGTACCTGGTATTATACAGTACCTCCTATTGTGCTTTCCTGAGGTAAATATTCTATAGATTAGATTAGGTACCTTCTACATCCATCTATAGATCAGGGTATGCATCGGGATCATTAGTCACCGTCGCTGTTACTCAGTCCCGACAAGCACTTAACCACCTGACCTGAGTAAATAGTAATCAATTTGATTTGTAAAATAGCCTACTACATGAAACGGCCCCCCCTTTTAATACCTAGACCTAGTATGCGATCATCCGGAGCTCCGGCCGTTTACTCCTTCTTTATAACCCCTCACTTCCATCTTCACCACGCATACGCTTACCCACTTACCAACATACCTCATACCTAACCTACCTCCTAAGGTACCTATACATTCGCTTTTTTCTTATCACAGGAACATACACGCACGCATTTACAAATCACATAAATCAGAAGAAGAAGAAAAAAAGCCAAAGAAATAAAACATGGCGCCCGTCACGGAACTCCTCTCCCTCACCCTAAAGCCGGACCTCCCGGCGGCCGAAGCCGCCGCGATCCTCGACACGACGGCGGCCACGCTCGTCGCGCAGCCGGGCTGCCTGCGCGTGCGCACGGCCCGCACGCACGAGGACCCGCACGCCGTGCGCGTGTTCGTCGACTGGGAGAACGTCGCGGCGCACCGCGCCTTCGAGAAGACGGAGGCGTACGCGCCCTTCAAGGCGCGCGTGCGCGACGCCGTCGCCGCCCCGCCCCAGCGCCCGTACCACGTCGAGTTCGACCCGTTCCCCGTGTCCGCCCTGCAGAACGGCACCACCACCACCACCGCTAATGGCACCGTTAGCAGCAAGACCCCCGTCGCCGAGGTCCTGCACATGTGGTTCCCCGGCGACTACACAGACGAGCAGCGGGCGCGCGCCGAGGCCTCGGCGCGCGAGTTCGTCGGCAAGATGGAGGGGTTCGCCGAGGGGCTGACGGGCGAGTGGTCGATCGGGTGGTCCGTCGAGCGGGACATCGAGCGCGAGGGCGCGCCGAGCAGCGTGCTGGTGGGGATCCTGGGCTGGGTGAGCGTCGAGGCGCACATGAAGGCCCGCGACCACCCCGAGTTCGCGAAGAACATCCCGCTGTTGCGGGACATCGAGGGGCTGAGGGGCTTCGATATGAAGCATGTGAGCACGACTACTGTCGAGGCTGGTAATAAGTGATTTTATTTAGACGGTACGACGGTTTTTGAAATGTGGGCGGCGGGGGAAGGGGGAAGGGCGGATAATAGGCGGGGTTCTAAAGACTAAAGTTAGGTAGGTAGGTACCTAACCTAAAGATCGACGTCAGGGCGTCTCGGTGGCTTTGCTAACGGACTGTTTGTTGTATGTATAATTTGACCAATTGACGGATATATTATTCTGCTCACTTAATATTTGATATCAAAGGAAAAAAAAAAAAGAAAAGAAAAAAAAAGCTTAATGACATTATGTTATTATTTTGAAACTTCAGCCCTCATTCTCTTTTAGATGCATGTAAGCTTCATCTTGTTTGTTGAAATAAACCCCCTCCCTTGAAATACTTCCTATATCTGAATTGTAGTGATTTTATAACAGGTAGTGCATGTGATAAAATGTTTGAAATTAGCTAGGTTATACATACGAACTGGTTATTATTTATATACATCCATGAAAATTTGGATTTGTCTATACTTTTGTAGAAATGACGCGTTGGGTATATCTAGCACTTCTTGTTTAGTCTCCAAGATGCCCCGAAAAAAATCCCATAAACTTAATCCAAACCGCTATAAGCAGATAAATACGTGGTATATATGTGCGTGTAAATCTGCGTATCCGTAAGACGCCGATGTATGCTTTTCCCTTATATAACTTTAATGATGTCGTCCGGGTCAATGCTGTCCTGCTCTCCGTCTTCGACCTCGCCCTCCTCCATGCACGCCTTCTGCAACCGCTCACGCATAACCGGATCCTTTTCTAGTTCCTGCCAAACCTCTAGACCCCATTCTTCTAGGCTTTCGTCGGGATTTCTTTTTTTCCATGGCGGCCAGTGCCACGTGCCTGCGATAATCATGTTGCGCTTCACCGTCTTGTAAACCAGCTCTATCGAGATAAATACGAGCACTAGGATGATTAGTGTCAACCACCAAAGAGGATCTTGACCGAAAGTGTCTACGAATCCGTTCCTAGCTGGATAGGGGCTTGGTTGTGCTGCATAGACTCCTGAGAGAAATGCCTGCCAAGCCCACCACCCAGCGATAGTAATACCAAAAGCAGCCATAATAATCGCCGACTTATAATGTGTCTCGAGGATACTATAAAATTTGTTAGTAGGATACAGAATTAACTAGCATAGATAAAACTCACAATATCTTGCAGTTAATCCACAATACTCCCACTGTAAAAACGAGATCACCCAAAGCAAAAAGTGCATCGTCACGGGCCTGTCCGTAAATACTATAGGCAGCCCATACCCCAAGCCAGACTAGCACACCCTCTGTAGCCGCGGCGGCCATCCAACGTACGAACCTGGGAATGTTCAACTCTTTATTCCTCTGTCCGTGTACGTATAATTCGGGCACGGCAAGCAGCGTCTCCGCGCTGAGATCCTGCTCCCAGATACCCAGACATAATACGCATAGACTCGTAAACAGGGTGTTGAATACGGTTAAGCTCCAGTTCTCATAAAGACTGGTTCCACTGTATCCATTATACCGCTGATACATCGCCGTTGGTAGATAGAAAAACATTTCCTTCCAAAAAGTGGTGAGAATGAACTTCGCCGTGCGAACATAATTCCAACGACCATGAACAAGAAGTAGTCGCTGCAGAAAGCGAAATTGTGCGATGGCGTAGTCGGCTACACGAGCAGCCTGTAGTCCCTCCTTGCCTGATATTCCGACGCCGACGTGAGAGGCAGAGATCATGGCCAAGTCGTTTGCTCCATCACCAATAGCAAGTGTCAAAGCACTTGGTACTCGCTGCCGAATAGCTTTCACAATTAGGGATTTCTGGGCAGGCGATGCGCGACAGCAGATGACGGAGTCGATTAAGGGGATGAGAGTGTAGAAAAGGTCTGTAAGTCGCGTCGACTGCTCAATAGCCGCTAGGGTCTGACCGTCGATGACTACTACGCTGTGAGTACAGCCCGTCGCGATGTCCTCGGATATATCGTTGATTTGTGTCTCGACTGAGCTTTTGGATGAGTCAAGAATGAATATATCGGACCCTGGCCGACAAATTCGCGCCGAATGAGCAATATTGATTGCTGTTTCTCGCTTATCACCGGTCAACATCCATATCTTGATATTGGCACGACGGAGCTTATCAATGGTTTCCGGCACGCCGATTTGGAGTTTATCCTCAATCGCTGTCGCCCCTACAAGGTCAAGCGACTGCTCGATCAAGTCGCCCGCCGTTTCGATCATTTCCTGTCGATTCACTAAACTTGTCGTTGCCTCATTATAAACTTTCTTCCATGTCTCATACTCACTCTCAGGTATAAATTTCCGCGTGAATAGGAGAGTACGTAGGCCCTCAGAAGCAAAGTCATCCAAGTGTTTGAAACATCGGGTGAAAACTACAGACTCGTCATGTATAGACGGATCATCGAGGAACCCAAACTTATCTGGCAATGGTCTTGGAGTCGATGGGCTCAGTCTTGATAGCGTCTGGGCCACGTCAAGAGATGTGGTTCGTATGCCTAAAGACGGGCGAAGTTTGTCTTCGGAACGTCTCGTTCTGGATCCTTCAACGGATCTGCTTCTTACGATTGTCGGGATATTAATTGGCGACGTTGGCTGTGTCACGGTAATACTGTTGCGATTAACTTCGATATTCCGTCGTAGAGTTAGGCTTGGACGCCCCCCGAAGCTATTTCTCACGTCTAATTGCTCGCTTCTTCGAAGCAGTTCACGCTCAGCCTCGACGCTTTTGCGAACTTCTGTTGCCTTTTGCATCGCTAAATAAGCCAACTTGAGTCTAGGCATGATTACCGAGTCCGCACCCTTGCAGATGAGGCAAATCCTCCCATCAGGAAAGCGTACAATAATCGACATACGCTTTCGCTTGCTACTAAACTCGACGACGTCTAAGATCTGGTAAATCTCTGTTTTCTGACTGCCATCCCCGTTATCAATCTGCAAGGTCACGGCCTGAGAAGACCGATGGGCAACCAGGTATCCAAGTTCGTGCGCGGCACGGACAAGCGCCAATTCGTCCGGTGATGAAGCTTGGAAATCGATAACCCCATCTTTGACTTCTGGCAAGCATGTGTGACATAGAGCCATGCACAGGATGTAATCCTTGGCTCGTCTTGCAAAAGGAGATGTGGGCCTTGATCTGATATACTCCAGCAAATCCGAGGTTGTAACATCTGGCTGCACGTGGTCCGGGCGGGCACTCGACCTCCACTGCGACGAGGATCTCCTCTCGGACCGAGGTGCGAAGCTCGACGCTGCTGGTGATAGCGGATATAGCTCGATGTCTTCGTGAATAACACTAGCAATCTCCCTGGACTTGCGTGGGGTTGCGATTCCCGTATCGGGGGTAAAGTTAAGACCTGTCATTGCTGTGTCTCCTTCGGATTGAATATCTGTCTCGTGCAACCAGGAAGTCCCAGCAATGCTCATTTTGCGAAATTTCATTACATTTTCCGTGAGAGTGCCTGTCTTGTCGGAGAATATGTAGCTGACTTGGCCAAGATTTTCCAAGATAGTGTTGGTGTTGCATCGAGCTGGAGTATCAGTTGCCTCATCATACATTTCTACGTCGTTATTTAACATAAGCATCTGGCCAATCCTCGTTATCTCGAGAGTAACGTAAAGCGCCAGGGGGATGACATTGTTAAACATGATTGCGTAGCCGATGATGATTTGCTTGAACTCGACTGTGGCCATGGAAACATACCAAGAGAATCGCTCAGTAGACCTTCGCCAGATAATGTAGCCCATAGAACAGCCAACAGTTAAGATGATAACGTAGAGGGCGAGAGTGATGACAATCTTGTTAGCGATAGTTTCTAACGCTGGCTTCTTAGCATGAGGATGCTGATTTGCATTCATGCGGATTTTACACTCCTCTCCAGTGTTAATCGCTATCCCGATGGCGTAAGTGGTATTTCTAAGCGTACTACCTCGATATATGACTTCATTAGATGTCAAAGGAAGCGTTCGGCCGCGTATTGTGACACGCCCGTCGAAGCGATATAGATCGGGATTCGGGTCCTCGAGGACGAACTCGGCAAGACAATTGCGAATACCAGAAATAGTTTGGCAATCTTCGAAATCCGGAAGTGATTCCCTACTCTTAAGATTGGTCTCGCCATCCAAATCCATTGTATCGATGTAAGCCAATCCATTCTCTCCCGTGGCGTATAAAAGAACTAGATCAGCTGGCACAGCTTCATCGCGAACCAGTTTGACGACATCGCCAACATGGACATCCTGCCATTTGACTCTCTGCCACCCGTACTCCCCGTCAGTCTCGTAATCCCAATTGTTCACGTCTACCGCTTTATTTTTAAATATACCTGTCAACCATTTTCGAGTTGACGAAGTAGCGTTTACGCCTAGAGACTTCCGTCTCAGAACCCTAGCAGAGTTCGCATTCTCCAAATTATCTAGCCGATGGCGCTTATAATCATCGTAGCCCTCTTTAATAATCGTGAGGAGAACAAAGAATAGTAAAGGTAGGATAGTAGTATAACTTCCTGTTGTACTTAGGCCCGGAATCGCTTGAGGAATGCCAACGCAAAGAAAATAGAAATTCGCTAGTCGTGTAAACTGAAATATCAACTGCTTCGGTATGAAGTCAATTAGGGTATATCGCGAGGTTCGAATCGCATTGGATATGTACGGCTGGCCGCGTCGTTCATCGATCAAAACTTGTTCTTGGTCGATTCGCAGCGGGACGTGTCGCCCATCCTTGGAAGGCTTTAAAGGCTTCTGTCGCAATAATATTTCTAGCAAATATATCTGGTACCAGTGCACGGCGCGTTCTTGTATAGCTTCTCCAATTGCTTCTAACCGCATCCGAGTCTGCCGCGCCACTTTCGGAATTGAGTCTACGCCTTGCTTCTTTCTAAGGTCAGAATCTACATTTATGGCCGTTTGAGGCATTATGCGCGGGTTTGAACGAATGAAGTAACCACATTGCAAAGCGTTTCGAAAGCATCGACGGAAATCCTCTCACGGAGAATTTATGTCAGCGACGACGGAGGATGAAGCGTTTCGGGCCATACAGTTTAGAATATAGAAAGATATAAAGAAAACGAGTGTGTGTATAAGAGTATATAGAGAAAGGTATAGATAGGAATCGGAACGAACGGAATGCCGTAAAGTCGGCTCTCTAATCCAAGTTAAAAGCTTCAAAATGTGCCTTGTGAAGCTTGAATCTTCCTCCAAAAGTTTAAACAAGGCAAGATTTCCAACGTATTTCCAAGGTGATTAGATTCTTTAGAACATTACGGCCCATTGTAACTTCCCTGTTTACAATGCCACAATGCCACAATGCCATACATAATCCGTAATGCCGGGCAAATCCGAGTTACCTAGCGTCCGTAACTCCGGCTAACACCTGGCTTGGCACCGATCTTAAGTGTCATTTGCCATTCTCTCCAAATAGTGGATCCCTTAGGTATCTCTTCCTACCCTAGTCTACCTTATATGGATGCATACTTGAAACATGCATACCACGAAATGACGTTTTATTTGCCCTAGAAAAAGTACTATCTACCTAATGTATCGGTATGCTGCAAGAAGCCATTCCTTTATTTGAGGTGGAAGTTACCTATTGGATTTAATAACCTTTCTATACAGCCAATCTTTCTTTATAGGTAATGCGTTAATATCTCTCTCCTGATTCACTGACAACTTCCATGTTAGACAGATAGTTGATCTACCTGTTACAGATAAATATAATTGTTGACTACAACTTGTCTTACACAGTTATTAAGGTACTTACTTGCAAGGGATCCCATGTGCAGGCTCAGCTCTATGAATAAGTACCTACCTTAGGTACCTAACCTAACCTAACCTAACGGACGAACAAGAAGATCTGATAGGTTTTTGTACAAAGACAGACTTTAAAATAATTCCATACTAACCACAAATTTTTAGATTATACAGTAGCCCATGACACCATGTCTTTCAAATCCTTTAGGTACCTAGGTAAGCATCTAAAATGACCTGTGACGATCTCTTACTCTTAGATAATTTTGGGTTAGGTTGCTTGGCGTTGGTCGGCATTAATTAGAACAGCCTTATGCACACCCACTTTTAGGTTAGGTACGTTCATAGTCTCACGCGTTTCGAGGGAAAACGATAACGATAACATTTAAACTATCCTAGCACTCCCAGCATCACAGCACGTAACATCGTACTGCACCTGCCATACCTGCCGCCGCCTGCCGCCTGCCACCTATCTACCTAGGTAACCGCTTAACCACTTAACCACTTAAACTCGCCGAAATATTTCTTATCTCCACCTCTCAACTAAAAGCATCTCTACCTAAACCATCGCCGAAGCTATACTTGAGCTTTCATGCATGCCTCCTCCTGAACAGCCTTTACTAGAGTCTGCAAGCCCTCTTGTTAGACTAGAGGTTGCCATCGCCTTCGACCATGACCCCACCATGAGCGATCAAAAGTCCACCGATCCGCTGAATGCTCTATCAACCCTCACGATTGCCTCATCCGAGTCAGAGCAGGTCGATACTCCGGGTAAAGCTAAAAATGACAACTCCAAAAAAGTTATAGCGGAGCCCAAAGGCCCGGAAAACCAAGTTGTCTCAATAGACCCTCCGGAAGATAAATCTCCAACCGACCAAGCTACCCATAAGGAAGATGCCAAGGTTGAAGATGTATCGACGGATGACACGGATAATACTGGTCAAGAATCCACGCACGATGTTCCCGTCGACCCTATGGAATCTTCCGTCGCAACCATCAAGCCCAAGAAGCCACAATACTTAAGCATCACAACCGCCCCATATGTTGACCCGACACCTCCCACTCCCGAAGGGTCCCAACCTCCATCTAGAGCTAACTCTTCACACCGACCTAAAGGGCATGGTCTAGAGCCCTCCCCAACCCGATCCGATGCCGGTTATGACGAAAGGCGTTATCCAAGCGAGGATGAGCAAGAAGGGACATCTCGTTCGGAGATTCAGAGTATCATGGAGCAGTTTCCTGAAGACGGAGGTGGTCCAGGAGAAGATGAAGTGATGAGTCCGCGGCTTGAGATTGCTTCGCCACTGCTAGGCGGCCCCCCGATACAGCATCCGCCCAGGAAGTCTAGCCTCGAGCCCCTTGCACCTAGTATTGCTCAGCAACTGCAAGAAGGGCAAGGTCTGAACATTTCCAACGCTTCGCCTATCGGTACACGGTCGAGGGATAAGCTAAAGGAGCCCGACGACCAAGGTCCACCCGTTCCACCAAAAGACGGTCCCTCGGATGAGACTTCGTCTATAGCGCCCCTACATAGGCCTCCTCCCCCAGATCCGGAACCCGAACCGGCTCTACCATTTGACTTCCACCGATTCTTAGAACAGCTGAAGCACAAGAAAGCCGATCCTGTCGCGAGGTATTTGAAGTCTTTCTTATTCGAGTTTGCAAAGCGTCAATGGATGGTTCACGAACAAGTGAAAATTATTAGCGATTTTCTTACCTTCATAGCCAATAAAATGGCCCAATGTGAGGTTTGGAGTGAGGTGTCAGACGCGGAATTCGATAACGCCCGGGAAGGAATGGAAAAGCTCGTCATGAACAGACTCTACACCCAGACCTTCTCACCCGCAATACCTCCGCCCCAACCCATCCCAGGCGCAAAACCAAAGCGCCGAGGAGGTGATGTGCCAATGGGGCCAGGGCGGCGCGGTCAACATCAAGAAGATGTAGAGAGAGACGAGGTTCTAGCGCAGAAGATTAATATATACAGCTGGGTCCGAGAAGAGCACCTAGATATTCCACCTGCAAGTGAAAGTGGCAAGAGGTTTCTTATGCTAGCTCAGCAAGGTATGTTTTAAATGCCCTTGATATTGATGGTTCATCGCTAATAGTTCCAGAACTTTTGAAAATCAAATCCTACAGAGCACCTCGAGACAAGATTATCTGTGTTCTCAACTGTTGCAAGGTCATATTTGGTATGCAGGTTAATATGTCAACCCGTCATAACATTGACTAATAGACGTTTAGGACTTCTCAAACATAACAAATCCGACTCTTCGGCTGATTCATTTATGCCGCTTTTGATATACGTCGTATTACGGTCTAATCCTGATCATCTGGTTTCTAATGTTCATTATATTTTGCGATTCCGGAACCAGGAAAAACTAGGCGGAGAAGCTGGATATTATCTTTCATCTTTGGTAAGACTCGAAACAATCCGTATTGTATGTTTCTATAAGCTTATTTTTCAAACTAGATGGGTGCCATACAGTTCATCGAGAGCATGGACCGTACTTCTCTTACAATCTCGGATGAGGAATTTGACAAAAACGTCGAAGCAGCAGTCTCTGCTATTGCGGAGAAGCATAGAGCGGAGGAGCCACCGCCTGCTGTGACACAACCGCAACTATCCGAAAAGGCTGGGTCGTATCCCCCGGGCTCCTCTTCAACGCGCCCGTCGCTTGACATGGATGGGTCAGCTACGCCACGTCGGTCACTATCCACTGATGATGACTCTGGTGAAGACAGCCCCGCGATTTCAGGTCTGCTTCGTTCAATTCAACGCCCCCTGTCGTCTATTGGTCGCATGTTTTCGGAAGATCCCAGCGGTGCCGGTCCCAGTTCCTCTTCTCGTCCACCTCAACCGGATAATACGTCACGACTCGATCCGCGGCGCAGTGTTGAAGGGCGACACCCCTCGATGGACACACGCCAGCGTTTGTCGGCCGAAGAAGCTGCAGCGAGGCAGGCTAGCGCTGAGGTTGCGGAGGCTCAGAGGATACACCGAGCGGAGCACAACAACGTCGTAGAAACTCTAGCTAGTATGTTTCCAGATCTGGACCGAGATGTTATTAGTGATGTTGTCTATCAGAAGGAAGGAAGGTTAGTTCGCTCACGCTACATCGTCTAAATATTCTAACGTACTAACGCCTGGGTCTTATAGGGTTGGTCTCGCAGTTGATGCCTGTCTTGCATTGAGCGCATAATTTTGGTCGAAGTAGCATTCCCTATTAATCGTTGCTAAAGGGAGCATTCATAGATAGAGCTACAATATGTGAGAGAATAAGGGGAGGGCGTCGACCAAGAATTCTCAATAGGCTGAAATTAATCCTCTGGTCCTTGAGGTTGGCTTCGTTTATCTATATAAGCTCAATAATACCCTGCCTTCGAATATTACTCTATCCTCGACTATACTTGTTACGGTAGAGTGGTATATTGCAATTCTTTTTTTCTTGAAACACTCTCCGAGTCTTGATGAATCATCTTTCTTTCGCCTTGTCGCCAAAGCATTGACATTAGCGTCCCCTCGTTAAGCATTTTGTCTAAGGGGATTTTCAGATCAATATCTTGAAGTGAGTGACTAGAGAAACATCGTGAGTGGATTTCACACTCAGGGGCTGAGAAGACAATTACTACAAAAGTATTCGGGCATCAAAAGTGCCTTGGCGACGTACAGAACTTAGCAATGTACAACTGGAATATTTGTTTGTAATGTCATGACCAGCTGTTAGGGGTAAGGTATCCCTCTCATAGCCATGCGTCAACGTAGACGGGAATCCAGTCACCTCTTGTAAGAAAGGCTTATTTAAAGCCAAAGAGAACTTTTAAACTCAACCGGTAATTCTCAACCAGCACAGTATCCTATGACTCTTCTCTCCATACACACCACTTGGTCTACTCGAGGTTATCTACAATTCTAAAATCGACAGTTGATCGCCAATGGCGGTCGAAAAACGTCCCGAAGATCACGGCAAACACGTCGTTAATCCCCCCAAGCCACCTCCTAGGCCGCCGACCCCTAACCCGCCTTCTAGACAAGATCCGCCTCTCTACGCAACCCACCTTTGGAAATGGTAAGTATCCCTTCAGATACAGGTACCTATGTCACAGCTTTTTAGCTCGAGTGGCAGGGCATTCATCGCAAGGTGGAACATCCTTGAGATAGTGCCTACACCATACCTAGTCCGAGTTGTTCTGACCTCTTCTACCCATGTACGAGTACGAAAGAAGGTGGCTAACATTAAGTGACATATAGCTGCAAGTGCAAGAACTCGTATGCGCCACAGGAGATCATGTGCACCAAGAACGGGTGTAGACATGGTCGCTGCAAGAGCTGCACGTTGGAGCAGATCCCGTCTATCCCTTGCTCGTGATCGAAAGTGTGGGATCTTACTTCCGCTTCCTATTATATACCACATGGTTTGATTTCTAAGGCAGAGGTTGTTATGGGCCTGCTGCGATCGCAATTGTATAGCTAGATGCTCTTTAGTAACGATAGTTTTCAATATGATTGATATCTTATATATAATTCTCTCGTGTAAAGACCATGCTCCCGAGCTCAAGTAGGACTCTAGAGACTTGAGAGCGAGATTCTAAGGCATTATCAAAAAATATGGTGAGATAACTAGAGCTAATATGCAGATAGGGGTTGAATTCCTAGCCTTCACGGCCCAAGGATGGATTTCTTACAAAGCAAGGTACTATTGATCTCTTGGTCGCTACACAAAGATGATGCCAGTATATTTGAGATCCCGCTCACATGCATTGACAGTGGTATTGGGTAAGTCACCTCGCAGGGGATTGCATACATAAGATACCTCATTTAACATCTATATAATGCTCTCTCTCTCTATATATATACTGTCGGTATGTGCCCATCAGACGCTCTGCCACTGTATCTGCAATGTCGTCGCGCGCGACCCCTTCTCCGCATACACGGTGCCCTGCGCGGAGCCGCTAGGCACAGAATCGGCGTACCAATCGTTGCCGCCGGCATTCGCCAGGCTCGTGCCGTCCGCGGCGAAGACGTCCGCGTCCGCGCTGCTTACGCCCGAGGAACATGCCAGCGAGCCGCCCACCGCCGAGCAGTACCCCTTGCTGGACTTGAGCGTGAACCCGCCCCCGGAAGTAGCCGCCGCGGCGGTGAACGTCGCGCAGGTCCCCGTCGTGTACCAGTTGCCGCTGCCGATGATGCAGCCTTTCTTAGTTCCGTCGACCACGGCGTTGAGATACCCTTTTCCCGAGAACGATCCCGTCGGCGCCGGCGTCGGCGAAGATCCGCCCGATGTCGTGCTGGTCGGCTTGGAGGTGGTCGTAGTCGTCGACCCACCACCGCCGCCCCCGTTCTTCGGAAGGTACTTGACGCCCGTGCTGGGGCAGCCGCCGTCGTCCCCGTTGTCAGGGCTCGCCGGCACGAACTCGCCGTTGGCAACCGAGCCCCGGACGTTGAAGTAGTAGTAGACCTGGTCGATGGCGCCGCCGCTGCAGCCGACGTAGACGGTCTCGCCGTTGTGGTTCTTGGAGAGCGCGGCCTGGATGTCGGACAGCTTGTACGTCTGGCTCGAGCTCGGCGTGATGCCCGCGTCCGCGAGCCACTTGTACGTCGGCAGCGACTTGAACAGGCTGACGGTCCGGTCGAAGTAGTAGGGCACCTCGTCGGTCGCCTTGTAGTCCGCGAAACAGCTCGGGTCGAGCGTCGAGACGCACGTGCCGTGCTTCCCCCACTCGTGCTCCCAGAACTCCTCGCCCGTGCTGTCGTTCGGCAGCCAGAACGTCTCCATGTAGCTCAGGAGGTCGTCGTTGCCGGACGACTTCAGGATGTCGGTGATGTTTTTGTACGCGCGCTGGCTGTCGCACGTGGCGTCGTACGTGCCGTCGCAGTGGTCGGGCCAGAGACCGTGGATAGTCCACGAGTCATCCGGTCCGACTACGGGGTCCGTATCCCAGAATTGAGTCTGGAGCAAAGATCCACCTGGGTAATTGAAGCAGCAGGTATCGGCCACCTTGGTGTCGTTATGGCATGATAACTCCAGTGTGCCGGTACACTGCTTGAGAGTCCCGCCGAGGACCGACTGGGCCAGGCACAGCGCGGTCAAGGATCCGGCACTTAGCATGCGAGTAGATAGCATATTGTCGATACCTGTGAAGCCTCCATCTTCGGTCAAATGTGTGGGCGGCTACCAGCCCCCTTTTATGTTCTTTATTTTTGTCTTTCGTCGTTGTCAGGCGCTTAAGGTCAGGGGGGGAAAAGACGCCGTCGTTATCATGCGTGCTCGTCCCCACTGATCAGCGTCACACTGCGACGGCCCTAGAGCCAAGACCTTCTTATTCAGGCGAAAACCGAAACCGTCCTGGCACTAGCAGCTGTCGAATCAAGTGCTAGAGATAGACACCATGCTCAACTAACGCTTCGGTCCGTAAACATCCCAATTAACCTGGCCTGTTCAATCAGAAAGCACAGTGAGGCGTTTCATTTAAAAACAAAAACAAAAAATTGCCTTAAGTGGGCGGTAGACCCGGCTTCGATATCGCTAGTCCTCATAAGTCTCACCAAGCTTACTTACATAGTACCTTGCTGGACTAGGAAGCTGTCGGTTGGATTAATTGTGTGTATCGGTCGGTCACCGAAACAAGTTTTTGAGCGACGAGTAGCATAAGGATGCCCCATTTCTAGATACCATGGCCTACAACCTCGATAGCTTAGGTTAGGTTAAGTCTAGGTACCTATATGTCGTGTAATAAGTCTTTCACAATGCACGTCGGGACATACCTAGATTAAGTACGTAAAGGATGAGCCACTGGAAGATCAGAAACGGCCCTTGAATATCCTATGAAAACAATGCTTAAAGCTCCCAGAGAATGCCCTCTAAATTCTACGGGGTTAAGTGAGGAACCATGGAATTCTATATACCTCTAAAGACGGTATTCAATTTGGTAAAGCATAAATTCCTGATGTATGTGAAGAGGCTAATAAGTTTGAAGATAGTCAAGTAGGTGGTATGAGAATGAGTGAGTGTTGGGTTCAGAGCAATCCGCTAAGGTTCCAATAGCTAGCTCTTTTAGCTACCTTTAGCTAAGAGAGCTTCTTAGCAACCTCGATGCCCTAAGAAATCTCTACCCGTTAGGAAGATCTCAGGCTTATATAGACTTAACATATCTAAGTTACATGCAATAGTCTTAGTGGTAGGGCTCAGGAATTCCCCGCACCAGTTCAATATTAACGAATAGCCTCTCCTTACACTCATAAACAATACTACCATGTTAGGTAGTTTGTTACTATTATGTGTGATTTATACTATGGAAGAGTCTTTATTTCAACTAACTCTACTAGCTTTTCGGGTTTGCTTCTGAGATATAAAGTATCTATTATCTCAACAATTATAGGAGAGTTATCTACCTTATATTCAGACTATGGTGCAACGTTATACCTAGTGTATCTCTGACTTACTGTATCTCTTTCATGTCAGGTCTCTGGTCCTCTCTAAAGGGCAGTAACATAACAGATAAAGGAGAAGTCTCTACTACGTAATGTCTCTTTGTGATCTCCACGTAACAAAAAGAAACCATCTAATCAGCCCCTTTCCCGTTCCCCCGCTTCCCCGCTCCAGTCTCCGCATTGTTCCCCGGACCACTAGAACTGGGCTTCCAATTCACATGGTTCTCGTGTCGGTATAATACCTCGTCGTATGCGGTGTAAAGCTGCCCGCGAGCGATCTTGGTTGAACTGGACCCCTATCCATTCCAGGCATCGTACATACGCTTTCGGCAGAGCTGCGGGAGTACAAGAATGCCACGGTCCAAACCAAGAACTAAACCCCAAAACTCTACACATAGAACTACAGAAGCAGTAGACGGCAGGCATTTTCACAGGATGACATTTATTTCGGCGGCGCTAGGAATCCTAGCAGTAGGCGTTCTTGTTCAAGCTTATACTGGCTCTTCTACATCCGATTACGAACAATTATTGAAACGCGAGGTACCTGCACAAGCTCAGGTCATCGATTGGAAATCGTTCAATGTTCTGCCAACCGTTTCGCCTCCGTCCGTAGCTAATGGAACCACGGTAAATCACACCCCCTATCTTGATTTAGTTACACTTAGAAGGTAAAGAAACTTATAATATGGGACAACTAGTTTTTCTTTATACCGCCGGGACATGATTTAGAGTCCTTGAAGGAAAGGCCTTTTCATATCTACGATGACGAGTTCTACGATGTGATTGGGTCTAACCCTACGTTGACACTCATCGCCAACACGGGCACAAATCCCATGTTTCATGAGGCCGCTGTCTGGTATGTTTCTAGAGAGCATGTAGTTAAGCTTCAATTAATACCCACGTCTAACAAGCAACCGTCGCTAGGTACCCGCCTACGGATGAGATGTTCTTCGTGCAGAGCGCCGGAGCTCCAGCTACGGGTACGGGTCTTAACAAGTCCAACATTATCTCCAAAATCGCACTTTCGGAAGCAGCTGCTGTGTCAAATGTTCGTAATGCGACGGGGTCTGTTAACGTCCAGACGGTTGATGCACCGGCCATCCTTAACTCAAACGGTATGTAATACGTACCAACTATCCCCTTACTCAAGGTTATTGCGCTGGCTTACAATCTAGCCTAGGCGCAACAAACTATAGGGGTCAGATCGTGTTTGCGGCAGAAGGTCAGGGCGACGATGCTACATCGCAGTTGGTGGTAATGAATCCTAGAGAACCGTACAACACCACTAGTAAGTATAGGAGACTCCATAGGTGGTAACTAGAATGAGGTTAGCTAATAGGTACTTCACAACAAGTACTACTCAACAACTACTTCGGACGCCAGTTCAACTCCCTAAACGACGCCGCCGTCAACCCTCGAAACAAGGAGCTGTATTTCAGCGACAGTCTTTACGGGTATTTGCAGGACTTCCGGCCTACGCCCGGGCTCCGGACCCAAATATATAGATATAACCCCGATACTGGTGCCGTTACCGCAGTTGCGGATGGATTCAATGTTAATAATGGTAAGTTCTGCGTAAGGCTGTTATAGCAAGCGTCTTAATTCTAATGTATATGTTCTTCATAGGAATTACGTTCTCTCCCAACGGTTCGCATGCATATGTAACTGATACGGGGGCTAACCAGGTCGTGTTGGGTTGGAATTTCAGCAGACCAGCCAGCATGTAAGTAATGATACTTATGAGAATAGAAAGAACGATAATCAGGTACCTAGGTAAGAAGTAGGTAGCTAACATGTTCGCAGTTACCGTTTCGATGTGCAGGAAGATGGCACCTGGGATAACCGTAAGCTCTTCGCATACGTTGACAGTGGCGTTCCAGATGGTACGTAATATGCAAGCAGATCTGCCCCTTTTAATGCGTCCTCATACTAACAAAAAGTACTCTCCTTCATCCAGGTATCCACTGCGATAGTAACGGCAACGTCTACTCTGGCTGCGGAGATGGCGTGCAGGTATGGAACCCGTCGGGAAAGCTCATCGGGAAGATTTTCCTGGGCAAGACGTCCGCGAACTTCAACTTCGCGGGCGATGGGCGCATGGTCATTCTGGCGGAGGAAGATCTTTATTACGCCACTCTTGGGGCATCGGGGGGTGGGTATATTGGAGATGTTTAGTTTTTGGGGAGGTACATAGTAGTAATATGCTCATTACTGGTTTGATTCAACCTCGTGCTTAAACTTCGTGAGAATGGTGATCAATACGAATTAATTACCTCTGATGCCCTAAATTATAAGAGGTATACTTTACTTACATTACGACTTAAGAGAGTCGATATATTGCTTGACGATGCTATCCGCGCTCTCATCCTTAATCAATCCCAACTCCAGCGACGTAGTCGTGTCCATCTCCGGCACCCAACTCCGCAGTATCCGCTCCAGACGCGGATCCGTCTCTTCCCTGAGGTACTTCAACTTGTCCTCGCCGCCGTACTTCGCCAGCGCGTCCATCAGCTCCTGGATCGAGACCGAGATGCCCGGGACGTTTATGTGGCGGATGTGCCTGCGCAGACTCCCGCTGTAGCTGTCCATGTTCAGCACCCGGATCAGGTTCTCCTGAAGAACCGCCGGCGACGTGATAAACGACCGGAACGACCGGTCCTCCAGCGGGATCACGCTCTCCGCCCCCTTCATCGGCTCCCGGATCATCCCGGACAGGAACGACGACGCCGCGTTCGTCGGCGCCCCCGGGCGCACCGCCACCGTCGGGAACCGCAGGCTGAACGCGTCGATGAACCCCCGCCGGTGCATGTCGTTGATCAGGACCTCCGTCATCAGCTTGTGAGCGCCGTACGTGCTCTCGGGCGTCGGCGCGACGCCGTTGGGCACGGGGCCGTCGGGCAGCGGCCGGCCGTACACGGCCTGGGAGCTGGAATAGACGACGCGGACGATGACACCGGGGAACCTCGCCTTCAGCGCGAGCAGCAGGTCGCGCACGCTGTCGACGTTGACGCGCAGCGAGAGGTCCCAGTCGGCCTCGGCCCCGGCGGACATGATGCCGTGGAAGACGAAGACGGCGGAGAGCGGGGCGGCCGCGTCCAGCAGCGACGCGACGAACGACCGGTCGCCGATGTCGCCCCGCAGCGAAGTCGCGTGCTGCGGGTACTTGACCCCCGGGGGGACCGCGGGCTCGACGAGGTCCGTTAGGATCACCCGGTAGGCCGGGTCGTCGAGGAGGCGGGCCGCGAGCAGCGGGCCGATGAAACCGCCGGCGCCGGTGATGATAATGTTTTTGGGGGTCGGCGGCATGGTTTTAGCTAATACAGCAGTAACTGGTTCTGTGCTGGTACAGTATTATACCCAAGTCACTTAAGGGAGGTCGTCTTTTAAGTTGCCGGGTTCAAGGCCCTCGGTATAAGTAGATAGATGTCATTCCTTCAGAGAAGGAGAAAGAGGGAGAGAGAGACTGCGGGGTCAAGACTCAAGCTACGGTTAAGAGGTACGGATACGGAGTCTTGCTAGGTATACCCTATGCCGTGTATTGTATTGTACGTCACTCGTACGGTTAGAAAAGACTCTGACAAAAGTTTCCTAAAACTTGATTATAATAAAGTATTCAACCTTATACACTAATTGTTCAGCAATAATGTGGACAATTTGGTTGATCATTAAACGTGATGACAATATTGGGACGAGTTCGATCAGAAGGTTTTCAAGGTCGGCCAAAGCCGCCATAGAAGTGTCCTCACTTGATTCGTCCTCCTCCGCATTATCATCCGAGAGCACATCTTCCGGAACTTGGTACGTTATCGTGGGATTCATCCGGTGCCAGTTATAATGCGTACATCTCCTTGATAAATGCTTCCTTCGCATCTACATTGCTGCTAATAAAAGGTAAACAAGGTCTTTGATAAATCTCTTGAAACTTTACTAAATTGGATGGACTTCAAGTCTTTTTCTACGAAACTTCAAAGCTGTTATTTGTCAACTGAGTACAACTTGGCATCATAAGGCTTTAAACACTATACATAGAGGTGAGGATTTGAATAATCAAATCTATTTCAATTATTTATTTTCATTTGTTTATGGCCATTACCTGGCTACCTACATACTTTCAGGATGTTTACGTAGAAACGCTGGAGATACCTAGATACCGCATGTCGAGCTATGTTAAAGGGAAACAGAAGCCATCCCTTTAATCGCTATTTTCTTCACCCGAGACGTCCAAACTATCCCGGATTGCTTGCTGCTCAGGGCCGTCGTCATCAGGAGTCATGGCGTATTGAACGGCCTGGAATTCGTGGTGATCGGGCAAACCCCAAAATGAATCGCCCGGTACCAGGTCGTCCTCTGCCACCTCATCATTGGGCTCTACTTCTTCCGAAGAAAGCACGTTGGGAGCGTGATCCATTCCGACCACATAAGGCTCTGTCAAGAAGTACTTTCTTGCCGCTCTAAGCGAGTCAGCTTGTCCGGGCCACCAGTGGACTTGGATACCCTCGGCAGCTAGATGCTTAATCATCCGGATGAAGCTCGATATTTGATATCGTCGCTCCTCTGTCGCGGGATACTTCTTCGTCACGAATCCCAGTTTACCCCGTTCGATGTATGCTTTCCTCTTAGTGCTATATTTCATACCGATGACTTTGCCCAAGAAATGGAGCAAAGGCTCTTTCAGGGGCGTAACCACTAGCAGCTGGAATCGTCGGGCCTGACCAGCGAAATAGGCGCTGTTGGCATATATGTAGTTGTCTACAAATTTCCTCCTGTATGGGACGACTACATCTGCTACGTGGTGAAGTAGTCGGGTTAAAGCCGCTATTTCAACATTGTCCAGGTTCCAATCGATCGTTCCATCGTCGGACTTTGCTACACACTGATAGCTGATGTTCATTTTGGACTCATGTCCAAAATTGAAGTGCGCCTGACACTCGATTTTCTCCGTGGCGCGAAGGAACTTCTTTGGCCGTAGAACAGCAATCACATATCGCTCGCCATCCGAGCAGATATGAGAAGGATGGGCACCGAAGGACCCAGGTCCGCCTCCCGCGGCATAAGTGAGGCCACACGCCTCGCAGTCGTAATAAAGGTGGCCGTCGTTGATAAACTTCGGCACCTCAGGATTCACCTGCTTATACCGTTCATCTGGATGCAAGCCGTCTACATACCCCAGATCAGCGACAACTTTCTGGGCTAGTTCGAACCGTGGATCAACACTGTGAGCCGACTCGGCACAGGGAAACCCAGATGTATCCATCGGAAGGGTTCCGTGGTTGCCAATATTTACACTATGCAAACATACCTTGCAAGTTAGGAGCCTGTGCTGCGGGCAGTACAGCCGGGACTCTCTGATCCTCTGTAAGGTACTCATTGTTGCTCTGAATGTAAAATACCTTCAGGGTTTCTTAAGCGACAGTGATTGGATTGAGAAGTATCCGTATTTGCTTAGGGTATTGGAATGTAGGTCAGGTAACTAGGTTAGGTAGCTTTGAATGCTTGATTTGAGCGAAATGAATGAATTTAGGGACAGAAAAGTTTCGAAAATATATATCCATTTCGAACAGTGTCATAGAGTGATTGTGATTGAATCCGACGGCTGTGTCGTGAATAAAACAACTGTTCCACATCCGCCTGAATGCTATTCATCTTGATATTGGTTCTCATTATATATAAGCCATGTTTGTTAGGGTTCCTCCTGATACTATTGTATCGAAGACTTGGTTCTAGGTTTTAACCCTGAGAGTATGAATTCCGAGATATTCATACCCCAAGTATCGTGGGTAGAAGTTTCGCTCAAAATGTCACGGCGTTGATATAAAAAACCACCCAATAAGTATCCCGAGTATAAGGCGGTATCGGATGCTATTGCGTACCTAGAGGTGAGTACCTAGGTAGGTAGGCGTCTAGAAATACTTAAGATATTAATATTCTTGGTAAGATATTTGGAACGAAATATACTACTTATATAGTTCCCAATCCTCATAACCAGGAGTCCGGCTAATAGACTGGAGTATATAAGCTTAACAGTCTGCGACCACAGATACCTAGACTGAGTGCATATGTAACTCCTCTTTGTCTAAATCTTAGTACGATGTCTTTTGTAGAGTTAGCCCTTTTATTGTCTAAGTGCTTTTTGTGTTGGTGGTCAAGTCTCAGACATGTCATGATTTATTGTGGAACAGCTAAAAGGTTGTCTCGCTTTTTTCGCTCAGATGTTTCCTGACAGGGCTGACAGCTCATCAAGAATGGGCGCATATGGACAAGACTAAAGAGTCACAATTTCAAGCTATGTTTTACTATCGGGATACCTAGCGATCCAAATATACACTAGTTAGGTTAGAAAGTTCTTTTGACTTTTGCATCTGGCGATGCTGATGCTGATGCTGGTGGGGCTGTCCCGTATAAGTCGGTTGGAGGTTTTACCAAGAGCTGGGGAAAATACAGAAAGCCAAGAAGTCTAGGCTGGGCCTACGTCTAAGCGGAGCATTTTGGAAAAAGAATTGCTCGATGACATGACATAATTTGCAGATAGCAGATAAGCATTTAGCGTCATCATCTGCGGGACGCATGGGGTTCCAGCGGGGCTGATGATCGTTGTGGAAAAACGACCAGGGGGGAACCCTTAAGCCCCGGCATGCCGCTCAGCCGCTATACCTGAAACGACCATATCAAGTACGATCGAACATCCAACCAACGCCATTCCAGCTGCTCACGGCCAATCAGCACCTTATCATCGACCTGGCTTATCTCTGTGTAAGTCTTCTCTATTGGCGGCGGCACCGAAGCAAATGAGCAGATGAGAGTTAAATGGATTCGTTATTCGTTACCTATTATGTATTATGCATGCTTAGGAATGATAGGAATGATACCTAGCCGGCTAAGCACATGCACAACGCAAACACAGGGACAAACAAACGCGGATACGGTACGATTAGGTATAACGAGATAGGCGTTTTGGAGGTTTAACTTATGTATAGGTTTATGTAAGGCATACACTTACATACCTGTAGTATTATGTTAGGTACAGAGGTAGGTTAGGTAGTGTGGGGGAGCTTCTTCCCTGAAGGTTCTTCCTGGTCTGAAAACGTGCATTAGGTTAGGTACCTGGGTATACAATAACTTGGTAGTGTCCCCCTACTATACCCCTGGTACCGTTACTTGTACGTCTTGTGTACTAGAAAAAGATATCGCAAGTACTCGTAGGGATTAATAAATTCGCCTAGGTAATCATGATGGCTTGACGGAATGTAATACTTATTACCTACAGGTACTCTTCCTTTTTTATTTTTTTAATCTTGTTTATCTTATAACAGGAGGATAGGTATACTTACCTCTTACTTACCTACCTGGTATATATGGTATATATCCGTTTCTGCTTCCCATCAGACGTTATAAATCCACATCATATTATAATTACCCCCTAGGTCAATTATCGAAAACCTAGAATTTCGACATAGGATGCTTAATACCACCAGGACGAATTTAACCATCCTATTGCTTACCTCTCACTTTTAAGGTACCCCCTTCCGACTGGGTCGCGCGTCATACATGTGCATGTGAAAAATATCCGACAACACGTGCGTTTACCTAGGTAGCTACAGGTAGGTAGTTACCATTACTCGACAATTACCTAAAGGTATCGAAACAACCATTGACCCGTTTAGGCCAGGGTCTTCCGGATTGGTCGTCGCGATGGAGAGGCTTTATGACTCCAGGATCAGCAGTTGGGTAGAAAAGATCGCTGTGGATAACGAAGATGGCCTCACAGTTGCCCAGTTGATGGTAAGGCCGAATCCACACATACATTCATCTCATTCTCAGCATCTCATATCGTGATATCGTGGTATCGTGCCGCGAAAGATACCCAAGCCAATCGAATAAGCTCACAACACTGACCAACCCAATCAGTTAACAAACAAGGATCTCAAACCTGTTGAGCCCGCTCGTCGCCAATGGGGAGCATGGAACTTCGTTGGATTTTGGATTGCCGATTCCTTCAACATCAACACATGGATGATTAGCTCGTCCATGATCGTAGGCGGACTCTCGTGGTGGCAATCGTGGCTGTGTGTATGGATCGGATACGCGATCGCTGGATGCTTCGTCTGCATGACCGGTCGCATCGGAGCTATGTACCACGTCGGTTTCCCCGTGGTGAACCGATCGAGCTTTGGGATTTGGGGCTGCCTCTGGCCCGTATTCAATCGCGCCGCCATGGCATGTATTTGGTACGGCGTACAGTCGTATATTGGTGGACACTGCGTATATCTCATGATACGATCCATCTGGCTGAGCTGGGTAAGTTTGGCCTGGTTGCCATATTCTTGTTGTTCTCAGGGGAAAGTCGAACGGCTAACACCCGACAGGACCGCAAAACTATCCCGAACTCGTTCCCGGAGGGCTCAGGGACTACAACTGCAGATTACGTCTCCTTTTTCCTCTTCTGGCTTTTGTCGCTACCAGCGATCTGGTTCCCCGTGCATAAGATTCGACATCTATTTACCGTAAAGGCTTATTTCGTCCCCTGCGCCGGAATCGCCTTCTTGATCTGGGCTCTCGTCCGTGCAGGCGGTCCAGGCCCTATTGTTCGACAAAAGGCAAGTGTCGAAGGTGCCGACCTTGCTTGGCAGTTTATTAAGGGCGTCATGTCTTCCATTGCCAACTTCGCAACACTTATTGTAAATGACCCAGACTTTTCTCGTTTCTCAACCAAGCCTCGTGATGCGCTTTGGTCGCAGCTTTTTACAATTCCTATTGGTTTCGCCATCACCTCCTTAATCGGCATATTGGTCTCATCTAGCTCGCTTATCATCTATCCTGGCAGCGAACCGATCTGGGATCCCCTTGACCTCCTGGAAAGATTTCTCGACGATGCTAGTTCTGGCCAACGTTTCGGTATTTTTATTATTTCGCTCGCCTTTGCCCTAGCTCAGTTAGGCACGAATATCGCAGCGAACTCGGTTTCGGCGGGGACTGATATGACGGCACTGCTTCCACGATTTATCAACATTCGCCGGGGTGGCTATATCTGTGCCGCCGTCGGCTTAGCCATGTGCCCTTATACCTTATTGACGTCAAGCAATCAATTTACGACTTATCTTTCGTCTTACTCGGTCTTTCTGAGCTCAATAGCGGGCGTGATGTGCAGCGATTATTACCTGGTCCGACGAGGTTATCTCGAAATCAGGGAACTTTACGACGCTCGCAAGACGGGACCATACTTCTTTACTTACGGCTTTCATTGGAGGGCTTATGCGGCGTATATCAGCGGTATTCTTATCAACGTGGTGGGATTTGCCGGGGCGGTGAACGGCGGCAATGTTCCTATAGGGGCAACCTACATCTACAATTTCAATTTCTTCTGCGGATTTATTGTGTCAGGGGGCATGTACTGGGCATTATGCAAGTTGTTCCCCGTACCAGCCTGCAGCGATACGTGGATGGAAGTGGGCGACCAGATTGATGAGGTCAGACTTGCCTACGACCATAATAGCAGTCAGCAAGAAGAATTTGACGAGGAGGCAGATGTTGGTAATAAGTATGATAAGAGCCATCAAAAAATGGTATGATGGTAGGGATATTTTAAATGGTTTATGATGGGAAGCGTTGGTTTTTGAATATTTAATAATACCTACCTCTTTGCCTAAGGTATTGAGGTAGGTAAGAGGTATAAAAGGTGTTGGGGATAAGTTAGCAATATACAAGCGGTAGATAACTGCTTCATTCGAAATGACATTTTCTTCTTCTTCTTTTTTTTCTTTTTCTTTAGGTACTTCACATGATATTTCAAGGGCTCATGTGCAAGCGTGCAGAAGTGTAGAAGTGTAGGTGGTTGGCAAGAAGTTACCTACCTAAGGTATGTACCTGCTTGATGGAAAGTAGTCATTATAGGCATAAATATGCACGGATCGCATACGGCCGTTCCCCTTTTGAGACACTTGGACCAATTGCAGCTGCCCGTTACTTAAGGCAGCTATTGTAGCTTCGTAGGTACCTACCTCACCCAGGCAACCTAGCAGCTGCCTAGATATCATCCCCAATTCTGCCTGGAAACTGGAAAGTGATGAAGGTGCAAACGACTTTTTAAAAGACAAAACAGCAACCAAACTTGATTTCTCTTTCTACCTGTTTCTTTTTTATTTTTCCTCATCTTTCATAAAATTCATACTTACCTTAGGTACCTACTTAAGGTACCAGGTATTGATTCAAGCACGCCCATTTTAGGTAAATACCTTAATACCTTACTAAGGTACCTTAGGTATCCTACCTATCCTACCTCTCATCTTACCCCGTCTCAGCTAGGTACAATACCTTATAATCCAATTAACAATAACTTCCTATCAACAACCTCACTAATTCATCCCGACCCTAGTTTTCCCAATTCATCAACAAACTACAATCGTGAAGCTTCACATCATGGAAGTTGACGATATATGCCCCTTATTAGAGATTCCTCTCGAAGTTCTTCTTCATATATCTTCCTACCTCACAACTCCAGAATATGGAAATCTTCGCCTTGTCTGTCGACGATTGGAAGTATCTCTCCTCAAGGCATTCACCCACGAGTTCTTTACCAAAAGACAGTTCATGATTAGCGAATTTAGTCTCGGCGCGCTCCTAGATATCTCCAGGTCCAGATTTGCAACCAGCATCTCCTATCTCATTATCAGTCTTGAGCGCCCGCCTACGCTACCCAGCCTACCAATTCACATGCAGGTATTCTCCGATGTTGAACAGGCGATAGCATATAACAGGATCCGTGCGGAATTTATGAGCCACCAGGCCCTAGTCACCACGGGGAGAGACCTCGAGCTTCTCAGTGAAGCTCTTTGCAATCTACCCAACCTAAAGACAATCGGAATACGGGACTTCAACTCTTCTGGCCGATACCGCGATGGAGGAGACAATTGCTGGCACGCTTACGGTGCCCCAACTTTCTTCCGCGAAACAAATCAAGCTCTTGACCAACCGCGATTCGCTCGTCACCTGGATTCTGGCTTGATAGAATCACGTATGCAGTACGTGTCTTACATATTTAGGACCATGCTCCGAGCCCTAGGCAAGGCCAAGGAGACACATGTCCGTACTCAGTCGGAGACCCATGGCCCTGCTCGATTTGAGGTAATCCTTAGATCTTGCCATGTCCCGGGCCTGGCGTTTGACTTGCCTCACTATCTTGAGCCAATCGTTATACCCTTCCTCAACGACCTCAAGACACTCTTTCTGGATTTGGGTCCCGCGTCATTTTCCACTCTCGTTGTCAGCAAGGGGGGAAGTTATGAGGGTTATCTTGGCCTCCCCTTAGTGACGTTCCTCTCTAAGACGCCATCTTTAGAGCACCTGAGATTGAATTATCGGCATTGCACTGTCGATGAAATCAAACACCTTTTTCAATGGCTAACTAGTCCGCCAGAGACCCCTGATCGCCCAGATCTATCCACTCCAACGGTAGGCCAAGGAGTTAATGGGAATACCATACAAAACAATCTACCACGAGTACCACAGACTCCAGCATTCCAGCATTTGAAAGAGCTTGAGATCGGGTTAGTTACTATCGAACCATCCCAGCTTCTCAGCATCTACAAGCGGTTTAAGCCTAGTCTACGTATCATCTCCTTGCACAAGGTTACCTTCACTACTCAATCGCAGACTGTAACACCGGAGAGGGTCAACCTTTGGGGTGCGTTCTTTGGTCAGATGGCAAAACTCAAATTCGACCTCACCACCATACGACTCTCCTTTCTGAGACAAATACACGCTATGACATCGTATCCGGTTGAATTTAAAGTCAAGAGCCGATCGCCGAATACTCCACATAATATCACGGAATGGACTGGTAATGATTGTAAGTTTATCGCCCCCTTGCGCTTTCCATGCCCATAAGAGCTACCCATGACAATACTAACTCCTAATCTCGCAGTCGAACGTGCCTCAGGAGAATTAATCGACGCAATGACTATTGATTGGCCTTCGGAGGATAGCACAGAAGACAGCGATGCCTTTGAATCAGATGGTATGTATTGGTTCCATACAGCATACTCCATATATTAGGACATTACTAGATGTACCTAACATAGACGATGGATAGGGCCTTGATGACGAGTAGGGCCAAATGATAAAATTCATAATGCAACTAGGATACCAAGTTCTATTGACCATTCCCTGGATAGTCCGGGTTGGGCAAGGTCTATGACTACCTAAGGTAGTTTATCATAAGAACGAGAACCTGGTATTTAACGATGGACTTCTGGTCAAGTGGTATATTTGTAATTAATTGGACTGCATGATTTCTATAAGGTACCCACAACTACCTTAGGTTAGGTAGACAATAAAAGTTCCCTCGCGGGATGCCAAACAGCTTCTATATGGGTTTAAACGCTCTTGTCGAAAAAGTCTAGGATCCTGGCATATGTATCCGGTGCGGTATACTCCTATTTGAGGTTAGTACTAACGTCCCTAAGGGATAGTTTAAGGGTGGAGGAGCACGTACCAAGTTGAGGCCGTGACCAGAGCCGGCCACAACGTAGGACTCGACCAGAGTGTTGTTGGGGAAGAAGGACGCCACCTGTGCGGGGATGCTGGGGTTCGTAGCATAGCAGTTGCCTCCGCAGAACGCGATGTCGTTCTCTATATATATCGGAGAGTTTCAAGTCAGTTACTGCTGTGAGGAGGGAGACGAGTGGAGCCAGCAAGAAAGTAACAATAGGGTTAGGGGAATGGATGGATGGGTGGAAGGAGTGATGGATAGATAGGGGGACTACTCACCGCCCGTAATAACGAAAACAGGACCCGCATAACTGTTGTTGACGGCGGTCAAGTCGGCGATGGTCAGCAACTCGCCGACGGCGACGGGGGCGCCGCGCTCGTAGGCCTCGCGCAGGATGGCCGGGTCGAAGTTGTCCGGGGCGAAGAAGTTGGACTGGACGGCGGACACGTCGCCGGACGCGATGTAGCCGGGGCCGTAGCTCTCGCGGTCCTTGTCCCCGTCCGTGTCCTTGGCCAGCACGAAGTTCCCGCCGAACAGGAAGTTGTTCACGAACGTGCCGAGGCCCATGCTAAACCCCGTCAGGGCGATAGCGTCGGAGATGCGGTCCTCGGAGGAGCCGCCGGCGGCGTGAGAGGGAAGGGAAGGGTGGGCGGCGGTCAGCGCGTACGTCTGGGCGGAGCCGTAGCTGTGCCCCACGTGCACGATCTTGGGGTGGCGGCGGGCGGGGAGGCCCGGGAGGGAGCCGCGGCGGAGGCGGAGGGTGAGTTCGCGCAGGGCGGCGACCTCGAGCCGCGACTGGATCTCGTTGACGGGGTCGCCGCGGCTCGACTGCCCGATGCCCGGGCGGTCGTAGAAGAAGACGCTGTAGTTGCGCGCGAGGGCCGCGTCCGCGTAGCTGTAGTTGTACGAGTGCGCGGGGAAGTGCCAGTAGTTGCGGTCGAAGGCGGCGCCGTCTGGGGAGGAGTTGTTAGTTTTTTCTTGTTTGGGCGAGGGAAGAGTGTTTACTAGGGAGTTGCTGCTGAGAGAATGATAAGGGGTAGGTTAGGTATTTGCTTACTACGACAAGTGTTAGTTATCTATCATTGAAAGGCAAGAGAATTTTTCTAGGAATGGGATAAGTAGGTAAGCTAAGATACATACCGAATAAGAATCTGTAGAGCGCGGCCTGGGCCTGAGTCAGGCTCGCAGTAGGTCGCGGCTATGGAGTAGTTTCCAGTGACATTTCGGTACTATCCTATGGTTAATAAAGAGATGGAGGAGGGGAGCCAGCTCAGCCGCTGCTTGCTCACCTTGTTCTCGCTCAATATCTCATCAGCGAAGGACACGCCCGTCCGACCGAAGTTCAAGACGTAGTTTGTCACTTCGATATCGCTGCTGGGCACCTTGAAGTCGAAGTCCGAGTTCTGCGCCGAGAGAAACAGCGGTACCGTTAGGTTTTTGCAGTTGCGCGCCGAAGCCACGGCCGCGAGGCTCGTTAGGAGAAGAGCGGATAGACTTTTCGATGCCATCTCGAATCAGCCGGTTTTATTGCTGAACTTATACTTCAACTGGAACAAGACCTGGAATTTGAAGGCGATGGTGGTTTGGTGTGTGGAGCTGAATTAATGATTGAGAAAGAGAGGTCGAACAACCCCCTTCTTATACTATACCATCACGTCGAGCAAAGCCAGCATATCTCCACCAGAAATCAAATACCAACTGCAATTCCAAATATACCATACCATCGTAGCGCAGTTTCTCTTACCTAGCTAGTCGCCCCATCACCATGTAATTAAAGCGGACTGTGATGATATTCCCGTCCCCAGAGAAACCCACAATCCGCTAAGACTAGGTGGACTTCGACGTGGAGCCCTTGACGACGCCTGGGTCCTGGGTCAGCGCTAGAAGCTGTGCCGCCGCAGATATGGATCATCGGCGCCATAATCCCTGGTAGTAGAAGGGAAATTCCAAATCTTCTTTTTCACGACTGTGGAGAAATGGAATTTGTCATGTCGTGAAGCTCGGGCTTTGCGGGCCACTTGCTCTTGACGTGCTACCAAATTCTATTGTTGTCGGTGCTTGCTCACAACCAACGGGTAGTCTAGTTTACCACTTACACACGTGTTCAAATCAATACCCAAATATCGCGACAGGGACATTTATAAGCCTAAAGGAGACGTAAGAATAGATACTTATCAATGCGTCAAAGAAGAATGGGTAAGTCATACCTCTACTTTCTCTACTTCGGATGTCTATATTATGCTATCCAACGTAACTCTAGTTATCCAGAAACGAACTTCGAAGCCATTCCAATTCTCACATGAAGTTAATACACAGACGTTTTTTTATCCCAATATAAAAAAAAGAAATAGTCTATTGGTTGTGTTGCTGGCTCTCCCATGGGCCTAGCACACACCGTATGCCACCGACCAAATACTACCTAGAGGTAATATAACGCCTAACAAAGTTTAAGAACAATATGTTTCGATGTAACGCTTTACATTTACGATATTTCGTGGGATCGATAAACGTTCACCGCTCTCTAATCTCTCCATCTATTTTGATTCGTATCCGTTGGCGCCATTGGAGCCGTTAATGCTGTTAGTCCCATTGGTAGAAGAAGCAGTTTCAAGCACCGCCTTTTCCAACGCCTGCTGGACGTCGTGAAGTAGGTCTTCCGGCTCCTCGATACCGCAACTCATACGCACAAGGTCGTCGAAGACGCCTACGGCCTCTCGCTGGTCCTGGGGAATACCGGCGTGCGTCATCGCGCTCGGTAGCTCGACCAAACTCTCGATACCACCTAGACTCTCGGCCAGGGTGAAGATCTTGGTCAACTGGCAGAACCGCTCAGCCGCGGCCCGGCCTCCCTTGATACGGAAGGAAAGCATGCCGCCGCCCATGCCCTCTCGGTGCTGCTTCAGGGCAATATGCCGGTGCGGGTGAGAGTCCAAGCCGGGGTAATTTACAGAGATGACATTAGGGCTGGCCTCCAGGGCTTTGGCAACGGCCGTGGCGTTGCCGCTAGACTGTCTCACTCGCAAGTGCAGCGTCTTAACACCTCGGTGAGCCAACCAAGAATCGAAGGCCGACGGTACAGCGCCGCACGCGTTCTGTAGGAAGGAAAGGCGTTCGCGCAGTTCTTCCGAGTTGAAAGCTGCTAATCCCATCACAACGTCGCTGTGTCCGTTGATGTACTTGGTGACGCTGTGGACGACGATATCAGCGCCGTGGTCGAGAGGATTTTGCACGTAAGGGCTCAGGAAGGTGTTGTCAACAACAACTGCGACGCCTCGAGAGTGGGCTGCAGTAGCAACGGCCCTGATGTCGACAAGTCGTAGGGTGGGATTGCTAGGCGATTCGATCCATATCAATCTGGTGTTGTCTCGGATGTGTTCTTCGATATCAACCTCGATCTGCGGAGTAAAGGTAACAGTAACACCGTGGGCCTTGGCTACTCGGGTGAAATACCGGTGGGTGCCACCGTAGACGTCGCTAACACTAATGACGTGAGAGCCCTGAGCTAGACTTTGGAGAATGGTAGCGGTAGCAGCACTTCCGCTGGCGAAGGCGAGCGCGTATTTAGCATGCTCCAAAGCCGCAACGGCCTGTTCGAAGCTATCACGGTTAGGATTGGAGCTGCGTGAGTACTCGTATGCTCCAATTGGCTTTCCGGCAGCTGTTTGTGCAAAGGTAGTAGATAAAGATATGGGCTCGATGACGGCACCGGTTGTGGGATCATGGGGAGCACCGGCGTGGACAGCAAGGGTTCCGAAGCCGTGGACAGGGGACGGCGCCCGTGGAGGGGTTTCGATAATGTCATTGATAGCGACCGTCATGTTGCCTCTTTGCTGACCGAAATGTAAATGGAATAAATAAATATGATTCGTCGAACTCGTGAGCTGTCCAACCAATTGTTTGCTCGCTCCCCAAGTATCACTTATCTAAAGAAAAAATAAAATCCCTTTTTTTCCTCTTTCCTTTGCGACAAGTCTAGTCTATAAAAGCTTTATTTTCCTGGATTCTTTTTTTTTTCTTTTTTTCTAAGATCGCTTCTTATCAGGTGGGAAAAAAAAAGAAAAAAGAAAAAGAGTGGAAATGGCTAAATTAGACCCTCGTTCTTCTATTTTTGGAATGGAGATCGTGTATGTGCTTTGGACTGCTGGGGCTGGCTAGGTACCTTAGGAGACTAAATAGTAAATTTCTATGTTGGATGAGAAAAACATGTCCTTATTTACGATCGAGCAGCATCGGCATTTTATAAAGAAATTAAAGTTTGGACTAAGGAGCCGGGCTTGGGTTTTAACTTAAGTATTGTTTCGCTAGAAGTGACGGTGAAAAACGCTCAGTTACGGCATTTGACCCTTCGTTTAGGCCATTTGTTTTGTCATCAACATCATAAGTACCTAGACCTAGGTCCGACGTTCGCCATTTGGCAGCGGGATGAGGAGATCCACCCGGCTCGGAGCTTTTATTAATCAACTTTGCGCTAGCTACAGGTTGCTTCCGATTGCCGAAGGCCCGTTTGTCAGGTATCAGTTACGTACACTTTCCTACTTCGCTCGTTTTATAGGTATACAGCACCTTATGTCTGGTTATTCGTGTACAAGGCGCATAGCATAATAATGTCAAGTACAACGCCACCATCACAAATCAACCCAAGACCGACAGCCGTCTTATCAAATGCCACCTTCTATACTAATAATGCAACAATAACATTATAAGACTAGGAATTCTAGAAATACTTTGAAATACGGACATACCGGGATTAGTATTAGTCTACTGTTCTTAATACGGATCCGTAGTGAAGCAATATCTTATATAGCGCAATCATCGAGAATGAGTTTACGCCGTCCATGCACATATTGCAACAGAAGCAAGAGAAATACAATCTTTTTTTTCTTGCTTAGGTATCTCTTATTTATATACGTCGTATATTTTTATTCTTTTATTTAGCCCTCCCTGACCAACCAACTAACCCCTTACGACACTCCACAAACATCCACATTGTTGTTGTCATCGAAACCCAGCCAGCGGTTCTCGACTGGAGAAGTCCGGAGTGAGTATTACTAGCCAACAGGCCTCTTTTCTTTTTCAAGATAGCCTAGAAATCAATGCCCTAGCACGGCGTGCTCGCATTTTCCTCGAGCTATCGCCATCTGTGACTTCCGGGATATCATTGGGAGGCGCCGGTTCTTCGTCTTCGAGCTTCTGATCCTTATTCGGAGGGCCATTGAAGTCGCCTGCGCTACAAGCAGCGCTGATGTCGTCGCATTTGCTCTCCCAAGTTCGGCAGTTGGCACTCCCCGTCGGGGGCGCCGAGTCGTAACAGCTCTGAGCTTGAGTGAAACACTCTTCGGACGCTTTCCAGCACCCGTCCTCGGTTGAGTACGAGGATACTTCCACGCCTACCCAATTCGCGTTCTTAATGAGATAGTCCGAAGGGATCTCGCCCTCGGTCTGTTTCGAGGTCTTTGATGAGGTCGAGGCCAAGGTAAACGTAGACGCGCTTTTCGACTCTGTGGGCTTATAGACCTTGGGTCCGGGCATCGGGTACGGGAATTGCGGCTGGTAGATGTTGAAGGTCACCGCAGGTTGACCAGCTTCGACGTAACCTGGTATACTGACGCTGTATTCCGCAGGCACTTCTAGGGCTGCTTTATTGCCACTGTTGATAAACACCTGTGCGCATCCTGTGTAAAACTGCGGATCGCCCTTATCTGCCTGATGAAGGGCTAGGAGTTCAGGCCTGAATAGCCACGAGCCACTAGGAAGCGACTCGGGAATGTCGATGGACATCAGACCATTGTTATCGATCAATTTTTCTGTGCACCACTTGCCGCTTGACTCATCATAGCCTTCCTCCCACTATATATACAATGTTAGTAGAAGATCACGGAGCAGGAAGGGACTGTTGTAAGCAAAGTCGTTATAAGAACGCTTACCAGTTTAATCCAACCAGGACCAGCAGCTGAGTCCGTTGTCATGTCTTTCACCTGTTTAGCATATACGGCACAAGGCCCCTAAGTTCCCAAAGTAAGTATAATTCCGAATCAGTAATATACTGAATATGATAACATACCTTATGCGAAATATCTATAGATCCAGGTTGCTCAGCATCAGCCCATGTCCGCCACTCGAAGGTGAGTTTCCCGCCTGTCGGTGCGGGGCATGTGAAAGCAACAGCTTTCTCACCATCAACACCTATTGAACAATCAGCTGCATATTCTAGTTACATTTTCATTGATCAGTCACCTACCGCAAGCCATATCATCGCTATCCAAGCCAGCTATGGGGTCAGTACAATGCTGGGGATCCATATTCATCCTGACGCAAGTGCCGTCCCCTTGTGAGACATCGTTGACGAAAAGAGTTGTAAAAACGGTATGTGCGTCTACCACCGTGAGAGGAATAGCGGCTGCGGCCGCAAGAAAGTAGGGAGAGTACTTCATATCGAAGAGTAATGCCGGCAAGGAAAGATGGCTTGTTAGAAATAGAAGCAGACAATATACAACCAGCTCCGGGCGGATGGCGATCGCATAAAAGATAAGATATACCCCGAATATCAAACGACGAAGACGATACTTTGAGAGAAGTAGTGACTCAGTCCAGCTAAGAAAATGAGTGAGTGGTATGTATGTAATGTCCTAAAGGACTTTATGGATCCACAGAGATCAAAAATTGAAAATATATCAGTAAGAATTGAAGAATAATGAGTGACTTAAGATGGCGATAGAAGATGAATATCCCTACTTGGATATAGGCACCTAACCTAAGGCAGGTGTTAAATAAAAGTAGGAGACGAGATGGATGCGTCCGCCATCTTGTAGGGCAAACAAATTAAAGGAGAAATTCTAAATTACCTCTGCCTCGGTACACACCGAAGAAAAGCCTACCTTAGGTACCTACAATATGACATATAGAATCAAATCTAAGAGGTTATAAGTAGGCTTTGTCAAAAGCGTGATTCGAGGATAGGTAATTCGGACTACCCGCGTCCCTCCAGCTAGCACAAAACACACACATACGCCCAGCCAAGCTTCCGCTCAACAAGCGCCTCCCATCCGACAGCGAATAGAAGCGTTATAGTTAGGCGACCAAGATATCCTCAGGGGGGTAGCTCCCAAGCCTTGGTCCTGGATCCCGATTTGCCAGGTAGTTTCAGATAGAGTGGTGCGACGGTACCACGCGAGATGATAAACGTTGTCGGGACATCTCTCCTCAATCCGGGGCGGGAAACGGGCTAAATAAATGAAAAAGGTCCAGCCTGACGTAAGGGGCTAGGGGGAGAGGCTTGCATTTAATATATTTTCAATAACCAATCAACCAAACACCACTGAGTGAAGTTGAAACATGTTCATCCCAACTTCACCAGCCTTCTAAATGGCGGAAGAAACGAAAAAAAAAAAAAAAAAATTGTATAAAATAATGCCATAGTAATAAGCCCCTCGGCGTTTATATGCGGACCGCACATGAGGCGCTTAAACCGTGTTGCGTCGTTTGTTCGCGCCTTGGCTGTCAGTTAAGTTCACACAATACGTTCTGCTTGGCCGATGAGTGCTCTTCTATTGGTGCCCTTTCTTTCTAGACAAATCGCAAAGAGTGGCCTTATATAGTTGAGCCATCCCCTACTCCTATTCATCTCGGTGTATTTCAGATATTTACCTATGTAAGAACGGCCGAGTTCGAGTCGCACACCAGGCTATATAAGTGTGATGATCAAGTTGCTGTATCTATAGGTACCTTGTGTAGGTACCTAATACTTAGGATATTCCAACATGTGAATATAGCTTCAGGTACTACTTCCCTAGTAATTACCTCCTACGAGCGCGGTTCAGATTCTCTTTGATAGCCCTCGGAACGGCTTAAAACAATCTCACAACTATACCAACGTCTCGGTAAAAGGTACACCCATCGCATCTCAATCCTTCTCTACAAGCCAGAGACACATAGTTTCATGTCCCCTCCGCACATAGGTACTACAACAATCACATTGAACGAATTACTCATACTCAAAAGGGACACTCGCAAATAGTCGTTTTCCCATCTATTTCATTTCGTAAATATTTTCACTTAGTTCCCTAATAAAGAACACACACATTTCCGAGGTGAAGAGTGGAGAGATTTGAAAAAAACCGCACCTCGAGACCGCGCAAGTTTGAGAGCCTCTTACAACGAGGTTACTGACCGACTTAATAATACCCTAGGTACAGTCCGGGAAGACCGCTTTTTTTGCCCATCCGGCCGCCAATTCACACGTTGCGCTTATATGCAAAAGCTTGACCCGAGTTCTGTTTCTTTAAATTTTTGCTTTGTTTTTTTGTTGGGCCTCCTGTTGTACATACATGCTATAGTACATCGGTGTCATTAAAATCGTGGGTATCGTGATTATTTTTTTTTTTACTCGTTGATCTTGGCAATGATTCTGCGAAAAATGCTGGTAAGTATCAAGACACCAAGGGGGTCGCATTCGACAGTGTGTGTCGGGTGCTTGGGGAGTAGAGAAACTTACTCGCTGTCGCGGAAGACGTGGTATACGTCGTCGCCGACCTCAACCGGGGAGCCACCATACTAAATCGCACGTTAGCTACCTAGTACTACATAATATATCTGCGTAGATTCTGGTCCTCCTGTCTCGAAGTAAATCTAAACTTACCGAAGGGATCAGCACCCGGTCACCCTGCTGCACGCCCATGGGGAGACGCTTGCCATCCTTGTCAAGGCCGCCGGGTCCGACGGCGAGGACCTTGCCCTCGTTGAGCTCCTTCACGCTGGACTCGGGCAGCAGGATGCCGCTGGCGGTCTTGGCTTCGGACTTGACTCGCTGGATCAAGACACGGTCCAGGAGGGGGATGAGAGACTTGACTGATCGGACGGTAGACTTATTTTCATACCATGTTAGCTAAAAGCCAGGTCGAGGAAAAAAGAAAAAGAAAAAAGACCCAAAGCGCATGGTGGGGTGGAATAAGTGGTGAGATGCGCGCGCATCATATCACATCATATCATAATGCACTTAGTTTGAAGAATTGAGACCTACCATTGTGAAGAAGTAGGTATGTATAGATGTATGTACAGAAGGGGGAGTTTCGTTGAGTTTGTAAAGGTTAAGAAATTTTTCTGTGTCGAAACCGCAAACGAATTGGGAGTTCGAAGGTCTAAATTTGAAGCTATCGCAAAAAGTAGTGGATGGATCTTTGGAAGGCTTTGGAAGCTTCAAGTGGCCGATAGACCCAAACTTTTTACATATTATCTCCTCGGTTTTTCCGAATGCCGGGTCTAACACTGGACCTGTGCCAGGTAGAACCCGCTTATCCGGGGCCAGCCGGATCCTTGCGCACATCCCGCTCAACATGTTACGTAAGCCATATTACCAACATTGAGATACATTGAGATAGGTATATTGAGCTGCATTCTGGGTGGGTACCAAGGTACTTATTGTGTAGAGAACTTATTGACCAAAGACATATTAATATACATGATAGGTATCTCCAATCTTACAAAGAGGCACTATCTAAAATAGAATTGAAATTTACACCTATTAATACCTAAGTTATGCCACGGTTCGCCAGCGGCAAGGTCGTGAAATAGACTATAGAAACTTTATATACCCAAACCTCTATACGCAATAGCATATACTCTAAGTTGTATAATCGCTATGAACCTGAATGGTTTGCACCCTTCCGCTTTGCCGTTAATGACCCCGAAGCTATGACCCCTTAAACGCCGGTATGGTAAACCCGAATTTTCTCCTTTATGCCCAAAATCTTTTTTTTATATGTGCAAAATACTCCGCCGCGATGACCCCTGGGTTCCCGCTCTTCCTATTTACTCGGTGGCGCCGGTGGCTCAAGGACATGCGTGTGATCGTCCGCGTGAATGACTTGCCCGTGAGCGACCTGCCTACAGATAACTGTATCCGATACCCAAGGTTCATCGAGTATCTCAGGCATCTGAGCCCGCTTTTTGGGGTCAATCGTTAACATCCTCCCAATAATGTGTCTGCTTTCCCTTGGAAGCAGCCTCAACAGACGCCACGGACCCCTTATGACTTCCTTCTTTTCCTGATTGTTGGTTCCGTTGCTGCTTGCGGTGTTAGCTCCAGTAGTAGGACCATCGCCACTAGGAGTAGATGGCTCGTTGGGCTTGGAACTTTGCTCCTTCGCGTCATCTTCCGCAAAAATATCGCGCTGTGGAATACTCGTAAGATCGTTCGTAGACCTCGAGGGAAGAACTAGCTTCTTCGGGTCGTGACCGGGAGACGGCTCTGCTGCGAACAGCTTGTATGAATTATCCGACAAGCGCGGGACCTTCCAAGGGAACCTCCGCAGGGACATGCAGCAAAAAATGATCGCAAGAGACCAGATATCCACCGCTTGAGGGTCATACTTTCGTTCGTCATAAACCTCTGGGGCAAGGTAGGGATCGGACCCAACCACACCTGGTGACATGTTAGATCCACAACATAGCTAACCGCGTGATGACATTTGACTTACCAGAAGCAAGGACAACTTCAGTTTCAAAAGGATATCTAAAAACATGGGCACTACCAAAGTCAATAATCTTCATGATGCCGTGCTGGCTAACGACAACATTATCCAATTTCAGATCGCGATGGGCAAGACCCGAGCTGTGAAGGTAGGTTACTCCACTCAGTATCTGTAGAAAGCAGCATGTAATCTCCGCCTTCGACATTTTCCCAGTCATAACTATAGCGAACAGATCGTATGGGGCGTATTCCATGACTTCGTACCATTTTCCCTTCTCTTGGACAATATCGAGCGTCTCAATAATGTTGCCATGATGCAAAGCGGACCCGATGCAGAATTCGGCTGTCAGCTTCTTGACATATTCCTTTTCGGTTTCGTAAGAATGCCTAGGGCGAAATTCCTTCACTGCGAACACTGTATTGTCCTCAGTTCTCTTCATAAGTTTAACGGAGCCGCCGGCGCCAGATCCGAGCACTCGCCCCAGCTTTCCATACTTGGACGTGAGGCCATGGTCGTCGGCAAATGGAACCTGGTAGACTGGCTTAGCTCCCAAAGGAGACGGCGATGCCGGCTTCTTGGGCCTATGATTAACACCAACTTTAAAGAATCGCTTCAGATCAGACATAGATCCGTGTGTACTATGTGTTGTTGAACCAGAACCTGTCTGGTGAAGATCGCCCGACTTGTTCTTATTTGAAAAAAAGCCCGAATGTCTTTTGTCTTGTCTATCTAGCCTGGATAAGTTTGTGGACGAGGAAGAAGGGGAAGCATGTTTCTTTTTCCTAGAGAAAACGAATCGCTGCTCAATGTTGCCACCCGCTTTGTTCTGTATCGGCCGTTTGCTTGCAGCATAAGGATCATTGATATCCCCTTGAGGAGTAAAGGGCCGCGAATAATACTGAGAGGCGGCATTTCTCGAGGGACTGGACTCCCTAGACACAGGTGTGGATTGACCTCCGGGTCCAATGCTAAAAATCGCCTTTCGATGCGAGCGGACAGCGTCCCGTTCGTCTACAGCAGTCGTTCGTTGAGATATAGTGTCGCTGGAGGCAGGTCTGTGTGGTAAAGCCATTCGAGGCGAAGCTGGTCTAGAATCTTGTCCCGATGCTTGCGGTGTTATTGCCTGAGAATCATATCCTCCATCAGAACTAGCAATTCGGACCGACTTTGCGCTTCGTGTAGAAGAATCCACTGCGGAAGTGCCGGCTGGTGTGAGCGGTGGTGACACCAGCTCGGGAGCTTTAGGGCTCAATCGAGGCGACGGATGGCTCATGGGGCTATGGCTATGGCTATGTTGCGGAGTTGCGCTGGGCGTAGTCTCGTTGGAAGCAACCTAAACAAAGACATATTTGTTAGTTATAATGGGAAATCTCATAGAGCCGAATCTAATAAAACCAAATAATTGCTATCGGGACTACAGGTAAAGTAAGGCGCCAATCTTGGCTTTACTCTGGAACGGGAAATGAGGCGCAGCGGTGAACAATATAAAGGAGAATTTCCATCCAACTTTTGCAACCACCGTAGGGAGGGAGCAAGTATCATATATACATAAATTGGGGAGAAAATAGCAAATAGCGTACCCTAGAAGGCGGAAGGGAGACAGGAGCAAATGAATAATTCATCAAGCGCTGCTCTTGAAGCTCAGCGCCTTGAATGGAATTGGTCAGAGCTCGTATTAGATCAATATTGACAGAGCTCTCCCTTCGGGCCTCCGGACTACCGAAGGTCGAGATTGGAGCATCGATTTCGTCAACTATGGACGAGAATCGCACCGATGCACGTTCTGGGGGTTTTACGGAGGCATCGGTACGTTCGGATACATCGTTGGGGCTGTCTAGGAGGTTGGAAACATACATGGTTAGCAATTTAAGACGAGGGAACTTGATTCAGAAAGTAAAACATTGCAGATATAATTTAACTATTGGACGGCTTATAAACAGAAATAATCGTGATTACCTTGCGACTGCTCCGGTTGGCGGCGATCATCAGCATCGCTCGGGGTTGTCATGGCAATTAATATACCGAGGAGCTAGATAACAATAAAATCCAAATGGAGTTAAGATATAAAAAGCTGTCAGCAATTTGGGCCGAGGGATGGCCCCCAAGTAGTGAGTTGATTTTTTTTAATAGCGAAGAGAGAGACAGGTAATAAGTAAAGGATATGGAAAAAGGGGAAAAAAAGAGAAATTTTAGAAGAAAAAAAAAAGCTAAGTGATGATGATATGATGATATGATGTGCCAGACCTGGTAAAAAGGTAGGTCTAAAAGAGATCTCTCTAGGTCTCTCTCTTAAAACTTGTGGGAGAACCTGACTTATGTCCATCATGGTGGGGCAACCTTTTCCTCAAGTAGGTACCTACCTGTTATAATGTAAAGTAGGAAGTAGCTCTCTCCGCTTCTAGACTCCGCTGCCCGCTTGCCCGGCAAGAACGAGAAACTACTAACTAGAAGATATGGGGACGTTGGACGTGGACGCGATAGGTACCTCTAGGTAGGTACCTACCTAGAACCTCCTTTCTAGGATTTGTTGTGCGACTGGAGTGATCAAAGTGACTAAAAGCAATACTATACATATGCAGAACAGATAATCAGTTGTCTTAATCGGGCTGTGAGTATGTTGTGACAGATGTGAGTATTTTACTATGTACAGCTCGGTTCGACCCTGCTTATACGGATCCGTACAAATCCGGCTGTCTGGCAACTGGATGTAGGTACCTAGTGTACATGTACCTTTCCATTGGGCTCTTACCTCGGCGCTTTACCCGGAGTACACCAGACGCATTTCCGGGTTGGTACCTAAGGAAGAGAAAAAGATTGAAGAGTCACTGGAGGCTTGTGAGGGGGCCATGTGGGTCTCTCGTTTATCCTAGTTGGTGGGGACCAAAAAACGTTTCCATCCCGTTTGCGTCTAGATGTTGCAGAGAGATTCCCCAACATGATAGGTCAAGTAGTAGGCTGACAAATAATTCAACGCTCCCAGGGCTTCCCAAAAACGTCAACAGGGGAAGAAAAGTCAAGACGACTTCAGTATTACACTCGGCACTCTCTTTCTCTCTTACTTTTCCACTCTTCAATCATATATACTAATAACATTTACCTAGCTTTATCTACCGAACTAGTTATACTTGTTAGTTAGTTAACTATATTAGGTATACTACCTTAGGTATGTATATCGTAGTTTCTAATAGTTAAGCGACCTAAGCGGTCTAATAATAACTTCATGACTCAAAATTCGATCCGTCCTCACAAATTTTTTTTTCTCTTAGTATTACACAAATTACATTGCGCCCGCCCGTTACGACCCATTACACAAAGAAAGAAAAAAAAAATTAAATGCGGTACAAGTGGTTGTGTACCAGGTTGTCCTAGACTTTTGGTAACATCGAACCTTACATTATACCTACTATACCTTGTACAATACAATACCCAATAACACCGGTAGAGCTATAGGTGTGCCTGGAATTGATTAGCTTGCAGGATCCCGTCCGCGGCGGGACTGTGATCTGCCATGCATTATCAGGGCCAAGATTTTTATCTTCCAACGAATCGCCTAGATAGTTACCACTTATACACTACCAGACTTCCCGCTCAAACGGTATATCCATAGCTTTGGGTCCCGCGACCAATAACTCTTGACTCTTGTCTGTAACCTATCAGAATCATGTCAGCTTTCGAAGACGAATCCGTCTGAGACATCTGTTCGAGCAAGCCTTTTGAGGGGATGTTGGGGTATTGTACAACACGAATTCCGCGAACCGGCGACGCAGCCTTACTATTACTTTAACCATAACGTTATTCAGCATGGGCCGTTCGAAAACAATACGGAATTCAACGAGGTCTAAATAACCAACTTTGAAAACCCCTCAAATCAAGCTTCTATTTGTACGAATACGGGATTTAGTTTGCGCGGTACCACCGGTAATGTTGCGCAAAGTTGTGGCCGGGCCATTTTTGACCCACGTTGTTCTAGATATTCTAGAAGTCATTTGGAAGCCAGCTATATTGTGTCCGAAAAGTGTCTCAAGGATATACGATACGAATTAATAATTGCATCAATTCTTTTCATGTAAAACGTATATATGTCTGGTCTTATTAGGACCTCGTCGATTGGTACATCACGTCATATATACCTTCAGACCTGAAGATCTGGACTTTTCACTTCATCGACGCGATTCTACTGTGAGGTATGTAAGTCGGAGCAAAACCACGCTTTATACCTTGGGTTAGGTAGGTAACACATTGACAGCTGTCTTGGAAGCACCAATGCTACCCTCATACATGTGGAAAGATACCTGAGATAATTCTAACTACTTGTCATCTAATAAGCAACCAGCAATATAGTTTTCATATAGTCACTTATATAGACTATCAATTCTAATATAGACTATATTATAAGTTCCATGAGTGGCGGGGAAGCGACATATCAGTAGCCATCAGGGAGTAGCAGCGCCTTATCTACCCGCAAAAGCATCCGAGACTTCTCGATCATCGTCAGATCCGAAGAGGCAATTTCCAATGTTTCCGTTGCATTAGACGCCATATGCAGGAGCATATCAGGGACTCTGCGTTTGATCCGTGAATTTCGTATAGGTTTGGTAATACATATCAAAAGCTTCGTTTATGCAAACATAACGGAGGCTCCGAAACCGATAATCAACCCTTAGCCCACTCGCCTTAACGCCTGGATGTTACAAAAGGCGACTGAGTCGGAACCGCCTTTCCTTTATGCAATAACGGCAATACCCATTGACTTGGCCTGGAAGATGATGGCCCTGCAAAGACCCTCCAACGGAAGACCGGAGAGACGTAGTTCGGACTGTTTTATCTTGGCGATTTCGTAAACATGTTTTAGAGTAACTGTGCCTACTATTTCGTGTCCCGGCCGGCTAGAAGCCTTTTTCTTCCCCTTCTTGTTGGCCGGTAGGTCTGCCGCATTTCTGAGGAGCCACGAAGTCTGTGGTGTTCGAACATCGAAATGGAAGGATCTGTCTGCTCGAATCGTTACTAGAGTCGGCATCGGCGTGCCTGCTATTATGTGTGCCGTGCGGGCATTGAATTCCTATATACGCATTATTGTCAACCCCGGCGCTTCTATCTAACAACGCGGTCTATCTTTTTTCTTTTTTTTTTTTACCTTGCAGAAATCCATAGACTTAACACCTTTACTTCCAAGTGCGGGACCAACTGGAGGACTCGGGGTAGCTTTTCCAGCTCCCACAATGAGCTTCACAATCTGGTCGCCGCCAAAGGCAGTGGAGCGCGCCTTAGACATTTTGAAGCTGTCGCGCGTGGATTAACGAAGGAGAAGGAAATGGGCGGTTAATCGGTTAATCGTCAATGTTCTTGGTTTAAAAAAAACTTCCCCAATATGTTTCGATCCAATGGTGGATGCTTAAGATTTCTTGCATCAGCCACAATTGAGTTTTTGAGTGCGCCGCAACCTTAATTAAAATCCGATTTACCGTACGGCCGTCTACTTAGTGTCCCGACTCCGTAGTGTCCACATGTATTGTACCTGATGAAGTACCTAGGTACAATACATGCATCTCTACATACATGAATAAGGGACCCGTGGACCTCGCGGGAGTGGAGTGTCAGGTACAAAGGAGGTACCTAAACTTTATTCAAGGACCCCGCCAAAATATCGAATGGAACTTCCGTCTTTCTCTCTACCTACCTAACCTTAGGTAACTACACTAATTAAGGGCATATGTATTTTTCCTAACGATCTACAACTTATCACCGCTCTTTTCCCCTTTTCATTTCTTTCCCCTTTAGTCATCCTATATTACCTCCTTTTTTTCACTTATCTATCATCAACACCACCTATAAACAGATTGTCTCGTTTTCTGCATCATGTTCAACTGGGCGAAGCAAACGTCAGCAGCAAATTTCCCTAGTCCCCGTACCTAGGGTATTCAACTAACTGGTGGCCTAGTCTGGCTAATGTCGTGGGCACGGAAGAGCCCATTTACGGCCCTTCGGCCATAAGATCAGTGGCCGAAGATGCCAAAACGACGCCGTACACGGAGTTAACCAGGGACGACATGAAATGGGAGGCCATGGACTCGACCTGCGTCGAGAGCCAGACCTTTTATTTCATGGCAGACAACGGCCCCCTAGCTTTTGCTCAGGTTATCTACAGCAATGTGGTGTATGAGTTTTCAACCGCCCAGCTGCCTCTCAATCTAACTGACATACCTTGAAAGTGGCATCCGCACCACTTGCCAGTTCAACTGCAAGATCTTCTATACCGACGGCTCGAAACCTCTATGGAGTTCCTCGCCCCTAAATCACGCCGAGTTCAGCGAAGATAAAACATGCTTTTTCGCAACCGATTGCGCCGTAGAACTATCCCCGGATGGAAACTCTTACACAATCAAGTCGATGAATGACCCCCAGTGTATCGTCAACCTCAAAATAACAAAGGTGGCACCTGGCTTCGTAGTCGGCAAGAATGGCAAGACCTTGTACGGTACCGACTTATCCCGCCCGTGGGGCTCCATGCGACATGCGTTTTGGCCAAGGTGTTCAGCTGAGGGAAGCGTTATGACGAAGAATGGACCCATCGACTTCAAAGGAAAGGCGTTCCTTTCCCACGCTCTGCAGGGCATGAAGCCCCACCATTTGGCAGCCCGATGGAATTTCCTCAATTATCAAGGTCCGACATATTCCGCAATTATGATGGAGTTCACCACACCACCGTCCTACGGAACAACCGTTGTAGATGTGGGTGGAATCGCCAAGGACGGGGAGATTGTTATTGCTGGGCCGAACTGCGGCGCCAAACACCTCAAGACAAAGCAGGACACCGAGAACGACTGGCCCGAGCCTACCGACATCAAGTTTAGTTGGTCTGGCACCACAAAGGATGGAAAGTCCGTCGAGGCCGTTATCGAATGCGCCATGGGCGAGAGAGTTGACAGGATTGACGTCATGGCCGAGGTTCCTGGCTTTGTCAAGAAAATTGTCGCTAATGCAGCAGGAACTAAACCATACATCTACCAAGTAAGTTTACAGAGGGAGCATGGTTGAAAAGCATTTAATCTCTAACTTTGGATATAGTTCTTCCCCCACAACATCCCTACTGTGCTGAAGCTCAAGATTGGGGATCAGGAGATTACCGAAGAGGGACGGCTGTTCAGTGAAGCAACTTTCATATCCGCAACGGAGTAATTCAGCAATAATCAGAATGAAGCATAATACACTTGCTTAACGCCGATAAAATGAGCGAGACAGAATAACGACCAGCATCGTCGCCTTTAGAGCATAGGTGCTTGGTTTCAGCGCCGCATTCTATTAGAGAGGTTTGGCTACGCTATATTTGCTTGCGTTCGGGTTAGCATACGGTCAGGATATTGCATGAGAAACGAGTTTGGGGGTACTAGAGTCCTTGATAGAAGTACATGATCACTCGTTGAGATGCCAAGGTGTAAACTACCTCTTTTTCGAATTCCACCATTCGAAGCCATGTACTATCTACCTATAGTTTCTAGGTTGCATTAATAAGGATATCTCATATAAATACAATAACCTAATTGCTCTTGGAAGCCTTGCACGCAACATAAGAAGTCGGTGTTAAAAGCAATTCAACGGACTAGTAATTATGTACCTCGTTTGTATCAATATACACACTGACACATACAAGACACCGAAATGCCGGTATTTTACGTATCGAATTGGTACCTATATGAAACGTCATAAGCGTCTGACGCTCCGTTACACCAACTCCAGGCAGCTAGCTACCCCGCTCTAGATGTTCATATTCATGTGGTAGGGAAGAATGGGACAGAACTTTTGAGCCGTTGGTCTTATCGATACAGAAATAATCCCTACAATTTCAAGTTTCACAGGTTGATTCTCCCCCATGTCCCCTCTAAAACTCCACATCTCTTTTTACCTTAGGTATTATCTTATCTCACCTAACCTAACGCGCCTCGATTTACGTACCTACATACTAGTTAGAACTTAAACTGTAACTCGAAGGAAGCCCCCCCCAAAAAGAGTTCGCGTTGTCTTTCGTTGGTTCGTCCGGCGCCAAAGCTACCTAGTCCATAGGTACCATCCCTGTGGGACCGCTAGCTTTTTTTTTTTTTTTTTGTTCTCACTTACCCTATCGAAAATGCCGGGCAAAAACGTGGCTGGAGGAGGGAAAGGAGGCAAGGGTCTCGGTGGGAAAGGAGTAAATTCACCCTAGCTCCCATTCTTTTTCTTCTATCTTGTCTACCTAGTTAGACGCGATGGCTTGAAACGCTAACTTTTGCTGTTGCTTTGCAGGGGATCAGGCGTCACCGGTAGGTAACATACATCAGATTAGAATAGAATACCTACCTACCTACCCTGTTAATCTAACCTATGCGTATAGTAAGATACTTCGCGATAACATCCAGGGCATTAGTAAGCATTGCATACATTAGATAGATACCCGTCTTTCGTTAGGGAATTCCATATATATAAGTTCAACGGGTCGTGCGGATAACTAACGTATAACCCGATTTCTAGCTAAGCCCGCTATCAGGTATGTCATGCCATGTCTCTTAACGAACACCCGTTACATACTCGAAATCCAGTCTACCGGTAGCATCACTCACTCATCTCACCTCACCTCACCCTACCTCACCTTACCTCACCATCTAATCTATACATTATACCTATACCATTCATCCCGTGTAACCAGTTAGCTCTAACATTTACGACAGACGGCTAGCCCGTAGAGGTGGCGTCAAGCGAATATCCGCTCAGATATACGACGAAGTCCGATCAGCCTTAAAAGCGAGGCTCGAAGAGGTATGTATATACCTACCTACACGTACCTAACACCTAATGCAAGGAACTCGCGTGGCGCAACCTCGATTTGTTTGCTTACTCGCTCGCTGGCTCACTTTGCCCTTGTATGTATGTATGTATGCATCGTACTAAACTGCGCCCCGTCCCGGGGGAAACCACAGATCATACGTGATTGCGTCGTGTACACCGAGTACCGCCAGAGGAAAACCGTCACCATCAACGATGTGCGTTATCCTCGTTGCCTTTTTCTTTGGTTTTGATATATTAACTTTAAACTCCCTCTTTTTTTCTAATTCGTATTTTAGGTCATACATTCGTTGAAACGATTGGGTCGTCCTATTTACGGATTCGACGATGTTAACGGAGGACCTCAGAAGACTAAACCGGCAAAGGCTGGTCGCACATGAGAGAAATGCCTAGCTACCATGTTTGTTCAAAATAAGCTCGCTTTTTCTTGAATGGTCTGATTGAGACTACTGGCGTATTGGTGGGGGTGGCTATGGGATTGACTTCACAACCTGTGCTCTTTTAACTGCAGTTGGGACCATTGGCTAGAAACATTAGCTAGCAACCGGGAGCTCATGGGACATTTAACAGTATCACTACACGACTACTTGGGAATCATAGAAAATGATTAAGTCTCTCAAAGAAAGCTCTCATAATTTCTTCTTGAATAAAAGATTGATTTATCTATAATAAGGCTAAGGCATTTCTAATAAACGAACGGGGGTATTGATCATACGCTGTAACTTAACCAGATAACCGCCAAACGCCAACCGACCGTCCCTACAAATCTCTTATAGTTTTCGTCTTCGTCTACTACCCTCCCACTCGCTCAGAACTCTTTCTAACGCCTTTGCGGCTCGCTGCTCGTCCTTTCTAAATGGCCCGTTGAACGCTTCGGGTAGCACCATAGTGCTATTGGCGTGCTCCTTCGCAAATCCAATCTCGGCGTCCCTGCCGCATTTTTCTCTCGTCACTTTGACGGCTTCGTGAAGCATATCGGAACCGACGCCCTTATGCCGATACTTCAACTTGACCGTCCAGGCTCGAATTATGCCCTTGCCCCCTCTCAGCATCGAATTTCGGTTCCGCTTCTTCCCGGCTAGGCTCGGGTTCGGCTCGAGCCGTAATACCAGAGCACCAATCAGATCGCTTCCAAACCGCACGCCGATCACGGTGTCCTCCTCGCCATCCTCGGATACCATCCAACTCCATTTCATGCTTTCGGCTACCTGGATGTACTGGCCCGTAAAATACCGGATGGTCATCAAATAAGTCATGATCACCCCGGAATGTAACATCAGCGCCGTGCCGAGGTCGCGCTTTATGCGCCAGGAGTACTCGTACGCGATGCCGAGGCACACGGCCAGAATAGCCAGTAAGTAGGGGTGGAAAATTAAATGGTACGAAGAGGACTGCCTCTGCTGGGCTATCGAGTCCGTGACCAGATTCAGCGCATCCAGCTTGTCGGTCTTGCCGTCCAAGGTACCCACAGATAATGGTGGAAGATCCGGTGGTACTGGGTGTGTAGGTGGATCAATCGTCACAAACGGTAACGGCGAAGGCGGCGGGAGCCTACTTGATGGTGCTGGCTCCATATCCGGCGTTGATATCGCCGAGGGATTGACAACGAGATTCGCCCGGAGGAAGAAGAAGAATGCTGTTGGCCGGAGGTGCTGATCAGCTTTACCGAAGCTAATGTATTTTACTTTATCTTTCTTTCTTTTCTTTCTTTTTTTTTCTTTTGTTTTGTCTTACGTCGGAATCGAATAGTCGGGTTTTGTTTCCCACCTCGTCCAACTCATGCGATTTTTGCGACTGGCAGATGTGAGGTGAGAGTTACACCATGTCACTCATGAAAAGGAAAAGCATGGAATGTGAGGGCGGAAATTGAACTTTCAATTTGAGACAAACCAAAAGACGAGGCAAAACAAGACCAACTGTCCGAAAATGACTTATGAGTTTGAGAGTATTTAAAGAAAAAAAAATCATCGTCTACTCACCTGTACTAGTCTTTAAGCCCGGCACCGCGTTCATTCTGTCCATAACGGTGCCGGGCCCATAGCAAGCATTCAGGTCTAACTCTCGTGCCACGTGCGCCATCTCGACGTTGTGTGTGGTTAGCCTAAGTTTGAGGCGGACAATTTTTCTTCAAAAAAAAGTTTTGCCTGCTTTAAGAGTAAATATAAATCATTTCTTTCAATGCAACTTAAAAGTGTAAGAATTACCAACTGCTTGGAATCTCCAGGGTCTCAGACCCCAGAAAAGAGAAATTGAATAATATAAAGAAAAATAAATAAATGTTGACAAGCTCGATAAGGTGATGAATAAGTTGGTTCCTTGGCACCACAAGCAAAGCTCGAGATGGAGGGGTGAGGGGTGAGGTGAGTGAGTATTCGGGTTAGGGTTGATTAATGACGATAACGTCAAGAAAAGCAACAAGTTATTGTTAAGATGAGATGAATCGAGAATGAGAATAATGGAGAAATGAAGAGACGAAACGACAGAAATATAATTGGCAAAGCGTCCGCGGTCTTGGCTGGAATGCTTATATGTCTGGGGTTGTCGCAAGATAGTTCGCAGATAAACCAAAGGCCGTTTCCGTTTTCCCTATAAGGACCGCTGCACTGATGACATCGTCCCGCGGGGGACGCTCCTTACCAGTCGATCACCGGGTGGTTATCTGATAAGAGTTAGGGATAGGCGAATAAGATGGTCGAATAGGAGGTTATAGACGACGCCACTATGCGCTTGTCACAAGCACGAAATCCCGTCTATACCATTATCGTTCGTCTTGGATGGTTGTCCTCGTGAGATAGAGCAGATAGACCGTACCAGAACCATGGATCGCGAGAGGGTTTTTTCTCATGTTATACAGCCGTTTCGAGACAGAGGCTGTCGAAACTAGCGGGGGCCTAGACCATCCCTAGCTGAGTTTTAAAAAATGGTTCGTTGTGTGTGGCAGCTATTGTCCACTTAGTCCACTTAGTCCACACAAGTCCACTCACGTACTCTCACGTACTCTCACGTCCACTCACATCCACTCAAGTCCCCTACTATGTACAGTCTTCCTAGCCGAGTTAGGGTCCCGGGTTCCTCGTCTACCAACTATGTAAAGAGTATCGACATATTTGTCGATCGCCCTTCAGATCGTAGATGGAGATGATGGCGTGTCCCCTTGCTAGTCAGGAAGATAGTTAGGAAGATCAATGGATGGTGGTAACCCCGGCGTGTCCGGCGTTAAAATTGAAGCCAACAAGAGCTATCAAAAAAAGTCGCATCTTCCTCGTGGGGTGGAATAGCGAATCCCATGATTCTGGTCGGGGGAGTGCCAAGATCCATTTGGAGGGTTAGACATTGATAAGAAACGGATTGACCCTAGTACGAAGTACGAAGGCGCGGGGGGGAAAGGGAAGGGGACCAAACGAAGAGCAGGAGTCGGACTTGCGTTTCTTGAAACGTCGAACGCGTAATATTTGGGAACGAATCGACTCGAGACCAACAAACCCTAGTCTCACCGTAAGAGCTCCAATAGGTGCGTCATGATCATCAAGGTCAACCCTCTACTAGAGAAAAGAAAAGGAATAAAAAAAATAATAATAAATTGCGCAAAACCAGGGTTGCAAATCAGTCGACGCCGAACGGATAGACAACGGGGTTGACAAGATCCAATGATATATCTACTCCTGCATACTAACAAGCATACTAATAAACGAACCCACTTGCATATGCAGTCGGTATTGCGACGTAGAATAGATGCAACATAGAAGCCGATTTAGGGGACTTGCCTGTGCTTCGGTGACGCAATAAACATTTGACCAATACCGAAAAAGAGCTTGGTAAGAGGTATTGCTTTAATAAAGAAGAAGAGATATAGGAGTTTCGATATTAAAAACCACACGATCCTCACTTTTTTAAGAAAGTGGCTTCTTCAGTCCATACTCAAGGTTATGCTATGTTATGTTATGTTATGTACATACGATGAAGGTATTAATAAGACGAGAAGAAGTTGGTTAGTTTTCGATATGACTGGTGTGGAAAGAAGGTAAGAAATGTCATGTCATACATTGGATCCATGAACCTGATGCATAGGTGATCAGCTAATGTATCAATAATATGCTCAATAACCTATCGGTTACAGAATTGATTTTTACCGATGCTCACTTGTGGAATTTCCTCTCGAACGATATATATGTCTTATGCTATGCCCATATCCATTGCTACTGATCAAACGAAGTTGCATACGTTATACAGGTCTACCTAGGTACCTAGGTAGTTACCTAAAAACCTGCAAGTCCTACTTCGATGTCCTTACATAAACCAGACCTTGGGTTCTTAAGGACATCGACATTGTAGAACCTGAGCCACTTCTTGGAAGGAAGAAAAAAAAATCACAGCCACCGACCAGCCGCCTCGTGCCACAACATCTCTCGTACAAGTCCGGGGCATGGCCTAAGCTCCAAGACCACATTACATGTAGGTTCCCAAAATTCAAGTTTCCTTATCCCCGTCAATCCCCCCCATGCCGCTTTTCCCAGCCCTACAAGGCGGTGATAGATCACCATCTCACCATATCAAGCCACCCCCGGACACAGCATCGTTTCGCTCCCCCTCTAGAAAATAGTTATGCAGCCAGCAAACATGGCTCATGTTAGAAATTCAATTCCCTTTTCCATACCTGTCTGTCTAACAGAAGCTAACAGAGCTGATTTGTTGCGTGCGCATGGTTCAAAAGCCATTCGTTTATGCGGATCTTACCGTTCCTCTCTCTTACCGTTTTCTTCATGGGATGCCCGAACATGCCCTAAAACTATTTGGGATATTTGGGAACAGACAAGCTTATCGTCATGACTTTCCCCGGTAGGTTATTACTGCGATTCCGTGGTATTGGGTTGCTTCCAGTAGATACCTATCACCAAGGAGTTCCCGAGATTTACTAGAACACTCATACGTCCAAATCCGAGAAGTTTGATGAAGGGGATCTGCAGTCGAGCTCTCAAACTCGAATAGGGGCGCTTTCTGGCTTTATCCTTAAGCAATTGTGTCCCTTTACGCTACGCTTCTGATTGGACCACGCCCGAGTCCTGCAGTCAGCAGAGCGATTCCCACTCAGCTGGCTTTTGCATCTGAGTACAAGGCGTAATTTGGGGTCCATTCTGCCTTGTTGCCTGCGTACTTCACCGAGTTGGATTTTGGCCCCCAACTCCATCGCTTGCACTCTCATGCAGCCCTGTGAGCCGCGAACGGTAAGATAAACGCACTGCCGATAGTAATTACAAGGGGAGGTCCTGAGGGAGCCTGCTAGTGGTTGCCAATGGCTGGATCAGTTCTTATTAGTCGGTCTTCGTTACCGCTGATCCTAGGGTACAAGTACTGCTGCACCTGCACCGATACCAAAAAGTCCTACATCGTCATGTTCAGGGTAGCAGAAACAATTTTCTAGATTCTTTCAAAAATAAAGGCATGGATCTGGTGGCGATCCATCTGGCCCCGACTTCTCTCATTCCGTTCAAGTGCTAGTCTTCTATAGACAAGACCGTCTGTTGTAGCAATGGATCCCAAAAAGAGCTTTGCCGCTACTGAGCCGGCATCTTCTATTGATGTCACTTTGTTCGATTCAGACCCGCCGGTCGGGCAACACGCGACAGTACAGACCCCTTCCCCCGACTCAAGGCGACGGTCGAATTCGAGCCTACGATCGGAGTCTAACCTACAGGTGCCATCACCATGCGCGTGAGTAGCGACGGGATATTATCCTAGTTCTGAACATACTAACCTCTCAAGGACTCGAGAGATTCCAGGGGAGGAATGTGCATTGCAGAGATTCATCGTATGGGCAGCCGTCAAGCGAAACAAATCGGTTCGAATGGCAGCAAGCGAGCGTCTAAAATGCCCTCTTCTCTTGTGCGGAGAGCGATTCGACGACCATGAGGAGATGCTAAGACATCTGACTAAGTGCCAACACCTCAAAACTGGTGAATACGTATGCTACGACTGCATGAAAATCGAACGATATAACGATGGGAAATGTCGGTGTTGTACGGGCCATCCGACTAGGCGAAGACGTATTATGAACATGGCCAGGAGCTTCTTCTCGAATATAGGCAACAAGACACAAAAGATGCCGCATTCTAATTTCCAGGAAGATATCACAGCACCTCCCCCTAGCTACGATTCTCTCGTAATCGATCTAGAAGAGCAAAGTGAGCGTCAGCAGCACCAAGAACAGCCACGACAACAGGAATCCCAGCCTCGTCCTCAGATAGAACTGAATGGTACAGAAATACACGAGTTAGACTCCAGACAAATGCTACCGACAGCTGAGCTCGACCCCGTTAACTATGCCACACAACCTGTAGATTTCCCCACGACCCCAGATCGACCACATAATGCTACACCGGGGATTACGGTGCCCTCCCAAACAGCCAAACTTCCGAGGCACAGTGAACCCTTATCGCAATACTCAATACAACAACTTCATCAAGACATGTCCATGCCTCCACCTAATTTAATGCCGACAACTTCAGGGGGAAGTCGACCCTCTTTAGCCTTAGATACTCACATAGACCGTTATAGGAATGTTCCCCGTACCAAGCGCCTCTCCCCAAGTTCGTCGCTTCGATCGACTAAAAGCTCGCATAACATATCGCCAGTCACTCCTTGGAGTGCAACGTCCAACAGTTCGGGAGCCTGGACCATGGGCTCAAGTATCGGCACCGCAATGACATCTCCGATAACACCCCTGAGTCCAAACAATCTTTTCCCAGCATCCCAACCGGAAGAAATGTCGACTGCAGTAAAGCCCACAGCCCCATGTCCAGAAGACACGTGTAACTATATGGTCAACGGCATGTTTGAATTACCAGGCGATGACTTGTTATCCATACCCCGTGGATTGTCTGATCCGATGTTATTTTCTTTTGAGCCTAAGGACAACTATTCATGGATGCAGTCTGTTGATACAGAAATCTCTCTTTCACCATCCGTCAATATGATGTTCGCAGGATCCAATCCGAAGCCCACAAACATACCGTCCGAATTCCTCGACCCGTCAGATCGTAGCCCAGAGACCAGGACTCTTGTCGAGACGGCTTGGGTCGCCTTACAGGAGCATATCTCGTCTTCAAGACATAAACTGTCGCACATCGAAGGAAACCCGTTGGTCGAACGACTTCAAACACAGTCACCAAAAACCGTCGCATTAAACGGCCTCTCGAGCCTAAGAAGGATGCTACAAGGGGATAACATTATAGACGCGTTTGACTACCTCTGTTTTATACATCTCATTTACGCCTTCTCCCTTGTGATCCACGAAAACGACCTTGCAACTCGTTGTAGCGCACTGTACCAACAAGCCCTTTCTTATCGGCACTTTCTGGAACCAAACTATCGCGATTACTATACGCAAATCGTGATAGAAATATGGCAACCTATGCTAGAGGAACAATCACAAGTCTTTAGAGCAGCCCGTACAGATGTATCGTCAAGTAGCAAGGGTAAAGAGCCCGAGTATCGAACAAGCTCGAGAGTTAATTTTGAAATCGACCCTCTCGTTGCCGTAGGGCAGAATTTTCTTGATGGTAAGCCGGATCGAAAGTGCTACCAGAACAATCCTATTAACTTATCAATAGATCTAGATAATTCCGTCATGACCGGTGGTCCACCAAGGTCAGATGAAGTCTTCACATCTCACCTCTATTCCACTCATGTAGCAGCAACGCAGCCAAATTCTTTAGATGACAGTCCCTTTGCAATAACAGCCAGTTATATTGTTCAAGACTTGACTACCGGATTCCAACATTCAGACATGTTATTAACAAGACTGGGAGAAATCAAGCGAAAGATTCGGTCCGGGGAGATCACCTACGTTCGCAAACTTGAACTCGCGATATTGCAAGCCGGTAAAGTAAGTCTTCCCTCCATTAGACCAGATACAAGAATCGAATTGCTCTAAACGGCCGTAACTGCCGATCTTTCTAGCAAAAGTCCAGTCTACAAAATTCACTTTTCGTATGGTTTCTGACAATGAATACAACAGACTTCTTTGGATTCTCCCAGCCTCTTTAACGACTACATCCCACAAGTTAGAAGATTTTGTGACCCGATTTATCCCGAGCAAAGATCTCCATCGAGAACATTATATCAGACTATGGGAATATCGTTGATGGAAGATATAATTCAAAAAATCACGTCCGATACTCAACATATGCAGGAAAATCCTCCCGAATTTACGCTGGAGCTATCTGAACCGGGGTATAATCCATTTCTCGATGCGTTCAACTTTGAAAGCAACACCGGGATTGATGGAAATTTCTTCATAAACCTGGGTACCAGCTCTTCTCAACAAAACCAAACAGTGCTTCCAGGCACTCCGAGTTTCAACCCGGAGCTTGGCCCCATGGACCTTCAAGACATGAACACTAGTGTTCCGCCACCTACCATTACGACTGCAGCTTTCGCCAAAACCGCATCTCACACAAGCACACCTGATAATTCCTTCACATCTCCGCCCGGCCTCCCACACCCAATCAATGTTCCAACTAGGCCAAAGCCTCTCTCGCCGGCTCATATCGAATCACCAAAGTCGATATCCTCCTCGGCCCAGAAGATGGAAGCAAATGATGCCTGTGACGTGTGCGGATACCGTCCAAAGGGAGATCCGCAATGGTTCAAGGGCAGCATGGCAAAGCACAAGAAGATGCAGCATTCAGCGGGCCCGCCGGTAATATACAAATGCCCCTATCCCGGCTGCACTAGCCAATACAAGAACCGCCAGGATAATCTACGCCAGCACCAGATCGACAAGAACCATTTCGTCGGCGACGAGGCAGGCCGGAGACCCAGCAAGAGGAAGAAGTACTCCCCGGAAGAGTAGATGAGATGATGGTACTACGAACGCGAAAATATGATATGATGACCTTGGGACGGCAAATTCTTATCTCAGTATAATATGGGTTCTGCATCAGTTAGGCGTCTGGATCGGCGATATACATATTTGGGTGGCTTCTTTTCGTCGTTTCCCCCCCCCCTTTCCTCCCCTCCCTCCGAACTTAACCCCCCTCCTCCTTTTTTGGCTAAGGCTAGGGACAATTGAGATGGGGAGGGCTATTTAGAGATACCACTGCGTATTTATAGAGAAGATAGATATAAGCCGAAAGGCGCTCTACACCAGCAGGAAATGTGATTAAAACAGCTGGGCTGGATATACACGATTGCGAAATTCGTATTTTAGAACGTCTATGTTTTTTGTTTTGTTTATTTCAACCGAGTTTGGTTCAATACCCTACACAATACCAGGTAGCTAACTGCCCAATCTACTTGCATCACCACCTCTTGTGTAAAACTGGTGGCGATATCCAAGAAGAAGACATATACAGATGATTACCTACCTGTACCTTAGGCCCTAGGTAGGCAGGTAACGATATGATATCCTCGCACATCCGCGTAACAACTTTCAGATACCCACCTAGATATCTTAGGTAGGTACATAAAGTACCACATAACGCCGTTCGGAACCCCCTTCCGAATGGGATTCGGACTGAGCCCGGTTTTGCTGTGCTCAGCAGGATTAAGGGGTTCAGGGGGGATTTGAAAAGAAAAAAAAGACAACAAGAAAACAAGAAAAGATAACAAAAACGAAACGAAACAAAGCTGCAGTTTACCCGCTTCCTTGGCGCAGCGCATGAATTATCGTTACTAAGCGATGTGCATGGGCAAAATCTCGTAGGGCTGGGGGGTTTGGCGGGTTCGGTGGGCGAGGAAGTGGATGGGTGGGTGGTCGGACCTGGCGGCCCCAGGGGAGCTATCAGATCAGATTAGAGGTAGTATTCGCAAGGGAGCGAGCGAGGTAGTGTAGTATAGTGTAGTGTAGTGGTGGTAGTAGTAGTGGTAGTTAGCAGTAGTGGTCATGGTGGTGGTGTGGTTGCGCGCCCTTTGCTCATGCCCACATCCTTCAGGAATATCTGCTTTGGTAAGGCTGACCGGAGAAATTTAATCCTAGCACCGCCTAAATTTACGTGCCGCTGTGCTGTGCTATGCTTTGCTGGGAGGGAGGGAAGAAGGGGTGGAAAAAAAAAATATAGGCGTGGAGAGGCTTACGTACGCGGGGTCGAGTCGATTCCTTCGGGGTACGGTATAAGGCGCTGTGTTACATGCCGCGTCGGCGTCGTCCGAATGGTATGGGATAGAATGGCACGGCATGCCTGGAGAGAGAGAGAAAGACACGGGTAGATAGGAGAAGAACTAGAGAACGATGTGAAAGACAGGATTTGTGGTCTCCTATTCCCCTTGCAGCGCGGCCGAGTGAAAGGCTATTGCAGATGTATTGTGGTTGCGGCTGAAGGAGTGACCTAGGGACCCGGAGGGATCGCTCGGGAGGAACGAGATCTTTTCTTAGATGGGGAAAAATATAGAAAGTTGAGGGTGTGGTGTGGTATGGTATGCCGAGTGTTAGTTGCATAAGGATATCTGACTTTTGTTGATCTCACACACCTAGGTACATAGCCTGAGGTAGGTACACGACGAGCTAGTCACTGGATTTGCTGACGCCCAGGGGCTGGGGTCAGACTTTAGCATCACCTTCGCCGTTCCACGATATGATTGATATGATAAGCCGCTAGGCCTATAGCAGACGTATTATTACCTGACGTCGAATATGCAGTGTACGAAGATTCTACAGGTTCTTTATTACCAATATTAGGATAAGTCAGCGCAATTTATTGAATGAATAAGCGTTCTGGGACGATTTAGGGAAAGTCATGCTTGCTGCAATGATCAAATCAAAACCTGGGTATATGCCTTCCAAACGCCGTATGTGTTTGCGAGTATGCCTGTGAATTTTACTCCTTCTCCCCTTTACCTCGCTCGGTCACGGTCGTAACCCTCTCCATATTATAGGTTCCCATAGTACGCCACATAGTCTTAGTCGTAAATAGTTGATGCCAGCTTAGAGCCATTCGATAACGCTTCCCTGCCATATGTATGGATCAGGATGTACTCTAATCAAGGGGTCTATACTCGGTTAGGTTTCCAAGCGCCTAGAAAATGAGATCACCTCCGTGACTTACTTCTATGGCCGACTCGATAGGCATAGCCGAAATCTATGACCCAATGTTCCCAACGGATCAAGCTCGGCTTCGATCCGTGTTTGAACTCGAAATAGGAAAGCTAGAGAATCGTTAGCCCACGTCAACAATATTGCCCTTGATGGAGAGCGCAGCGATACTTGCCTTGTTAACAAGCGTCTCGTAATACTCCAGTTCATATGTCCATATGTTCGGCCTAGTGATATGCGAAAGTTTGAACATGACTTCCAATCGAACAAGGGAGTTGCGTTCCGACCAGGCATCTAGTACATCATTCAATAGCCTAAGCCAGACCTTCCCACTTCCAAATTCGATACTATCACCGAGTGAGATTTTGATTTGGACGAATCGAAGCTTTTGCAGGGTTGCTCTGCTGATGAAGTTGACTATGGAAAGGGGTGCTGAGTTACCCATGATCCATGGCGGGATGCGGTCGATAACGAAGGGCTGGAGGTATAGGAAACTTAATACTTCTCGGGTAATCTGCTTGCAGAGAAGAAGTATGGCAGGCGTCCGGAGGATAATCTTGGAGTGACGCGACACTCTGGTATTAGCAGAGCGTGGTCGCAGCTCGATCTTGGCCTTGGCCTTTTCTTTCTGATCATAATAATAGTCGTAAAGGTTTCGACAGGTGGGATAACCTATGGCGTAGTGGTAAATAATGTTCCGGACCTCGGGAGGAAAGGTGGTAAGGAAGGATCGATACCCCTGAATAGAGATAGGGGTTTGTCCGGATTCTACGGCGGGGCCGCTGAAGAGGAACGCCGGAAGGGAAGTTAAGGCCGAAACACGATCGGACTCTGAAATGTGGAGTACTACGGGGTTTGGGGACGGGATCTCGGTAAAGAGCCGGGCTCGTGCTATAGGATCCTTTGATGCTCTTAGGATTTTATTACGACCTCTGCGCTGCATGATTATCCATTCATGTAGCTTCTTTACGCTCTCCTCCTCGGCCATCGTGAGAGAGTAAGGGAGCGGGGGATGAAGAAAGCCTGGGATTAAAGTTGGCTATGACGACGATCATGCCGTATCACAAATGGGAAAAACCCGGGTGAGTTTAATGCCGAATTCCTTTCCTTTCCTTTCTTTTTTTCTTTTCTTTAATGGACCTTTCGGTTGGACAGTGATAACACTTAACCCGGTCGCATTGTTCGTTTGTTTATGCCCAACTTTACGGACGGGAAGAAATATCGGAGTTGAAGGTCCTTTGAGAGAGAGGCTGACGCCCAATAGCGGAGGCAATAATCTGAGTTTGAAGCGCGGCAACAGCAAGCCTCAGCTTAGCCACTAATGCACATAACAATACCCTTGTAAGTTTACTTGGGCTGACTTGCGTTTTCTTTTCTTTTTTCTTAATCTTCTTCGTCTTTTTTCACTTTAAAGGCATAAGATTGGCTCGAGTTGAGATGATCCAGGCTACCGAAACTTGAAAGGAGAGAGAGAGAGGGAATAATAACGACACAAACACGTCAAGATACGCCCTCGAATTTGCTCACATCTTATCCTAATAAGTGAGTCACTGATTCTAATACCTAGTGATTCACTGTTTTTTTTTCTCTCGCTAGATCCAAGTCGAGTCCTTCAATTCTCAACTGTGCCAACCGAGAAAGTTGGACTCTTCGTAAGGCCGAAAGATGGAAATACGTTCGAAGTTAGAGAATGAAATGACCCGAGCCTGTGGGGAAAAAAAGAAGAAAAAGCAATAATATGATCTAGAACCGCAGTTTATTTCTGGAAGCATCATTCCCGTCATTCATTGCTTACCTACAGGTAGTATTTTGTTATGAACAATTAGGTACAGGTAGCATGCCCTAATGTGCCAATGTGCCAATGCAGCAATGCAGCAATGTAGCATGCGGGTATGCGCAGAGCAGATGTGTGTGGACGTGATTAGGCACGTTAACGGGATGTTGACAAGTCGTTTCTCTTTTCTTTTCCGACTGTTGTCACTGTACAGTGTACACATCTGCCCATCTGTTCATCTGTCCCTCTACCCATATGGCGAATTGCGCACCGTTTCAATGTTCTTAATGTTTCACCTGAGCTGGATTGGATTAATCAACTGGTTGGGACCAATGGCATCGACATGTACTAACCGGATAGAACCAGACAGCAGCAAACAGCAAGCCGCACATGTGGTATTCTAGGTAGAATATTCTAGGTAGAAACGGGTGACACATCAGCTAGCTACCTTGCCGTATGCCTACCTTACTTACCTAGGTACCTAGGCAATGCAGAAAGGGGTCCGACGGGAAAGGTATCGTGATCACTTATGAATGGACGCTAATAATAACAGAAGTTGGGAGTTGTTAGGAAAAAAGAAATTGATGAGGTTGAAATTGAAGATTATATTCGTATTTATTCTGCCTATTTGAAGATCCAAGGTACCCCCTTAGACTAGGTACCACAGTACTTCTTACCTAACCTAAGGTATAATAATACTGGCAGACATAACTTTTGTCCATACCTAAGGAATAAACCTAATGCTAATGCGATGCACAACCTTCGGTATGTCTCTTGTACCTATTCGCCCTGTACCTAATATAGTAGTAAAGTATTAACCCCATGTCTTAAGCCTTAACTACCTTGGGTAGGGTCGCATTGGCATTCATTACCTGTTCTAGATTAGAGGAGCGTTTAAATCAACCGTTCACAACTATTGCACGGTTCAATTTTTAGGCGTTGCTAATGCATGAGGTAGTACCTAGCTGGTAGTGGTATATTAATACCCGCTGTTTAAAAATACCTACCAGTAAAGGTCGACTTATGAAAATTGGGATCTAATTCTTACGTGTACCTGATATTCGTAAGGTTAGGTACGAGATAGGTAGAGTATTTTAAGGTACTTTACTTTAGGTACTTTGCTTGCTATTTTATTTACAGGTATGTATTAGCTGCTCGGATACCTCTTGATTTGAATACCTGTTAGGTTGTTTATTATCGGAGCTTCGGATCTATTATTCTTTTTAAAATAACAACAAAGTACGAAATACAGAATTGACAAGATTTTTTTTTTTTTTTTTTTTTGTGCTGTCCTTTCCTTGGCAAGGGCTGTTACATTCTCTTATTTTCTCACGCCCCCCCCTCCCCCAAACAACGCGCCGTTTCGCTGCTTCTTCGATTTTCCTCCTTCCCTGTCTGCCTGTTTTAACTCGGTTCAGCTTAGTGCGCCTCGAAGGAGAACAAGTAGTTAGATCGATCTTTCACCCACTCCCACCAAGTCTCTTTCCCACTGATGAGACCCCGAAATCCATTGCAAATCCACCACCAATTCTCTTCAACCACACCCGTGTCTACCACTACTTTTACACTACTTTTACATAGTCCTTCCCCCTGGTGAAGCCCTACCTCTACCTACCTACCTACCTACCTAGGTACTGCCCATGAGCCCTGGCGAGCCTCGAGCCTTATCATGTTGATCGTGCCATGATATTTTCACACCCGCCACATTTTATTATTATCATTATTTTTTATTATTTTTCTCATTCCCCCCTACCCTACATTAACATACCTTACATATTGTATCTGTCAAACGGCCAGGGTTGACATCACATCGTTCATATCCTAGCTCGTTAGTGCTAGGCTCGCTGTCGTTGTATTCTGGGTCCTCCTAGTCCTCCTGGTTCTTCCGAATCTTCCTTTCGTCTTCTTGTCTTTTAGTATCGAGCGTTTGTAGTCTGTTCTTTCTGTTCCCACGTCCTTCCTCCCCCCTCCGTCATGTCCGCCTTGGGCCAGCCCGGGTCCAGCTCCCACACCCATCCGGGCTTGACTTTTCCGCAGGTCAACGGACTTAGCAGACGCGGATATCCATCTTCGCACTCGTCCACGCCGCCGAAACCTTCTCCCACGCCTCAGCAACACCAATCCCCGTATCAGGCCGCTCAGTATACTCCCCAGCAACCCCCGCAGGCCGCCTACCCGCAACATCTCTTCCAGAATACCACCCCGTCTCCGGTACCCAACGTCACCAGCGTAGCTAATTTGCCAAATGGCAACTCGAGACACACCTCGGCCCAAGCCGCCCAGCATGCTCAAGCTGCTGTCCAGGTCGTTCGCCAGCACCAGCAGCAGCACTCCCAGCATCCCCAGCACCAAAGGAGTACTCAACAGCGCCAGATGCAACCACAACCGGGGCCTGCACCGGCAATGGCGTATCTCCAGCAAGCTATGAACCAGCCAGTCCAATCTGTCCAGCAGGTACCCCAGCCAGTATCCCAACCGGTTCTACAGATGCCGCACCCTCAGTCGATACAACAAGTTCAGCCACAGCCTGTTCAGCAGGTTCAACCACCCCCACCGGTTCAGCCGAATGACAGCAACCTAATATCTCCGAACCCTCCGCATCATCAAACTCACCCGCAAGCCCACCCCCAGGCGCACCCGCAGGCACATCCTCAGGCGCATCCGCAGACGCATCCTCAAGTACATCAGCACGCTCTCCCTCAACCTCTGCCACAAGTTCATCAGCAACCTCCGCCGCCGTTGCAGCCTCAGCCGACTCCTCAACCGCAAAGCCAACCGCCGCCTGCCCCTCGTCAAGAGCCAAGCGTCACCCCGCAGGAAGATCAGCACCATGACGATATGGATATGGATAGCCAAGGGGAGGAAGGAGAGGGAGATGGTCACATTTCGCCTAAGCTTATCGAAGGGACACCCTTTGTACCCAGGACGCCGATGGGCTCGATGATGTCGGCTCCGCCTGAAGGGGGTAGTTTTCCTAGTCTTGAAGCTGTTCACAAGCACGTGCTAGCGTATTGCACATCGGTGGGATATGCTGTAGTTATTGGACGATCTAAAAAGACCGTTCCGGGTCTAAAGAAGGTTCTCTTCGTATGTGACCGTGCTGGAAAGCCTCCAAGCCGGGTAAGCCCTGAGAATAGGAAAAGGAAGACGTCTTCTCGCAAGTGTAACTGTCAATTTGGATTCTTCGCTATCGAACAGAGGACGCAGTGGACGATCCGTTACCGTCCTGATCAAACTCACCTCCACCATAACCACGGCCCCAGCGAGAGCCCGCTTCTTCACCCAGCTGCGAGAAAATTAGATAGCGAGATGGTTGCGGCCGTCAAGAACTTGAAGGAGTCTGGTAAGCTTAGGCCTCGAGCTATTATATCTATCATATTGACTTGTTTTAGGTATTGGCGTCACCCAAACCCTCGAAATCTTGCAACAGCAGAACCCGCATGTACCCCTCCTCCCTAGAGATATCTACAATGCGCGTGCTGCAATAAATCGAAACCCGCAAAAAGTGGAAGCAGGTATTGCAGAGCAACGGCCGGCAATATACAGCAAGCCAGCCCCGTCTGCCGAGGAACGTATACGGTCAGATCTTAGGCGAGAGCTCGCTCGGACCAAAGAAGAACTAGCCCGGGTTAAGGAAGAGGGTAGAAAAGAAATTGAAGAGCTGAAGGAAAAGCTACGCGAGAAGGATAAAATGATCGAGAAATTCGAGATGTTCATTGACATATGTAATGAACGGGTCATGGTACAAAGGGAAAGGCTGAATGATGCCGGTGGAGTCAACGGTGGAGCAGGAGGCTCAAATAACTAAAGGGACTTGGTCAAAACGGATTTTTTTTTTTAAAAAAAAGAAAAAACGAGACACGCATGGATGGATGGGGATAAGGTTCGTTTCGAGGAAAGCATCGGCGTCATGAGGGCTACGACTGGGACGGGTGGCATGCAGCGGGGTTCTGGAGTTATAAGGGATTTGCGGTTTGTTCACGAAGGAATACAACGGGACGTCAATTCTGCATCTGACCTGATGATTAGGAACCGCAAGGTATGCCAACACTGGAAATGGAAAAAATATAGACTTGGGGCGTATGAACACGGAAATGGGATTCAAATAAGACAAATACGATCGAAGATGGTTTCCATTATGACCTATTACGTGTGCTGTTCAATTTCAATTCTTTGGTGGATTTATAGATGTCTTTAGCTATGCCAATTCGTAGTAGTGTACCTAACCTAATGCGATGTAATGACATGTATAGGGAGAGGGTATCGTTGATTTAGAATGAAGCTATGAGATAAGATATCTTTAGCCAACTGGCCATGTGCCAAGTACACTTTGGAGTTTTAATAAAACAGGGGCTAAGACTCATCTAAGGGACGAGAGGGATTGTTTTATACGATACAAAAGATTTATGTCTTAGGGGTTTCTTTTGGGGAAAAATTGACCACTAAAACAACTTTACATCGTACAGGTACGTGATGTATCTGTGTACCTGCGTAAATGTATCAGGTACTTCACCTAAGGTAAGTCGTGGCTAGAGTCTAGACTAGACGTAGCTGCCCGATTGCTAGCCCCACGCCACGAGAGTAAACGACCCAATTAGAACCGGCGCCGATTAGATAGCTAGGTACCTAAGGTAAGTACCTCCTAGGTATCTGTACCTAGTCGCGACAGGCCGTTGGCGTAGGTAGTTCGCGTACTTAGCTACCTCCTAGGTAGAATGTGATTGTGAATTAGTTGATGACTGGTTAACAACTTCCACAATATCCCTTCTTTTTTACAACTATTATCACCACCCAACGAAGCAATAATCAACGACGATACTAGGTCGGATAATAAGGCAAAGACATCCTCTACGGAACCCACGCTCTTTTGGTCTCTGTCCTTTTCTCCTAATCTATCTCATCCGCATAGAAAATATCTTTTAATTTCAACTTGGATCCCACGCCTCTCCTGAGACCCGAAACCGACAACATTCCCTAATATACCAAGAAATGCCACCGGCTCTGTATAACTCGATCGATCGCTAAACTATTATCGCCACGATGGAGGCTGTGGCTGCTCCTCTAGGCCTACAAGGCTCCGGTGCGAACGCATTATCGCCTTCCCCCTTTGTCATGATAGATCCAGCTTTGGTGGTTGACTATCTGGCATCCGTGGTTACTATTGCCCTTGGAGCTACACGTAGCGAGCTGGAGCGACCAGGGAATCTTCTGTCGAAAGCAAACTACGACGATACGGTTCAAAGGTGTACTCGCTTTGCATCCGATGCCCAGGTGGCCCTGTATATCCAGAAAGATGTGAAGCCATCGGATGACGTCCCTGACGGTTCTACCGACAATGGTATGACGACCCATCGTAGCCGCTTTTCTCTAAATCAGTATTGCTAAGAAATATTCCAGTTCAAGTCACATATACATACACCATCACGTCCGAAATATCTTCTTCTCCAACGACGATAGCCTATCTCGCACTTCTCAAACGCCCCCAGGCGCTCGATTCCGCGCTGCCGTTATCATCTCAGATCCAGATACAAACGCTGCCTGGCACTGCCTCGCTTGCTAATCTCGTTAGCGAACAAGGTCCTACTGCTTCGCCTTTCGAAATACTACACTCTATTCTTCATAATGCGCTGGCGCCCTATTTCGATGCCAATACCAAGACCTCGCAAGCTGCGAATGGAACCAGGAACCGGGCGGACGTCGATGCGAAGACGGGTATTCCCGTAACCAAGAAACGTATGACTGAGCTTGAACTGAGCTTGCTGCACCTCCAGCAAAATGTTGAGATCCCAGAGTTATCGCTCTCGTTTCATCCGATTGTCCAGGGGGTATTGGATGACGCTGCTGCACGCGATATACGACCGACGACTGATATGATAGACGCTAAACTTCTCTCGGAGAGTACCTTCATGAACAACTTGCAGTCGACAGTAAATGGTTGGATTAAATCAATACAGACTATCACGAAACTCACCCGAGACCCCGTAACGAGAACGGCGACGCAGGAGATTAATTTTTGGTTGTCTATGGAGTCTGCGTTGGAGGGAATTGAAGCTCAGTTGAGGAGCGAAGGTGTTACGTTGACTTTGGAGATTTTGAAGCATGCGAAGCGTTTTCAGGCTACTGTTAGTTTTACCGCCGACACTGGCTTGAAGGAGGCTATGGAGATGGTGCAGAAGTACAATCAACTCATGCGGGATTTCCCCCTCGACGAATTGTTGTCCGCGACTTCGCTGCCCAAGGTTCAGGACGCCATCGGCCAGATCTTCACCCACATGAACAAGAAAATGAGATTCAGTAATTACCCTATAGCCCGAACTTTGCATCTGGTTGAAGCTATCTCGGCGGATCTTGAGGAAGTCATGCACCGCCTTCTTCCAGGCTCTGAGTTGGTCGACCTGGATTATAAGGATTTTAAAACCCTTATGACTACTGCCGACGAAATCTTCAAGTCTTGGGACGCTCAGATAAAAGAATTTACCAATATTGCTCGAGAGACGACTCGCAGAAGGCAGGAGAGGTTCATTCCGATCAAGGTCAACCCCAAGCATAGCGAGTTGCAATCTCGTTTGAAGTATATCGATAACTTCCGAGACAATCATGAGCAACTGCAGAAGACAATCATCAACGTCCTTGGTCCGAGGACAACTGCCAATGGTGTTCCTGAAGAGACGACGACCAATGGCGTTGCCCTTGTCGAAGAAATAGGCGACGTGGACGCCGTCGAAGAGGTTCGACAGGCTTGGGAAGCGTTGAAGAATGTTGATCTGCTCGATGTTTCTCCCGAAGGTACCCAGAGATGGGTCAAGGCTGAGAACACCTATAACGAACGCACGTCGCGAGTAGAAAATTCAATTATTGCTAGATTGCGTGACCGTCTTGCGACTGCAAAGAATGCGAATGAGATGTTTCGTGTTTTCTCTCAGTTCAACGCCCTCTTCGTGCGCCCCAAGATTCGGGGCGCCATAGCCGAGTATCAGAATCAACTCATTGATAACGTGAAACAAGCCATTTCGGGGCTCCACGAGCGCTTTAAACAGCAATATGGCCACTCGGAGGTTCATGCCATGGCACAGCTACATGATTTGCCACCCGTCTCTGGAGCCATCATTTGGGCGCGTCAAATTGAGCGTCAACTGGATAATTACATGAAGAAGGTCGAGGACATCCTGGGTACCGACTGGGCGCTTCATACCGAGGGCCAAAAGCTTCAGACTGAGAGTGAACTATTCAGAAAGAAACTGAATACTCAAGCGATCTACAAAGCCTGGGTCGAAGATGTTCAGCGCAGGCATATCTCGATATCTGGTCGGCTGTTCAACATCAATAAGATAAGAGCTGCGAATAATGCGCTGGACCTCTCAGTGAACTTCGATGCTCAGATCATTGCGCTATTCAAAGAGACTCGTAACCTTGGCTGGCAAAATTTCAACGTCCCCCACGCCGTGAATAACACTGCGAAGGATGCCAAGAGGGTGTATCCTTATGCTGTTAGTCTGATGGAAAGTGTAAGAACTTTCACTCAGACAACGCGGCAGATATCGAAACTACCTGAGGTGTCTATTTTGCTGAGTGGCTACCAGAACGAAGTTCATGTATTGATCGCCAAGGGTATACCTCTGAAGTGGGAGACATTTGTAAACACTTGGGAATCGTACCAAAAGCCGACGCTCCCTAACGGCACTCTTGATCATACAATTGGACGTAGTAGTGAAACCAAGCATGTCTTATTTGTCAGGGAATTTGCTGCGGCCGCTTCTCTCCTTCAAGCGAAGACCGTCACTCTCGCGAATATACACATGAATGTTCAGAAGGCACTGACAGAGCTGGCAATTTGCCCGTATGAGGCTTCGGAGTTCGAAACGCGTCTACAAGTTATCCAGGCCGCCGTCGATCAGCTCAATCTCGAGCAATACGTCAACCTTGGCTTCTGGGTTGAGAGGATGAACGAACGAATTAAGCTGACCCTACTTAACCGTCTCCAGCATGCGGTCTCGGCATGGATTGAAGCATTTGAAGACGACACACCCGTCGATCGAATTGAGAATAGTCGAAGAAAGCAATTAGCTCCGTCGGGGGAACCTCTCAAATCGGACGCGCCTCTCATGAAACACTTGATTCATGAAATCACTATGAGAAATCAAGTTATCTATCTTGATCCGCCACTCGAGTTTGCGAGAGCTAGCTGGTTCTTGCACTTGCATAACTGGATTGGTATTGTCTGCAACCTGCCTAAGATTAAGGCCTCTAGATACCAAATGAGCTTGACCTTGAGTACCGTTGTCCAAGAGGAAGCCCGCTTCAACGATCTTCCTAGCGATTGTACCGACATACTCAGTAGAGTCTATACTTCGATTGAGACAAAGCTACAAGGCATCGGTGAGTATGTTGATAAATGGCTTCAGTTCCAGTCCCTCTGGGACTTGCAGTCTGAACAAGTGTACGAACTTCTGGGCGATGAGCTCTCCAAATGGCTGCAGTTACTACAAGAAATCCGCAAGTCTCGTGCGACCTTCGACACGACCGAAGTAAGCCGTTCATTCGGCCATATTACGATCGACTACGAACAAGTACAAATGAAGGTCAATTCCAAATATGACCAATGGCAGCAGGAGATATTGATAAAATTTGCTACGCGGCTTGGAACTCGTATGAGAGAAGTCAATGCCGAGATAGAAAAGGCGCGGAGAGACTTGGAAGGACAAAGCCTCGAAGCCTCATCCACCGCACAAGCGGTCCAGTTCATCACTATTGTGCAAAGCTGCAAGCGTAGGGTCAAGGCCTGGGCCCCGGAAGTCGAGACTTTCCGTCAAGGACAGTCTACTCTGGTCCGGAACCGGTACAATTTCCCGAATGACTGGGTAGATGTCCAGCAGGTTGATTCGACTTGGGAGGCACTTAACGAACTCTTGAATAGGAAGGCGAAGGTCGTGCAAGACCAGACCGATGCCCTCAAGGCGAAGATAATAGCAGAAGACAAAGTTGTCATGGACAAGATTGCAGACATCGCCACGGAATGGAACAGTGAGAAACCAGTCTCGGGAACGATTGCCCCTGATGTTGCGTCCGCAACGCTCGCCTCCTTCGAATCTCGCATTACGAAATTGCAAAAGGAATCTGACATGGTATCTAAAGCCAAGGAAGCACTTGATCTTCCAGCGAGTCCTGAATCGTCGCTTTCGATTATACTAGAGGAGGTCCAAGACTTCAAATCCGTTTGGGCCGGTTTGTCAACGATCTGGAAGAGCTTGAATGAACTCCGTGAAATACTATGGGGAAGTGTTCAACCGAGAAAAATCAGGTCTAGCATTGATGGTCTCATCAAGATGACGAAGGAGATGCCAAGCAGAATGCGGCAATATGCTGCTTTTGAACATGTCCAGAATGTTCTCCGTCAGCTTCTGAAAGTGAACAATCTACTGAACGACTTAAAATCAGAGGCAATTCGAGATCGACACTGGACTAAGATCTGGAAAGAGATCAAACCCGGACGGCGGTATTCGCCTGTGTCTATGACACTGGGAGATGTCTGGGATCTTAACCTTGTCGCCACAGAGGTGATCGTCCGAGACATTATCACTCAGGCTCAGGGTGAAATGGCACTAGAGGAGTTCCTGAAGCAAGTGAAAGAAACCTGGAACAACTATCAACTGGATCTTGTGCCGTATCAGAATAAATGCCGTCTCATTCGCGGTTGGGATGAGCTCTTCGCCAAGTGCAGTGAGAATTTGAACTCGCTACAGGCGATGAAACATTCGCCGTATTACAAAGAGTTCGAAGAGGAAGCATCTTCCTGGGAAGACAAGCTAAATCGTGTCCATGTTCTGTTCGATGTCTGGATTGATGTTCAACGCCAATGGGTTTACTTGGAAGGTGTCTTCACAGGAAATGCCGACATCAAACATCTATTGCCTATCGAGTCTTCCAGGTTCCAGAACATCAATAGCGAATTCATGACCGTAATGAAGAAGGTTTACAAGCAGCCGATGGTAATGGACGTTTTGGGGATCACTGGAGTCCAAAAGTCTTTGGAACGTCTCGCTGAGCTGCTCAACAAGATACAGAAAGCGCTCGGTGAATACCTTGAAAAGGAAAGAGTATCATTCCCTCGCTTTTATTTCGTCGGCGATGAAGATCTTCTGGAAATGATCGGCAATAGTAACGATACTTTGCGTATTGCTAAACACTTCAAAAAGATGTTTGCTGGCTTGACGGGGCTTGTCATGGACGAGGAATCGGTCATTACTGGCTTCACCTCCAAGGAGGGCGAGGTCGTACGCCTAAAGAAAGAGATTTCTCTTCTTAAAACACCCAAGATCAACGATTGGCTCGCTCTGCTTGAGAGTGGTATGAAAGCCACCCTCGCCGAACTTCTCGCTGAAGCTGTTGAGGCGTATACCCCGATATTTGAGTCGGAGGAGATCAGCCAGGGCGCGATGAATGATTTTATGAACAACTTCCCTAGTCAGATTGTAGTACTTGCTACTCAAGTAGTTTGGACTACAGCGGTTGAGAAGTCGCTGAATAACGGGGGCAGTACGCTTCAATCTCTCTTCAGCCGAGAAGTCGGGGTTCTGCGGCTCCTTGCGGAGACTGTCCTCGGTGATCTTGAGGTTATACAGAGGAAAAAATGCGAAGCCCTTATTACAGAATGCGTGCACCAGCGAGATGTCATCGAAAATCTGGTAAAACTCAACGCAAGTTCCCCGACACATTATTTCTGGCTGCTACAGATGCGATATGTATACAGTCCTGAAGGGGACTTCCTACAACGTCTGTTTATCAAGATGGCAAATGCGAAGCTTAACTATGGTTTTGAATATCTGGGTGTTCCTGATAGACTGGTTCGAACTCCTCTTACCGATCGCTGCTTCGGGACCCTTACTCAAGCTCTGTGCCAAAGACTTGGTGGCTCGCCTTACGGACCTGCCGGTACTGGAAAGACTGAATCAGTTAAAGCGCTTGGTGTCCAACTGGGTCGCTTTACTTTGGTATTCTGTTGTGACGACACCTTTGATTTCCAGGCAATGGGTAGGATTTTCCTTGGTATCTGCCAAGTTGGTGCATGGGGTTGTTTCGATGAATTCAACCGTTTGGAAGAAAGAATTCTCTCCGCCGTCTCACAGCAAATCCAGAACATTCAGCTTGGTCTCAAACAAGGTGCCGAGGATGATAAGGCTCAAATCGAACTAGTTGGCCGGCAGCTTCACGTTAATGCTAATACGGGTATCTTTATTACAATGAACCCTGGCTATGCCGGCCGTTCCAACTTGCCCGATAACCTGAAGAAGCTGTTCCGCAGTGTAGCCATGTCGAAGCCGGATAAGGAACTGATTGCTGAAGTCATGCTTTACTCTCAAGGATTCAACCAAGCAAAGCAGCTCTCTAAGCAGACAGTTCCATTCTTCGACCAGTGCTCGACAAGGTTATCCAAGCAAGCGCACTACGATTTTGGTTTGCGTGCTCTGAAGAGTGTGCTCGTCAGCTCTGGTGGTCTCAAACGTGCCCGGCTTACTAGTAGTGACGGTAACATCGGTGCTGAGGAAGTTGTGGAGCCCGAAATTATTGTGCAGAGTGTCCGAGAAACTATAGCTCCAAAGCTGATCCAAAACGATGTTGAAATCATGATGTCCATTGAAAGCGAATGCTTCCCTGGCGTCCAGTATGTCCCGGCCAACTTGGTAGAACTAGAAGATGCAATCCGTCGTCTAGCAGCAGAGAGGCACCTTGTGGTGAACGATGTTTGGATGACCAAAGTTCTCCAGCTTTACCAGATTCAAAATATCCACCATGGTGTGATGATGGTGGGTAATTCGGGAACTGGAAAATCCGCAGCGTGGAGGCTCCTCTTAGATGCACTTCAGCAAGTTGAGAAGGTCGAAGGTGTCTCTCATATCATCGACTCAAAGGTCATGTCGAAGGAGGCTTTGTACGGAAACTTAGATTCAACCACTCGAGAATGGACCGATGGTCTCTTCACGAGCATACTGCGGAAGATTGTCGATAATCTTCGTGGAGAAGATTCTAAGCGTCACTGGATCGTCTTCGACGGTGATGTCGACCCAGAATGGGTTGAAAACTTGAACAGTGTACTCGATGATAACAAGCTACTCACACTTCCTAATGGTGAGCGTCTCAATCTACCACCTAATGTCCGAATCATGTTCGAAGTCGAGACGTTGAAGTATGCTACTCTGGCAACTGTGAGTCGTTGCGGTATGGTTTGGTTTAGCGAGGATACCGTCACACCAAGCATGATGGTTACCAACTACCTTGAGAGACTGAGGGCAGTGCCTTTTGAAGATTTAGATGAGGATGCTGCCGCGGCTGGCCAGAGCCCCGCAAAGACCCTTCAGATTCAAGGTCAGGTCGCGGATTTGTTGCACGCCTATCTAACCACGGACAACTTCATCCTCGACGCTCTCAAGCAAGCAGAAACATACAACCATATCATGGAGTTTACTATCGCTCGTGTTCTCACAACTCTTTTCTCTCTATTAAACAAGTCTGTCCGAGACATGATCGAATACAACGCAGCGCATGTTGATTTCCCCTTGGATCCGGAGCAGATTGAGGCGTATGTTTCGAAGAAGTTGTTACTTGCTCTAGTCTGGGCTTTAACAGGTGATTGTCCACTCAATGACCGAAAAGCCTTCGGAGACAGCGTTGGAGCTCTCGCTAGCTTTGGATCCCCGCCCCTTGATGGTACCAGTTCCCTTATCGACTTCGATGTCGCCCTTCCTAGAGCCGAATGGACACCGTGGCAAAACGAAGTTCCCACGATCGAGGTCAACACGCACTCCGTTACACAAACAGACGTCGTCATTCCAACGTTGGATACAGTCCGTCACGAAGATGTGCTCTATTCTTGGCTTGCAGAACACAAGCCACTTCTGCTCTGTGGCCCCCCTGGTTCTGGTAAAACGATGACTCTTTTCAGTGCACTTCGAAAACTGCCAAACATGGAGGTCGTCGGTCTGAATTTCTCTAGTGCGACCACACCTGATCTCCTCATAAAGACTTTTGAGCAGTACTGTGAATATAAGAAGACACTGAACGGCGTGATGTTGTCACCAACTCAGATTGGGCGATGGCTCGTAATCTTCTGTGATGAGATCAACTTGCCGGCACCGGACAAATACGGAACTCAACGAGCAATTTCGTTCCTCCGCCAGCTTGTAGAACATAACGGTTTCTGGCGAACGTCGGACAAGTCTTGGGTAACACTCGATCGAATCCAGTTTGTGGGAGCTTGTAATCCTCCAACTGACGCTGGCCGTACGCCCATGGGAGCCAGATTCCTTAGACATGCACCGCTCATTATGGTCGATTATCCAGGCGAGTTGTCCCTACTTCAGATCTATGGTACTTTCAACTCCGCTATCCTCAAGATCATTCCAGCGCTTCGTGGATACTCCGAACCGCTTACTCAATCGATGGTTCGGTTCTACTTGGAGTCGCAACAACGGTTTACACCTAAAATACAACCTCATTACGTCTACAGTCCTCGTGAGTTGACGAGATGGGTACGTGGTGTATACGAGGCCATCCGTCCATTAGAAACCCTATCGATAGAAGGGTTGATTCGCATCTGGGCGCACGAGGCTTTACGACTTTTCCAAGATCGTTTAGTTGCGGAAGAGGAGAGGCAATGGACGGAAGAAGCTGTGCGGCGCATCGCACTAGAGTTCTTCCCCACCATCGATGAGCAGAAAGCGTTAGGCGGGCCAATCCTGTTCTCCAACTGGCTTTCAAAGAACTACGTCCCTGTTGACCGAGAACAATTACGAGACTTTGTCAAGGCTCGCCTCAAGACATTCTGCGAAGAAGAGGTGGATGTTCCGCTCATTTTGTTCAACGATGTACTTGAGCACGTTCTTCGTATTGATCGTGTCTTTAGACAACCACAAGGTCACCTGATCTTGATCGGTGTCAGTGGAAGTGGAAAGACTACACTTTCGAGATTCGTTGCATGGATGAATGGTCTGAAGGTCTTCCAAATCAAGGTCCACGGCAAGTACTCTGCTGAAGACTTCGATGAGGATCTCCGAGAGGTCTTGCGCCGTTGCGGTTGCAAGGGCGAAAAGATATGCTTTATCATGGACGAGTCTAATGTTCTTGACTCGGGTTTCCTAGAGCGCATGAACACTCTACTTGCCAACGCCGAAGTCCCTGGTCTCTTTGAAGGAGACGATTTTGCCTCTTTAATGACTGCCTGCAAGGAAGGGGCGCAACGGCAAGGTCTACTACTGGATTCCCAAGAAGAGCTGTATAAATGGTTCACGCAGCAGATCGTCAAGAATCTGCATGTTGTCTTCACTATGAATCCACCTGAAGATGGGCTGTCCTCGAAGGCTGCTACCAGTCCCGCCTTGTTCAATCGTTGTGTGTTGAATTGGTTTGGAGACTGGTCTGACCAGGCACTCTTCCAAGTTGCAAACGAGTTGACGCATTCTATTGACTTAGACAAGCCTAACTTCCTAGCCCCTGATACTATTCCCGTTGCCTATCGCGGTCTCACCTTACCTCCTTCTCATAGAGAAACGGTCGTGAACTCTATGGTTTACATCCACTATTCTCTTCAGCAGTTTAACGCGAAGCTTCAGAAGCAACAGGGCAAAGTTACATTCCTTACGCCGCGCCACTTCCTCGACTTTGTTGCTCAGTATGTAAAGCTATACAATGAAAAGCGGGAAGATTTGGAAGAACAACAGCGTCACTTGAACGTCGGTCTCGACAAGCTGAGAGACACGGTCGAGAAAGTCCGGGACCTGAGAGCTAGTTTGGCTGAGAAGAAGACCCAACTTGAAGCAAAGGATGCGGAAGCCAATGAGAAATTACAGCGCATGGTTGCAGATCAACGGGAAGCCGAACAGCGCAAGAACACTTCTCTCGAGATCCAAGCAGCTCTTGAAAAGCAAGAAGCAGAAGTCGCATCCCGCAGGGAGGTTGTGCTCAATGACCTAGCAAAAGCTGAACCCGCAGTAGAAGAAGCAAAGGCTAGTGTCAGCAACATTAAACGACAGCACTTGACTGAAGTTCGATCTATGGGTTCTCCACCCCAGGGTGTCCGACTCGCCATGGAAGCCGTATGTGCACTGCTAGGCCACAAGATCACCGATTGGAAGAACGTCCAAGCCATTGTTCGCCAAGACAATTTTATCGCGAGCATTGTCAACTTCGACAACGAGAAACAAATGACAAAATCCTTGCGAACGCTTATGCGGACCAAATTCTTAGCCCAGCCAGATTTCACGTACGAGAAGGTAAATCGTGCCAGCAAGGCTTGCGGTCCTCTAGTTCAATGGGTAGAAGCCCAGGTTAATTATTCCGAAATTCTTGACCGCGTCGGTCCTCTACGGGAGGAGGTGGGCGAACTTGAAGAACGAGCTCTTCAGACCAAAGCTGAGGCAAAGGCTGTTGAAAATACTATCACCAGTCTAGAGCGGAGCATCGCTACTTACAAGACTGAATACGCAGCCCTCATCAGCGAGACTCAAGCCATCAAGGCCGAGATGGCTCGAGTCCAATTTAAGGTCGACCGAAGTGTAAGGCTTCTTGACAGTCTGTCCTCAGAGCGTACCCGTTGGGAGGATGGCAGCAAGTCATTCGAGACTCAAATTAGCACCTTGGTCGGCGATGTCCTAGTCGCCGCCGCTTTCTTAGCATACAGTGGTCTCTACGATCAAACCTTCCGAAAGTCAATGATGGAAGACTGGTTGCACCAACTTCACCTTTCCGGGATCAACTTCAAACCTCATAATCCCGTTACGGAATATTTGTCGACTGCGGACGAACGACTCAGCTGGCAAGAAAACACCCTGCCAGTCGATGATCTATGCACAGAAAACGCCATCATTCTCAAGCGCTTCAACCGTTACCCACTGATTATCGACCCTTCAGGCAGGGCTACCGAATTCCTTCAGCGCGAATGCAAGGATCGTCGTCTTACTGTGACAAGTTTCTTGGACGACTCCTTCACAAAGCAGCTCGAAAGTTCTCTCAGATTTGGTAACCCAATTCTCATACAAGATGCGGAACATTTGGATCCAATCCTTAACCACGTCCTCAACAAGGAATACCAGAAGACCGGCGGTCGTGTGCTTATCCAACTTGGCAAGCAGGAAATTGACTTCTCCCCTGCGTTCAAGATTTATCTATCCACGAGAGATCCATCGGCGACATTCCCGCCGGATATTTGTAGTCGAACAACGTTTGTCAACTTCACTGTCACCCAGAGCAGTCTCCAGACTCAGTCCCTTAACGACGTTCTGAAATCGGAGAGACCAGACATTGACGAGAGAAGGTCTAATCTCATCAAGCTACAAGGCGAATTCAAAGTTCATCTTCGACAACTTGAAAAACGACTTCTGCAAGCCCTTAACGAATCTCGGGGTAATATTTTGGATGACGATCATGTCATCGAGACTCTCGAGACTCTCAAGACCGAAGCTGGCGAGATTGCGACTAAGATGAGTAACACCGAAGGAGTAATGGCCGAAGTTGAAGAGATCACGCTGCAGTACAGCATCATTGCCCGCTCATGCAGTGCCGTATTTGCTGTCCTCGAGCAACTGCACTACCTCAACCACTTCTACCAATTTTCTCTGCAGTATTTTCTTGACATCTTCCATTCTGTTCTCCATGGCAATAAGAACCTAGCAAGCGAAAGAGATTTCAACAAACGCCGAGATGTCATCATCAAGGACTTATTCGTAACAACTTTCAAGAGGACTGCCCTGGGTCTACTCCAAAAGGATCGGATCACTCTCGCCATGCTCCTCGCCCAAGCCTCGCCTTACAAGATGGACAAGAGCTTGATTGATGTCATCCTCGACGATCGTGTCGAAGGCAAAGACCTCTCCACCGAAAGCGACGCCAAGGATGAGACTTTCACCCGTGCGAAGAGACTTGGTGTGTTGAAGGATAAGCTTGACCAAGTACCGGCTAATGCCTGGGATGCATTCCTGTCGGAGGAGCTTGCAGAAAACTTCGTCCCCCAAATTTGGGATGCAAACACAGAACCATTTGATCAAGGGTTGCTCTCGTTGCTTCTAGTCAAACTCTTCCGCCTCGACCGTTTCGTCCCGACTGCGGAGCGGTTCGTGACTTCGGTCTTCGGAGCTGAACTACTTGACATTGTGGATGATCTCAAAGAAACCGTCAGCCAGGTGCCTCCAACTCGTCCCATTTCGTTGGTTTCAACCCCCGGCTTCGACGCCAGTTACAAGGTGGACAACTTGGTTGAGCGAATGCGTGTTAGGTGCACAAACATCGCTATGGGTTCAAACGAAAGTCTTACAAGTGCCGACAAGGCGGTTACCAATGCAGCACAGGTCGGATCTTGGGTTCTCATCAAGAACGTTCATCTTGCGCCAACTTGGTTACAATCTCTCGAGAAGCGTATGGAATCTCTCAACCCTCATTCCGATTTTAGACTATTCCTGTCGATGGAATCCAGCCCAAAGATTCCTGTGAACTTGCTGCGCGCATCTCGCGTACTTATGTACGAACAGCCAGCTGGTGTCCGTGCCAATATGAAGGATTCGATGTCTTCTTTATCCACCAGAGTTACCAAGAGCCCCGTAGAGCGCGGCAGGCTTTACTTACTTCTCTCTTTCTTACATGCTGTGGTACAGGAGCGTCTACGGTACGCACCAAACCTGGGATGGAAAGGTTTCTGGGAGTTCAACGACAGCGACGTAAGTAACAGGCTATACAACTTATATATAATTGATAGTAGCTAACTTTGTCTTCCTATAGTACGAATGCTCCGCCTTCATTGTCGATACATGGATTGAGTCCGTAGCACAAAACCGTACGAATATCAATCCGCAAAACATACCCTGGGATATGATCCGCTACCTGGTCCGTGAGACCTACGGTGGTAAGATTGACGACGAAGGGGATTTCAACCGGCTGACTGAGTTGGTCAATCAATCCCTTACGCCATCGGCTTTCGACATTGGGCATAAATTAGTGGAGGGGTCGGAGAAGGATGGGCAGGAAACGAGTCTCGCAGTACCATCTGGTACTTCAATGGAAGAATTCATGGGATGGATCCAAAAACTCCCCGAGCGTGAGCCGCCAACTTATCTGGGACTGCCTGCAAACGCAGAGAAGCTTCTTCTCGTTGGACTTGGCAAGAGTCTAATACAAAACCTGAAGAAGGTGACAGAACTACTAGATGAGGGAGAACAGCTCATGGCTGAAGTTTAAGGAGAGATGTACGAAGTTATGAGATGATTGTTTGTTGGCCTTCCTGTCCGATACCCCTATTCGATTTTTAAATTGCTATCGGTTTTTTTCTTCTTTACGAAAAGTATACCTACATTATGCTAGACTATTAAATTTAGTACCAAATAAAACAAGATGGATAACCACAATATTGTTTATAAAAGGTATTCGATGTTCGGTGCCTGTAAGCTTTTTTTTTTTTTTTTTTTTTTCGTATTATTGACCTAACCCTCGCCTTCGAGTAACCTACCTAGGTACTTACCGCCACAAAAAGTGAAAAATATCTACCTAGTACCTCTTGAAGGGAGGTAAAGGAACCCGTCGGGTACTGACATCATTTCTCGCATACTGTACGGAGTATACTATGATCTATCATAGAGTACTATTGCTTTAGCGGCTCCCACCATGCACGCTTCCAGGTCCCTATTTATCCAATCAAAGATATCGTATTTCCAAGCGTCTTGTCTAGAATGTGGTTTCCCTTTTCCATCGGTCCACGTGGGCTCTACATAGGCTGGAAGAGATTTTCGTGAACTTACGAAGGTATTATCGCTATATAATTATTAGGGTTAGGTGAGATATCTCTTGTTTTAAATTAATTTCTCAAAAAATAAATAAAATAAGATGAAATAAAGATACGACATATTCCAATATGAAAAGTTGGAATAAGTAAGCCAACATTCAGATACGCATAAAATGATCGATGGATTGTTGATCAACGGTGATAAGAGATAATGTTTCATCTTATCTACGGAGTTCCCCCTCCCTTCAAAAACCTTAAGTACCTCCTACTAGGTAGTGGTACGTACCACGGTAGCCCGCGACTTGCATGCTGCAAGGAGATGGGAGATGGGACAAGGTTAGATAAAAAAGCTTGGCATAGAAGAGAGAGATGACCCACCGCATCACGAACATTTGTAACAAAGTACCTTTTTGGGTCGCAATAGGAGTAGGTCGTTTTTAGCGTTTCTTATCGTATTCCGTGTCTCCCTTGTAGGTACTTCCAATGTCTTACCATTCACAACATTCATTAGAAGGGTAGTGGCAGCGCATCAAGCATGGAAGCGATACCGGGAGGCAAATGAATGAATGAATATTCAAGCCAATATCTACTTACTATTTATTGGCTCTTTGCGACTGGTACTACACCTTAAATCTGAGATATGATGGTTGATAATAGTACATAGTAGTACCTAGATATCACTGCTCAGAGTAGGTACACAAACTGATTAATAACAAAATGCGATGTGGAATCGGGCAGACCGCCTTCCGACGTACCATCATCATCAGCCAATAGTCAGGTGAGCATTACAAAAAAGAAAAAAAGAAAACAAAAGAAAAGACGGCTGTTGAGCAAGGGCCCAGGGGGTGTGTCCATGTCATATTACCAAATCTAATCAACGGTTGAGCCAATGGGACGAGTTTTAATAATAATCTACTTGATCCTCATTCAGCCGGCACGCCGACGGTCGGGACCCATTATATCCTTTTTTTTTTTAGAGCATTGCAGCATTGCCGCTAATCCGTAGTAGTATATACTAGCCTTGTGGGGAATCAAACCTCCTTACCAAGGTACCAAGGTACCTAGGTACGGACTGCCCGTATTATGATTGCATTGCATTGCATTGTATGGTACAAATGGTGCCTACTTACATGTAAAGCATGTAAAGTTTAACAGTTAGGATGAGTCTAAAGTTTAAGTAATTCCTTCTTTTTCCCCTTAGGCCTTAGAACCTTTTAGACCCCCTCCCATGTTCCATGTGGCATTGATATTAGCATTCCTAATCTTATCCGGTGCCATCCACCGCCTCGTTTAGATCAGATAATCTTTCCTCGAATCTCCGAGATTCATCTCGGACTGAGGCGAGTCTCCGTCCTAATAAAACTTGGTACTTGATCCTTTAGGTACAGATTAAAAAAGGAAAGGCCCTTGCAAGGTACACCGTAACGTACCTTTTACATAACAATACCTAGGTAACCTGACAAACCAAATCCACGCCAAAAAACCATACCCAAAAATCATTAACACAACAACTTGCGCTGCCAGGCTTGCTTATACGGGTTCGTCCTCGTGATCTGGCCGTGCCCTATTTTCATAAGCAAAGCCCATAAGCAACTCACGAGTCACATATCTGATCCAGACCTAACTACAAATCCCCACGAGCCTCTAGGAACATTGCCCCTTGCATCCGAGGCCCCCCCCATAGTCCCCGTCTCTACCCACCCCAGGCTGCCAGGTTCGCAGTCAATTGCAAGTCGAGCCCATCGGTACACCTCCCCATTCACTTACATCCTCATGCAGCCCGGTTTGGAGCAAAAGAGATCTTGTCACTGACTGCTGATCGCCACTGTTCGAGCTAACAAGTGACACGAGCCATCACGATATAGTGGCACCTCCGACGCTTCATTGGTCCGACATTATTAGTTGGTTCTATAACAGGCCTCATTAAACAGTTGATATTTTTGAACATTAACGGATCTCGTGTCGACTTGTCTATATCCCGTCAACTGCCCCTCTACTCTAGAGCGTCTCCTCTTTTTTTTCTCTTTTTTTTATTCGAGCCCCGGAGTCCCATGCTATCATAGAACAAAGAAAGAAATCGAAGCGACGATCGCCGCAGTTTATCATAGTCAGACGAATTTCTAAAGGGTTCAACGACGAAGATTATGATGGAAGTGGCCCCTTACTCATACGCAAAACTGGCCAGGTCAGAACCCAACTCTACCAGGACGGCGCTCCCTAGTCGTCCTATCGCCTCCAGGGAAAGTACTCAACCTTCCGAAACTATGTCTATTCGAAACGCCTCCTCTATTGGCTCGAGGAGTCCTGCGGCTCAAAGTCAAAGTGATTTTTCGGAAGCACCCAGCCCGTCGATACAAGGATCCGAGCGAGTCAACTCGAAAAGTCCTTCTCCATTTGACCCTGTCCATCATGAGGGCTGGGCAACGATAAAATCGAATCCCACATCGAACCAGAGTGGCCAGGTATGCAGGTAAGTTGACCACTAACTCGATAGACGTGCCGCCCGGTTTTGACCCTATTCTAGCAATTGTGGTACTACGAGAACGCCATTATGGAGACGTTCGCCCCAAGGTGCTACCATCTGTAATGCATGCGGACTTTATCTAAAGGCGCGCAATTCGTCGCGCCCGACGAATTTAAAACGGCCACCATCGACTGTCACTACTACTCCGAAAAGGACACCCGAGAAGGCCTCTTCTAGCTCATGTTCCCAAGGCAACCCAGCAAATATTCCCGGGGCTACCTATGTCGCTGCGGATCAAATGCCCAATGGATCGTGTCCGGGTGGAGGACGATGCAATGGTACCGGCGGCGCGGAGGGATGTAGCGGCTGCCCGGCGTATAACAACCGAGTAGCGAAGAGTGCTCAACTCCAAAATCAAAATCGGGCATCCGGCAGTGGAAGCGGGCCACATCCAGACGATGGGCCGACGCCGATAGATATAAATGCGCAGCAGGCCGCGGCTCAGAACACGACCGTAGTAATAGCATGTCAAAATTGCGGTACTACGATTACCCCGTTGTGGCGTCGTGATGAGTCGGGCCATACCATATGCAACGCCTGCGGTACGTATACACTTAGACGCTTGTATGGTGGATGTTAGCTAATTGCAGCAGGGTTATATTACAAACTTCACGGAGTTCACCGGCCTGTTACTATGAAGAAATCTGTTATTAAGAGGAGAAAGCGCGTAATACCAGCAAATCAAATGGATAGCGGGTCAGAGGATGCAATGACGATCGATTCTATCGAACAGCAAAGTCCGTACATCGAAATCGAAAGGGAGCGTGGCACCGTTAACGAGGACGGATCTGTTAATCTCGGGTTACGTCGAAAGGCCGAACACCCACTCACGCTACTCCCTGATCCCATCCGATCTGGCCCCGCGTCAGGTCCGATAACCTCGACCGATCTCATAGCATATCACACTACTAATGCTCCTCATAATATCGATATTAGGGATTCTTTCACCCACGATAATCGGCTGGCCCCTTTAAAATCACTTGTGGCGTTAAGTGATCGTCAGTCGTCCCTATCTCCCGCGTCATTTCAATCGCCATCAAGAAAGCGCTCCTTCTCGGGGACTGATTCGGAGTACACGCCGAGCGAACCCGGACATGATAGCTCCAAAAGGCTATCATCGATCAAGTCCCTTCTCAACCCGGCGTCAGAATCGAATTCAGGTTTTTTTCCGGTCGATAACCTTGCCGAGGCTTTACGTCTTCGATCACCGGCTACTACAATCTTGTCAGCGCCAAGCCCCAGCCTGCAGGGGATGACGATAAACATATTGCCCGCTATACAATCCAGAGAGAGCACGGCGGAGGACGAGAAGTCGAAAGCGGAACGACTGGCGGCACTTCAAGAAGAAGCCGAACGGATACGCCAGATGCTCGCGGACAAAGAGCGCGAGATGGCTGCACTACAGAAGTAGGAACGGAACATTCGTTACCGTCTGAATTTGCGTTGATTTTATTTTGATGACCTAAATTACGACTGGGAGCCTATCGGAGTCAGGCCATGGGAGCAAGGCGAAAACACAAAAGGGCAAGTCAAACACTACGGGGCGTCATAGGATCGAATTCCTGAATTCCTTCACCGGTAACCTTTGCTTTTCTGCGACATAGCATATGTGCTCGGCGTATCGTGAACCTGTAAAATATATGCAAGGTGTAGGAGGGATGATATTTCAAATAACGGGATGGCAGTTATAATATTCCCAAGACACGAGCAGTCCAATTGATTTTTTTTCCTAATGACATTGTGCACAATGGTCTATATAGAGGGACGGACGGAAAGGATCACACGGGGAAAGGGATAACTTTTCAACCAATGTAACTAGTCTGGAAGGATTAAGACGTAAATTATGAACTTCATCGATAATATATTATTACGAACGCAAATGCAAAACACCCATAAGGAAGAAGAATATTTTGAGACGTCTACCTCGTTCACAGTGGCCATCTTCTACCTAAATATCCAGCCTTGCGTCACACATGACTCGGGTTTACATGATGAGTTCATTCCCACTTCCCACCGTTATTCGTACACATACAAGGTTAGGTACCTATATAAGCGACCACCGCCAGCCCAGCCATGCCCCCTCCTCTCTTACCGAACGTGTTTATTTTTTTAAAAGCGGTTTTATCCAGATAGGAATCCCCATCTCTTTGAAGTTGCACCCAAATCGGCATTCCACCAACAAACTCGATAAGATGAAGAAGAAGATGAAGACGATGGTAATGATGAATAGCCTTGAAATCGGAGAATCGCGCCGATAAAAATAATACTTCTTCCTCATATAAATGAAGATGATAAGAAGACCCTTCGTTAGAGAGAATAGGTACCTAGGTAGAAAACCTTATCCGCCTCTAATTTATTTATGTATTATAAATACATACCTTAGGTACCTACCCAAGGTAACGGGTAAGGCGACGACGGGACGTGTTAGGTACCTTCTATCAGACCTGCTCGGCGCCCCAGCCGGCGTCGGCCTCGCGCATGTTGGCGGGGGGTTCGACGGAGGGGACGAACTCGAGGGCGACGTAGGCGAGGCCGACGGCGGCGACGACGGAGCCGGCGATGATGCGCAGGACGCCGTGGTTGAGCAGCAGCGAGCCGACGAAGACGTAGAACAGGCCGCGGCCCAGGAACGAGAACATGAAGGACGCGTAGCGCGACACCTGCGGCGGGATCTGGAACTCCAGGAGCGCCACCGCCAGCCCGAAGATGAGCACGTAGGCGCCGATTATGATGGATTGGCTGTATTGGGGGGGGAGAGGGGGGAGGTTAGTGAGAGGGGGGCGGAAGTGGGGAGGGAGGGAGGGACGGGGGGAAGGAAGACGTACAAGCCCAGATTGAAAAATTGCGATATTCCGCCAAGGACCATGATGACGCCGACCGCGAGGTTGACGATTCGACTATAAAAAAAACAAGTCCATGTTAGCACTCCCATCCACGTGTAGCTAGCTATCTTCGTTTGTACGGAACGGTCGGCTTGGTAGTAGTAGTAGTAGTAGACGTACAATGAGTCGGAGAAATCCATGTTTGCGATTGGGTTTGATAGATAGGTAGGTAGATAGCTGACTTGGTAAGTAGCTGGTTGGATTGGACTGAGCTGCGCGATATGCGAGAGGGAGAGGGAGATGAAGTTGGAGTTGGTGATGTATGCGATTGTGCGGGATTCTCTCAGTTCGCCTTGTTGTTTACTTCGAGCTTGGAATCGGGAGAACGCGGGAGATCCGGGCTAAGTTGTTGATGTCGATGTTATACCTCGTCGTCTCCTCTAGGCACTTTTTTTTTTCTTGGATACGGTTGGTTGGTGGTGGTAGTAACGTTAAGTATGTTTACGTCAGGAGTCTAGAAGCTTAGGTACCAGGCAGGTAGGTAGTTTATTTTTTTTTTTTTCTTCTTTCACAGCTCCGAGACGTTGATTTGTTGTAGCTTGCGTCTACTAGCGCGGACAAGGTGGTGGTACAATACATAGTTACATAGTATGTATGTACTCCATTCATTCTTCAGGGTGTCGTCATCCACTCCAGCCACGTGGCCTCAGCCTCATGTCGACTCACTACCTAGCCACATATTTTGAAAAAGGGGGGAGCAATCGTAGTAGGTAGGCGGCAGTATACAAGTACACGAGGATGGGCTTGATCAATCAGTTTCTTACCTGCCGGAGGATATAACCAAACAATATTTAATGAAAACAACGTTATTTGTTCCATAAGTGATTTTAGGCCAGTTATAAAAGCCAGTGGCTATCCATACTTGAGATGTCCTTTCTTCTGGATATATATCATCTATAACATTTACATCATATGCAGAGTTAGTTTGTGCTAGGCTAAATAGATAAAACATCAATAGTAGTGGCGTTTGATTTACATTTACATCTTATTAGCTATTGCCGTTAACGAGATACTCAGAACGTAATACGTAACGTACATTCACTAACAATAATAAAATGAAGGAGCTATGCCATCAACCGGAGAGGGATTAACCGGGGATAGGTTACACGAGAAGGGAAGAGAGGTAGGATAAATAAGAACTAGGCAGGTGCTTATTGAACTTTAGTAGCGTTCACGTCTAATAATGCAAGGTTTATCCTCCTGTCATAAATATAAATAAGGTACCTAAGTCTTAGACCTTACCTAGTACTCTCAGTCTCTCATAACTTCATCTTTCGTCCCTACACCATTTGTTCGTTCCCTTCCAATAACTTATAAGATATTCTAGAATTGCCACTCAATACAATCCATCAACTATAGCGAGATCTATCATATCTACCTACCTAAATCCTACCTTAGCTCTATTCAACGCATCACCTCTACCAGGACTAGACATCAGACTAGCATCACTTTCCCCATCTTGTCCCAAGATTGGAATAGTCACAATTCCGGTAACCACAAGAGGGGACCCCGAGAATCCCCCAAACCAAAGTGAAGTCGGCAAAAGATTCTTCGTCCGCAGCAGCCAGTCCGTTCGTGCGAGTTCAAGATGTCAGCGGCAAACATTACTTTCTGGGATCGCCGAGTATACGCCGGCCTGTTCGTCGTCGACGGCTTCGTCCTCTTCGTCAAAATGCACCGGATCCGAGTCCTCGGGGGTTGTGACCCTTGCGAGCTGCCTTAGGTAGTTCGGCTCAGAAACGGCTGAGCCGGGACACCTGCACTGCTTCCAGCAACCGGCGTGTCACGGTACGGTCCTATAGCGTGGACCCCTAGTGGGCCACCATCGTATATATAAGGTAGCTAGACGAGGGGCCCTTTATTATTCCTTCTTTCTCCCTTTGTGCAACAACGATTATCTCTCCTCAAACCATGACACGACGCGAGAAGACTGTAAGCTGAGCCAAGAGGTCTATGGGCTTCAATAATTACTGAGACTTCAGCAGAACTGGCGCTTTTCACTCTAAGTACGACATACATCACGGGATCTCTCTGGACATGTTCTAGTGGACCCAAAACATCGCCTCTATAATCATCGAGCACAGCTCAGCTCCTATAGGTATAGCATTAACACCTAGTCAATGAAGACAGACCGGTAGGATCAGCAGCAAGAGTGAACAAGGATCTGTTGTGGTAGGTAAATATAACGAGGAAGTGATGTTTCACAATTTCCATACGCAGGATAGGGCCGAATTGAGATAATAAGATAGGTTGGCTGGTCTCCTATAAATAACATGCCTAGGTACTTAATAGGGGTAAAGGATTCATATAACCTTTGAACGATGTCAGAAGGGTCCCGTGATGTATGTCGTACATAGAGTGAATACTAGAAGCAGTAGCACGTAGAATATCAAGTATGCAGTGTATAGTAGTGATCTATTAACGCTTGCCCTTCGAAGCACCTTCGAGGGAGCAGCGTGTTCCTTATATACACTATCCTAGTGGGCCATAAGGCACGATCCGTACTAGTGCCTCATACCCCTGACAAACGAAGCTTAAGATATAGGCGTGACTTGGAATTTAGCGTTCGATTTGGCTGGTCTTCTATCCTCCTATGAGGGAGTTGGCTACCCTAGGTACCCTTTATATAGACGGTAACCCTAGCACTATCCATAACTCTACGTAGACGTTTATAACCAATTCCTCTGAATCTTATGAAGAAATTACTTTAGGTAAACAGATAGGTATCTTGGTGACAAGGTCTCGGTGGAATAGTTTGTTGTTACACCAAGACAAGAGACAAAACTACGAAGATGCCTCTCCTCGTTTCCCTTATATATACGAACGGTGGCCCACTAATAATCCACCCGACTATACCCGTGAACTTAGCAACCCTAGCTGATATTGAATTATAATATTGTCTACATGTCCTTAAGTGACGCTGTGACAGTGAGGCGTTAATAGATGTTCCATATCATAACGTGAAAAAGAAGAGACGCAGACAACTCCTCGCTAGCGACTAAACATGTTGCATGAGTTGCCTTTCGGTTATTCTAAACCACACATAGATATTGAATCATTGAACTCTACCCATACCACGCTAAGTGAGGCTAAAAAGGGACTAAACGGCCAAAAAAGACGTAAAAAACATACAACACTGGGGATTCGCTGGTCGTCACCGACCCAACTACTAATCCAGCGGTATCAGGCTTATCTATGGGAGAGCGAACGGGATCCCGAGTTTTCCTGATCCTATGGTCGTATGTGATAGTTTGTGGTGTTTTCGGCACTTATATACCTCTACTTGCCAACCTGTTGGATCCCCACACCTCGACGTCTTCTTGGAACTACCAAAGCATGCTTGCGTGAATAGTAATAAAAATTATGTGAAATATACAGTCTGAATGGTTTTAAAAAATCAGTTAATATGATCTGGATAATATGGTAATGAAGTTGTCTTTCTTGTATACAATATAGATGATCTACCCCGGGACCCACTTTTCTTTTATACTACGGGTTACTGTAGATGTATTGACTATAAGTCTATAACATCACACCGGCTGTCATTCTTAGGGCTTGAAATTAATAGATAATAGCTTAGCGTATAGCGGTAATTTAATCTAGTAAGAAATAAGATGAAGATGAAGATATAGATATTCGTAGTGTACGATGTAAGTTTGGATTTTTGCCTGTTAGAGAGATTAGGTAAGCATGAATAAGGGGCGAGCTTTATCATCCCGAAATCACAGAGCACGATAAATATTTTTTTTTCTTAGTACCTCTATTCCAAATTAGCAGTAGGGTCTTATGTTAAGCTACAATATTAGAACCATGTAAGAAAGACTAGAAGAAATACCGTAACTACTATCCGTATAGACGAGCCACGTATTCTTGGCCTTGTTACGGTACATATATTGGGATAACACTCTTAGCCATTCCTCATTTTCTGAAAAAAAAAAAGAAAAAAAAAAAGAATCGACCCAACTCTCAGCTTGCCTTTCTGAAACGAAGCTAGGCTCTTCCCCGAGAAGCGAAGGAGAAGAAAAGGCAAAAAAACCTTACGGGCTGATATCAGGCACATTAGCTCGCACGCCGTAGGTAAAGAGCATCGCCAAGCGGTCCCTAACTACCTACCTAGATACCTATTAACATTATTAAGCCCTACCTTATGTATGGCAATTCAGTCGCGAGTAGCTCGTTTCAGAACCGTCCCCCGTTGAAAAGGGGAGCCGGCTTAAAAGCGTTGCTACGGGTCGCATTATAAGGCCTGCTTGGTAAGTCTAGTCTAGTCTAGTATATATATATAGCCTTGTAAGGTGGTATATATGATTGCCATATAACAAAAAGGGGAGGGGAGCGCGGCTCAACTTTCGGTTGATGAACTTTAATGCTGCTCGTCATATGATCGGAGACACTGGTCTGAACTTGGGGGCCTTGGGAGGGTCGAACGAATCTAGTAATGCGGCGGCGATCCCAGGCAAGATTAAAGTTGCAGCATCATCCGCATCTGCGGGTAAGCATCTCGGCCGTGTTTCAGGATGGAAACTCTATCTCGTTCGTCCGGATCTGCTTGCAATTGACTCTGGGTAAAAGGGGTAAAAGGGGTTAAAGGGGGGTATTGGGGAAGGGGAGGAGACGGGTTCGGCATAAGCTTGTGCGTAAAGCCCGGCCCCTATTCCCTCTTGACTTAATATCTAGCACGATAGACTCCGGATCTAAACGCTACGAGGACACGACTAGGTCGCGCGTTAGTGACGCATACTCTAGCTAGTCTAGATTTTTCAGGATGACGACGAGGTCTACAGATTCCAAACCGAGTTCACTTGCAACCTATTTTCGAAGCCTTCTCCGCCATGACCTCTCTCACCGTTCCGCGATACAAATGCAACGCCTTACGACCGCCGATCTGGCCTCTCTTTTTCTCTCTTTTCCATCTCTCTCTTTATTAATATGGTTGGGGTATCCGAAATAAGACGGAAGCATAGTCGAGATAGTCAGCCCCGCCCCCGTAGTATCAGGCCGTGTCCGCCGGACTGAGGACATCGCCGCTTCGCAATGCTTAGGAGAGAAAAAGCCGCCGCCACGTCCGGGAGCTGGACGGCTCGTGCTCCCCATGGAAATGTATCAGGAGCAAGCCAGGTACGTCCACGTTAACAAGTGAAAAGCGTTGTTTTTTGCGAACTTACCGGAACTCATCGGCGCTGACAATGTTTCCAAACACGAAGCTATCCACGCCCGATGGCCCGCCGTACCTGCCGACCATGGCCATGGTAGGCGGCGAGCCCTCGCCCGCGATCGACGACCCGATCGCCGTCGTCCTGCTCCTGCTGTTCCTGCTCTCGGCGGCGGCGCACATGGCGATCCTGCGCATCAACAAGAAGCGGAACCTCAAGTTCGTCTTCTCGGGCATGCTGTTCGCGCTGTGCCTCCTGCGCAGCGTCTCGCTCGTCGCCCGCATGGTCTGGGCCTCGTACCCCAAGACCGTCGACGCCGTCATCGCCGCCAGCGTCATGACCCAGTGCGGCTCCGTCCTCATCTTCATCATCAACCTCTTCCTCGCCCAGCGCGTCCTCCGCGCCTACCACCCGCGCCTCGGCTCGCACCGCGGCACCCGCGGCGTCGTCTGGTTCCTCATCGTCTGCGTCATGTGCTGCCTCGTCATGGCCATCGTCGCCACCATCCACAGCTTCTTCACCCTGGACCCCCGCGCCCGCCTCGCCGACCGCGCCGTCCAGCTCTTCGCCGGCTCGTATCTGGCCTTTCTGACTTTCCTGCCCGTGCCCGTGGTCGGGCTGGCGGCCGCGGCGCAGCGCGTGAGACGGTTCCGCTTCCGCCCCGTCGAGAAGTTCGGCGCGGGCCGGTGGCGTGCTAAGGTCGGATTACTCGTCTTCGCATCGCTCGTGGCGACGATGGGAGCCGTGTTCCGCGTAGGGGTCAACTTCGACGGCCGTCCCGGCTCCCAGCCGGCTTGGTTCCATAGTCGGGCGTGCTACTACGGCTTCAACTTCGTCACGGACCTGGTCGTGTCTACCGCGTACCTGCTGGCCCGCTTCGACAGGAGGTTCATCGTACCAGATGATGCTCTGAGCCCAGGGGACTGCTCCCCAATCGTACCGTCTATGCACTCTACCTCGTATAGTAATCCCATCAGCGAGTACGCCGTCATGGGAACTAACGAAGCCGCAACTACGGCTCGATCCCCCCTTCTCGCAACGAGTCCGGGTCGGACTCGGACTCGGACTCCCACGCCGATTCCTACGCCTACCCCGACTCCCATACCGCCTTCATCCACGCCCCCTCCGCAAACCATATCTCCACCCCCCTCCCCATCGTCCTCACACTCGCACTCGCACTCGCACCGCAATAATAACAACACCGCCACATCCGCATCCGCATCCGCATCCCACACCGACTCCTCCAACACGGCCGTGCGCACGAGCAGCAGCAGCTTCGAGCGGAAACAGCCTTCAAACCAGCGCCCGCACCCGCACCCGCGCTCGCTTTGTTTCTCGTTATCTCTTTTCCCACCTCTATCCCATTCCCAACCACCACCCCAACAACAACAAGAAGGACAACAACAACGACAACAACAGCACCACTACCACTACCACCCCCCTTTCTCTCCCTCCTCCCCCAAGTTCCCCAAATCCCCCAAATCCCCTAAATCCCACAAACCAACCCCAATGCCCTTCGCCCTGCGCACCCGCACCCGCGCCCGCGCCCGCCGCCGCATGCGCATGCGCATCAAGAGCGAGGCGGACGCGTACGGGCCGGACTGCAGCAACGGGGGCAGCAGCGGGGGGAGCGGGATGGGACTTTTCGGCGACGGGTTGGGGTTAGGATTTCTCAGCCGGTACGGGTACGGCGAAGCCGCGCACGTGCAAGAAATCATTCGCGAAACCCCATCCCAGTCCCCGTCCCCGTCCCCGTCCCCGTCCTTGTCCCGCATCCGCGCCCCGGCCCCCGCGCACCTGGGCCCGCCGATCCTGCCGGCGCTGGACCTGGACCTGGAGCTGCTGAGCGCGACGCTGCTGGCGCCGGAGGGGTGGGGGTTCGGGGTAGGGATGGGGGAAGAAGAAGAAGAAGAAGAGGATGATGATGAGGTGGGAAAAGGAGAGGGAGAAGGGGAGGGAAAAGGGGAGGGAAAAGGGGAGGGAGAGGGTAATAATAATAGTAATGGTAGCAGTGGTACGAGTACAAGTGCTAGTCAGAGCAGTAGTAGCAACGGGAGTAGCGATGGTAGCGAATGGAATAGACGGAACGGCAGCGGCAGCGGCAGCGGCAGAACGTGGAGTCCTGGTTGTCCGCTGGCGCGGGCGAGGACTGTGTAACCTAACCTAGGTAAATAGGTACCTAGGTAATTAGAAAAGGGAGAAGAAAGAAGATATGGGAAGAAAGCATTGTTTTGTCTGTTACCACAATATCAACGGCGTCAAGGGGGGGGGGGGGGGTTGCTTCAACGAAGGAAACGTTGGCGAGGGAGGACAACAAGGAAATGTTGTATAAGGAAGGATAATTTAGAACTTGTGTGTATACCACCTTACACATTACGAAATTTTAATGATTATATTCGAATAACCTGGCTTCTGCGCAATGGGGTTACCAAGAGGCAGAGATTGAAACCTACCTGCCTAGCTAGGATTTAGACCGAGTGTGTTGATACTCGTGTGCGATATCTAACTCTCAACCAGGTATGATGTCGCCAAGGAGGAGGTCAAGTTCCCACTTGGGACGATGACAGGAATCAACCATCCTAATTACTCCTATCTATTGTATCTAGTTCTTAGGTATCTTAACGGGCTGCATGAAACATCACATCACATTCGAATACACCAAGCTCATCCCATGATCGAAGCCAAAGTCTCTTTCTTCATTCATGAAATACAATGTTCGGGTAATTACTTTTGCAGTGGGCTGCTCATAATGTCTTATCCCATCAAAAAATGGGCTCCAAATGTGGTATCGTAATGAGGACGCAGCAGTCCCACGCCAGATCCCTTTCCCTTTTGCTATGCCAACCGCATCGGCACCGGCCTGACAAAGACCGTTTGTATTTGAGGTTGTTGATGGGTTACATGCTTGAAGATGCTGCTTGCGGCGCGGTCACATTTGTGCGTTGCCTTCTGACTTTTGGTGTGGCAGGGGTATAGCGATCTAGGCTCAACGTAACTCCCGGACACCTTCGAACCTTGTACCCACGCCTTGTCCAACGCGTGGCACCAAGATTTGTAGGGTACTTAGAGGAAATAGTCTGGTGTGCCTATTATTCAAGTTAGTCTTGATGTCATAAGGAGATAAGACGGTTAATAAAAACTTACGTCGTGAAACCATCGGCTCACCAGCCCGTGGGCATGGGTCAAATTGTAAGCTACACGAAAATAGTAAGTATATATTTCCCAAAGTTAAAGACGGAACATGTCTCATCGTCAAGCTACGATACGATATAGGCCACTTACAAGGTGTATTTCAGATGCTCATCGATCTCCATGATAGCTGCTTGGTTACCGCATCTGTAGCAGTAGTTAGGTGCTAGGAATAATTAGTAAGTTGCTTCTAGAAGAGCTTAGAAGAGTTGGATAATAATGGCAGCTCACCAGAGAATATCGTCACCACATTTCTATCCTGCGACCAGTTGTATCCCTCCATGACCAGCTGGTGAGCTCGGGCAATCAAAGTCAAGCCGTTGTTATGATTGAATGCTTCCGAAATATCCTGCCCAAAAGTGTACCCAGCACCGCGAGGGCTAATACCCCAACCGCATCGGTCATCAGGGTCAGACCAGAGCAGGTCGCACATGGGACCCTCGTGAGGAACTTCTTGAATTCGGTCGAGAGCTCTGATATTATCAAGCGTATCAATGCTAGGCGACAAACCACCGTGAAGACAAAAGATCTGGTTGTCGATGAGGGCAGTTAAGGGAAGGTAGTCGAAAAGATCGGTGAAGAATTTCCAAACATTGGCATTGCCATACTTCCTAAGGCATTCGTCATAGAAACCATAGACCTGGGTGATCTGACGGGACTCGTGATTGCCACGTAGGATGGTGATGCGTTGAGGGTATCTGATCTTAAGGGCAACTAGCAGCGTTACCGTCTCGACAGAGTAGTATCCTCGGTCGACGTAATCACCTGTATCAATAATTAATAACCATATCTTCCATGTCTTCAACAACCCCCCGTTAAGGGGGGGTATTGCGAGGCATGAGGAATACGTACCCATGAACAGGTAGTTGGTATCTGGGTTGGGACCACCAATCTTAAATAATTCCATCAAATCATGGAATTGGCCGTGGATGTCGCCACACACCGTCACCGGGCATTTCTAGACTGCATGTGAGCAGAAGCGACAGATATGATATACACAATACAACAACATACCACCGGCTGGACGTTAGACTCCTCCTGCAAGACCTCTCTCGCCTAGATAAATAGGGCGATATTAGTATGATTGTTTCAAGGTGAGATGCGACAACTGCTGCAGATGGATATGCAGATGATATGCGATAGCTCACCTTCTCGCAGAGCCTCTGAACATCAGCTTCCGAAAGCTGTTTGCAGTTCATTAGACTTTCGATCCAACCGTCGAGGGTAGGGGTAGTCGTAGGCTCTGAGGGGGGGATCGGGGCCAGATCAGCGGGTACGCGCACGACGTCTTCCATATTGGTATCCATGTTGACAGACGAGGACCAAGAATCAGGTCGCACGATGGTAACTGAGGTATTATGTCCGTACTATCCAGCGGTAGAGCGGTAGAGCGGTACCTAGTATTGCAGGTTGCTTCGCAAGACCTGAAGGAGGTTATCGAATCGATAGAGTCAAAGGGGCGGAGGGGGGGCCGTCGACTCGAGATGACGTTTTAGGGCACCGGTAACAACAGCGCAACGCCTCGTCGTTGATGTAGATGGATTTCGGTGGGTGGGGTCTAAAAGGGTATCGTCGCAGAAAAAAAGAAGAATAAAATGATAGTTACAAAAGTTTAAGTTTATTAATTGTAAACTCGCTCGATGAATTCTTTTTTGGGGGGTGTGGAAATTCGGGGGTGGTTCTTTAAGGTATCTTTGTCGCGTGTTAGTGGGATTGAAGATTGAAGGGGTAATGTGGGAGTGGGAGTTTGTCACGAGCGATTACGAAAATAGGATTTTTCCCTGTTTGATAGCAGAGAATACCTAGCAGAGCACGGTTGGAACTTGGACCTTCTGGCCTTACAAAAAAGGGATGCTAGCAGCTAGGTACCTTGGGTACCTTAGGTATGTACATAGGTACCTAAAGGCTAAGAGTACCTATCTTATCTAGTGCACCTTATCTAGTGGCTGCAAAGGTAGCCACGATGTACTACGTACCTCCGCATTGTGTACAAATGTACGTCAGTTGCCACTAAAATTGCGGCTCTTTTTTACACCCCACCAGTCCACTGCCCCCTTCTACCCTCAGCCCCTTGCCCCCTATAATAAGTAAGGTAGGTACCTACCTACCTAATTCTCTAGCAGCTGGATCCCCTCTACCTTTCAATAAACACTTTAGGAGGTAGACTACCTCTAGCCCATGCATGGATTAGGTAGGTGTTGTATATACACACATATTTATATTCCAATCGTAAAATCATACTCGATAATACCAGAAGATCGATCAGGATTATGTTCAAATAGTAGAAGGCAAGGCTATTTAATGATACATCATCAAAAAAGGCCTACGCCAGCCCGAGTCCAACCGGTCCATTAGCTTTCGCCCCTTGAGGTTCCCTGCCCACCAGATCTCCAAAGTCCAGCTGCACTTCCGAGAGCATTTCGGCGTGGAGCTTAGCTCTCTCCATACACTGTCTCCATACCACGCCATCCCTTTCCGTGCTGCTCAGCTGCCTCGCCAGAATTACGTTGAAAGCATCCACTTCTTCCTTGGCCCATTTCACACAGGCGCTCATCATCGTGTACGGAAAGCAACTCTGGAAGCAGTTCACCGTGTTTTTAATTATACTGAAATAGACAAACGAGATTTGCCAGATGTAGAGGTGAAGATCGCCTTGGAAGATGCATTGTCTACGCCAAGTTAGTATGTGAAAAAAAAAAGTAACATCTTTAGCATCCTGCGAGAACTTACCTTGAACGCTTCTGGATCAAGTCACTCCGAGCCTTAAGATATGCATCTCTGGCGCGGTCTTCGAACCCTAACCTGTTGAGCCACTCGACATTACGTTTTGTTTTAAGCGGCTGGCTATGCGAGTCGACCAGTTCCCGTATGATTAAACCAGCTAACTTGGAACATCTCTCCTCGATCTTGAAGTCGATAAAATCTTGCGCTATAACGTTGTTCTTCAGGCCACGGGCGAGCTTTTGCAGCTTCTCGACACGATCGACTGCCAGATCAAATTTCTGAAGGGCGATATCGATATCCAGCTCATCCATCTGACCTTCCACCCAGCGGAGATTTTGCTGTTTCCCGTCCACCTCGATTAACATATCCTTAATGTCAGAGAGCGTCTCAAGTAGCTCCGTTTTTTGCAGTAAACCCGGATCTCGGGAGGCGAAGTAGTTAATAGTCTCTTTAGCCTTGTTATTCGCCTCCATCTCAGACTGCAAGTTCTTCCTTAATTCCTCAACGGCTTTTCGGATGTTCAATAACAATGCTGGTTTCTCCGGGTCTTCCTGCTTTTCTGTCCTGTAGATAAATGACTCCTGACCGACGCCCCGAACCATGATAGCATCCGCCAGCTTGTTCCTGCCGCTGTATGCTTCCGAGGTTGCGGCCATGTCGACAACCTCGATATCCAAAAGCGGCCAACAGCGATCCGCAACTAACTTGGTAGCTGGGCCACGCGTGTCGTTCGGGTTATCCGTCTTACGTTTTTTCCGCGAAGCGACGAGAAGGTGATCATTGAGAAGAAATATTTGCATAGATCTCCTTGACTTGTACGTCGCATTGTCGAGCTCAATCCAAGGACCGGCATCCTGGATAACGTGCCTACCCATCGAGTTGGGTAAAAACTTCTGAGAACCCTCCACGTTCTTGTACAGAACTTGCATTTGAGTATTCCAAAGAACGGTCCTATCCGCTACCGAGCTACGCTTGTCCTTCTTGCTTAGACCGGTGGAGAACTCTCCATTCATAGAGCTGCCATGGTTACCGGATGCAGCTCGGAGCGCATTCGTATTCGTGGCTAACTCTTTAAACAGATTGCGCAAAGTGCGCATCTCGGACTTCAATTTCTCGGCCTCTTTACTAATTTTTATGAACTGTGCCCTATTTTGGTAGACACTCTGCTGTAAATCTGCAGACGCCCTGTTCTTCAGCTTGCGAAGGGCAGTTTCGTAATCTCTAATCTCATCTTCAGTAGCCTCGCTAAGAATATTAGCGACATACTGATCGGGGACGAGTCTCGGATCTCTAAGTGCCTTAGGGTCTACGGTTGGAGGAGCACCCCTGGACGCGCCAGCTCCTGGTCCGTCACGCGAAGAGGGCGCTAGAGGTCGCGATGCCTGCTGATCGTATTTGGAAATATCGAAGGTGGGCATAGACGGGATCGGAGGAGCAGTTGGATCGAAATCACTAGGGAGATTATTAAAACGGGTCGAATATCGTCGCTTAACAAGGTCGCCAGTCTGTAAAGAGCAAAGAGTACGATTAGCAGAGAGAATAAATAACCAATAGAATCACTTCGGTATACCTTTCCACCAGTTGCGGGAGGCTGTCGCTGTCGGGGTGGCGGCACGTTGTTCGTTCCAACCTTCCCTCCGGTGCTACGAGGAATCGGAACCCCATCTTGTGGAATGGGATCTGATATCTGGCGAGGGGCGCTTATGGTAGGACGACCTTTCCTCTTAGGACCGCTACGGAGCGATATCTTGCTCCTTTCTTTTTCTTCAGACATTGTGGGTGTTTAGGTCTAGACGGGATGACGGGATGACGGGGATAGGGAGAAGGTAAAGGTAATTAGAGATGGGAATTATTCGGCGCTGTAGGTATTACATGTATCATTCAATGCGGTAGTAAGGTTGTTTACCAATCCATCAAGGGCTGGTTAAAATTGAGGGATGAACCGGTAAAAATGAGATTTAATTGTGGTGCTTATTTAAAAAGTCACCACCGTCATTATCATCATCATCATCACCAGGTATTGGAGTTTGAGGGTCGACGCGGCTTGGCTTGGCTGAGACCTGAGACAGGTATCTAACCTTAGGTACCTAGGTACATATGCCACTTATGCGACATGTCCACTACATGTATGTATTAGAATGTGCATTTTCTGCTCTGTGCTCCCGTCTCTCGCTATGTTTAGGTACCTATCTTCGCTGTGCAGCGTGCTAAATCCAGTGCTAAATCGGCCGGATTTATTTGACGGCGGGATACGCTAGCCCCTGTTCATGCTTAGCGCCGTACCCGATAGCAAGGATCCGAGGCTGAGCCGCGATTGCACGTCACTTGTAAATCGAAGTTAGGTACCTACCTAGACGGAATACAACCTGGTGCCATTGAAAAAAATTACCTACGGAAAGAAGTTGCTGCTTTTTTATCTTCAAGTCCCTGCTTTTAATATTAAAAGTCCCTGCCTCTCAACGAACGCAACTCTGCCGAGCTCCAGCAACTTTTGCGTCGCATACTTTAAAATAGACAGGACAAAAATTTATCTATTTCTTTGGTCCATCTTCGTATTAATATTTATTCGGTTGCTGCCACCACCCAACTTGTCGATCTAATTGGCTCCTCCCCCTCCAAACTTGTTTTCTCGACCCTCAAAATCGTCACATCCATCAAGATGGTCCAACCGAGTACTATATTAACGATATCCGCCGCCACGGCCGCGACAGGTATTCTGGGTACGGCATTCTCTTTCCAATCCATGACTTGGGCTTTGAATTACAGATTGCGAAATATTCCCGAGCATACGTTTCTTCTCGTTGGGTTCAAATCTAAAAAAAAAAAAAAAAATATAAAATAAAATATAAAATCAAAATAAAATTAAAAACTAATTGTGTCCAACAGCCTATGCGATCTATTTCGACTACCAACGTCGGGCAGACCCTAACTTCCGACGGAACTTACGAAGGGAAGAGCGACGACAAGCGCGCGCCGAGAAGGAAGAAGCTGTAGCGCAGACTAAGCAGAAGCGCAGAGACATTCAGATGGCCGTGGATCAAGCTACGGAAGACGGCTACCCCACCGGTGTTAACGAGAAGGAGCAGTTCTTCATGGACCATGTCCAGAAGGGAGAACTTCTCGCCGCTGACCGTAAGTCACACGCGCATATATACTATACCCTATATGCCTCGTCTACGTTTCGGGACCTAGGATAGCGAAGAAGGATGCAGGACGTTGTTCGTATCATGTCGAGAGAAACTTTTGGTATAGACGATATGGCCCCAAGACAAAGAAGTGCTAACGCATGGCGAACCTAACACAGCATTAAACACAATGGAAGCCGCACTAGCCTTCTACAAGGCTCTGAAGGTATACCCGACTCCGGGGGACTTGATTTCTATATACGATAAGACCGTGGATAAGGTAAGAAGAAAAAGGCTTCTCTTCGCGCTTACACATTACGAGCCCATCCCTCCCCCCGCATCGAAGCCATATCCATACCACGAGGCAACCCCTGCTGACCCCTCTACCAGCGTGTCCTAGACGTCCTAGCAGAAATGATCGCGTACGACAAGACGCTCGACCTGGGCGCCGGTATCAACCTCTCCGATCTGCCCAGCGCCGGTCTGGATTAGAACTCCATTTATAGGCCGCGGCGGTTACTCACAACTCCACTCTTCCCTAGGAGGCGGACGGTGAATCATGTCAACGGCGGCGATGGCCATGATAGCCTTGACCCGGATCCATTCCCTCCCGAGGAGGCTGATTATTAAAAAAAGAGAAAGAAGGAAAAAATCACATTATCAAAAAAGCAAAAGCCAAAGTAAAGGAAAATAAAAAATTTCAAGATAACCCTCCGCTTTAGGAGAAGAGGAGAACCCCCGAGCATCGAATGGTCTAAAAGATGGCCCTATTAGGTATACTACTATACGCATAACACACACGCAACACACAAACAAACAAACAAACACATGGGGATACCTTGTATGATATATGGTCCGGCGCGGCTGGCTAAGGGCGGCTGCTGGTCGTTTATTAGGCTGCCGGTTATTCCGCTGTAGAATAAGGGTGGCTCCGCTGTACATTTTTCATGATGATAATGTCTGGGGGGCTGGTATAGACAAATTATGGATCATGAACCCTTTTTTTATTATTTTTTCTTTTTTTATTGTTCGCTCTATGTTATGCGATTTGCTCAACCCCTTTCCCTCCCCACCCCCCGTGTATAAATAACCTTAAAGTAAACCTACCTACCTCCTATCTATCTCAACTACCTAGCTGTAATTATAAAGATATCTGTCTATGTATGTAGGTACCTAGGTACGTAACTAGGAGACCTCGATCTTCCTGCCCTTACGATCGACTCTCTCGTCCCGCGGGTCGAAGCCGCCGTTACCCCAGGTAGCCCACTCGGGCGTTTCGGGGCCCATATACTCCTCAGGCGTCCAGTCGCCGTCCGCGCCCCGCTCCTCGAGCAGCTCGAAGAAGCGCTGGTAGTCGATCCTCGTATGCCACTTGCCGTCGACCCTGAAGCGCTCGCTGGCGAGGAGCACGCAGCAGCTGTGCGCGTGCTCGGCGGCGATGCCGTACCCGAGCCCGCGCTCGCGCAGCTTGTTATCTAGGGCGGTGACGAACTCGGTGACCTCGGCGTAGAAGGGCACGTTGGCCATGCTGAGGCCCGCGCCGGCGCTGCTGGACGTGCCGCAGTACGTGACGCCCTTGATCTCGACGAAGCACGGCAGGCCCCTCTCGACGAGGTCGGCGTAGCCCTCCACCTCGTCCTCGACGTTGAAGCCCTTGACGAGGGTCAGGCGGAAGACGGTGCGCTGGCGGAAGCGCTTCTCGCGCAGGATGTCCAGGCAGCGCTGGAAGCGCTCCCAGAAGTCGCGGTGCAGGGGCCGGTCGATCTTGCGCAGGGATTCCTTGTTGCTGGCGTCGATCGACACGTAGAGCTGCGTGACGGCCTTGAGGGCCGCGAGCTGCTCCGGGTGCTGGGCGTTGCAGACCAGGAAAGAAGAGATGCGCTCGCCGTGTAGCAATGCTAAGAATTCGTTGATGTGCGGGTAGAAGATAGGCTCGCCGACCAGGCTCAGCGCGCAATGCCGTATGCGCATCGCTTCTGCGAATCGCTCGGCCCTGACGCCGGGAACACCGCGCATCATCTTGATCTTTTTGTAGTGACCAGCTTTGACGCCGTCGAAGATCATCTCGGGTGGGTCCACAACCCAGCGCCAGGTGGTTCCGACTGGATTTGTTCCGTGTCGCCAGCAGAAAACGCATTTGTTGGAGCATGATAGTGACGGCGTAGTCTCCATGCACTGGTGCGATGCGATGCCGTAAAACGAAAACTTATAGCAGGAGCCGCGTCCTCGTAGTGCTGACTTGGTCCACCTGCATATCTTGACCCCTGAATGCGAACCTACGATGGAATACCCCTGTTTAGTCAAAGAGGCGTATGTGGGCGAATTCTTAGGTACCATCTCTTTAACAGTTTGGGGTGGTCTCTTCGATTTTGGTTTGTTGTATGTGGTGAAGTCCACGGCGATTGGTGCGGAGCCGGTTGGTAATTCTGTGTCGTTTCGAGAGGTCTTCATAATCTTCCCGAGATCTTCGACATCTTCAATGTTCCCCGAACGTCCCTTTTTCGGCTTAGTTGTGGTCACTGCTTGGTCAATTTCGGCTTCTCCATCGTCATCCCCAGAAGCATGTTCGTCTTCGCTTTCCACATCATTTCCACTACCAGGTACTCCTTCTCCTAAAGACCCAGTTAGGGCAATGTGCTTTAGGGTGTCGACCACTCCATCAGTCCATTCGCCAAGTCTTTCCTTAAGTTCCCGTTTCGTATCTGCCATTCCTAAGGGGTAAGCCCTCTTACGGCTCGTAAGCCTAGCCATCCATTTATCAACCTCCTTAGCTTGAAAGCAAAACCCTTCGTCTTCGGTCGGCCATCCCTCTCGATCACCTAAGCCGAAGACCGAGTAGCCAATGAGACCAGATAACGGCGCGGTATCAATTCTGAAGTCATGATGCGTTTCCGTTAGATGCTCAAGAAAGTTGTCGTTGATGGAATCGATATTGTAGCTAGGCACCAGGAGAAGGTAGAAGTAATCTATCGGGGTGCCATTATCTGCTGGTTTCGGTGGGCTTATGAAATATTCATCGTAATCCACTTCGGCTAAATCTAACACGAGAGGATTTAAGAAGGACCTCCCAGAGCCGTCGACTTTCTCTCCTAACGAAATTCCCAGGGTCTTGGCAATCTCAGTAGCAGTCTTCTCCGTGCTTCCAGTCAAGGATGAGTAGAACACAAGTGTTTGGATGGGTGTTTTAGACTCTTCATGCTTGCGTGCGCTATCTGTTCTTCGCAATTCACCCTTGATACGTCGTGGACCGGTAGTGAGCTCTTTCGTCTTCTCTTTAGGCTTCTCTTTGGGCAAGTCAACCTTTTCTTGCAGAGCTTTGTTGTCACTTTTCGCGGTAGGTTTTGGAAGAGGTTGATCGAATTTGACAGCATCAGTGGGAATCTTGGGTTTCTGGCGTAGCTCTATATATAACCAAAGCACTACTAAAATACCAGTTGTCGCAAATAGTATCACGGGTCGATGGTCGTGCCATACTTCAAGGATACCTAGGTAGATAGTTAATCGAATATAAGTAAAAACTTCTTAATGAGTTTATATTGTCATTCTTACCCTGTAGCGACCCCGTGTCATTTGAGCTCAACCCCCCTATTCTGCTCGTCATCTTCGGCCGCGGTGATTACAAAATTTACCTATTCAATCCAAGGGTTGAAAAGTTCGCGGGGCAAAACGTCGCGCAATCGCATAGATAGTAGAATTTTGGAGGGGCCCTTTAGCTAAATCGATAGCCCCACCAGTACCCCAGATTTCCAACTCAATTTATACCTGGTAGGTACCTAAGGTGGTACTTGCATAAGTACCTCCCATATTCGTTAAAGAGATGATTGTAGGATGAGATATCCTTCCTTCCTACCTTATGTTAAGAGGCACTTGAAGTATCTGGCAAACCAGCATGAGTACCTAAGGTACCTAAGGTAGAGTTTATTATTTTTAGCTGATATATAAACAACACTTATAGTTGATTTCTAAGCAGCATGCAAGGTATCTACCTAACTTAGCAAAGCAAAGTTCAAATGCAAATTCCGACCTAAATAGCTTTCATTGCTTCGTAGTTGAACATATGCAGACATCATGCCATTCCTCGTTATCTCTTGTATGTCATCATCAAACCTCGACATGCTACCCTTCCAAGCATTTTATCATTATATCACTTTTTAGACCTGGCTAACACACAGCCGCAAGTTCTTCCTTATTTCTATACCTTTGTCTCGGACCTGTTAAGCATCTGGATCGCTCGAGTGCCTACCTTCGTCGTAATCCACACCTACTAGTAGTCGGTCCATCATACTTATGTAGAGGTCTCTGGCCCAGCAGATAGTGGCCATAATTGCCAAGGCGTTCCATTGGTATTGGTTCTCTTCTGACAGGTTTAGTTGGCACGGGACGTGGCAGACAGCATTCGGGTTTTGGGCGTCCATTGTGACGATAAACACGATATGCTTGAATATTACGAAACCAAAGAGTACTGGTGCTTCTGGACGTGACTCTCCAGGTACGAGAGCGAGCTTATCACGCCACCATGCGGATAGCTTCGTTATTTCGGTTTCGATGACTACGTCCATGTCCGACTTGTTTTCGTCATTCATCTCTAAGATCACGATGTTAGGCTCGAAGTCACGGCGATATTTTCTTATATTTCCGTCAGTCGCAGACCACCGCAAAGCCTGCGTTAGCGCCTGTTTAATATGGTCGACAAGTCTGCGTCCGCATCGACGCTTATGTTCTTCGTCCTGGTTAGACCGTTGCTCCCTACGGAGATCGCGGACTCGTCCATGAATATCCATCAGTTTGCGAAGCGCAGTAGCACCTACGGAATATGAGCATCGACAGCAACGCTATTGTTGTTAACCCTGATAACGTACCTTGATATTCAAGTTTATCCGTGCGGGCGTATATCCTTGGCCGGGCACTGACGGCGTGAGTCTTGATGTAGAACAAGCCATCGGGCAAAGGAACTCCTCGAAAATGCATCCTCCAGGTGGTCGGCATTAGGGTGTATTCATCTCGCGCTTTTAAGACCTGGTTGAGGAAAACTTGTTCAAAACGCCATCCTTCTTTTGTATCGCGGCCCTGAATTGTTTCTTTGCTGGCAGAAGACTCAACCGGATTGCTTTGACGGGACTTGCCGCTCAGCGACTCATTCGTTTCTGTCGTTTCCCGTGTAGTACTACTTAGAGGGCTGGTAGTACGGACTATGATCTCATCCTCTATGCTGCCTTCGCTGAATCCTTCGCCGCCTCCTTCGTTGTCATTACTTTCCTCGATGGTGTCCAGAACGTCATCCTCACCAATATCCTCGTTTTCTTCGACTACCTGGCTTGATTGAGCGCCTGTGGCAAGAGCTTCAACTTCTTCATCTTCATATTTGATCTTGACAGGGCTTTCGTAAGATTTCCCTTTATTAGAGACTTGTTTGGTAATACGGCCACTAATAACCGTGTCTGCTTGTAAGTTGCCATGGGATGCTTTGACACTACGGGTAGATTTTCTTCTAGGTGCTTTGCGTGAAAACCAGCTGTGGGATCCAGTCATGTTGACGGCTGTGAGGTTGTAATAGACTTCTGTAGAAATGTAATTAATGTAGTAAGGGTAAAGTTGTTAAGAGAATGTAGTAACAGTTTTATGAATTGTGAATAGAACCTTTTTAGGTACACTAGAACCAAGGATAAGAACAAGGGCATTCTGAGCAAAACTGATAATCGACCAACAAGGATTCACGAATTATTTATTGCTTTTTACAATACACATTTGATCGAGTCGAATATGAGATATGAGAATGTTAGGTTTGTTTCTGATCCGTTTGTAACTGTTTTGCTTGTTGCCTGTTGTGATTTTTAAGAATTATAGCGAGATCCAAATTTGCTTTACTAATTTTTTAATAGGAATTGAATACCTACCTAACCTAACCTAAAGATAGAAGCCGCGCCGCGTATTTATGAGCATTTGTAGAGAGTCGTACCTGTTGTGCAGTTCAACTAGACTTGAGGTTTGCACAACATGAGGTAGTTACTATGTATTTAGGTACCTACTATGTCAGATGTACGCTAGCCCTAGAGAGGTATGGCGTGGCTTCCCACGGTACACAAGTACTTGTAGCCTAGGCATCCAGGCACCTATGATGTAGCTGCATTCAAGCTAATATGAAAGCTCTGGGCATTGACAGCTGGAATTCAACTGTTCGCTTGCATTTGAAATTTTGATTGCGAGACCGAGACCGCGACACACGCGCCGCCCAACTCAGAACTGCATTAAACCCAATGCCATCAAGTATTCAACATCAGGTGTTTTTCCGCCAATATACCAACCTTTAAGAAAATCACTGCTTGAATACTTCATTCAGTTTCATTACATTGCTTACGCCATAAAAGATTACTACTACCTTTTGCAGCCTTTTTCTTCTTTTTTTATTAAAAAAAAGCTGCGGTTTTCGACTCTCTCTTTGTTCGCAGCCGCTTTATAACAATCATCTTCATCCTTCCTCCCATCACAACCCTACAACTACGGATCCGTATAGATACCTCTAACACCACGCTTCTAATTCTCAACTGCCTTTTAGTTTTTCTATAAAGGTATATCTGCAGCCGATGTGCAAATTATCGTAAACTTAAATTTGTTACAACATGGCTACAGACTGGAACAAGCTGAAGGTCGTTGACCTAAAGTCGGAATTGAAGCGACTTGGCCTACCGCAGAATGGCCTCAAGGCGGACCTAGTAGCACGCCTAGAAGCTGTCGACTCCGAGAGAGCCGCTTCCCAATCCTCAGGTGAAACCCCTGAAGAAACCGAGGCCGTTAATGGGGAGGTGCAACCGGTGGAGATCCCCCCTGAAGCAACAGAAGCTCCAGAATATTCCCACGCAACTCCTCCTGATGAATCCTCCAAGCAGTCCGAAGTCGCAGCCGAAGCCGAAGCCGAAGCCACAGCCATACCGGGGCAGGAAGTATCTGCACCAGTCCTTACTGAGACGCAAGAGCTAGCACCCTCGACTGGAGACACACTGCTACATCCTACCGAACTAATACAAGATTCACAAAAGCGAAAGCGAAGGTCTCTAAGCCCTGCACCATCCGGCGAAGAAGTAGCACGCAAGAGAGCTAGGCAAGATAATCGAGATGCCCAGGAAGACCCCGTCGTCGCAACCCCCGTCGGAGAGAAAGCCGATGCAGTGGCAGAGCTGCAAGAAGACAAAGAGGATACAACACGGGCTCCTCCTGACGTTGAGATGGAAGATACCAAGGATGAGGCGCCAGTTGAGCGCGAACGTGAACGCGATAACGGTGTTACCCAGCCAATCCTAGCTGATGATGCTAACCCCGACCTTCAAAATGGACACGCTGTAGAAGTGGTAACAAATAAGACCCAGGCAACCTTCCAAGAACCCCCCGAAGATGAGCCTTCTCGAGAGCAAACCTATACCGCTCACCCGGCTGAGATAGAACGAGATGTAGAGCCGTCCATCCATCCCGCAACCTCTGCACTGTACATTAAGAACTTTATGAGACCTCTTCGACCGCAGGCAGTCAAGGAACACCTGCTAGACCTCGCCGCGTCGATAGGTGCACCTGCCGAAGAAGGTACTATTGTTGACTTCTACCTCGACACTATCCGAACGCACGCGTTCGTAGTGTTCAACACCATCTCATCTGCCTCAAGGGTACGTACCGCACTGCACAACCGCGTCTGGCCCGACGAAACCAACCGCAAGGCTTTGTGGGTTGACTTCATTCCGTCAGAGCGTTTCGCGGAGTGGGTTGATATGGAGCAGACATCTACCGGAGGACGCGGTTCGACCCACCGCTACGAGGTCGTGTACGATAATGATGAAGACGGTAACGTAATTGTCAAACTTGAGGAATTCGACGGCGCTGGCCCTACAAAGCAGGCACCCCCGGCACCTGAACCTCAGCTCGAGCGCAAACCTTCCATCCCTACTGGACCTTCCAGACAGTTTTCAGGAATCGAAGGCGCACCCACAGGACCACGCGGTTTCAACTCGAACCACGGCCCCGGAATGCACCAAACCAGAGCAGGAATACTAGACCAGCCCGGACAATCGACACATGCGCACCCCATCGTTAGATATCAACCCGTTTCAGACGACCTGGTCAGACGACGACTCGACGCGATCGCAGCCGCCAAGACTAAGGATACCGACCGAGACTTTGGCAAAGACTACAAGCGTTACTATTTCGAGAACGGCGACACGCTCGTCGATAGGGGCAAAGAGATCTTCCTCGGTATCCGTCCACCTCACCGAGAACATCAGCGCGAACGCGAGCAGAGACATGAGACAGGCCGCGAACCGGCCCGCGAACCAGGACGTAGTCGCCGAGCCGGTGGTGGTGGTGGTGGTGGCAGACGCCGCGGCGGCATGCCTATCTTCCACGGCGTTCCTAGAGGTGGCGATCGATTCCGGCCTGGAGAATCCGGCTCCAGCGGACGCTCGCGGTACTCCGACGACAGAAGTAGCCGCCGTGACGGTTACGGCCGATATGCGGACGAGCGGCCAAGCCGCAGAGATAGCTACAATCGTTACTAACTAACATGGCAGATAGCTTAGAGAGACGGACTCGGGGTTGACGACCAAGTGAGTTACGTGAGTTATTACTGGTTTGCTAAATATGGTGAGAGTGCTTGTATATGAAACAAATAAATAAAACCAAAACGTATCCTGCGTTTATTCGTGCGTGCGTATCTCCCCGTGCGCTCGACTATTCGCAGAAGTTTTCTTTTTTTCTCTTAAAAGCAAAGGTCCAAAGCATTTACGGAGTACAGAGAGAAAGCACACACGGAAAAGTACCTAGCATCGCAAAGGCAGAACGGGATGGACGCATGGATGCATTTGTATAAGGAGAGAAGGAAGGATACCCAGTCCGAGAACAAACAAGCAAGCAAGCAAGCAAGTTAGCCAAACCAAACCAAGCAAAGCAAAGCAAGGCCTATTCGCGAATAGTATCACGAGCTACTACTTTGAGTAAGACAAGAGACAGCCGCCTAGCTAGGTAGTGTAGGCAAATGCGCAAAACGCATGCTAATAGAGGACGTTTCATTCCATATAAAAAAAGAAAAACAAAAGAAAAAGAAAACCAGATTAAAGCCGTAGGCTTCACCCACTCATGTTTCGCAAAGCAGGTTCCCCGACTGATTAGATACATACTAGTTATCCATAACGTGGTTCTAGCTAATCCCCGTCTCAAATCCCGTCGGCGCGATACTTGTCTCCTCCCGCACGGCGAATCTTGAAATACCCTCCGCGCTATGTAATTAATGGAATCCAGGAGTTAGTCTTTTTGTTTATCAATGTGCCCATAGGAGCGTTTACAATACCTAAATATACCTATGTATGTGGTAGGATGCTGCTGGCTTTGGATTCCAGAGCGATATATACCTAATATTCTCTATCATGTCCACGTTTATTTATCAACTATATTTAACCGTCTGTAGAGAGAATATCGAGACGAGGTATGTAGGCAAATACCGTATTCACAAGGCATAATAAAAATATCGTAAAAGGGGATTGACCCCTACAAATACTTCAAATTACAAATGCATACCGATTATTCCTTTTCGGTTTGAAGATACATCAACTCCCTTTATGACACGATCCCACCCAAATATGCCCCTAATAAATAGAATATACCTATCTGTGCCTCTACGAAACCCAAATTTTCTAAGCAGGACTAGCCAGAGGCTCTGGTTGAACGCCGACTCGTTCCTTGCTCAGAATATCGAGCATGAACTGGGACGGCCTGTTGTCCTTGTAAACAGCCTGGCATGCCTTAAAGGCCATCACATCCTCGATATACTTGTCGAAAAGATAGGAGCTGTCCATAGGGCCACCTCTGGCCTCAGGGTGGAATTGGGTTGAGAAGATTGGTCGGGAGATGTGGCGCATGCCTATATCAGATTGCATTAGCAACTCGTTGGTAATTATGTAAGTTTTGTGAAAAGATAAAAATAACTCACCTTCATTACTACCGTCGTTAAGGTTAACGAAGTATTCCTTCCATTCGCTACCCAAGGTGCTAGCATCAACAGCATAACCATGGTTCTGGCTGGTGATGTGGCACTGTCCAGTTGTCATATCCAAAGCGGGGATGTTGTGCGCCCGGTTACCATACTTCAGCTTGATGGTTCGAGCACCAGTAGCTAGAGCCAACAACTGGTGACCCAAGCAGATGCCCATGATGGGTACTTGGGAAGTCTCCATCAGGACCCTGAGGTTGTGTACGGTAGCTTGGCAATGGGTCGGGTCACCCGGACCGTTGGAAATGAATACACCGTCAAAGTTGTCGGCAACCTTCTGAATCTTGAAGTCGTATGGGAACACTGTTACGCTAGCTCCACGGCTCACCAAGCTTCGAAGGATGTTCTCCTTAACACCGCAGTCAAGTAGCGCGATGTGATACTTGGGGTTGTGAGCCTCCACAACAAAAGGTGCCTTAGTGCTAACCCGCTTCACAAGGTTAATCTGGCCGGGATCAACGAAGCTTTCGTCTTCGTCTGCGTCATACTCATCGCCAACAGAGATCCTGGCGAGGGAAGAACCCTGCTCTCGTAGGTAAGTGACGATAGCACGGGTATCGACACCTGAGATGGCCGGAATACCTTCCCGGGCACACCAATCGCCCAAACTCTCCACCGCGGTCCAATGGCTGTATTTCTCAGCGACATCAGCGACAACAATCCCTGCACACTGGATATGAGGGGACTCGAAGTGCCTCAGCAGGTTCCATTGGTCACGCTCGCTGGAAGGAACACCGTAGTTTCCAATCAATGGTTGAGTGAAGACAAGAATCTGTCCACGGTACGAGGGGTCGGTCATCGACTCTGGGTAACCGACAAGGGAAGTAGTGAAAACGGCCTCGCCGGAGATGTTGGAGTTGGCTCCGAAGGCCTTTCCGTGGAAAATAGGCCCATCCTTTTTTTGTCCGTCAGAACACGGTTCTTATCGAAATCTATTGTAGTTATAACATACCCGAAGAGTAAGTGTAGCCTCCATACCAGAGGCAGGTTTCGTACCCCGAGATAGAGTCCGAGGCATCTGCCTACCCTTACTACCTTGGATGGCTTGGGCCGAGAAGTTTCCAGTGGTGGAGAGGAATCGGACCCGTGCCGAGAAGCTTGGAGCACCGAATGCTACAGGCTTCGCAGCCTTTAGGGCTAGTCGTGAGAACATCATGTTCTGGAGTGGTAAAATTTCAACGCTTTGAGTTTAGAGAGATTGTTCAATGGCCTCCTTTAAGCGGAGAGAGCCCGCCACAAGTGGTCTAAATTTACGTTAGTATCCAAAGCGGTGAGTCAGATTCGCGAAGTAGACTAGACGAACCAGAGATATAATCCTGTGGCGATACGGTTAGCAAAAAGAAAGAGAGAAAAAAAATTAGAGTACCATGAATATAGATCAGAAGGTTCTTGGAGAGAAGATAGAATGTGTGAGGCGAAGGTAGGATATGGAAAGCGTGGTAACGACGAATATATTTTTCATATGTCGAATATCGGGGACAGTGGGAATGAAGTCATATTTTGAAAGTGACTGGAGTCCTTTCATTGAACGTACCTGGGATGTGAAGACTGACGAGCGCCCGTTCATAAGGGCTACTTGGAAATTTTCAATCAGAAGAGGCAAAAAAGTAGAGGTGAAGTCAGTTGGTGTAGAAGAGGTTAGAAATTCTAAGGAATACCGATAGTTATAGATGTGGATTGGGAAAGGAGTAGTAACGTTAGTTTTAAAGACGGCCGGGGAAAGGAGGAAAAAAAAAAAGGTGTTTTTCATGGCGGGGGACTAAGAATTCAAGGTTGTGTGCGATCTGACTGGTTTCCGAAATTCCCAAGCTAACCATGCATGGCCCATATTTGTTGTACCTTCTATAGGCCAATTAGACCTGCTGTATTTGCGTTACACACTGTACATGGTCCATATGGGGCCCGCTAGACGGAAGAGAAGAAAAAAATTAACTACATAGTATACATAGTAGGCCGTTTTCGGCCTATCAACGCCCTCAACGTCCTCAACGCTCTGACGTAGGTATACCGGATGCTGTTTACAGCAAAGAAAGCCAAAATAGCGTTTACTACCTACCATAAGGGACCTATTTAAAATTGGGTACGTAATACTGCATATGTATGAGATACTTGCAATTTTAACATATATACCACTGTCTACCTAGCCTAGGTACTTCCTAAGGTTTGCTATGCTATACTACGTACAATATATACTATGAGGATATTGATATTCCAATATTATGGTAGTACATATTAGTCAGTTCCAATGCATCTATAACCTCTTCCCTTCCGCCACGCACCTAAAACGTACATAAATTAACCATGTGCCCACGAAAAAAAAAAAAAACAACATTTTGAAACCCAACCCTTTAGCCATATGAGCGTGCGGTACCATGTACGATATTACTCGTTTTACTAGTGCACCGACCAACAAGTTAGTTCAGCACTTGTAAACACCATTTGTGGAACTGCAATACTATTGCCCTCCCTACCTACCGAGAATCGGATAGAATCCACTACCAAGCTATTACATAGTATGTATATGGTAATACGTTAGGTTAAGTACCTGTTTTGAAGGGGAAAGGAAGCTTTACTATGTATACACGTCTTCGTATATACCTGAAGACTTTCTCAGTATGCGGAAGTGCCTATCTGGACCTTGGTACCCTTTCGTAGCCCATTGGTAGGTAGAATATAAACACTTGCGTAGCTGGGTTTCATTCGTCGTAAACAATATAGTATAACACATATATTCATACTCTAATTGTTGGTCATATCGCCCCCAGCTCTTTCAACTTGGAGATAAACCCGTCCACGTCCTCGACCTTGCCACCACCTTCTCTCGGCGGCGGTTCTGCAATAAGAAAGTCAGTTAGGTAACAATCCAAGTGTAGAGCTAAAACGTAAGACAAATATGAAAAAAAAAAAATCATTGAAAAAAAGAAGAGCGTGTCGTACCTGTAACCTTAACAACCTTCAGCCTCCTCTCGTTCGTCACGCCCAGGTCGCTCAAGCTCATCTTCACAAGCGGCTTCTTCTTCGCCTTCATGATATTCGGTAAGTTCACGTAGCGCGGGTCGTTGAGGCGCAGATCCGTCGTGATGACCATCGGCAGCTTAGCCCGCACCGTCTCCACGCCGCCGTCCACCTCCTTGGTGACCTCCACCGTGTCGCCGGCCGCGCCGAACGCGACGCGGCTCGCCTGCGTGGCCTGGGGCCAGCCCAGCAGGCCGGCGAGCATCTGGCCGGTCTGGGCGGCGTCGTCGTCGATGCTCTGCTTCCCGAGGATCACGAGGTTGCTCTTCTCCCGCTCGACGGCGGCCTTCAGCATCTTGGCCACCGTCAGCGGCTCGAGCGGCTCCTCCTCCCCTTCCTTGACCTCCACGTGGATGGCGCGGTCGGCGCCCATGGCCATCGCCGTCCGCAGCACGTCCACGGCCTTGGGAGGCCCCGCCGATATCACGCATATGTCCTCGACGCCGCCCGGCGCCGAATTCTTCTCCCGGATCCGCACCGACTCCTCCACCGACAGCTCGTCGAACGGGTTCATCGAGTGCTTCACGCCCGCCGTCTCCACGCCCGTCTGCGTCTTGTTGACTCGCGGTTTGACCTGGAACACACGTTCGTCAGCTTATCTCTTCCCCGCGCGTGTGTACGAAAAGGGAGAGAGAGAGAAAAGCAACGAGTTTGTTAATCGCAAGGTGGTTTCTTACCGCATAGTCGATTACCCGTTTTACGGGCACGAGGATGCGCAGTGCAGACATGGCGAAGGAAGAAAAAAAAATGTTGGCAGCTTATGCTGGCCGTCTATGTAGAATAAAAATAAACAGAGACGCCTTTATGTTTCTTGTCTTGTCGGGATTCTCAAAGCTTCGGCTAACCTTAACCTTAATTGAAGCTTCCGTTTCAATGACCAGCTGGAAAATCCGCGACCGAGACCGGCGATAGCCGCGCTTCATTGGAACAAGGTTGTGTTAAAAAAAGAGACCTCGGCCAAAAAGGGACCCACGTGATGTCCAACACTTATAGCACTTATAGAACCCGGGTAACATATAATCTAAATCTACAACGACAATATCGTGACTTTACAATACATACAGATAATGGCTTATACATAAGGGTGCTTTGGTTTGATATAGCACATATCAATCATATCAATGGAATATTGAATTGGTAGCCAATTCTTTATTACTTACCACTTAGCCTAGTGCACATTCATTGATTCACCTTGCTAGTTGGGTATCCATCACCTACACACACCACTTACACCACTTACACCGTTGTATAGAAATTTTATATTTGCACCTCTCACATTGATTCTAATAAAATAGATGTGTATATACGCTACCCAGAACTCCATTTGGCTTACCTTAGGTATCTAATTGTACAGTATTGGCATATCGTGTCCGTCGTCTATAGGTATAATGTTGCACACCACACCACATCGCACCACACACCCCGAACACCTGTTGCATCCCAGTCCCGACGAGTCCCCTCTCTCGCCCGTCCACTACCTACCAGTCGTCCCAATCGTCGTCCTTCTTGGCCGCCGCCGCCGCCGCCGGAGCATTCTTATTCCCGCCTCTCCCCATGGCCGAAGTCCCAACCGAGCTGTACTTGGGGCCGGTACCGTGTCGTTGGTCCGCCGCCGCCGCGAAGTCGTCCCAGAACGCCTTCTTGCTCTCGTCCATCGGCACCTGCCTCCGCTCGTCCGACCCCTCCACGAACCGGTTAAACCGCTCCTGGGCCGTCATCGCCCCGGCCTGCGCCGCCTTGCCCACGTTCCCTGCCGCGGCTCTGGCCTGCGCCGCGAAATCGGATTCCGAGAGCTGTTTCTCGTCAATTAGCAAGCGTGTCGGCCTCGTGATATCTATGGTTTAGCATGCAAATGCTTTTTTTTGGTGCTCTCACCTGTTTGGCCGTAGGCTGGATGAACTCGTCATTAATTCCTTTGGCCGTCTTCGTCACCGTCGTTGTAAACCAGCCGAATCCCTTCGTCAGGGCGGCTACCGGGTCCTTCTGCACCTCTGATAAATCGGGGAGCCCTCCGCCGCCGCTCTTTGCAGGTGCAGGGGTGTTTCCGAATCCAGCGTATTTACCGCCCTGGCTAGGTGGTAAGGCGTCCGACCTGGACGCGTTCTCCTTTCCCAGTCGCGCGAAATATTCGTCGTCGACTTTAGCTTTGACGCCCGGTCGACTGGGACTCGCCGTTCGGCTTCCGCTCGTCGCCACGCCTTGCAGCGGCGTTCCAGTCCTGCTAATCTGTTTCGGACCGGGCTTCGCGGCAGCGGGAGCAGGTTGTGGCGTGGTCTTGCGCTCGCCAGGTACGTATTCTCTACCCTCGACCTTGGCGCTGAGCCTCTCCTTCCATTCCTCACCCACTTCGCCGCTGTATCTCTCCGCGATCGTAGCGTCGTCCCAGTTCAGACCGCGCATCTTAGTATCTTCGTGCTGCTCAAAGAATGATCTCCATCCTTGGTTACCGCCGAGTCGCATGCGCTCGATCTCAGCCTGCTTGAACGCGTCCATGGTAACGGATCGAACGAAAGAGATGTGGACACCCAGGCCCCGGTGGACACCGGCACACGAGAGGCAGATGAAAACGCCGAACTTTGGAGACGCCCATTGCGGGTTCGGGGCGTTGCAATCGCAGCAGATGTTGTTATTATTCGTCTTTTGAATAGCGAGGAGCTGGAAATAAGCTGACAGTTAGCAAATGTCCTTTTTTTTTCTACGTTGACGGCAAACAACTATCTTTAGTCCCAATGGCATTGATCTTAGAACGACGGTAAATAATAGTAATGCGTACCTTTGATCTAGTCTCCGGGTCGACTTCCCACATAGCTTTGGAGGCCATGGCGAACTACTGATTTGTTGCGCCGATGGCGACAGCGCAGAGTAATGCAGGTATCAGGTATATAATAATCTAATAATCTAACAATCTAACAATTGCCAACTCGGCGTTGAAAGAGTGTTGTAAAATGAGATGCTAATGGTATGAAACCAATTTTATGAAAGCATTTGCGTATACGAGGACAGTTTTCATTAACCGTCTATGAAGTTACAGCAGTACGCGGTGTTAATTTAACTGGTGCGCAATCGACAACTCTTGATAAAATAGGGACATTATTTAGTAATGAATTTAATAAATTGGGAATAAATATCGGGGGCCAAAGACTACCCCGATTCTCCACATCTTGTATTTAGCGTTCTCGTCCCCTACAGCCCCCTAACACAGTCCCCTACCGTACGAAATAGTTGGCTTAGAAAGGAGCAAAAACAAAAAGTCTAGATCCCCCCTTTGCCCGTATCACTACATCATGTAAGGTAATATCTACGTGCGTGTAACATCGATAGCGTCAAACCAATAGCGATCCAATGAATTCCATTTCCATTTCCGTCGTATTATTATCCAATGCTAAGGAGACCTCATATTTTAAACGCATTCCTGATTTACGATGGGCTAGCTGGCTGGGCTAGCTAGCTGTACCATAATACTGTTGCCTACCCGAATCGATATTACAGGTAGGTAAGTTAACTGCTTATGGGACGTTATGGATTTTCCGAGTCACCCATTATAAAATTTAATTTTGAGGGGGGAAAAAATTAATAGAGTTCCGGATCACGCATGTCACAAATGACAGGTCACCATGCATCAATCCGTTCGTTATCAATCATATCTATTATGTTGCTCGCGAGAACTTTTCCGAGTCCACCGTGACCCCTTGCTCCGTTGTCCACCTAGTGTACAACCCATGAAAATGCTCGAGAGGTGGTTGTCAAAGTCATTCGTGAAAAAATTAATGTGTCAAAACTGCAGCATCATGACAGACATCCGCCAGAAATGCTAAATGCAGAATGCTGCAGTCGCTGCTGACGATATCTGAGGCCATATTGCTGCTGTCCTGTGGGGTTTTTGTATCTATGGTGAAATCAAGAAACTAGCCATCCCTCGTAAAACTTGACTGACGCGTAACTACTGTGTAATGTATCCCGTAAATAAGATATGATTGTTAGGATTCATCTTGTCTTGACAATTAAACATGCGCCGTCGGAAATATGCTTAGATCATCTAAGCAGTGCTACCAGCGGCAGCAGAGGGGGCAGCGGCAGCAGGAGCAGCCTCCTGGCCATTGACCTCATTCTCATGAGGGATATTCGCCTCCTCGTCCGTCTTGTCGGGGCTGTCGATAGCGACCTTGACAGCAATCTCGCGGCCTTCAATCTCCTTGCCATTCATCTCGGCAACGGCCTTCTGCTGGAGTTCCTCAGAAGCTAGGGTGACGAAACCAAAGCCACGTCCCTTGCGGGGCTCACCACGAGCCTGGAGCTTCTTGATCATGAATCGGGGGATGGGGCGAAGGGCAATCTTGGCAGAGGAGGGCTGGTAATCATTGAACAGTTCCTTCAGCTATAGAAAATGTTAGTAGGGGAAGAAATACATATCAGCAAAATAATGACTTGCCTTCTCTTCGGTCAGGTCATAGGGCAGGTTAGCGACCATAACCTTGTTCTTGGAGGGAATGCCGTCAGCAGGTGGTCCGCGCTCACGACGCTCGCGAGCCGGGCCCCTCTTCGCAGTCTTGTCAGTTTTGTCAGTATCCGCTTTGTTGGTGATATCGGTCAAAGGTAAAACCTCAGAGTCGGCAGCGGTAGCATTTGCACCAGCCTCGGTAGCGTGAGTTTCATCCTTTCCACCCTCCTAAATGATTTAGTTAGTATTTGCCAAAACGGATACAGGATAGGTCTAAAACATACGGTTCGGCCGCCACGACCAGCGCGACCAGCACGACCACGACCGCGACCTCGGCCACGACCAGAGGATCGGCGCCGAGAACCATCAGCACCGGCCTCACCATTGGTAGCTCCTTCAGCCTTCTCTCCAGCCGGCTGGGGAGTGCGGGCAAGTTGAACTGAGACCTTTCGCTGGAGAATCTCCTTGCCGGAGAGTTCAGCGATGGCACGCTCAGCCTCGGTGGGGGTAGAGAGATCCACGAAGGCGTAGCCAACGGGGCGGTCGGTACGAGGATTCTTTGGGATTGAGACGGATTCACTAAGCGGTAAAGGTTAGTCCAAATTTTTAACGAGCTTGCTTGATAATAGCCAGATATCATTTAAAGCTAGCCGCCCCATGATAACCCGCATTTCTGATATACTATTGACCGCCAGCATTTGCTTGCCACCAAGTCCGATTAAGGATTTGGCAGTAGCAACTAAACACATGTGTAGATTGGCGGAGATTTTTGGTGTAGCACAAGAGATTCCAAGGAATGGCGGGTTAACTCGCAGATATTCAACCATAAAAATAGGGAAGCCATCCTCTATCTGGAAGGAATCAAGTGAAGAGGAAGCGAAGGGGATATAAACTTACACAAGGTAACTCTTGAAGAATTCTTTCAACTCCCCCTCAGTTGTCGCATATGCGAGGTTGCCGATGTATAGGCGGCGACCCTCGGCGGCGCTAGCATGGACGGCATCCTTGTTCTCGTCCTTGGCAGCGATAGAGGTATTGCTCAGAGCATTGGTAACGTCGTTGACGGCAGCGTCAGCAACTTTCTCCGTGGTGGTGGCCATTATGACTGATGGGTAATCTGGTTGGGAGATTAGTTGAAGGTAGGTTGATTTATCTTGACTAGAGGCGATAATAGACGTTGAATGGACGTTCGGGTTTCGGGTTCAGTATTGAACTCTTGAACAATTTCGGGGGAGGAATAGGGTGGCTACGTGCCCTAGAGAAGATTGAAAGAGTTGGGAATCGGTGGGTTGTGACACAACGAGCTTGAGATTGATGGGATTGAGAGGTGTGAAGAAGAAATGGGAGAGACCAGATGTTCGGACGCGGCCAGAATTTTTTAAGGGTTGTTGTTTCTTGTGTGGGTCACGAAAAAAAGGTTAGACGTACGGCAGGCGTGGGGTAAGTGACTTATGACTGCACTTTTGACAGGAAATCTAATGGGCCAATCGTAGAAAGGTAGAAAGGGGGACGCATGGGCTTTAACGTGTACCTAACCTTAGTAAGAATGTACCTACCTAGAGGTGTATGCTGTAATAAAATGCCTATCTGTAAAAAATAGCTGTATCGTATCGGTAGTGAGTAGTAAGTACCTAACCTACAGTGTGATATATTTACTTTAGGCCCTAGGGTAGTTGCATCATGTATTTATATTTGTAGAAGCCACAGCACACCGACATGATTACACTGATACTGACAATGAGTCTGTACTTTTTATAATGAGTCTGTACGCTTTATCTCAAAGTGCATGAATTGTCAACAATAGGTTATGTTAGATCTTGTACTTACATTATGGAGATCCTTTGATTAGAAGGGCAAGTCACCTAATGCTGAGGCAAACTGCATAGGTCTTACCTAGGTGAATAGTATATAACATAGGTACTTCAACCAATTAGGTACCTATAGGCTATTGAAATCCTTGGTGACATATTGAGAAGCCGCAAACCAGATGATAGAATAGTAAATACCTAATTCAATCGTGAGATATTCCTGCAGGCGCTACCCCATTTGATCTGACTAACACCGAAGCTTCCTATGTAAATTCCCAAGTCGGTAACACCCGAGTGTATTCCTCAACGGTACATACCCAGGTACCTCCTTCACACTTCAACTCCAAGAGAGTGGAGGATTAAGGTACGACTATTGTAATTCGTCAAGCCCGAAGTTTTCCAAGAAGGTAGGATGGAAAGACATGGATTGTCCCTTAGGTTGCATTAATAAGTACTACCTAGGTACAATCGGGTAGCAGGTAATTGAATTGTCGAGATTGGATTCAATGAAAACTCGGAGGCCGCATTGAAGGGGCGCATTGAAAACCAGCAAAACAGCAAATTACGCCATTTCAATGCTTGGTCGGTGCATCTTTGTCCTACTGATAAGAATCGGGGGTTAACTCGCATCCAGATACAACAATATGATATAATATGACATGTTATTAAAAGGAACCACGTTCTTCATTGTCGGAGCTTTTTTTATATTATTTTTTTTTATTCTTTCCTCTCCCTTCCACATGCGAATTTGGGCTATTTGTGTACGATTACATAGCAAGTCAAGTCAAAGTCGGACCAATCTTCTGGAAGCTCTGAAAGAACCTGGTTTCTGGGGTTCTGGACGATCGAGCCACTCAATGCGAACAATGCGAACCCAACTGGGGTTGTTGTATATATACACCCCTCCTTCTCTTCTTAAAGAAACGCCCTCTTCACCTACAAATCGAAAAGAAAAGAATATCTAACCCCCCCTTTTTTTTTACCCCCTTTACAGTCGCATCCTCAAGAAACAAGTTCATTATACCTGTACATTATCGCAGACGAGCAGAAACTTTCCATATGGTTTCCGTAAAGAGGTCCACGAGTTTACACCGATAAGATACATTCTATATAACTAGAAACAGATAAACAAGGCATCACCTACATAATATCAATTATTTAAGCTTAATCATATTATGCATCCGTACATAGATAAACAGCAAACAGGAAACAGGTCAGTAGTACAAGTACAGGTAGTGTAAAAATGCCTTATGTCGGTGTATGACTCTTGCATTCCATCAACTGACGATTTTAGGTGAGGTGGTGGTGCACTACGCAATTGGCAAACAATTTAAGTCCACATGGCTTTTTGCCGGTGTCTTCGGCTGGGTAAGGTAGCTTACTAGCTGTTGCGTGCATGAAAACTACGGCCAAATCGGCAGCCCTAACCAAAATACCGGCTCCCGGAGAACGCAAGGACGCAAGAACGAAAGAACGCGGACAACTAGAAGGTCATCTCAACGTTGCTTTGCAGCTCATATATGACATGTTCCTGGAGCTAAATCCAACTTAAAATCCTCCTTTGGTTCTCTCTCTCTACTCGGCGATTTGTTTAGTAATATAGAATACATACTTAGGAAATAAATAGTACATGTGATAGATCTCAAGTCTCTCTAACAGCTCAATCCCCCCCAGTCCCCATCATCCCTGTCTCCTCAGTTGCACGTGACAAATACTCGGAGACATTGCGTAACAGCCATTCGTAATTTCGTATTGTACCTACCTAACCTATAAACCTTAGGTATTATAGTACATAGCATGCTCAGGTACACCCAAATACCGCTAATCCTTTTTAGTGCCCTATTTCGAGGTTGAAGCCCTACGAATACGGATCTTCCCATCGTAAAACGGGTTGGATTTATCATGCTAAGATATCTATTATGTAAACTACGGGGTAATTTACTGCGTTACCCTGGGATTCCCTAGTATTCCCCTTGGTTCTTAAAGAAACGGTTTCCCATCCAATTAAAACCATGCACGTCCCGCAAGAGAAGGATACCATCGCCTTATAACTATTAAAATTGAAATTCAGCTTAAACTATGGTATAGGTAGGTGCTTAGGTATGTATATAAGACCGGGTTGAAAGGAAGCAGAGCAACGGACGAACGTGGACGGGAACAGGATCGTTTTCTTAGAACTTATCGTTGGGGTCTCCAAGTTTCCACGCTCAGAATTACGTTTATAGGCGGAAGCCAAACAACAATTTCATGTGGTAAGTGGTGCGTGGGCTTGGGCTCCTGGGTCAAGTTACTCTTATCGTAAATCTATATTAGACCAACGCCAACTAATCCGTGTGAAGACGGCTGTTTCGGGAGCTTAAAAGACGTCATGCAGAGCGGCCCGAGAACTCATTCCGACTCCCTATGCAAGCCTCCCCAGATGTCCCCCAGTGGTGTCACGTCGTACAATAGAGGGCTTGTTCACTTCCAGCTTAATGATTTGTATAAGTCATATACACCCTTAGACTTTGTCCATTTAGATACAGCTAGAGAAACTCAGCCCCATCTATATCCTAATATCATATCTCAAACACTACCTACCTACCTGTAGTCGCCCACCCATTTCGGGAGCAGTTCCATCTTTCGTACGCCGCATAAGATGCAATGCCGCACCGGAGCCACACACACCGCTTGCAGCAGAACTCTGTCTTTTCCGTTGGTGTTGAAGGAACAAGGAAAACCGGACCATGCGAGAACTCGTTGGCGAAAAGAACGAAGCCGTTCAAATTCTCTCTCTCTTATTAGGCGGTGTAGGTAGTAGGTTGCGGCTCTAACTAATGAGCGTGACCATAGCATTCTGTCACGCCGGTGGCCAAGTATGGAATAGATCATATGGCCATCCTAGGTGACGACGTGGTGCTGCGCTTAGTCAAATGGTAGCAGCTATATCCAACTCCATAAGGCCACCTCAGTAGCTTGAATAGCATTGGGCAACGTCGAGCGCATGGCCCCTAGCTACCTAGCTAATCGTCAATGTTATCAAGCTCGATATTGTGGAGTCAAAACATGTTCACCGCAGTTTGAGTTGGCCTTTTTTTTTTTCTCAATACAAATCGAGCTCGTGTGGATAGACCACAAAGGGGTTATATTTTCCTCCCAGAATTATTTAAGAAGTTATAGGACGTAGACAAACCTCCTCCCTATTGATGTGTATACCTACACTTATGACATCCATATAATATATATGAAAATTTATTAAGCGGTTCGAATACACATATGCTAGCCCCTTATATGGCAGTATGTTAATAATGCACAAAGTATGCCAATAATATATATATATGCGTACCGTACGTCGTACCTTCTATATTTCGTACATAAAGATGGTAACAGTAGCAGGTAGGTAGGTACACTGTAACCTAGCATGTCATAGCAGATCTAAGAGCAGGTGCGGGGTCCTAATTGGGAGAGAGCGCTTAGGAGGGGCAGAGAACTCAATAGAGGTAGGTACCTAAGATCCTTATCTTATCGATCTCATCTTTCCAGACTTTGTAGCGCAACCCTTGCAATTCTTTCCCCCTACATAGTAGATTTCTCAAGTTCTAAAATTGTAACTTATTCAACATGGCTTCGGTGCTCGATAATGACTATGCGGCTGGTGGGGATGGAGCCGCAAATAGACGCATACTTATACTTTATGGTTCCGAGACGGGGAACAGCCAAGATCTAGCTGGCGATATTGAGCGTCTAGCAGAAAGACTACACTTTAAGACGCAGGTCCAAGAAATGAACGATATTGAACTTGTAAGTTAATGTTCCTTCATTTGTTTGTTTGCTTTTACTTCGTCATTGCGTTTAGGTATTCAAGCGCCTCACTTGTTTCTCACTTATAAACTTTCAATGACACCATTGAAAGTGATACATACCTATATTTATATTTTCTGCCTTTTCACACCTCATTCATTTTTCCCTTTGTACGTTTACGTTTACTGGGCGCACGGGACAATGCGTCTCCCTCTAGTTCTAAGGCCATTACAGAAAAAAAAAAAAAAAAAAAAAAAAAAAAAAAAAGAGGACTAAGCCTATCAATTCCCAATCCCAGAAGGCATAAGGCAGAAGTCAGAAGTCACCTACAAGGCGGTTACGATAACTTTGTAATTCCACGGCCACACTTCTTCTCGTATTATTTAGTACTATTTGGTACTATTATTTTATCGTGCACCGGCTGTAAAATCTATAAAAAGCCAACACACCGTGGTAACCAGATCTTTCTTGTTTAGAATGCATTACTACAATACCCTCTGATCATATTCGTCATTTCTACCACGGGCCAAGGCGAAGTACCGAAGAACGCTCGCAAGTTTTGGAAGAGTCTCCTCCGCAAACGACTTCCTCCAAATTGTCTACAGCAAGTCAACTTCACCACATTTGGTCTTGGTGATAGTTCATACTCCAAGTACGCAACATCCTTATTTAACTCCTTATTAACTTCTTATTAATTTCTTATTAACCCTGCACCTATCGTAATTACCTCGTTGTGTCATTGACTAATTTTCTAATCCCCACATCATTCAGGTACAACTGGGCAGTTAGGAAACTTCATAAACGCCTTGAACAGCTGGGTGCGACCGAGTTCTTTCCACGTGGCGAGGCTGACGAACGTCACCAAGACGGGTAAGCAGTTTCCGCCTTCTGCCTTAAGTTCGACAGCTTCTATTTTATTTTTTACGTTCTTTCGTTCTTTCTTTCTTTTTTTCTATTCTCCTTTTTCATCATCATCATCCAAACTCTCTTTTTCTCTCTCCTACGTTCTCTTCCTTTGGGGCTCCTTTATCAGAGGTCCAGTAACAAATCACCAACTAACCCTCTCTTATAGCATTGACGGTACTTTCTTATCTTGGTCTCTGAGCCTCCGTAGTCATTTATTAAAGGAGTACCCCCTACCTGACGGCTTATCACCTATACCAGTGGACGTGCAACTTCCTCCGAAGTTCATATTAGAACCAGCACCCACGATGGATACCTCGGATGAGCCTATGCCTGACTTTGATAGGCATCAGGTTGAAGACTCAAACGGTGCAGATTCAGCCGCCCCTTTCGTCAAATCACCAAATGTATATCAGCACCACAAGCTGCACATGCAGGTTCTCGACAGCAAAGCAGCACTCTTTAGTCACATCAACACTCCCGATCCTGAGCGATTGGAGCATGATCTCCGAACAGAGAGGATGTCCGTCAACAGCGACACCTATCCGGCACGTCTATCAGAGCAGACGGCCAGGCTAATACAAGGCGGGATAGATATCTTAGACCGACCCAATGTTCTAAGGGACCACCCAACTAAATATCTCCTGGAGGACCAGAGTAGTTCCAAGGATGATGCCCTCCCCCCTTCGGATCTTCTTCCAATACCGGGAGGTTGGCCAGCTCATGTGCGCGAGAACTATCGTGTTACGCCCACTAGTCACTGGCAAGATGTGCGTCGTCTAATTATTGAAGTTCCTACACAGCCGAGTCCCACCAGAAGAGGCGAGAGAGACCTCTTTAGCTACGTCCCAGGCGACACAGTCGTTCTTTATCCTAAGAACTTCCCAGCGGATGTGCAAGCACTGATCGAGCTCATGGACTGGACCGAGGTAGCTGATGTCCCTTTTGAACATCGTGCAAGGCAGCAAGATTCGCTTTACTCAAGGCCCAAGAATTGCTATCCTCTTGATCATTCCACCTTACGTCAGCTCCTTATTCATAACTACGACATAACTGCCATCCCGAAGCGCGTATTCTTCCAGGATATTGCTTTCTATACAAATGACCCTATGCACCAAGAGCGCCTACGGGAATTTGCGAACCCCGGCCTCTCGGACGAATTTTACGACTATACTTCTCGGCCTCGACGATCCATTCTAGAGGTTCTCCAAGACTTCCCGTCGGTGAAAATTCCCTACCAACACCTTCCATCCATCTTCCCTGTCATGCGAGGCCGAGAGTACAGCATCGCTAGTGGTGGCTTACTTCTTAAGAGCGAAGAAAATCCGGATTGTACGCGTGTCGAGCTTCTAGTAGCGCTGGTGAAGTACAAGACGGTTTTACGAAAGACTCGACAGGGGCTCTGCTCTCGATATTTGGAATCCCTACGCCCTGGCACACAGATCATGATCACCCACAGAGAATATGATACACTTGAAGCTAGTTGGGTACGCAGACCATTATTGGCGATCGCCCCGGGAACCGGTGTCGCGCCAATACGTGCTCATCTTTGGGATCGTCTGGAAGAGTTAGAAACCGGCGATGCTGTCCTCTTTTTCGGCGGTCGAAATCGTGATGCCGACTTCTATTTTCAAAACGAGTGGGAGAATCTTAGGGTGAAGGTCATTACTGCGTTTTCGAGAGATCAAGAAGAGAAGATCTACGTACAAGACCGTATCCGAGAGCAGTGGCAGCTAGTCTGCGAGCTTATCCAGAAACGTTGCGTAATCTGCATTTGCGGGAGTTCGGGGAAGATGCCAGAGGCGGTTAAATTAGCCATCCACGATGCCATGGTAATGGGAAAGATGGCCCCTGATCGCGAGACTGCGAAAAAGTTACTGGCGATAAACAACCCATTATGGGAGGAGGTTTGGTAACGGGCGGGAGGACTTCATTAGTTGTAACGCCACTGGGGCGAGATTGTATTATTCTTCAGCCATCATGATAGATGTAACAACAACCACGGTGAGCAGGGACGTCAATGTAAAATATTAGGGACATATTATTGTGCTTAGTGGGCGATGAGACTTACTAGAGATTAATGATTAACTCTAGCATTTCTCCCCATACGTTCGTCTGTCTTTAAAAGTGCTATGACTTGCCCTAAGCTACCTCCCGACCTTTTGCTTTTTCAGGTGCCATAGAGTTTGGGTGGGTTAGGTTAGGTACACATTATACTTGTCACGCTGCTCAGCTCTTAGACAAGTGAGGCGAGTAAGCTTCGCTCGACCTCTTTGAGGCTTGATGTAAATACTGTTGTGCTGATTCACCTTACAGTACCTTTTAAGACTACTAACTACCATCAAAAAGAATCTTGAATAATACAGGTTTATGATAAGCAAGCCTCTATACCAAACTTGGTTTGAAACCATCCGCACCGATACCTCGCCAGCAATAAGGGTGACACTTTCCGTAGCCTAAGGGGCTGAACGCTCCATACGTTTATATGAAATATGTCCCAAGGAGACACCAATTGTTACTGTAGCTTACCTATATATTGCGTGGTTTCGGTTATAGATGATAATATATTAGATCGGTGCTGTGTGCCCTCGATGGGAGAGATCATTTTTCTTTATAGCAATAGGCTACCCCTGGCGGAGCTTTACCCGTCTTATACAGAGATATGTGTGATACTTTATTAAACCTGTATATGATATGATATGATATTCACCTGCGACTCGGGGCAAACCAATCCTGGGATAGCTTGATATACACGAGTAGGACAGCTATTACCATAGTAGACAAATATCCCCATAATCCTCCGTATCAATGGGAGTTCTAAAGTCATAGTACCAGAGCTTGGTAACAACCATAATCACCTACCTACCTGGTACCTAAGTAGGTACTTTATATGAAGTCAATAGGATATTCGACGACATCTTGCATGGAAAAGCCCCAAGCTAGGATCTCGCTCTTCTACCTAGCTACCTACCTCCTAGTACTTAGCATAAGTAGGTACATTACATACTTCAAAACCAACAACTGAGCCTAGGTATCTCCTGTTTTACCTGACCTAAGGCGATGTGGAGTTTTATTTTTTATTTTTCTCTTCTACATACCCGCAGCAGAAAAGACGCCCCGTCGCCACGTGCCCGGAGGAATGCTTCTACGGGGCAAGTCCGCGGTCGAGGTTGCATCCCTACCTTAGGTACATACCTACCTAGTCTTCTCGGTCAGGGACCCGGTATATACCTAGGTATATATATGTGCCCTGCAACATTGACGTTACAACGGCTACGGCTACCTACCTAGGTAGACTTTTCGACATAGGGGTAGGGGAAGAAGGAAGGGGGAGAATTAATAAAAGTGTGGATTCTTGGGCCCGGCGTGCCAAGGATCATGGAAGGGAAAGAGAAAAAGCTCGATCTATGTGCTAACCAAAGGCGCGTTGGGGTGGAGGGGGGAGATAGAGGTTAATATAAAGGATCAGTATCAGGTTGGGTGATACCTACAATACTCGATACGGCACTTCTACGAACTTGATTCTACGTGCGTCGTGTTTTTCTCTGAGAGTTGACATTGATATATGTATCATTATTTGTTAACCTAACCTAAGGTTGGTATATCCTAATGTCTGGACAATAGAACAAATCAGCAGCGCGACAAACGTATCCACACCAACTTTTTTTCTTAAAAAAATACTTGAAGGGGATTTATGCAATATTTCAAAATTTCCTTCGGAGAGAGCGAAGGATTCGGGGCGTTATGTTACATCGTGAGGAGTGCTGTTTTCCAGCGCAGCGTAGCGTTGCACTATGGGATTTCCGGGTACAGGTAGGTTAGGAGGTACCTTATATACCTGGGTTTCGAGAAATGATAAAATTCAAAGCTGCCGAGAACAAACGTGTGAAAAAATAAAATAAAAATAAAAATCGGGTTGTATATGGGAAAATATTGGCGATAAGTCACATTTCACAATAAGGGGTTGATTATCCATTAATGATAGGTGGTGAACTTTCTCACCGGGTTAACGAAGCTGTTTGTAGTGTATACCAAGTGGTATACATATTGTCTCAAACTTCTTTCTCACCATCGCCACCTCCTGGTGATGTGACTCCTACACGCGCCGCGCTCTAGTATATAGCCAAGGCATCTAGGTAGGCCGTTCTAGATCGATACGTATGTACATACTATGTACAGGGTGGATAGCTCATTAATTACATACTCTCAATCCTTTAGCCCCCAACTCATCAAGCACTAACGCTCTTAACATAGCGTTAAGCATGTGCGCGCGAATAGGGTATCATAACGCCGTCATGTGAACGATTGGGCTGTTTTTTCTCTTCTCATGTACTGTTGTCCTCCTTCCTCTCTCTCTCGTAGCTTGCCTAGGGAGGTAGCTAGGTAGCTAGCCCCTTTACGCCGTGAAAAATGAATCAAATAAGAATATCTCCAAACCAATCAACTACCAATCCACCTTCCCTTGCCTCCTTAAGAAGGTGGTAGTAGTAGTAGCAGCAGCAGGACGCCCAACCGATAGCGTAATATCAATAGAACAGAAGTAATATGCTCGATGTCCCACCCATCATAGCCAGAAAAGCCAGGGTCCTAAACACCCGACGCCAAGCGAGAACAGCAGCACACGCGCCCGATCCGGCCGCCGCAGAAGCGCTCCTCGGCTATCGTCTTTCCCAGCCGTGGCCGTCGTCGTCGGGACCGTCATCGCGGCATTATTTCCGTTCCCGCCGTTACGATGACCACCGGGGAAAATAGTCGTAGTCGACGCATACGGCGCGTTTAACGTCCACGTCGACATACCCACGCCGTCCGGTCCAATCGTCAGCGTGCGGCCTGCGATCACTGTCGTCATGGGCGTCGCCGCCGCCCCAGGTCCGATGCGGAACGTCCGCCCGCTGATTTCGATCGCCGTTAACCCTAGCTGCGTGACAGTCGCCCCGCCTACGATTTCGTACTTGGTCGAATCTGGCGCCGCCGTTATGCCGCCTAGCGTCTCTTGGCCGTCGTGCAGCACGACTCCCTCCGTCGCCGCGACCAGCACTGTGTCCCCATCGACGGTAGTCGTGAGGGTGCTGCTACCGAACGCGCTGGGGCCGTACGTTATCGTCGAGCCGGATATCACCACCGTGTCAGAGCCGATTGCCGTGATTAATAGCCCGCCCAGGACAGCTGTCTGCGTCGGCCCGGGCCCAGCGGGCCCAGCGGCTACGTGCAGCGTCTGGCTGGGGAACACGAGCCCCGCGGGTCCGAGGGTTATTGTCTGGCCCTGGACTACGGCTACCGTCGGCGTAGGCGCGATGGTAAATACTGTGCCGCCTATTGTCGCAACCGACGAAGGTCCGAGGACGACCCCTAAGCCACCGATGGAAGTTGTGATCGGCGGGGGTTGAGGTTGAGTTGTGAAACCACCCCCTACATCGATAGGAGGTCGGGTCATTGTGACTCCACCACCAACTACCTGGGACGGATTGATGACAAAAGTCTCGCCTCCTACGACTACAGTTGATGTCGGCTGCGATGGGCTGTCAGTGAATGTGTGGTCATCAATGACCACTTTGCTGGGTTGTACTATCACAGTTACAGGGGCTCGTCCTTCGCCGTTGTTTCCGCCGTTGGGAGTCGGAGTCGGAGTCGGAGCCGGCGAGGCTTTGGCGGATTCAATAGGGGTTGGGTCCATCCCGTAGTCGGGGGTAATAGCGTGGCTGCTGCTGCCTTTGGTCGCCGTGTCGTGAACATCTGGACCGGAGGGCGATCCGCCGTAGCTTGGGGGTACCTGGGTTGGAAACACCACAACAGGATTCTTGTCCGTTGTGATTAAGACAACAGTTGATATTGGCTCTGCGGGGTCGGTGGGGGTGACGGTCCCTGGCGGAACGGTAGTGTGAATAAGCGAACAGCTCTTGCCCGCGCTATCGCAAAGGGTAATTGTAAAGCGACCTGTTGGGCTCTCCTTAGGAGTACATGGTACAGGCGTGCTTATAGGTGGGTAAGGGGGTGTGTAGTCATCCGGATCCCCGGTCCATGTGGTAGTAGATGTGTGAACTATAGAGTAAGAAGTAATAGTTATTGGACCGCTCTCTTTTGCCGGGCACTCGCTCGGCGTAGCAGTAATCGTCGAGGTCGTGCTGATAGCTGTTGGCTGTGGCAAAGTTACTGTGGGCAAGATAAGTGACGGAGCACTGGAGGTAGTATTCCAACCCCATGGTCTCGAAGTTCCATTGAATTCGAATGATGAGGTTAGCGTAGGAAAGGAGATCTCATTCTTCGTAGAGCTCGAGCTACTAAAGGCTGGCGGGGGAGAAACAACAGGACTACCCCTTGACAGTGATGATGTAGGCAAAATGAGTGTTGGCCTCCCAATTGTGGTAATGGTTCCTAAGTTAAATAGCGTCCACTCAGGATAGGACTCTGTTGAAGAACCATCTTCGGAGGGTTCCACGATCCCAGAGGATGCATCACTAGTAGAAGCATCAATTGGTGTAATTAAATTCACATCTATAGAACTCTCCCGTGTCTCCGAACTCGACACCGTAAGGCTGGAGGCTAGTATGTCAAACGAGCTGGTTACCACGACGGTCACTGAGCCGTTATAAGATGGTATCCTCTTGTAGAACCGACCAGGGCGGAACACTGCTATATCGTCAATACGAGTGAGTAGCTAAGGAGGGAGACCAGCTAAACTCGACTAACCATCTCTGTCTCTGACTAATTCCAGGCCACGGCTTAGGGACACCACGACACATAGCAGTGTTGAGATAACAAAGAGCATTGCGTACCCGGAACGAGTACGGTCGTTAGCCCTGTCTCTCTTCACCCGGCGCTTACACCGTCGTGTTTACTTCGAGAAGGAACCACCAACTTCTCGGAATTTTTACATCTGGAGGGAAGCTGAAACGGTTTTATTAGATTACCAGAAAACATTGAGCATCACGTGTAATATAAAAGCGAAGCGAGACGAGACGAGACGAGACGAGACGCAGTAATAAAACCAATAAATCGTCCACACGCAATGGCGGGCGGCAGATGCGCGGCTGGGCCGTTCGACATTTTATGTGAAGCGACATGACTATGGTATGGTTTCTCTGTCTTTCTCTCGGAAGCGGGATATGAGAACATGGGGAAGGCAAGGGGTGAGAGACAATGGCAGAAGTCCAGGAAGACGTAAGAGCCTGTCGGTAAAGCAGCCCACAAAAGTACCATATTGAGCATATTGAGCTGGAATGGACGAACACGGGAAGCTTGGTGGTGACTGGTCGTGGGAATTAAGAAGAATGGAAATTGATTTGCACCCGTTTTTGGCCTAAGTAGTGGGCCGATTCATTTGGGATGCCGCCTAATAAGGGGGAAAAATGCAAATCCCCGGAAAAGACTCTGACCACATACCATATAGGTAATTGCTTCGTACGTATCACCTCGAATTGTCGGATCCGAATTGGTTTGTATGTATGTTAGGTATCTCGTATCGTAACTGTGACTGTGAGTTAGGTAGAACTCGTATATTGTGTGCCATATCCTTATTCGCCCGCTCGGCGCTCACGGCTTTACGCGTTATTGTATAATTCTCTTGTCGAGCACTGTAGTGACCGGTCGTCTTATAAGTTGAAGACGAACAGCCGAAGGGCGATCATTCGGACATCGAAGATGACCAAGAAAGGCAAGACTGACTACTAATACACAGAGGAGGGGAGATCTGGATGTTTGAATGGACAGTGGTGAAAAGGAGGCGATGATCAATTAAATTTGCCGGATGAAGGCCAGATTGCGATAATGTACTGCGAATACCGACCGCCGGGAACTATGTAAACGTGAGGGCATCCAGCACTGTATAGAGCTGTATGGCTGTATGGAGAGCGTAGTATTTTTTGGCAAGATCACACACAAGCTCACACTTAATTGGATAATATGAGCTTAGGATGATGGCCTTCGGATGGACACCAAGCTCCTCGTCTAGACTGCCGGTAGCATTCAAGCTTAACCTTGACGCCTTCTAGAGAGTATCTTGCCAATGGTTGACAGCTATCTACCCTACCCAGACCTACCCAGACCTACCTCGGACTGTAGGACCTAGGTACGTAATAGGTGTAGGCAGTAAATGAGGGTAGCTTCCAACTACCCTAACTATCAGGGGTGACGGTGACATTAGGTGCGAAAACATATTCACAACCTCGATGACGTATTTTTCGTAAAATAAGAATCTGGAAACTTCGGGTGAAGCTCGCATCTGTAGGATTCTGGTCAGATACCTGCCTAGGTATCTTGATAAGAAATCAAGGTCTTAGTGCTAGGATTGCGCTGAGCCGCTGTTTCTGACACCAACTACGTAAGAATCGCGAGAATAGCCCGCGAGCGTTACATTAGCAGTCCGAGTAGTGTAGTGTTACGAGGAGGAATAAGCCGGCCAAGAAATCCTGCTGCGTTCCTTTTCGGTATTACACTATTTAGGGGTCCTAGGGGTTAGAGAGCCTAGACTTGCTCTGCATCCAGGTTAAGATGGCAAAAAGAATTATCGATTCGTTATACGTATGCGACGAATAGCCATAGTAAGTTGTAGTTGTAGAAGATGCAAATGGGATTGGATCAATATCGAGATTGGCCAATGCCCATACATAGTACAGATTAAAGGTACCTAGGTACCTGAGAATCAAAGTTTAGGACAAGTATCTCCGATGGGATCCCTGTCATCTGCTCCAATCAAGTTACCTCTGAGAGACGAAATATGGAAAGAGCGGGGTGACCAGTTATTGGCAGATACTGGATAAGTACAATAGGTACCATATAGGTAATGTACCCGTTGATGTACCGTAGGCTGTGGACCTAAGGGCAGGGGTATCGACCCACTGATCTCAAACGACCTTCCAATTCCCTCCGGCTCCTTTCAAGTCGTCATTAGGCCTTGTCCTTGTTTCTCTTCACCTTGTTACCTTTCTTTATCTGTTTTATTATGCTTCCACTTTCAAGGCCAACAACATTATCTAGTACGGATCTAGCATCTAGCATATGAATATTTCACCTCGTATGAAGTTGGCACTCGACTACCATCTAAATGACAATATTAAACTACTGCAAAGACACAATATGAGCAGAGAGGTACGCTCGCATTCTACGCTCGGTTCCGTCGCCTTTTATTACTTGACGCATCGGCAGAAAAGGACTACCTTGCCCTATTTACCCAGCCCTGTTCAATCTACCATGTATTAACCTGTTTCGGCCAATGCCTACCTTTTTATGCGATGATCATCAGATACCCTCAAAATGCTGGTTCTACCTTAGGTACTCTGCTACGCCGCACGCATCCCTTGTTAGATGATCGAGGACGAGGGACGAGGGATGAGGACCTTAGGACTGCCGAACGCCCCAGAGCAGGCATCTACACTAATAGTCTCCATGGTAGATACGACAGCGTAATTCAACGAAGTGTAATATTTACCTGATCAAATTCTAGGCTCCTTTAGACACTTAAGGTATAGCAGAACTTCTGTATATGGTACCGTTGTCGGAATGGGAGAAAAAAAGTCCCAGGCGTTCCCGAATAGCTACTACTACCTACCTACTCGAGTTAGGTGTAATACTACCGTACAATTCTACGGATTTAATAGTACCTGGCTATGGATAGCTTAGCTCTAGTACTAGGAAGGGTCTGGGGAACAGTAGGCCGACAAGCCACGCGAGAAAGACAGGGTACATACGACTGTTGGAGCCGAGACTTTTATCTTACTCGTTTCTCACGCTTCATCCACTTCTCCGCCTCTCTCCTGCATGAGGTAGCGTGGCTCTCACCCCTGACAAGGCACGACCCTACATCTCCACTGTCGAGACAATGTTGACTTGCATTTTAGCCACAAGGTGATCCCCCATGCCCTGCTCGGTGCAAATCGGTGCTAAGTTGTAGCACCCTCCGTCGATCTACACTGCGAGTGAGCATGCCCATGCCATGTCATAGCCAGGGCAGGCATGGCATTGGGCGCATTCTGTAAAACCGTTCATTGCCCTAGGTATGCCCCCGGCAGATCCCGCCACTAATGGAAATCTACTTCGACTTGGTTATTTCGTCTATCACTTTCTTTCTTCTGCATTCAATCTATCTACCGCGAATTTTACTTGGTAACTTTATACGCGACCAATCGATCTCAGGCGCAATTGTAGAGACGCCCGTAGCGCCTGCAGCTATTCCCTAACTGCGTCGATTTTCAAATTTTATCCGAATTTGATGGATTTGGGTCAAAGTTACGCCAGCGTGTCTACGAGCCTAATGAAGCTTGGAAAGGGAAAAGGCTGGTGACCTTGCGCGTCTCCTGTACGACTGCCGGGTTGGTGCGATAGGCCGGACAATGTTTACGTATCTCTTCGCGACTATAATCGGGACGCTGCTCGTTCCCGACCTAGTCAATGCCGACGACCTCAGCGCTTTATGGATTGAGCCTTCTTTGAACTGGCACGTGTATCCAATATTTTTTTTGGGGGGATGAGCATGGAGTTAATGGTGACATAGGTACGGCGTCGACGGTAATTGGTCTTCGATCGGTCTCTTCGTAGGAGAACCGGCTCAGGAGATTGATGTTCTCGTGAGCACGAGTCTGTCCGAGATATGGGTTGTCGAAAATGGCGGTTGCGGACCTAGTAAGTATACAGACTAATTCGAGGTAGCATCGGCTATGGACTTGGGCAATTCACTGACATATTTCAATTAGATGGCCAATGTGTCCAAGCCCGTGGCGGCGTCTATAACACCACCGCCTCGCAGAGTTGGTCTTCGCTCGGTGCCTGGCAGCTTGGCTTGGACTACCTCGGAATCGGGGGTAATGGTGATTACGCGATGGAGACCGTCGTCGTATACGACAGCGTGCGTCGTTGGCAGACCTCCTTCAATAAGCAGGTAGTAGCCGGCGTTAACGAGACTGGCTACTTTAATGGATTATTTGGCTTGGGCATCACACCTGGTCGCTTCAACAACGTTGTTGCCCAGAGTCCTATTGCTGCACTAGTCGAACAAGATGGCACAATCCCGAGCCATAGTTACGGCTACACTGCCGGGGCTTACTATGGTAAGTACAGAATTAAATTAGACGATGAAAGGATAGCTGACGGTAATTAGCGGGCGAGCGAGGAGTTCCATTGTCTCTAACGTTGGGTGGGTATGATGCAAATCGTTTTGAGCCCCATAACACGAAATTTAGCCTCAATGCGACATCAAGACATCCCGAAGTGCTTGTAAGGGCCATCACCGCTTCGGTCTCTGATGCTAGCCGGGCACCAACTACCTGGCCGGCGACATCTATCCCACTATCGTCATTTAACGAATCGGTGACGGCCGTGCTTGACAGTTCCACCCCATATTTATGGCTTCCGCCGACTATCTGCGATCGATTCGCTGCTAGCTTGAATCTTACATGGAATGAGACGTATGGTGTTTACGTATTCTCGAACAGCGAAGAGACTGATAATCTGGAGCGATTCCGTTCGTCACCGGATCTTTCGTTTACCTTTACCCTGTCGAGTGCAGAAAATCACGACAACTTCGGACAGCCTCTCGATGTACCTGGAGTCGTGAATATTACGGTATCTGCTAATGCATTTATCCAAACTCTTCGTTACCCATTCATGAATATTATTAACTACACTGCAGCGGCAGTTCCCTACTTTCCTTTGAAGCGAACCGAGGCCAACGGCCCAGCCATAATTGGAAGGTCCTTCTTCCAGGAAGCGTATTTAATTACAAACTACGAAACGAGTAGTTTTTCGATCCACAAAGCTAGATTTCCCGAGAGGCCGCTTCGAGATACTTCTATTCAGACTGTAGCAACATGGGAACATAGTCCATACCCTGGTCCACCCCCACGGCCCGACCAAGGAAAAGGTCTTACCGAGCCACAAACCGTAGGTTTGGCAATCGGAATCAGTTTCCTAGGCGTGGCAGCCGTTATAGCTTTCTTCGTACTACGTCGAAGGAGAAGAAAGCAACGAGATGCTGAGAATACTGAGGACACATTCAATGACAAGGCTTCGACGATCGACTTATCACCGCCAACCACCCCGGTAGCTCGTATTGTTTCAAAGATGTCAAAAAGACGTGCACATAGGAAGGGTAGGAAGGGAAGTACCCGTTCTACCGCTACGCATGAGAATATCCACGAAGAAATTGAGGAGAATAACGAGCCGAAAATATACGAGTTTGCCGCAGACCAAAGCCATGAACGCTACGAGTTACCTGGTCCAGAGCCCGCGGAGTTAGACGCTACTACGGTTAAATATGTATTGGATGCTGCAGGGAGGAAGTTTTACCCAAGGAATAATTACGATTATGCGAAGCATCGGTTAGAACGACAAGGACAAGAATTAGCGCCCGAGTATGCCCCCCGTACGCCAGAGTCGCCGACTGGGATGTACCACAATATTAGCCCAGCAAGACATTACGGACCGTTAAACCGTACTACCGAAACTCCTTCACCAGCATCGAGCCCAGCATATGATACTCTAAACAACAACAATATGCCTTCACCTCTGAGTTCTCAGAGCGGCTGGACAAATAAAATGACGGATGCGTACTCTTCTATGGGTTTTGTTCCTACTCAAACCCTTTCTCATTCAGCCTCGAACCCGAACCTCACTTATACGCCATCTTCGCCGTCCTCTTGGAGTAACCCTAGATCGGCTTCCGTTACTCGCTCTGCTTCCACCGCCGGTTTCTCAACATCCCATGACGCTTCGATTGCACCACCGCCTACTTCATTCCAGAGAGCGCCTATCGATGCATCGCGGGTAATATGCCTAGGGCCTTTGCCAGATAACATTCGACTACCTAATCAACCTGCCCAAACACCCGAAATACCTCAAACCCCTCAGCCTACTCAACAATCGATACCTGGCATCGTTGATAGCGACGGCCAACCAATCGCTTACCCTCCAATGCCCCCTATCCCAGATAACGACGATTCCCAATATGAATCCCGCCGTGCGTCTCGCCGCGTGTCGAGAGCAGACACGCTTGGAAGCAACTATACTATTGAAGAAGAAGCTCGTATGGCCGCAGCCCGCGAGCAAGCACGAATAGACGGACCCGACCTTATACATATACCCCAACTAGCATTGCAACGATACAGCTGGGAAATACCCTGATGATGCATACTTATAACCCACTGTAATATTCGCGAGAACAACCTTGTTATACGACGTTCTAATCACAGCCCTCCCCCTCTTCTTTCTCTTTTCAGTTTTGATACCTACGCACCTACATATCTGTATATGCTAGCATAGGAGTTGGGGGCTATTTTTGTGTTGTTTGTTTTTACTATGATTGATTCCCCCGGGATGTTTATTGTATTGCCTCGTTTCGATGATGACGAAGAGCATTGGACATACGGAGAGGGAAGAGAGGAAGAAGAAGAAGAAAAAATCTTCCTTCTCCCCCGTTGCATCGGAACGGCGTTCGTGTCAGAGGCAAATATCCTTGTTTTCTCTCTTTTTTTCCCCCCCTCGATATATATTATACCTCCTACATATTCCAAGCTACCGCCCGGTAGTTGGTGTGCATAATTACTTACCTACCTAGGTACTTATATGCTGGGGAATGAAGGACATGAGAACGACAGCTCGTTCGATTCGTCCGTTGATTTATATTATGATGGACGAGACTGGACGTGAAGAGAGGGAGGAATCACCGGCAGTACTACTACGTACTACTTACTGTGTTAATGCTACGAGGGGGGAGGGGGGCACGCATTGAAAGAATCCGCCCTGTGCGGTGTTTGGTGTAGGCGATTTCGGCTATGCCTAGTAGGTAGATGATGAGCGAGTTTGCAGAAAAATAGGAAAAAAGAAAATAAGAGATCATTCATTCTCTTAAGTAAATGCTGTTTGTTCTTAACAAGTAACTAATAATTGTGTGACATGGAATCTCTTCACAGCACCATTTATCATACGCCGCGAAGATAATAAATTAAATGCAAGATAAGGAATAGGTTGGGTCATATAATAATCTCTACCACGCTGCAAACACTACAGAGCATATAATATAGCTTCAATATGAAGATCGTATATATGTTCACCAGGAGACACATAATCTGGCGGTTTCTGAATAACCGTGGACGAAATTTGAGGTGTTGCAAAGCCAACTGATTCAACCCCCTCAGCGGGTCAAGGGGAGAAAAATATAGAACGAATCGAAAAAATACAAAACTAATATAATACCAGAAACGAAATTACTCCTGTATTGGGGGAAGAGAAGCGGAGCGTGGACAGAGGAATCAAATAGCTTTCCCCTTCCCCTTGCCCAAACCGGTTCCCCCAAGCGTAGGAAACTCCTCGTTCACGTTCTCCAGAGCAGCCAAACTCGCCTTCCTGCTCTCCTCTTCCGCGAGACTAAGCTGCAGCGCAAACTCCAGATCATCGTCAGCAATCGAGTGCGGGCTTGTTACGGCGAGGCTCGAAGACTCGGCTTGTTTAACGACGGGGATGTGGCTTGACGGGGGCGAGCTGCTTGACGAAGATTTCTTATTTCGCTTATCCTTGATCGTAATCTGGGCTCCGTACTCTCCAGAGCTACTGGCTCTCGGCGAACTCCCCATGTCATTTACGTCTTCCATAAGGGACAGACGAATCGCGGCTTGGATTTGGCGCTCGTAGTCGCTCTCGTCCGCTGCATCATTATTGGCGCTGGAACTAGCTGCTAGAGGACTTGGTCCCGTCACACTTGGGTCGGGAGTGACGGTGCTACCAGAACTCGACGTGGTCTCGAAATCCGCAGCGGACCCCGTGTCACTAGCGCTTATCCGGCGTTGTTCGTCGAGAAGGAAAGACTCTTGAGATACCATTTCGGCGTAGCGCAAAGCTTCCTCTTCTGTCAAGTCCCCCAAACCAACGCCGAAGCGAGAGCGAAGTCGAGCTTGTTCCCGTGCATTGTGTTCTTGCTCGTTTCGTAGCTCTTCAGCTTCGGCAGCAATATAACCCTCAACGCCACCGCCGTGGCGTCGACCGGTGACACGACCGTGAATATCAGAATGACGATGTCGACGCTTGCGCCCCGTCGCATGATTTGAAGAACTATAGGCCCAGTAGCGCACAAAGGTTCCAAACGCTACTATTCCATGTAAAGCTGTTGGGTCGGGATCTAGGTAGATGGCCCCCACAGCTGAGAAATTTGCGGTATGTGCCGCAGGATTGGTGAGAAGTACATGACGAGGCATCCTGCCTGAGGATCGGGAATTGATAGTACGAAGCGGCTCCAGCGTAGATGCTAGAGGATCCCAGGCTTGGGCAAGTCCATCGGAGCCACCATGCACCAGATAAAGAGCTGATAAAGCCAAAGAAGACACCTCAGGAGATTCCGTCTGAATGATTCTGACGGGATGTACACCATCGCCAGTATGAACTTCTCGCGCATTCCATAGTATAACCTTCCCTTTATTCGTACCCACACCGAACAGTCTTGCCCGTCTCCCGGGAATATCTGATGGCGCTTGCCTGGTTGGTATTGATGGGCTACTGGAAGAAAACCCCGGTGCATCTTTCAAAGGATCCTCAAAAGAAGTGACCAGGGCGAGTTGCGAGGCATCTATGCCGCTCGCAGTTATCTGTGAATTACTAAGTTCCTTGGAGCAAAAGCACGTTTCAGACCAACCATCGAGGTCTGATTTTCCGGTATCAGCCATACTTGGCGGAGACGACTTGCCCGAAGCTGACAACACATGCTTGGGTAACGGCGAGCTAGGCGAATTCGGAGAAGGCGATCTCGCACTACCACCACCGAACATCGAGGAAACAGGAGCTATCTCTGCGGCGGTATCTGGACTGGGAATTGACTGAGTATTGGACTGGCTTCGACCCATAGTAATTCGCTGGAACCTCTTGATAGACGAAGTCTGGTCCTCCTCAAGTGCGCAATCGAAGATGAAAACACTTTCACCAGCGCCGTTTCCATCGTCATTGGCAAAATCTACCTCAAGTTTTCGGCGCATGTCCCAACCATAGCACACCTTACGGAAATGCGCTGGCTTGTAGCGGAGGAACCGTTCAATCTCACGGGCTTCAGCGGCCATTTGGTCTTTAGTTAGACCCATACTATTCGAAGGCGACTTTGGAGAATAGGCCCCGCGAACTGCGTTTTTACCCGATTCGTCCATGCGCGCCTGTCGTCGGCTAGCCTCTACCAAATGCCAAGAGGTTGTGCGACCTGTATGCCATGCAAGTTTGACGGTATCATCGGCCTTTGTCTTGCTAGTAGGTGCAGTCGGGGGTTGAGTTAGATAGTATATCTCGCCCAACGCGTTCAGCGCCACTGCCCAGACCCGACCGAGAGCTTTACGCTTCTGGCTATAGCTATCATCAACTTTGAGGGCGACAATAGGCACGCCAGGGCAGAGTACCCAACGGGCACTCATTTCACCTGCAGAATATCGTGGACTGTTGGAATCGTAACCAAGCGCGTATGAAGTTACAACACCCAAGGATGAGCCGGTCATGATCCCTACCAACGATTGGGTCATAGAGGGAACAGTCGATGATTTGGCAATCCAAACTGCGCAGATACTCTCAGAGAGCTCGGGGATTTTGGGGATGTCGGGATGCGCCTCAATAAGTCCTGTTTCTTGGCCCAGATACTTGCCCCTATACTCGCTACTTGAGCGATAAAAGACGCGACCTCCGGGGAAGCCTTCTCCCGCGACAAGTCCATACGGCTGACTGACGTCCATGACGTTAGGAACCGCTGCTGGACCTTCACCAACCCCGTAAGGTAGAAGAAACGGTACGACCTCGTCTAGTTGAGCAAAGCTCATCTCATCTAGACCCCATTTCTCAACCTTGCCGCAGGTAGGATCACTAGCACTAGCAATCCCCATTTCCGATGCGCCGTGAACTACCATAGGCGCCTTCTTCCCGCCGGTATTAAAGGTAGCGTGAATATGGGTTATTGGTGTAGGGACTTTGGTATTATAGGTTAAAACCGCACTTGCCTTCTTGCTAGATTGGCTGGTCCTCGCAGAAGACCCGATGCCTCCAGCGCTAGACCCCGGCTTGCCCCTAACAAGACTGCGGAGAAGTCGAGTTCTTAGAAAGTACTCGCTGCGCCAAGAAGCGTGTAGCGTGAGCCGGGTGAAATGACGGACTTCTGATCGCACGAAATCCGAATCATCTTGAGGCCAAACTCTACCATGAGGCTTCGCTGCCGTAACCAGCGCGTCCTGTCCAGGAAAGAACCGCTGGAATGCCATGCGCCAGGCATGAGGGGTGGTAATTAGCGAATAAAATCGCTTCGATACCAAGGCTACAGACGCGTGAGAGTCGGGATGTAAATGCGATAAGATGTGCGTTAAAATCTCTATAATATATAATTAAAACTAAAGCCCCAGTAGTTATTGAGGGGCCATTCGATGTTAGCATACCATTAGGGAAATCTAAAAGCTGAACGCCGTCAGAACCCGCATCCGCGCGTTTAATAACTTTGAACCCGAGAGGTTGTTTCGGTATAGCCGGTGTCAATGCGTTCTCATACTCTGATATACGTTGGCCTGGGGCCGCGGATCGGGTCGCATTCGGCTCGCCACGAGCAACGTTCAATCGGCGCAATCGCTCCTCGAGAGAATCCGGGTAGACACCTTCTCCAGCGACTCCCCGCGCAGATCGCGGTGACACACCACCGCCGGACGACTGCTGCAGCAGGGAGCTATAAGCTTCGCTACTGGAGTCATGATGCTGAAAGCCATGTTGTCGGAGGGGTTTAGAAGACTGGGAAGTGTTATCTGGTTGAATCTGATTTGAGATGTCGGAAAGCCCTCGTTGCATAAAGTAGAGCGGAAGAAAATAAGCAGGGATTATGTTTCTGACTGTGCAGTAGAATATGGCACAGTCAATGATTGGTACGTTTCTTGCGTGCGAGAGAAGAAAAAAGGCGCGCTATGAAATTTGCGGTGTTATATGAAAGTCAGTGAAGTTGAGGAGTTGAAAAGCTGAGGAGGAAAATTGAGGATGACTAGCTTCGCTGCCGGTAATTTCCTTGGGTATTTTCTAACGAGCAACGATGTACCTAACGGCCTAGGTAGCAGCTGCCTATGTACCTACCTACTTGCCTCCTACCTAAACCTCTAGGGCCCGATATCCAAGATTAGGTCCGAAGATTCACCGACAGATTTGCAATACGCAGGCGCAGGTACCTCTACTACCTAACCTAACTTAACGGTACATACCTAACATTAGTCATACCAACCGGGTACCTAACCTTAGGTATGATACCTATCAGACAAGTTAAGGAGGCTCAACTCTCAAATAACATAAGAACAAATGAAAGTTTATATTCAGGCGTGACTAGTATATAATATACTTCATACAAAATAACTCTAGTAGCGGCTACCAACTTGGTCGTTAATAAATAAAAAATAACCAAATTAAAAACACTCACCAAGCCACTTTGCCAACTAGATGATATAGAACACAATGCTCGAAAAAAAGTTTCTCAGTATACAAAGTTAGGTAGACAAGTCCAACAAAAGGAACTTTTTTAGTAAATTCTCCTTTTTCGTCTATTCGTGGTATATATCAAACCATTACACGCGACGGCTCTAGAGGGCCGCTCTTAGCTTATCTCGACTTGTCTTTTTCATCGATCTTCCTTTAACACCACAATCGAATTTTTGACATGTCTATTCGGAGCAGGCGTGATAGTCATAAATGTACAATTCCACGGCCAGCTGTTGCCGCGGGCCCTCTAGAGCCGTCTTTCAGCATCCGTTTTCTCCTTTCAGCCTCTACTCCAAACCGGTAACGAAGCATCTTGCCTCCCTTCCCGCTCCCATAAAAAAATAAAGCGCAAACAAACGCATTAGATTAAAGTACCTCGGTCATCAGATACCAGCCAGCAAAAGATGGGCTGACATCTTCGTCGATGCTAAGGATTCGTAGCTAAGTTTTTTTGAGGTGGCATATTCAAATATCATTTGATAAAACCAACCATATGAGAATGTAAATCATAAGAAAACCTCAGTGAATGCTCACGATGGTCGCAATTCCTTAGGCAGGCCGCCCACAGTGGCTTGGCAACGCCTCCTGGATGGGTATCGAACTATAAAAAAACGAAACGGATGTGACGTGCAGGTCCTGGACGATTGCTCAGTTCCAGCCAAGAGAGTTCTCAGCTGCGACAGGCGCCGAGATGTTCGCGGTGCGTGCTGAGCTGTTCATTCCACTCCTCCCACTGCCCTGGCTGTCACGAGTATTCGCTCCAGCCCCACCGTATCCCGGGTGGCTCGTGAAATCTCGGCTCAGCAATGCGCCACCCATCAAAGCCGGACTTCCGCTCTGTCGCATTTCCGAAGGCAAAGTAACGGAGCTGCTTCGCTGGTGCCTCTGCTTCTTGCGCTTGTAGCGGCGGGCGATGATGAACATGGCAGCACCGTACGCACCAGCAACACTGGCAGCACCAACAGCGATACCAGCAGTCATTCCCTGCTGCGCGCTGGTTGTCTTCTCATTAGGACCCTGGGTATCGAATGGGTCATTGTTGTTGGGAGTGCCAGCATCAGTTGAACCGTCACCACTGTTTCCACTAGGGCCAGGAAGACCATCAAGTACATCGCCCGGCATGATACCGATAGCCGGGTTAATCTCGCTCGTCAAGTTCCTCACCAAGGGGTTCTTATGGTTGTACAAAGGCGTCGTAGGGTACCCAATATCGGCACTGAGTTGGGCAATACCATCAGTGGGATAGTACACCATGGCCTGCGAGGTAATGTAACCCAAGCGGGCAGTTGTATCATAGGGCCTGATGCTTAACATCTTGACTCTGTCAAGGTCATAACCACCTCCGAACGCTAGACCTTGAGGCAAGAGTACGAACATCTGGGAAGCAGCCAAGGGTTCGTCCACGAGATGCTGGTAATTCTCGCCGAACAGGAATGAAATCTGAATGAGCGTGGTACCTTCGGGCTGCTCTGGCGGCTGCGTCAAGGGAGTAATGGCCTTAGGTAGGGACGTCGGAATTCCTGTTGCGGTATGGGTCGCGCCGGTACTGGGGGTACTAGTAGATGACTGAACAATGATCGTAGTCGGAAGCCAAGACTCCGAGTCCGTGATTGTTGCAATCGCCGTGGCGCTAGTGAACGGCCTAGTGGTTCTTGTCGAAGTAGACGTGGGCGTAGGTGTGAATGTGGGCGTAGTTATGATAGAAGAGCTGGTCGAAGGCACAATAATAGACACAAAGCTTGAGCTTGTGGTGGGAAGTTCACTGGTAGTTGGCGGCTCGGAGGTAGTAGTCGGGGGAACGGTCGAGTTAGCCGGAACTGAGACGACACTCGACGACAAAGTAGGAGGCTGTGTCGACGATGCTGTAGAGTTGAGTGGCACCGTAGGAGACGTAACAGTTGACAGACTGCTAGACTCGGTCGTCGTTGTGCTATTATTGGGAACTGGAACGGTAGACGTCGGCAGACTGACGCTGCTGGATCCCGTCAAAGAAGCAGTCGCTGATTCGGTCGTATTTCCGATAATAGACGTTGGGACTGGACCAGTGGATGAAGCAGTTGTTGATTCCGTAGTATTTCCAATGATGGTCGTCGACGCTGAAACTGTTGACGAGGTCGATCCTCCCAAGATCGGCGGTAGCGACAAAATCGGGGTTTCCGAGCTTGATACCGAGACAGTAGAAGCATTGGACGAGATAGAAATCGTGGGGATAGAAGTCGTGGGGGCTGTGCCAGGAAACGACGTTGTCGGGAATAGAGACGTAGGCAAAAGGGTTGGTAGCAGCCCACCGCCCGTGCTGTTCGTAGCAATTGCAGAAGTTGTAGGAGCAATGCCGGAAGATGTCGAGGTCGGGAACAAAGACGTAGGTAAAAGCGTCGGCAATAAACCGCCATCCGTGCTATTTGCGCCGGCTCCAGTGGAAGTTGTAGGAGCATTTCCCGGTAACGACGACGTGGGAAGGAGGGACGTAGGTAACAGAGTCGGCAGCAAACCGCCGTCCGTACTATTCGTACCAACCTCCGTAGAAGTGGTGGGGGCAGTGCCGGGAAACGTCGTCGTTGGGAAGAGAGAGGTGGGCAGAAGAGTGGGCAACAATCCGCTGTCTGTGCTGCTCGCGCTAGTTTCAATAGAAGCATCCACACCAGTGCTTGTGCTCGCTCCTGTGCCGGACTCGGTAACATTGGCAGTTGGTGCCGGGAGCAGCGCACTCGTCACGTCGCTCAGGGCACTCGTGACTCCACCAACAACACTAGTTAAACCGCCGATAAGTCCGCCATCCGAGCTCGTAGAAGCGGGAGCGCTTGAAGACTGAGTCACGACACCGGTAGGAGCTATAAGAATACCCGAAGAAGTCGGCTGTGCCGTGGTAGTATTGGCTTCGATCGTAGATTCTGTTACAGGTAAAGCGCTCGTATCGACAGTGGACGTTCCATTGTTAGACTCGGCAGTCGTAGTCGGAGCAGCAATCGTCGTCTCGGTCGAGGTTTCCGTCGGAGATGCAGTTGAGGACGCACTCGCTGTCTTATTAGCAGAAGAAGACGTGGTCTCTGGCGGCAATAGAGTCGGGAGATCTAAGCTAAGTGTTGGTAGCACAATTAGCGGGGGAACCCCTCCAGTAGAGCCCACGATGTCGCTCCTGCTGCTGCTCGGCTTAGCTGACGAGCCCGTAGATTGAGACACAGGTTCAGACTGGGATGACTGGGACTGGGAGGATGAAGACGGAGGCGTCGATTGGGACTGGGATCCGGATTCGCTTGTGGACGACGTGCCCGTCACGGAAGGAGTATTGATAGACGAAGTGATCGACGAGCTCGTTGTTGTCGTCGAAGAGCTTGTTATTATCGAAGAATCACTCGCGTCCGGAGAACCCCCGAGGAGGCTCGACAGCAAGTCAGAAATCGTGTCCTTCTTCGTCGAGGAAGAGGTCGTCGAGTCCGACAACTCGCTGTGAGTACTCTGCGACGCCGAGCTCGTAATGGTGTGATTAGTATACTGCCTCTTAACCTGCCTGGGGAAGTAGATTTTTGGTCTGTTCTCCGGCTCGGCGCTTGCTAGTGACGCAGCGGCCACTAAGGCGGCTACGACTAACGACCCCTTATGCATGATGACTTAAGGTTAAGGTTTAAAATTCTCGACAGGCAGATTGACAGTTAGTCTGATAGCTACGACGGGGGAATATGGTCAAGATCGACGGCTATGCAAAATCGTAACTGGAGGATGGGTTGGTTAGTCTCACCAGTCGGCGAGGAAACAGATCCAAGCTGGGTAAGATGGCCTACTATGTCAGGATAATTTAGAACGAATGTACTTGACAAAAAATGTCAACGAGTGGATGCTGTGGACAAGTTTGTCAGCACTTTCCGTCCTGTAATGTTCAATGTCAAGAGTGCACGACCGATCCATGACAGATCCCCCGTATCAAGCATACGTGGGGTCAAGGAAATGTCGGTCCATCATATCTTCCAACCTCTCTCGACGATGACTCTTGTGCTCCATGTACGCTTTTTACTGACCTTGTTTGCAAGCAGAATAATTTTGTTACGTAGTAGTTGGTTGTTGCTGTTGTTGGTTTTTTGTTTTTTTCAAAAGAGCGGCGCGACGAATAAATCGTCAACTGAGATCTAATATTGCAATTCCAATTTCGTTATATTATATGGTGGTTCACGACGTATCGCGCGGGCGATTCTTCAGCGATGCATTGGTCTTGCCGATATCTTGTCGACTACAAAGCAGTCGTCGGATTAGCGGTCAAGGCTCCAAGGTGGTTGGAGGACCAGCGCCGAAGGGGGAGTGTTGTCGTCGAAAGGTGTACCTTACGAGGTCGGCGAAAGGGAAAAAAGAGCGAAAGACGGAAGAGGTAGGGTGGAGGGCGAAAGACAGGCAGGTCGAAGGGGTAAATGAGAAACTGATGAAGGAAACGTGAGAGGGAAAGTGTGGAAGAGGAGTCGTGGCTCGAGGTGCCAAGGCACTAAATCCCAGGGGTGGTGCCTCGTTATTGATCAGTCTGTTCATTGATCAGGGGAGACGGACCGGGGGGGCTAGAGAAGGGGGTGGAGCAAGATGGCTAATTACGCCGGTCTAGTACATAACTAGATTAGCGGCAGTGGGGAGTGATATTGGACCCTCTTCTTTGGGAAATAAGGCCAGGGCCAACCTTTTTTTTGGAGCTTTGACAGCCAGACAAGTGTGCTACCTTAGGTACTATGTAGTAATGTACTATGTAAAACATTTGTTTAAGGCGCTTCTTGCTCTGCTAGCTCCGCAGGTACATCAGAAGTCGGACATACTAAGGTTAGGTTCTATTGTTAGAACCAAAGACCAGTTATGAGGTAAGAAGAGAAACAGAGAGAGAGACACAATGAAGAAGGGAAATAAGAAATAAGACGAAAGAAAGCTGAATGGAATGCTAAAGCACATAAAAATCTTAGAGTCTTGCCACAAACAAATATGTCCATTTCAGCCCTTTCAACCCCTTTTCTTCTTCTTCTTCTTTTCTTCCCTTTTTTTTCTTCTTTAGGATCTTGTACCATCTCTACTAATGTTGTGCGACAAATATCATGGCGATGCTAATGCCTCGTGCGCAGCGGGTATATTTCGACTTGGCTCTCGCTGTCCAACTCCCGGCTTCCCAACATGTGCATGCGCACACATTTTGTGCAGATCAAATATATGAGATATATGCAGGTTGTGCAATAACAATGTCAAGGCTGCGACGTCCGGGCTTACAGACGGGCTGGATGAAAAGCAAAGCGGGCATGTGCTGTAGAGGTTCCCGCTGCACTCTGCTGCACAATGCAGGTTGATACATAGAGCAACTGGCGTGATTTACAGGTATGTAGAGGGGCAGCATGTAGGGGCTGGGGGGGTTCCACTAAGATGAAGTACCTGCAGATCCATCTTGAAAATACCTGGAATACTTGGAAGATGGCGGTACCTACCCGCAAAACGGAAGGTGACTAAGACAGCAATTGGTAGGAAAACAAGTTCTCTTAGTTAACTGACGCGTAATTAGATCAGGTTTCTTAATGCATCTAACCCCGGTCCGGTTCATGCATGCCTAATTGGTCCGATTATAGTCCTACATACTACCTAGTAGAAATAGCAGATACAGGTACCTCCTAGCAGAAAGTAGCGGTCGTTACCGTTATTTTACTCAAATCCAATTGGCTCCAATTGGCTCCAAAAAGCTGGCTGCGCCCTCATTGCGACCTCAAAGGCAATTTATTAATTTCCTTCAAAGTCTTGGACTTTGCTAATGTGCACCTATCGCACTATCGCACCACCACTTGGTGGGGATTGGTTGAGGTCTTCATTCAATTCATTTATTTGTTAATCCATACTTGCCGTGGCGTTGCGATAATATATTCCGTCATTGTTCAATGTTGCTTTCTCACCGGCCCTCCATCGTCTTTAGGTATTATCGGACGAGTAAATTAAAATCAACTGCCCGTCCGGCGAAGAGGGTGTACAATTGTAGTTTTGGGTACGATCAAATAACGTCAGCGGTGAAACGAGGAGGAAAAGGATGGAATTTGATTCCAATAGGTATTCCAATACTTTGGCTGTGAGCTTCGACTTCGGCTCAGGCTTGGTCTTAGACGTGGATGTGGGCTTGAGCACGGGATCTCTGTTATATAGTAAGTCAACACCTGAACCTGAACCTGAACCTGAGCCTGTTTCATCCGGTTGAAACTCCCTAACAGTAGATCCCAAATACCCCAGTATATCTGCAGTGGATAGATAAATCATGGCATCCTTTGAAGATGTATTGTTTCTTCATAATATATACGTTGTTTCACAGAGTCAAATGATTCCATTGGTACGATGGTCAGCTACTACTACATACCTACCATAGGTACCTAACAATAGCGAATTACGCCACTGCGGCATTGCGGCATGTCAACCCTTTTTCTTTTTCTTTTTTTTTCTTTTCGGATAACCCAGCCTTAAGGCTTTTAGGGCTTTACGGCATTTTTACTACCTTGTCCAGGTTCAATAATAAATAGGTACCTAATGTAGGTATCGTATGAGCCATAGAGTCGAGCAGTGGGAAATACCTAACGCAAAACCAGATTCTCGGGTTTAGGGCTCACCACTGTTTAAGATTCTAAAACAATTCCTACCTTCTGGAAAGGCCCAGTCAGTTTGTTTCGGGAAAGCTGAACACGCGGCTACCTCTCTTCCGCCAGCCCGCTTATTCCCTATTTCTGCATCCGTCGCTGACAATACTAGTTCTTCCCCCATCCTGTTACGTCGAGTGCTTCAAATCACAGTAAGGCCAGATCCAAGTCTACTACTCCCCAGCCAAAATGGGACAATGCTGTGTACAACTTTGGTCACTGTCCATCATATGTACAGCCCGGCGGACGTAGGACTGATATGTATGTAGCACAGCTACGTGGGAATACATATTGGACATGTTGGACATCTCACCTTGTGAATTTCCGCTCTGCATATTTTGTCCATCCTACCCAAGCCTATTTTGGCCTACTATGGTTAAGCCTACCCACTTGCTAGGTATCTACCTCTCATCTACTCATCGACTCCATAAACCACCCATGTTTATTTTCCGTCCGAGCCCATGGCGACTGATGATCTGAACACGAGAAAACACCTGGTTTTTAGCTCTCGCTTGGGGGGCATCCGCGGAACCAACTGTAGTGGATCGTGGTTTCATGGTCCGTGAACAACAAGACTATTGTCAGACTTAAAAATCGTAGATAAATCCGATCTCTCAACGATTTACGTCGTATTAACAGCAAACGCGAGATGGCATACCTACAGGTATCTAACCTAATACATACCTAATACATACCTAGTAGGTACATATATAGATAATGATATACATTTGTTACCAAGATGGACGCCTTCATAAGAACGGAGGAAGAATGCGATACAGAAAACGCCGTTGGTGTAGTTTGCGATATATAGCCCTGGGCAGCAAATAAAATGCAGTCCGGGACCCAGATCCGGAAGCTCGAATTTTCTCACCAATGATTTTTCAATAATCTGGGCGTGGCGTAAGGCGCCCATCCTATCGCCCACGCGGTTGGTACAATGTTCGTAGGTTAGGTACGTGTAAGTATATATATGTGTGTGTGTACCTGCGTCTCGTGTGCCCGCCATGCAGTTGGGATTCTCGTGGCTCTCCATCCTCCGAACGGGAGGTTTTACTTATCAATGTATTTATTGTATTATTGATCTCAGAATGTGCCGCGCAGGATTTATTTGGATCTGGTTCCTGACTATCGAAAAGCCCCAGCAGGGTTTCTTTATTACTATACCCATCGTAAAAATAGCCGATCTCACGCGATATTTAAGCTTCCATGAGATCTTCGTAGGCTCAGGTATAAGAGATCGACAATATCCCGTTTGAACCAAAGTCCTTTCCGACGAATACAATTTATTTCCGAAATATATCTCCAGAGTGTGTATTCGTCTCATTCTTTTTCGATGTGAGTTGTCCGTAGAAAGGCCAGACCGGGGGTATTTCACTACATAACCATTTTTATACGTACTTAGGTAGGTAGGTATATACCATAGTAACGATGGTAAAGGAGGGTGAGCAACATCGCCAGGCTGTGCTTCTCGGCATACTCGTAAGAAAAAGAAACAAATAGAAAACTATTGAACCTTTTGCAGTCTTGCTCGGATAAACCAGACGAAAAAACGCAGACGAGAAGGGCGCCATCGTCCACTCGTTCAGTCATCGAATTGCGTTAGTCCGCTGCAACTCTACTACATTAGCACCGCTCTTGTTCCTGACTAGGCCGAATCGTAATCTTACGCTTACATGGAGTTGGGAATTGGCGCATGCAAGGCGAACCCCCCAATCACATAAATTTTTTAACGCCAAGTTCTAACATCCGCCTGGAACAAGATCTATTGATATCCCTTAGGTACTACCTAGCCCCTTGCGGTCGTTGACGATTTCGACAAGTAGATTCGATCGCGGCTGTTTCGGCATGGCTGATCTCGAGAGCCATACAGTTTACATACCAGGTACCTAACCTGACCTAAGTTGTTTACTTTTACTTTTTTTTTCTCCCGGCATTTCTCTTCTCTTCGCCCGATAAATCGTCGATACAAAGCCTTCCAATAGACTACCTAACCTAAGGTAACCCCCAATGTTGTCATCCTCTCATAGACGCGTGCCGTTACCGCACTGCGCCCGAAGCTGACATCTTACAATAGCCTGACGTTTATAGTCCCTTAAAGCCCTCTGACAATATTTAACCATAAATAGTAAAGCACGTTTTGGGGGCAAATATGCCTAACTTACACATTTACAATAAGGTACCTAGGTAGGTACGTATACGTACCTATCCAACTACTTATAACAGCTAATAAACCTGATCCCGTGTGGTCGCCGTGTAGTTACACTCGAGATGATTGTGATGATTGCCTTTACGTCTGTTACGCTATGTAAGCTATCTATAATAATAGTCAAACTTGATTAGAAGTATGAAAACATACAAATTGTACATAGTGTAGCAGTTCCATTTGCTTGTTTGTTTCGTATAGCACAATAGGCAACCTAAGATTGTTTAGAGCTGAACCTGTGTGAGCCAATGTATACACGTTACTGCAAAATAGATCGTCAACCACAAGCCAGAGAAGAGGGAGCAAGGAGAGATAGAAGACTTTCGGGTCCAGTAGATATCCATAGTATAACTGATGATATGAAATACATACTACATCAGATTCCAATCAAATAGACATTCAATGAACGATCACGCATTATACTCAGCTGTGCTGTCTTCTCAAATTGAAATAATGCATGAATAACTTCTGTAATTGCCCAAGCATTCGTACCCCTCTGTGTGGCTCATTTACCCCGGGGTCATCGTGAGCTCAGTTAGGCAACATGTGTAGTTTAAAACTCTTGGAATACAAACAGATAAAATGATAGTTGGTACCAATTAGTATTAAAGTCCCCCAACTCTGCCTATGCGAGGTTATCGTGAGGCAGGTGATGTGAATCAACTCAGCATGAGGAATAAATGTGAAACTTCACATAATCTTCGCCTGGGCACTAGGGATCTATTTCCTCAATATGATAAGATTGTTGTTTGAAATGTATTAAACAAGTCAGCCGTGAGTCTGAAATCAACATATAATTGAACCCAACTAGTATTATGTTGCCAAACTCAAGGCCGTAGCCTGAGAAGCTACCTAAGATGAGATTATTCCGCGGCAACAAAGGACGCGAAGAATTTCGTCTCTGTGTCTAGAAAATAATGTAACATCCAAGATGACAACGCTGCCGATCCTGGGCTATAACTAGTACGCACAAGGGAGTTGTAACGAAGTTAGGGCTTAAGCGTACTATAACTCCCGGGGCTTGGATGAGTTCTCATGGCAAGACTGTACACCATTATAACCCAGCCCCTATTCTTCGTGGAAAAGAGTACATGTGGCACATAGCCCGTGCCAAGTAATAGATACTATCCTTCCTGAAGTCGATAGGTAAGCTTCTCATTCACTCTTAATTTCTGACTCGTACGGGTGGGAATTTCACAACGGCAGCGGCGTTTACTGATGGTAACCCGACTTCAACCGACTTACATTATAGGTGGCAATACTACTCACTGTTGTTGCATTGTATATATATATCTCAGTGAATGACAGGTCCGATGCTCAGGCAGGGCTCCGTTTCTCTCTATCATGCAGTTTTGAGGGCCTTGGGTATCCTGCATAGTCGACCACTACTAAAGCAGTGCTAATGGCATACAGACAGACGGGGTATCTTGGGCTCTTCTGTCGAGGTGCATAACCAGCGGAGATTGCCCCTAAACAGGTACAGTATACCGCTCAAGCAACATTACCCCGTCGAAGATACTTCGTATGCACGGCAATATAGGTTAGGCATGGATCCAGAGCTCCAATGTAGGTAATCGCGTCTTCTTGATATATCAGACTTCCTATAAACTGCCTTGAGACAGCCTTTGGCTAGTCTGGATATTGAATGGAGCACATGCTAAAATTTACTAGATCCTATCCACATCGTACCCGTTCCTTGGGGATGGAGTTTATCGCCAATAAGCCAGGAATGGTGCCATTAGAATCGCGGTTAACTTCCCATGACGTATAATACTTGGCAATTCAGGTGCTGAAGGAGTCGAATAGGTGAAAACCGGGATTTAGTTCTCGCATTAGAGCTCTTTGGTCGCCCATCCCTAGAAGCATACCGTATGTAAACCAAGAAATATTCGTACGGCCCAAGGGTTGCTCTAACGATGGGGCAAAACGAGTCATCGCATATATGCCCCCTTTTAGGTCGCTATGCAGCTCTTGACTGGCGCACTAATAGAAGGAAGTTATGTATACTAGTAGAGTCTAGGGCTCTAAGGCCAATGCTGAAGTGAAGGCTGTGGTCAAACTCTCACCAATGCATCCTACCTTCAATTTTAATGCACGAGTGAGCTACCTATTCCGGTGGACTAGGTTAATTCAACATGAGTTCCTTCTATAATCATCTTAACGCGAATCGGGAAGTACGCTTGTCATCCCGACTAATCATGCCCGGAAGTAGAGTAGTTGTCGGTTATCGTCGTGATTTATTCTCCAGCTCCAATAGGTACTGATAGGGAAAGGCTGAAAAACTGATCAAGAGGATTAATCATTTTGCCTCTGACATCATTTTGTTAGCAGGATATGCAATACCCTAGGCTGCGGCTGTGCCTGTGGGCCAATGCCCGGTCTTGATTTAAGCTCTAAGTTGACTAGGGTGAGAATCTGAGGCGCCGTCAAGGGCTGCGATCTGGATTTCACCCTGTTATCTAGCTAGGTACCTAAGGTATGTATGACCTTCTTACATCGGGAGTCTTGTCGGAAATGCACACAGCCGAGACTTACAGGCAGTGGTGGCAAGAGGTTAGAGCCGCGCAGCCCCTGATCTTGTTTAACATTTCGCGTAACTGTATCAACCTGATCGCTGGGCATCCCACTTAATGAGGTTACTTTTGATCTCTTCTGATCTGTTTACCCAGAGCAGACCTCCATATTGTCCTAGCAAACATCTAATTGATAGCATAATTCATGCAACCCTCTAAGATGGGTGGCGTAACGATGAGAATGTATGTTGGAATGGGGAATATTGCTTGTTGCTACTTATTCGCTTAACGAGACTACTTCCGCTCTATACATTTATCGCCCAATGGGTCTCTCGGGTAGCGTTCGTGCGCAGGCCGAAGGAAGAAGAACATAAGTGCTGATGATGTCAGAAGACCCTTGCCTAACCATCGAGCATTGGAAGTGCCTTCTTTCAAAGTGACGTAGCTGTTATGAAGTGAAGACCTATTCGGGCGGTCAGGTCCAGTGGCGTCCTTCTACAATGCAGCCGCTGGTGTGGTGATTATGTGATCGTGTCGGTTCCTCGCAGAGTGCTTCTGCCATTTTCTTAGCTCTACCCTTATTTTTATCCTCTCAATTGCTGCCCCGCGAGTTGTGGGATGGTAGCACATGGGATGTCAAGCAGATTGAGATGTGACAGATTCCTATATCCCTTGCGTCAGTTGCTCTATCTTATTCGCTGCCCCAGCCATGGGTCCTAGATCGGCAATTGATAATTATAAAAGAGAACGGATGGAAGGTTTTCCGTCGCCGAGATAACAAAGTCCCAGTGTCTTGGAGGCGGTCAAGTTGACTATGCGCGAAATAGATACAAAAATTTCTTGGTAGAACCTATAACAGTCGCGGTGTAGTGGGTAGGTGGACGGATAGGCGGGGTGAGAATGCGATTCCGTGTCGCTGTTGCGACTGCTGCCACCATTCGTGGAGTGCCCCCCGCGTAGATCTCAGTAGCTCTCAGTGGCTCTCTCCTTGCTGCCCATGCTATATCGCACATGCGCACATGGACGACAGGCCCAATCACGCCGAGAGATATCGCAAACCTATCCGAAAGCGTGCTGGGAGGCGCCATGACGGCTAGGGTGCATCTGCAGATCGTCCGCCTTAGCACCGTTTGGTATTGGTAGAGCAGGGTGGACGTATAGCTGAAGACTGACGTCTTGTTGCATTCGCCAACGAAAGAGAATGAGACAAAAGACCCCTCCAAAATCTCGTTTCAATGATTGCCTTCCACATCCCGAGGCATTTTTAGAGGATATATTAGATTGGCTTTAGCTCCTTATCTTGATACTAGGTAGCAGACCGAGGCTACTTTGCATATGCCAGATGGAGGTGGAGGAGTGGCGATAACATGGACCTTTCATTAGCGACATGTTTAGATACATGTTTAGAGGGGTTGCCAAGATGCCTTGAGATGCCTTGAGATGGCTTAGAGTGCCTTACGGTGCCTGAAGATGATGCCTTGCGAAGCGGCTGGCGGACCACAGTGACACAAGAGGCTGCAGAGGAGGTTATCAGCTGATCCAGCACGAGCCTAAACCGCGAATTGCGAATTGCAAATTAAGACGAAACCAGACATGGATATTTCCCCGGTTCCAAGTTGCAGGAAAGGAGGCGCATTGTAAACGTCAGATTTCCCCGAGTAAAGCAACACTACGACTTGCAGTTGTGATCGTCGCCACACCGAGGGTCCCTGCTGCTGCTGCTACCACTGCTGCTGCAGCAGTGAACGAGCAGACAAGCTGACAAGTCATAAGCCTTGAAGGCATCGTATACTGTATGATTTGGATGGTTCCATGCACGGGTCGTATCCGAGCCAGGGCCATCAGACGAGACGAGATGGTTCGGGTATATCGCTATAAACCTGAGAACGTGTTAGGTTAGGTACCTAGGCAGGCAGAGGGCAGAACCTTAGGGCAGAAGAGCAGGAGAGCAGAAGGACAGAGGCCGTGCAGTGCAGGCTTGCAGCAGCATGAGCTTGTAAGAGAGAAGGTGGTAGGAATGCAAGCGGCCTGCAAGGATCTGTATTGTATAAGCGATCGGCCAACCATTGAACCCCACGGATAGCCCCGCACCCCGAACCCCAAGATCTTCAGAAGTTGTTCTTTCCCTTTGACTACCTTTTTAGCTATTTCTGTACGGAATTCGTAGACAACCCAGGCAAGCCCAGACAGGACAAGCCGAGGGAGCGCCACTGCCACTGACTCGGTTACGTCCGTACTTTTTTCTTCTTCGGACTTTCCGACGAATCAGTGTCCAACCTTAACATATGCATACCGCATTTTCGATGAAGAAATAGAAAGCTATAAAACTGTCTGATATATGTCCAATATAAAACACACGATATGGCTACCTATCTGAGATAGCGTCGTTAACGAAACCGCGCGTATTTTATTACATCAGTTAATAAGATAAAAAAAAGAAAAAAGACAAATCAGATAAACCACATACCTTGCCCAGATACATACGTTGGGTAGTAATGAGATTAGTTTGTTCTAGTTGCATGGCTAGATACTTTTCTATCTAGGTACCCTTATGTAGGTACCTAATGTATAATGAAGCTATAGACGGAAACAGACACCTAAAAAAATGGGGTTCTAATGTTAAACCATTCCTTGTTCATGTACGCAGCAGACACATGCTAACAGCATTCCGTGAGAGGTGCAACAAGCAAATAGTTGATACCTACCTCCTATAAAATACCTGCAGGTATGAGTTAGATTATGTGTACATGTAGGAAGCAGCGTTCGGCTCTCTGAAATGGTTCTAGCTTCCAGCTAGATAAAAAAAAATAGACGCTGCTAATGTATGAGGTAAAGTGAACAGTTCATACGTGTAAGCAGCTTCCCATACGCATGATGCCTTGGGTAGGTAAAAAAGGTACTTAGATAGGTGTGTATTGTACTTGGCGCTTGTTAGGCTGGCCCTAGGTCTAGCAGGTGCCCGTTTATGTACCTCAGATATGCAGTGTATTAAATACGAAAAAAGTGCGGTTGTCATGTTGATTGACGTAAGGTTCCATCACAGTATGCGTGGGCGTGTACTTTGTGACTTCCTATGTGCTTTGTCGGAAAGAATTCATTAAAAGGGGGACAAACTTAGCCTAGGGGAAACCTTATTCGCCCGTGCATTCGGGTTTGTTCCTGCCTGTCATACGTTGTTGTAGATCGGGTACCTGGCAACTGGCAACCTACACCAACAAATCTAAGCACCTCCCTAGCACTTACATACTTGGTGTACTATTTAGAGCTTAGAAAAATATGGAAGCTGGAAGCTGGGAGCTGGAGACTTTGGAAAGACCTACATATTTTGGTGAGGGTCAGGGTAACAATGCAATAACGCTAGCTTACACTATGTGAGTTAAATACAGGTAAATACACATTTTATGTACGTATTTTGGATCACAAGGTACATGTACATACATACCCGTGGACATTTGCGTACCTACCTACCTAAGGTACATAACTTATGTATATTGGAGCCCTACATTAGGTAGGTATTAAGGTACTACTTGATGGGCCCTATTACGTGCTTCATCCATGAAGCTCAGGCGCTCAAGAAAAATATTCGTCTTCGTCCTCCCCCGTTTTGACTATTTAAGGTTGACTACCTCCTTTCTTCACCACCCTCCGAGTCTTTCCTGTTTGACGTAATCCATTCAAAGTCAACTCTTCTTTATTTGTGGTCTACCCAGGCACTCTATACCAAGGTGAGTAAGGGTCGTCCTTGAGCCCCTCCTATTCTTTTGCCTATCTTCACCAAACCACACCGCAATATAACACAATACACACAATACACCACGCACTATCATTGTTATCATTCTTTCAGCCGCTTGGGTACCCACGTTTATGTTTCTCCGCAGTGATTAAAAAGAAAAAGACGCTAAAACATTTCCATCGTAGCTTCGTCAACTCACCAGAGTAATTGACGGAAAAAAAAAATTTGGAAGGGAAGAGAAAAAAAAAGTTCTCCAGCACATTTTCTTTCCAAACCACAAAACAAATCATCACCATGGGCGTCACAAAGACCGTCATCCAAGAGGGCACCGGAGCTCAGCCTACTCCCGGCCAGACTGTTACCATCGAGTACACTGGTTGGCTCAAGGATACCTCCAAGCCAAACAACAAGGGCACTCAGTAAGTACAGCAAGCAGTTGTGGCCAATATCTCCTCAATGCCCCGCTACTTGACATATTTGAATGCTGGCTTGGCATTGACGTCAAGGATAGTCGGAGGCTCATAAACACTTGACTGACTTGTGGATTAGGTTCGACTCTTCGGTTGGCCGAGGTGACTTTGTCACAAAAATCGGTGTCGGCCAGGTTATCAAGGGTATGCTGTTCTCTTCAGCTTTTGTTTCTTTTGAACGTTGATATTGATGTTGTATCATATTAGGTTGGGACGAGGGTGTTCCCCAGATGAAGGTTGGCGAGAAAGCAACGCTCGACATCACCAGGTACGTATTTGCCTCCCTTCTTGACCGATATTTAGTATTCGGATTGGCTAATATCATTTTAGTGACTATGGTTATGGAGCCAGGTAAGCTCTCCCTGCCTCTTCCTTGGCTAAATATTATATTTTTGTGGAAGACTGTTATTACCTACTCTACCTGTTCCCCTCCTGGACTTCCAACAGTACACTCATTAAGAGACGCGGGGCTGACGAATCGCTCAGAGGCTTCACTGGCCACATTCCCCCCAACGCTGACTTGATCTTGTAAGTGTCATAAGTTAAAGCGTACGTGCTGTACGAGATCATGTTCAATACTAAACTATGCTTTCCAGCGATGTTCATCTGAAGAAGGTCCAGTAAATCGCTCTTCGGGATGGATAAAACCATTATTAGGATGGGCTTCTAGTCCACGCAATCTGCTAATGGGTACGGGATAGAACGGGAGGTTCTCGCTTCAACTTGGTTTCCTTTTTTTCTCTGCTGCATGCAGCATGGGCCAGGGCGGCTTCTGTGTGAGAGGCTAGAATCAGACAATCGTTGACCACTGAAATCCTCTGCTCGCTTGTGCTCTGATTTCGTGATACCGCGCCGAATGTCTGGGACTCGCAGATGGGCCAAAAATACCTTTGCTATCTCCCAGACGCAACTGCATCAAATGATCACAAATCCCCTCTAAAGGCACCCATCTAAACCTGTACTAGCCCGAATCGAGGCCACCCGCCGAATCTTGGTTTCACAGCAGACGGGCGGTTGCAATGAGAGTTCGACTTTGTGGCCGAACCTAGTATGTTGCGCGAACAAGATATGAGTTCAGCGCACTCAGCTACCTATTTCTACCTAGGTACCTTCGGTAGGTAGGTAAAGATCTAACGCGCTTCACGTGAAGAGCTTCTGAGGTGCCCGGAATTCACAATACATAAACGCGAAATGTCGTATGTCTAATCATCTGATTTAACATAACCATATAATACAGATTGACCGTCTCGCTTAGAGAGCTTGTCGTAGAGGTGAGGTCGCGCGCGGTCAGTTACACAATCTGAGACAGTCTGTCGACAAAATCTATCAAAGAGAATGCGATCGGCCGACGTTGGTGTCCGCCGTTGTAACACGGTGGCCGCTTCCAGCCGCTTCCATCGCACGGCGAATCAGGTAATTAAAGGAAAGATTAGGCTCGCGGGTTTTGTTGCTATTGCGATGTGATAGGACGTAAGATTAATTACGGGATAAGAGGAAAAGCATAAACTTCTCCATCTCTTTTTGAGAAATATTCCTTGAGAATATTCTAGTTTAACCTGTCTAAGATCTCTCCCCCCCTAAAAAAAGAAAAGTGATAACTGAATTGCATAGACCGGTAGGGCCGGTCTGGAGATAGCCATGAGCCGGTAGGTTGGAAGAATTACTTACCATTTTAGGCGGCAAGTTACATTGGCTATCACACCATGCTATCTATATTATTATCAAACCTAGTCTTTCTTTCTTAAAGCCGACGAGATACATCTTTACTAGAAATTCGATAGTCGGGAGTCCATGTCTAAGACCAACAGCACCCATCCATCCATCCATCCATTCATCCCTACCTGACCTACCTCTTCTACCTACCTACCTACAATTTCTTGTTGCGGCCTTAATACTTTCCAAGAGCGGAAGAAAAAAAAAGAGGGGAAGCACCTTTACGTTGCTCATCGAGTCTCGAATAATCAGAAATTCGACTCTACTTACTCACGCACTCACATACCGATGTAACCCTGCGCTTCAACATGGTGGTGTGAAGTATATATATAAGGTAGGTAGGTACCTTATAGAAAAAAAGTTACGCCCGAACTTACTTCACGGCGTAAACTAAGGGTATCCGTTAAAAGAAAAACCTGGTTAAGCGCGGGAGCCCGTGTGAATGAAAGGGGTAACTGTACCTACTAGGGTATACCGTATATGCTAAATTTATTCATTTTAATTCCTATTCGTCTACCATCATCATCGGCGTTATATTCAAATTTACCTCATGTACCTACCTCGTATGAAGTATCCATTTCTACTCTTATTTTATGTCGACTTCAGGAAAAAAAATGACAAATAAAATAAATAAATAATAAAGCCTTATTTCTTGGCGGTAAGAAACCTCTCTAGATCCTCATATTCTCCGCTATGCCTCATCATATCGTAGAATTGCCCCTTCGCCTCGTAGAGCTCTTTCGGGCTTCCGACTCTGTGTAGTTAATCGGTTAGCTACCTTACATCAATTATACCGGGTTGATTTATTTTATTCCATTTTCCTTTTTTTTAAAAAAAAATAAAGAGAGAGAAAAGACGTACTCGACAGTCGAGCCGGCGCTCATAACTACCACGAGGTCGTAGTCGATGATTGTCTTCAGGCGATGCGCAATCGTGACAAGCGTCCTGTCCCGCCCGTGCTCGGCCAGCTCTTTTCGAAGGACTTCTTGGATTCCCTGGTCTGTTTCGTAGTCCATCTGCAATAACGAGCGTTAGTTGCGGTGAGCAGTTTGGTCGGGAGGAGGGGTAAAAACAAAAAAGGGGGAAGGGAGGGGAGGGGAGGGGAGGGGAGGGGAGGGGAGGGGAGGGGAGAGGGGGGAAGCAAAGATCCTTACGCTTGCGGTTGCTTCGTCCAGTAGCATCAACTTGCTCTTGCGTACTAAAGCCCTGCAGAGCGAAAGTACCTGCCGTTGACCGTGAGAGAAATTCTCTCCTTTGGGCTTCACCGGCGTGGCGAGAGTAATTCCCATGTCGTTTGGTATTTCGTCCGAATAGGTGCCGTTGGTCCCGTTAGAATGGCCGTTGCCGTTTTGTGCTCGCCCCCCGTTTTGATGGTATTGGAAGGATGCGATTCCGCTACAGTACTGCAGAGCTTTCTCCAACGTCTCTGGGGGAACTTTCCCCGTTGGGTCTAGGTTGGACCTCACGTCTCCGTTAAACAGAACTGCCTCCTGGGGGATAATTGTAAGCGCTTCTCGGAGCTTCCTGCGCGGGAACTTGGTGATATCCACGCCGTCGAAAAGTATCTGCCCTGAAACGATATTCGTGAACCGCAGTAGAGATAAAACTAACTTTAAAGAAATAGAAGTTAACACGACACTAACTATTCTAAAAGGCAAATGGAGAGGGGACGTAGATGGTAGGAGAGAGCGTTAGACTTACAGTGCTCTTCCCAGATCCAGTTCGTCCGACTACGGCAACTCTCTCGCCGGGTGAAAACTTGAGGTTAATATTCTTCAAGATTTCTGGCCCATCCACATCGTACTTAATAGTCACATTACGGAATTCGACTTGTCCGCTTCTCGGCCAGTTCTCGGGCAAGACAGATTCGGGATCGTCAGAATATTCGTCTGCGCTCTTGTACTCATCCGGCTTCTCCTCGGGCTCAACAGTGGCATATTCTCGAACTCGATGGAACTAGGTCCTATTCTGTCAATGTCTATTCCACTCGAGACCAATCCCTAGTTCTAACTTACGCTCTGTAGCTCTATTTCAAGCTCGTTGCTTGATCTCACGAGCAGTATGATAAGTTGGCTCAGTGTCTGGTTTCGAGTAGTTTAGCAAGCCAAATCTGATAAGCTTCAAAGTCGATGGCTGTCTTACCGTTGCGTTTGTCAACGAAAATCCGACAAGACCAGCTGCTACGAGACCAGCTTGGGAGACGGCGATAGCACCCGCGGCGACCGTGACCAGGGTGGTAGCCATGTCGACCTTGAGCGCCACCCATCGGTTGCAGTTGTACTGGGCCTCGCAAGTCTTCTCGACCACCCGCAGCTTGTCTGCGAGCTGGTCGCCGAAGATTTGGGGCATGTTTACGCGAGCGCGGATGACGGCGATGCCGGCTAGACTGTCGGCAAATTGCGCGAACAAAGGTGATTGCGAAGATGCTACGAGCCGCTTGATCGCGACCGAGGTCCTTGTGTACATTTCTCCCGCGGCGATCCCCACGGCGCAGCACGCGGCTGCGGGTAGCATGAAGATGGGAAGCACAGAACCGACGGCTGCAACTTGGAAGCCGAGCCGTGTGACCATCTCGACGCATAGCCTGAGCACTATATCAAAGAGAATTAGCTTACGAAGTGTGATGATGGTGGAGACGTATTGTTCGCGGAGCATCAGTATGTTTGCTCGCATAGAACAAACGCTACGGCAACGAAATAGGGGTTTGAGAAGAAGATTGACTTACTTCCAGCCAGCGTTGCGTCGATGGAATCCATGTCCCGCGAGAACCGGTTGACAACCCGGCCAACGGGCGTCGCCTTGTACCAGGAGAGAGGAACGCTCATCATAGCTTTGATGAACGTAGAGTGTAGTGATCGCGCGGCATACCATCCGCCGTTCTCGTATGCAATATAGGTCAAGCCATTAAAGATGGCGTCTGCAGCGCTCCATAAAGCGTAGATACCAAGGTAAAACCCAATATCATATGCATCGTCTTTCCCATACGCGTCAACCCAGACTGCAATCCACAGTCCTGTCCCCACGAACGTGGCAGTAGAGAGAGTACTCATTACGATGGCAAGCATGGCATAGAACGGGTTGCCAAAGAGCCGCATGTATTGGAAGACTTGAAAGATATGCCATTAGTTGATTTTTACCACTTGGGTAATATAGGCACGGTCAATGGTAACACTCACATTGTAAACGAGCGCTTTGTCCAGTCCGCATAGCTTCTTGCGTTACTTCATCGCGGTTTCTATCCTGGGCGCTTTTTATGTCACCATTAGGTTTATTTCCATTGGTGGTTGTACCATTGCTCTGAGTGTCGGTAGGGGTGACTGTTTCTGCGGTCACATCGATGTTTCCATTACCAAGAGTCGTTGAAGCTAGTGTGACAGATTCGCGAACCACGCCGAGGTTCTGCTGGACATTTTTAATCGAGCCATTTTCTAAAGTTATTGAGAGATCTGCCTGAGGCGCAATCCACGGCATTTGAGTGACAAGAACGACTGTTCTACCTTTGACTATAATTGCAATAGTTAGAGGAGGTTAGGCTAAAATGCATTTTTGAAAATATATGATGCTTCAATCATGCCAAAATATCTTGGTAGAATAACCTATACTTGGAAGTAGGATCGGGGATGGATATTCTAAACAGGTTTAGAGAGGTATACATACGCAAGTCTCCGCAGAAAGCTTCCTGCCATAACAACGCTGACGTCTTAGAATCCAAAGCAGAGAATACGTCGTCAAGTAAAATCACAGAGGCCTTCGAGTAAAGTGCCCGTGCGAGAGCGACTCGAGATTTCTGGCCTCCGGATAGCGAGGCACCGTTCTCGCCAACTTCAGTACCGTCTCGTTCCGGGAACTCATTAAAATCGATCGGTAGGCCACAGGCGTTTATCACTCGGTCATATCGCACCTGCTCGAAGGGGCTGTTGAAGAGGATGTTGTCGCGGATTGTCTCGTTTTGCAGCCAGGGGCTCTGGGACGCATAGGCGATATCTTTGGGACATGTGATTTCGCCGCTCTCGAGAATAGTCTCGCCAAGAATCGACAAGAGGAGTGTTGACTTCCCACTCCCGCTTGGGCCCGTTACTACGTTTAACCCGCCCTCGACGAAATCGATAGAGATATCTTTCAAGGCAAACGATGCGTTCTTGTTGCGCCTGAAAGTAGCATTGGCGATCTGAAGCGGGCCAACTGGATGATAATGCAAGGGTGTAGTGTTATTGAAGTAACGGTCTACACGTTTGAGAGAGACGCTTCCAGCTATAAAATCTCGCGACATCTGGGATGCTTGTGATAGGTTTCGGCGTAGCGTCCGGACCAACGTTATTGCTGTGAAAGCAACATCTGCAGTCAGGGGCTCCTTACGTACTAGTACCTGCAAGGTGAATATGAGGACTAGTGATAGGTTGGGGATAGCCTCTGTAAGCTGGTTGAGTGCGATATAACTAGAAATTTGGCCATTAGAACAGAATATCTCAAGCTCATGTTGGGAATAGCACAACTTACAGCAGATTAATGGACCATATCTTCTTTTGCTCACTAAACCTAATCTCGTTAACTCGATTGATGATAGCATCTTCCCAAGAGAAATACTTAATCGCTCTAATCGAGGCCAGATACTCTGAGACAGCCGAAATTCTCGAGTCTTGTATTCTTTTCTTGTCATGTTGGATACTTACCATACGTCGGGCGATCAGAAATGGAAGGGGTGATAGCAATATCATTACAACAATGCCAACAAGCGCTGACCAGTCCAACAGCTTATAAAGGCCCCAGAGAGCCACAGTCGTCCCGACTGGTAATCCGCAGATTACTAGAACAATGTCTCGAGCCCTTACGATGGCTTCTATATCAGCACCCATGAGGTTTGCCAAGCGTCCCGTCAAAGTAGTACCCTGCTTAATTTTTTGACCTTTGCCCATGGTAGCAATCTCCGCGAATACATCATCGTCTAATTCCATCGAGTCCATCGCTTTATAATACAGCTCTTGCGTTAATGCGGTTCTGACGCGTACAACTAAACGAGTTGATGTGAAGATGTATTGCTGATAGCACACGGAGCGCGATAGTGGACCAACAAATAGGAGTACTAACCAGACCCAAGGTCGAAGTAGAGACTTCTCGGGGTTGGTTAGGAAGCCGAGTAATTTATACATAGCGTACGGAGCTATAAGTTCGAAAAGGTAAGCGAATGTAGTCCAGAGGCTCATAGCGGTAATCTCCTTTGGTACGAAGTGAATTATAGTCCATAATGTGGTCTTTCCTTTCGGGCGTGCCTGCTTGATCCTAGTAAGGAGAAGTTTTGGATCGTCATACCAAGGGAGTGTGGGAAGCTCATCGAGAGTCACTTGTCGACGCATACCCCTGAGCATGAGAGGTGTAAGCCATTCGTACGTTACAAAGTACTCTAACCAACTGCAGGTCTCTTCGGGAGAAGGCCCTTTGATTGATATTTCCTCGTTGAAATCAAGATTCAACGATGGCGGCGTCCATTCTCTTGGTGTGACAAGAGCTACCAAAACAGCAGCAGCCAAAGTTGATACGCTACAGATTACCATTGGGCTCAAGTCCTTGGAAAAGTCCGCGTCAATATACGGAAGAAGTTCCTCTACGACAAGAATGAGCAGAGAACCGGCAAGAATAGTATTAACGTGGTGGAGGGCGACATGCCTCCACTCTACATCATTGATTAGTCGCAAAATTCCAAGGATGAAAGCGTAGGCCACGGCAGTAACGTCAGTCCATCGGCCTGCATTCTGAATTGCGGCAACGATGGCGAAAGCCAGAGCGGCGGCTCGTAAGATCTGGCTGGATAGCTCAAATAGTAATGGCATTCCATGAATATTCCCTTCAGGTCTAGAAACCTTAGAGTAGGGGCGGCGAAGCAGATATCTGATAAGAACAAAGAAGGACGCAACAACAATAGTAAGTTGTAGATAGCCAGTTTTGGCAAAATGAGAAAGGACGTAAACCCATTGAAGGTTTGTGGCACTAGAGAGAGGGGTGTCAGCTAATAGAACGTTGGCCTCTTGCCGGATGAAAACTAACCTGTCCTTCTCATAGATGCTCTTTAAAGTTATAAGTGATTGAGAGCGGAGAGGAACCGCGTCCCAACCGTAGTGTTTGAAGCTGGCTTGATCCATGATTTCTCATAGCAGAGACTACAACTTGAACACCTGAATATCGTGGGTTGTGATAGATCCGACGCTCAATTGATCGACATGCTATGAAGTTCCATGCTATATACTATGTAGTCATTAAGGAAGATCCAACCTGTTACTCGGTTAATTAATAACTCGGTACCAACGCAGGCAAATTGCGTGCTCGGCGATAAACTACAGGTGGGATAGGCTCGGAGCCTAGTTTAGAACGGGACCCCTGCCAAGAGAGGAAACATCCCTCTTAAAATGCCTGAGGCTATTCTGACCGGATTGTGTGGTGAACGTGGTTATACCTTAGGTACCTTACCTACATACTCCGTTAAGTAGGAAGTAGATCTACACCGTTACACCGGCGCTTTTGTGCTTACCACAGCTATTCGATATCTCTATCTGAGGTGGGTTACAGTTCTTCTCACCGACTGAGTCACTTGAGTCACTTGACTAGATCCGGGTAGACAACGCCTAAAGTTGCATATGGATAGCGCAGCATAGTGGAGTGTAAGCAGCCTAACCTCATCCGGGATGTGCTACTATGAGCTCTTCTTACTCGCCGGAGGAACGATAAGAGGAAAAGTAAGAAAAGAAAAAGCAAAAAAAAGATGATGAGGGATGGGAATATACACGATGTAGACCAACGAGTAAGAAGATAGATTGCAACGGCAAAGCAACTGGCCTATAACAGAAGTCATGTTGAGCATGAGACTCGGAAAGGATTTGGCTTTGGGGTAACGCAATGAGTCAATCGGAAAGTCTCCGAACCAAACAAATTTCCTTATTAGGCATTTCGACGGGTAGCCTTCGATGGTCCTCATTGATGTAATAATTGTAAATTCCCGTGGCTTGTGGCTCGTGGGCTCGGGTAGAATTATCGCACGGATTACCGACTTGGTGTAAGTCTTGATCGTACAATTGTAAGAACACGGAATATCCGAAGGGGGGACCTGAGATTCTCGGATATTGGGAAAAGAGGTATTAAGGTGCCCGTTTAAGTGCATGGTGAGTTACCTCCCTGATAAGGTTAGGTACCTAAATCAGATTAAAGTTTCGCGGGGCTTTACGGTTTACATAATAGGTACAAGGTACAATACGTACCTAAACTATGTACCTGTAAAGTTTAAACACAGCGGGGAGCATCATCAGCCACGAAGCACGAGCAGGCAAGGCGTGGCGCGGATCTTGACTTGGCTTTTAGCTTAACTATTACATGTACACGAACCTTGACTTTTTTTCGCCTTCTTTATATGTATGAAGACAAAACGACAGGACGCGACGGCAACGTACATAACCCTGTCTCATGTAATATAGTGACTCGCCACGCATCTCCTACACCGACATGAAATGCGAGCGATTTGATAAATCGTTGCTTGTTTCTACCTCGAGAAACTTGCGCTGACCTTTATCTACGACTCTTTCCAACCGAATCATCTCCCATATCTCCCTGATAGCCGCCAACATCATGGACGACGATTTCGCCGAGCTCGAGCTTCTATCGCTCGTATCAAAGGTCACCTCCGAGCTACAGAATCATTTGGGTATTTCCGAAAAGACGTTGGCCGAGTTTATCATTGCAAAGCGATTAGAATGCAGCAGCTTTTCCGAGTTCAAGAGCAAGTTGGCCGAGTTAGGCGGTGCAAGCTGGCCTGACAGTTTATTCGACAGCGTTGACCGTCTGGTCCGGACCATGCACCCCAAGTTTAAAGCCACCAAGGAAATGGCAGCGGAAGAACATCAACCAACTCGGACGCTCGAGGAGAAAGAGACACTATTTAAGGGCCTTAGCATCCCTGACAAGGAAGTCGAAGCTACAAACGGAGACGATATCGATGATACATTAGCCCTCCTAGAAGGGCTTGAAAGTAAAGCGAAAGGCGCGCGTTCGGAAAGACCATCGAGGAAACGGTCGCGTAGTCCCGAGAGGGAAGACGGTACGGATTCGGGACATAGGAGAAAGGAGAGATATCGATCTAGGGATCGGAGATATGATGATGATGATAATAATGATTATAGAAATGGATTTAAAGAACGGGGTCGAAGGGATGAACGCGACGAACGCCGGTCATATCGCAATGGGGATAGAGAGAGAAGACGGAAATATGACGACGAGGACGACGATGATCGTAGGCTGAAATATGCCCCCGAACCTGAAGTCGACGATTCGCCTATATTATACAAGGTATACGACGGTCATGTCACTGGCATTAGGGATTTTGGCGCATTCATCAATTTACACGGTGTTAAGGGCAAAGTGGACGGAATGGTACATATCTCAAATCTGGTACAAGGCCAAAGAGTCAACCATCCCTCGGACCTATTATCAAAGGGGCAGGACGTCAAGGTCAAAGTCATCAAGATGGAGCAGAACAGGATAGGACTATCCATGAAGGACGTCGACCAGGAAACAGGTATGGACCTTGCACCCCAAGCCAGAATACAGTCGGGTGCGAATATGGAGTCGCTTGGCAGTCGGAATGGTGTAGCCCGTCGGAATGACGACAATCTGGCTGCTCTTTCTAATTATAACGGACCACCGCGACCTCATAAAAAGAGGATGACTTCCCCGGAGCGATGGGAGATTCGGCAACTTATTGCTTCGGGCGTTGCTAAGGCCTCGGATTATCCCGATTTGGAAGAAGACTATAATGCTACGTTGAGAGGGGAAGGCGAGATGGAACTAGAAGAAGAAGTTGACATTGAAGTGAGGGAGGAGGAGCCCCCGTTCCTAACCGGCCAGACGAAACAATCACTAGAATTGTCACCGATTAGGGTAGTCAAGGCCCCAGATGGTTCACTAAATCGGGCAGCAATGTCTGGTACTGCACTAGCGAAAGAACGAAAAGAACTACGGCAGCAAGAAGTGGAAGCAGCGCAGGAGCAATCGAAAGTCGACCTTGCCTCTCAGTGGCAGGACCCAATGGCAAACCCCGACAGCAGGAAATTTGCTAGCGATTTACGCGCTACAAAATCAACAGCACCAAAGCCCGACGCCGTGCCTGAATGGAAGCAAGCAGTCGCACCTAAAGATCAATCTTTTGGTAAACGGACCACCATGTCTATCAAGCAGCAAAGAGAGAGCTTGCCAGTATTTGCTTTCCGAAGTCAACTTATCAAAGCTGTGCAGGAGAATCAGATCCTAATTGTCGTCGGCGAGACTGGATCCGGCAAAACCACTCAACTTACTCAATACCTTGCTGAGGCTGGCTTTACCAACAATGGCATGATAGGCTGCACACAACCACGTCGAGTCGCAGCTATGTCTGTGGCGAAGCGAGTCGCAGAGGAAGTTGGCTGCCAGTTAGGTCAGGAAGTGGGTTATACTATCCGTTTCGAGGATTGCACGAGTCCTGCGACCAAGATCAAGTACATGACGGACGGTATGCTGGAACGTGAAATTCTGCTGGATCCCGACCTCAAGCGATATTCAGTCATTATGTTGGATGAAGCCCACGAGCGAACTATCGCAACTGATGTTCTTTTCGCACTTCTCAAGAAGACGGTAAAGCGCCGAAGCGATTTGAAGATAATTGTTACATCGGCTACTCTGGACGCCGACAAATTCTCGGCGTACTTTAACGAATGTCCCATCTTCACCATTCCTGGTCGCACGTTCCCTGTCGAGATATTGTACAGCAGAGAACCTGAGTCCGACTACCTCGATGCAGCTTTGGTGACGGTCATGCAAATCCATTTGACAGAACCACCCGGAGACATATTAGTTTTCCTTACAGGCTCGGAGGAAATTGACACGGCGGCAGAAATTCTTTACGAACGCATGAAGGCCCTTGGTCCAGGTGTCCCTGAACTCATTATTCTTCCTGTCTACTCAGCACTCCCTAGCGAGATGCAGAGCAGAATTTTTGATCCTGCACCTCCTGGCAGTAGAAAGGTTGTAATAGCCACCAATATTGCCGAAACATCTATTACAATCGATCACATCTACTACGTTGTGGATCCTGGCTTCGTTAAGCAGAATGCTTATGACCCGAAGCTCGGCATGGATTCTTTAGTTGTCACACCCATTTCACAAGCTCAGGCCAACCAACGTGCTGGTCGTGCCGGAAGAACTGGTCCTGGCAAATGCTTTAGATTGTATACTGAGGCTGCCTATCAGTCCGAAATGCTTCCGACCACCATTCCAGAGATCCAGCGCCAGAATCTAGCAAATACAATCCTCATGCTCAAGGCTATGGGCATCAACGATCTCCTTCACTTCGACTTCATGGACCCGCCACCTACAAATACCATGTTGACCGCCTTAGAAGAATTATACGCCCTCTCAGCGTTGGACGACGAAGGCTTATTAACACGTCTTGGTCGTAAGATGGCCGATTTCCCTATGGAACCTGCTCTAGCTAAGGTTCTAATCGCCGCTGTCGATATGAATTGTTCCGACGAGATGCTCAGCATCGTTGCGATGTTAAATCTCAACGTGTTTTATCGACCGAAGGAAAAGCAAACCCAAGCTGACCAAAAGAAGGCCAAATTCCATGATCCATCTGGCGATCATCTTACCCTTCTCAATGTTTATAACGCCTGGAAACACAGTGGCTACTCGGCTCCTTGGTGCTTTGAGAATTTTATCCAAGCACGTTCGATGAGACGCGCAAAGGATGTCCGCGAGCAGATAGCTAAAATCATGCAACGTTATCGACATCCTATCACTTCATGTGGCCGAGATACTCAAAAGGTTAGACAAGCTCTATGTTCTGGCTTCTTTCGCAACTCGGCAAGGAAAGATCCGCAAGAAGGGTACAAGACTTTAGTCGAGGGTACGCCAGTCTATCTACATCCAAGTTCAGCATTATTCGGAAAGCAAGCTGAGTGGGTAATTTATCACACGCTGGTCCTCACCACGAAGGAATATATGCATTATACAACTAGCATCGAGCCAAAATGGCTTGTCCAAGCAGCACCGACATTCTTCAAGGTTGCACCTACGGATAAGCTCAGCAAGCGGAAGAAGGCTGAGAGGATCCAGCCGCTGTATAACAAATATGCAGCGGAAGACGACTGGAGACTCAGTGCCCAGCGAAAAGTTGGACGATCTGGCGGAGGAGGTGGTACTTGGGGATAAAAGTGGCAATATTTTCAGTACACTCACTGCCTTTGTTGGGTGTCAGCTCTTGGTGGATCAAATGGCAGGTCAACAGCGCGTTCTCTGGGCTAGGTATTGCTAATAGCTTTGGAAAGCTAATATTTGGTGCATGGGGAGTTGGGTGTATTCCGTAGCGAGATGTTCATCTCGCGTTCAACATTTTGCAAGTAACTAATATGGAATTTAAAATCAAGTAAAAGAAGAATCATGGCGCTTTCGTTTCACAGACCAACATGCGGTGTTCCGCCGGCGAACGCAAGCCCGCGTTTCCCGTCCTTTTTTTTTTTTTTTTTTTTTTTTTAATAAATTACCTTACAGGTAGGTACCTACATAACATTTGATTCTCTGTTAGGGTTCGGATGTTGTTGTTGTTGTGGAGATCCTACCACAGGCGCTTCCCCCTCCCCCTTGCGTGGTACAAACACGTAGGGCTCAGGAGAGGCTGACGTAGACGTCCGAAACATACATAGTACAGTATAGTATCATTCATGATCGCGAATCGGCGGTGTGGTTATGGTCAGTTGTTTACCTTACTTACCTAGGTACCTTACCTTGCATCCCGGTTTTTTTTTTGGTACAATACTAAGCGTTGGCAAATTGGTCATTGACGCCCTTGTGTTGCTGTTGCTCGTGTACCTTGCTCGCTCGCGTGGTGCAAATTACGATGGTCGGGTGTCCTTAGGTCGGGTAGGGAGGTCTAGCTACCTACCTACCTGGTAGGTAGGTAATTCCCGGTCATCTCATACATTGGATTGAAGTGATGAGGTTTGTTTCCCTCGGAAGGAAGAGGAAGGCTTGGTGTTTATGCTATGCTATGCTATACCATGTCATGTCATGTCATGTCATTTCATCCTTCCGAGGTTACACAAGATACCTATATATGGTGAGAATCCCAGGTGTTGAGGGACAAATAACAATCAAGCAAGGAGCCTTACGGACATTATGAATACTACCTTAGGTACCTAATTTAGGTCCCTAGGTAGATTTGTTATTCGCTGCCCGTGTCGGTGCCCGATAGGACGGACCACGGCTTTGGGGTAAATCGGAGGCGGATTGTGGGAGATCTCACGTAAGTTTGGTTCGGGCTTCGTGGTTGAGGATCAAGCAAGACGTAGGTACCTAGTGGAAATAAGAACTTATGTGATTTTATTTAAACCAACACTTAGATACCTAAGAAGGTATCGGAGTCTTAAGATTATTATTAGTTCAAGACTGCATTGCATGTAACGGTTTCTCGGTGCCAATATGCTCATGTGAAAGAAGCTGTCCAAGGGTTCCAAATAGCACCAGGGCAACGGAGTTGGATGTCTTTCCCGGCGTGCTATTCACTCTAAAATTATTTTGATAGGTATAATATTCAACTAGTTACACCTAATCCAAGTAGAAACCCTCTTACGCTCCCTATAGGTGCACCTATGTATAAAATTCTTGTCTGACCAGGCATGCGGCGCTGTGCATGTAGTTGCCGGGAGACCCACGATCTCCAAGCCGCTGGCCATGAATCGGTATCGTTACCGAGAAGCCACTTACATGCTTGTCTTAACAAATTTAAATGTTGGAATGCGTTGCTGTCATATTTATCTTCACCTCTAGCTTAGATAGCCTCGTGTTCTCCGTAAATAGAGATTTGTGTGAGACACCCGCTGGGAGACACTTGACTTAGCTCACTCGTGACGATATCAATTATTCCGAATAAGACACGCTAGGTAAACACAAGCCCTCGCCCTACGTAACCTTAGTTACGAATGTTACGAGCGTTACGGGGGGTGGAGAATGAATAGCTGAAGACTTCTGCAAGAGAACTGTGAGCTGGTAGCCCTCGAGTATAGGTTGCTGGGACAATACGTGCTTCCTCACTAGTTCTCACTCTAAGTCATTTCTATTATCGGAGATCGTTGTTGACACCGTGTCTAGATGAAGCAAAGCTCATCCAGATCCTCTCAATAGCAATAAGGGCTCCGGCCCGTCGATATATCGGCGTCGATATGCCGGAAGGATGAGATAGTCTACTGGCCTCTCCATGTAGCAATTAAAACACGGCCTTATTCCCAGATGCACCACCACCACCACCACCATCCGTCTCCTCAACGTCCTGTATGTAAGATATGTATCACCACACTTACACTCACAACTTACACTTACACAGGTGTCGGCACTTCGACGCCCGCCAATATATATAAATTACTCCCAACGCACCTTTAACGACGAGGCGAGCAGAAATGGGAAATGAGACGGGTAATATCGTAGACCTGGGAATAACGTTCCATCGCGCCAAGACCCAAGCAGTCCAACAGACGCGGCCGAGTTTCATTTAGACAGCCTCGCGTACTGCCGAAGCGGCGCCGTAGCATAGTACCTACGCACGCAGCGCCATGCAGTCATGTATGTATGCAGGCACGGGACGTGGAAAATTACCTAATGCGACGTGGAGAAGCACATGGGCAGGGAGCATGCATCCATATTGCCATAGAAGGTAGCAGTCAGTAGCCCAAAGTTAGGTTAGGTAGGGATGTATAACAAGCGACATGTTATAATCTCCAAAAACCTAGAGCGAATAGGGGCCTTTGAAAAGGGAGATAGATTTCTTGGAGATGAAGGGGGGGATTTTACCCAACGCATCATCATCACCATCATCATTATCATCCCAATACCACCCACCCACCCACTCCCAACCCCTAAACCCCTAAACCAAATAACTTATACAATAGGGTACGTTACGTACATTATTTTCCCGAATAGCGGGTATAAACCACCGTTGATCGCAACCCCTTTCCCAAGCCCTCTTCCGCGGGGCAAAAAAAGGGGGGGAGGGTCTTGTGGGCTATGAATGACGTCGATCATCATCCTCAACTTCAACCGGTCGAACGAGTTTTCAGAATCAACGACGATCATAGTTGTCGTTGGGGCCAGCTCACGGACCACAGGGACGTTGCGATCGGCCGGCCGAGCCTGAAATTCTGTACATAGGTGGCGCCGTACCAAAACGTCCTTGAACACGTATTACGTATTGCGTGTTTTTTTTCTGTCTAACGACGAAGTGACTTTCGCGTAAGGCAAACCTGCCGCTCGGTTTTCATTGGTGAATAAGGGAGAGAATACAAGTTTGGTGAAGGATTGTGAGTCTTCGCTTGGCTCATTACATAGAGACTATCTAATTAACTATACTAATTACCAATTAAATAACTAATTGGAAAGGCCGCCTAGTCTGATGCTGCGGTGCTCATGTGACTAATAATAAGAATCATAATGATAATGAATGGTATCTACTAGCATCCCGTGCCAATTATCCCTGAACGCCAATTCGCCTATGTGTTCCCATCCCATCCAGCGGCGAGGTTATCAAGCCACCGCTGCCGCCGCCACTATGGTGTCCAAGGCAGAGCTTTGTGTACCCGCTGTCGCATTACCAAAAGGTCCTGCCCAAGTAGTTCCAAGCTGGTTCTTGTCATTGCGGTTCTTAGCCCAAATCGTATCCGCGTTCGTAAGCAAGAAGTTCTTGATGGGTTCCATAGGCGCCGCTGCCTGTAGATAGTGTAGGTTACGCATAAAAATGCCCTTGAACTGTGCGCCGTCGCTGCCACAGTCCGGCTCGCAGCCCTCGAAGAGAATACCGTCCTTCGACAGCTTGGTAATAGCAGCTGAAGCAATAGTCTGAGCCGTGGTGAGTAGTGACTTGTCACCTGTAGCTTTGGAAAGCTCCACTAATCCACCTAGAATAACGCCCTGGTTGTAAGTCCAGGTATTCATGCCGTTGTTCTTGCAGTCATCGGTAAGTCCGTCGTTGATCAAATTATCCTTGTTAATCAGACCGCTCTTCTTGAACCAGTCCCATTGAGTTTTGGCGACATCCAAGAAGTAATCCTTCCGAGAGGGTATCCGGTTCGCAAGGGATGCTGCAACGGCTAGGTAAAGCTCATTTGCGATGGCATTGGTATACGGGGTCACCTTGCTCCAGAAGATACCGCCGCAGGTAGAGTTACCCTTCTTCATATCCTCGAATATGTCCACTGCGGCTTGGAGGTACTCCTGATCTCCCATACCCTTGACACCAACGTCATGGCTGTGGATCAAGGCTAAGGCCCACCAGCCCTCATCGTCATAATAATCATTGAGAAAGTTGTCGAACCCCCTCTTGCTAAGCTCTGATCTTTTTGACGCTGGTACTCTGATGTACGATGATACAGGAAGTCCTATCGGGGACAGAATTTTGGTCGCCTTTACTGGTGTCTTCTGCGCTTGGTCGTACTATGGGCGCTTTGAATTAGCAAATTACTCTTGGCGCAAATAATCTCGGATATTATTTGGATAGCACGGCATGTTTCATGTAATTTAGGCGCTTAAGCAAAGCTAAGGGGGGGCAATGGGAAGGGGAACTGAAAATTCCTCGTCTACTCACGGTATTCTGAATAATCTCTGGGATATTCAAGCTGGTGGAAGCTGCCGGATCGATGACAGCAAAGTCGGCCAACACAGTTAAGCAATTGGCGCTATTCCACCACCCAGTGGTATCCCAGAGACCAGTCTCGCGATTATACCAGCCTTGCAAAGCTTTCAGCCCGTCGACACTGTATGAAGCATATGTCGCCGAGTCTGTGCGGTGGGTGATGTGACTAGACATTAAGAAAATAGCCCTGGAGGCCAGGGAGCCTACGAATGTAGAGGAAACCATGATGAATGATGCTATAAAAGGAAAGGAATACGTTTCGTATGGGGAATAGAAAGTTTCCAGAAACCTGCTGGCAAAAGAGCGACTTTAAATATAAAAACAAATATGTAGGTAAAGACTGTGAATCGCCACTGGATCAAGTGAGAAGTGAATGTAAATGTCAAAAGTCGATCTCAGTTTCCCAAGTCACAGGATATTAAGGGAGAGTAACGATAATGTGGACCGTGCCATGGAAAGAACAACCCCTGGCATCGAGCTCACATCCAACATCGGGTACAAAATACGTGCATAACATACTCACAACATACTCACATGAGCCTGCCACGGATCGGATCAGGTAAGGTACCTAAGGTATATACAAAGAGGTAATAATGCAAATTCCAGACGTGGGTCGTCTCGGCGACCCGTAGATCAGGTTAGCAGTAGGGCTGGTAGGACCAGGAAGGGACTAGGAAGGACCAGGCAGAGCTCTGTGCGAGCCGAGCCAGCGGGCGCGCTTCTTGGACCCCAATGAGGATGATCGCGGCATTGGATGATTGGCGGTGCGCAGGCCACGGTAGACATTTGGTAGTTCCAGTTGGGGAGTTCCAGTGGTATACGCTATTAATCGAGGAAAGGGATGAACAGTGTCTGTCAAGGTCAGGTAGTGTTTAGCAAGAAATGCCGGGTTAAGCTTGTGGCAGAGGAATTAAGATCTCCGATAGGGTTGTGTTGTGTTTCAGAACAGGCATAATCCTCATGCTAAACTTGATGCTAGACCTGGTGTTGCGGTTGTTGCATGGGCAAGTTAGCAACAATAATAATTCCCGGGAGCGGTAGGGTCATCTAAGTGTCCACTCAGAAGTCCACTCATACACTTTGAGAGTCCACTTTAGATCTTGTCGACCCTTTTTTTAGACCAGATCGTTTTGGGACTCATGGGACTCATCCCGTATTCGAAAAAAAGGGAGAAATAAAAATAAAAAAGTGAAAATAACAGAAAACCCCATATGGTCACAAGAATACTCTTCGGATGGCTGCAGGCGACCTCGTGGCCTTCGTATCACTTTGGCAATTCGAGGTAAACCAATTGCCCGCCATAGCCGCCGAACCTGAACTTTGAAAGAAAAGACGATGTTGAGTTGTTTTTCTTCGGTGGCACGTCTCTCAAGGCGTTTAGATGAAACCGGGGTTATCCAGGGCCCAGGCTGCATTGATTAAGGTACCGATCTAAGTTATCTAAGTTATGCCAGATAACGGATTTTCTTTTAATCCATTTCGAATTTGTTCTAAGTGTGGATTTCCCCTATTCGGGTCTCTTAGCTAGGTATTGTACCTTGGTACGAAGCACTAGGTGTTACACGTCAAATAGCTACAACCTATTAGATAAAGGAGTTTAGCGGTGGGGTCATATGGCGGGTCGGGTATTACCTAAACACTTAAACTATTAGACTATTAGAGTTTGCTCTTCGTTCCGGCTCCCACAAGGCTCTCACATGGAACCCGATCCGTCCAATTTGTACAACAGTAACTCCAAAAGCCACATGCGTCAATCCTGTACAATATCTACCTTAGGTAGTTAACCTATATCATCTTCTATTATTAGGTGTATATGTTTTGCCTTACAAAGGGAGGCATACAAGCGCGTATAAGCACACACGTTCAGCGGTACTTCATAGTCATGAGTCCTGAGTAAAGCCGATATCATCAACAACTCCCTGGGTCGTCTCTTTTTTTTGCGAGAAAAAGAAAACAAGTTACAAACATCATTCTTGACAAATCGCTCAAACTACTAAAACTCTAAAACTACTACTCAGATCCAGCTGACTGGAAACAAAGCCGAAAGTGACAAGGGAGAGTAGAGTCTATAACAGAACCTGGCTACACCACGCGAATGCCAGCTAAAAGTCATCTGAACTACGGGATCCCTACGGAAAGTTAGGCATAACCTATTAGATCTTACTCCATAGATCATATGTCCCAAATTATCAGTTGCACCAGCGATCTCAAATGATCTACAGCTGCCCTTTTCAGCTCCTCATCACGCAAGGCAGCCCAGAATCTCCACAACAAACTGAGACATCGTCAAAGGTTATTTTCAGGCTGAGAAAAATATCAAAATATTATAATATCAAAATATCAAGATTCAACAGCTGGGTCTTACTCGTAAAGCTTCTGATCACAAAATACAAGTCGACGTCAACCGCTCAACTCACTTAACAATCTCGCTATATCTTCTGCCGAACACCGAATAATACCCATGACCTCTCTCCAACTCCATTCTCCGCAGCCATGTGCCGGTAAACGAGCGTCCACGATTAATATTAAACCTCACCCCACAAACTCCCCCGCATTCACGTATATTCACGCTTTCTTTTCCCCAATCCCCTAGTTTAGTAGGTGGAATAATTACCTAGGTAAATATGTGTAAATAACATCTTAGCCTGGGGATTTCGCTTCAAGACAATTCCGAAGATCGGCAATATAAACAAGCAGCCTCATTAAAAATCCTCTTTACAAGGTAGGCTAATATGCTCTTTTTGTCACGCGTCCGAATCTTGAAAGTTGACTCAAGATGCTGTCCCGGATAGTATCTCGGTCATGTCTCATTCTCTTATCTCTTTCCAGGTATGCTTACGCGGAAGTGGTAGCAACCGAGAATGAAACCCAGCTTGTCATCCAGAATGACCGACTATACACACGTGTCGACAAGGCCTCTGGTGCCATGGATGCCGTCGTGCTGGACGGTCAGAACCTGCTGGGCACGCGTTCAGGATCTACCGGCATATTCAACTTAGATTGCTACTGGTAAGTAACACATGAAACATTTTCAAAGTAACGTAACGTGCTGAACCTAATCAAGTACTCCGGAGGGCTTCTGGACGCCCGGATCCACGCAACCGAAGTATGAGCTATATTCCGGCACAGACTCGACAGGCACTAGCTTCGGAGGTATCAAGATGTCCGACACATACACCCCTACCGGTCAGGTTCTCGAGCAGTATTGGTTCATCAGGGACGGCGAGACAGGCCTGCATGTGTTTTCACGTATTGCGTACTACAACGAGACGACCCCGTTCTTGCGCAATCTGCAAGAATTTCGGACCTTATTCCGTCCGAACTCGGATATATGGACGCACCTCGCGACTAACGGAGTACAGTACGCGCCGCTTCCTGGCAAGGAAGCTAAGAAGGACCAAGTTGTTGTGCAAGGTCAGTAGGTCGGCAATTAATAAGGTCGACGTCGAACAGGCCCCGCAAGCCGGAGGCTCGGGGAGAAAAAAAAGTTGTTTCGGGCGTGCCCGAAACATTGCTTCGTATTCTTTTACACGTGAAGTCATCGCACTCGGAAATATACTAACTACGGGAGTGTCACAGACGCTACGTGGTACTTGGGTAACACGCCCGATGACCTGTACGTTCAGCAGGAGGCAGATTACTTCACTAAATATACCTTCCAGGATACATGGAGAAATCATGACGCTCATGGAATGTGAGTTAAGTTCTGGCCGGCTGAGTGAACTATACACTGATATGGCCTGATAGGTACGCTGACGGGTCCCAAATAGCGGATAATTCTACATTTGGAGCTGTAAGTAGATAACTAGTTGAACGTTGACAAGCCATGAGCGTACGAATCTCATGACTCGGAACGGGATGAAAGAGGAAATATACCCGTAGGCACAAGTTCTGACTTGTATGTTTACAGTGGATGGTTATGAACACGAAAGAAACCTACTTCGGAGGTCCTCTACACTCTGATTTGGTAGTCGACGGAATTGTGTATGATTATATGGGTTAGTTGGTAACAATTCATATCACAAAATTAAGTCACTAACTGAAGACTTAGTTTCGAACCATCACGGAGACCAAACAGTAAGTTTAATATTCACTATTGGGATGTACCAGGACGCTAACAACTTAACAGCCGAACATTACCAATGGGTTTGACCGCACATTCGGCCCAGTAAGTTCAAAACTCAATCTCGTACTCTCTCTGCGCCTAATCTGACTGGATCAGCAATACTTCTATTTTAATCACTTCCCAGCCGGGACCGATCTTCAGGTTCTCCGAGAGGATGCTACGCAATTCGCCGATCCGGAATGGAACACCGAGTTCTACGATTCCATCGCGCAGTATGTGCCTAACTACGTCTCGAGCAAGCAGCGCGCGACCTGGAAGCTACAAGTAGAACTTCCCGAGAATGCCAAGAACCCCATCGCCGTACTATCGCAAAATGGTGTCGACTTCCAGGATAATGTCTTCGACGCTAAGGCTTACCAGTATTGGGCCGAGATTGACAAGAGCGGCCACGCTACCATCCCTCGGGTGAAGGAGGACACGTATCGGCTTACGATCTATGCCGATGGTATCTTCGGGCAGTACATTCAGGATAATGTAGAAGTGCGTACCGGCCAAGTAGCGACTACCCAGGTGAAATGGGAAGAGGAGAGCCAAGGGGAAGAGATATTCCGCATAGGCACGCCCGACAAGAGTAGCGGTGAATATCGGCACGGCTACGAGCGCGACCCAACGCACCCGCTGCATCCGGAGCAGTACAGGATCTATTGGGCCGTGTACGACTTTGTCTCGGACTTCCCAGAAGGCGTGACGTTCAAGGTCGTCGAGAGCGACGTGGGTAAAGACTTGAACTACGTGCACTGGAGCGTCTTCGGGGGCTACGCCAACTATCTTCGCTCGGAACCGTACGTCGGCGACGGCAACGTTAACAACTGGACTGTCGTGTTCGACATGGAAAAGTCCCAGATCAACCAGAAGCAGCACGCGACGTTTACTGTCCAGCTGGCAGGAGCCAAGACCGCCGCAGGCAACACGGATGTCTTCAACGTTTCCGAGCCGTATGCCAACTTGGCATATACCGTTAACGTGAATGGGAAAGATCTCGAGCCCTGGATTATCCCGTATGTAATATATCCATCTATCCGTGTAAAAGCTCTGCTTACCTGTTAACGTATATTCGTTTCACTCCGCCCTTCGGGGTCGCTAACGGCTTCGGTAGGTGGCATCACAGCAGCTCGTGCGCGGTGCGCTCTGCAGTCATCTGCTACAACATCGCGAACAAGTTCGTCTTCGATGCGGCCTTGCTTAAGGAGGGTGAAAATAGGATCGTGTTGAGCTTGCCGTTCAACGCGATCAACTACGAGAGCGCGGTGCTGCCTAACTCTGTGTACGTGCAGTACGATGCGTTGAGGCTAGAAGTTAGCTCGGCGAAGATGCGGTCGTAAGAGGGCCACGTAGATCGCTTTTTTCGAGATATACATTAGGTACCAGGTAGGTAAGTAACTAAAAATAACCTTGGACCTTACATCTATTTTAATCAAGCCTTTTCCGTTTTTACTATTCTATCATACGCCTTCTTATAGGCGTTTTATCGTGTGTGCTCCGCTCTAGATAGAAAGTGACTGGTCTCGTGCCTCAGGGGCTACCGTTAGTATAATACTATCAGCTTTGCATCGGGATCTGATTTGCAAATATACATCCTAAAGCGTGTTTATACGTCACTAGGGCTTCTATACCGAAATGCGCAGAGCTTAATTGCTATACAGCTGGCAGTGCAGGACCGTCTGACTGATTCACTAAAGTTTACCTAGACTGGTTGGAGCCTCCGACTATATCGTGCTGCAGAGTATATCAATAATGTAAGCCCTAGTCAAGACGCCCTGATACCTGTTCTCTATCATTTATCATTTCGCTAGTACATAACCCTAGCGGAACGGAATAGTATCGTCCAGCCTATAAATATCACGCCGACGAAAACTCATTCCTCCTATAGATCTAGACAGTAAGATTAGGTAGGTATTAGTAGTGTTGGTGGGTCCAAAAATGCCGAACCAACTTTCAATAGAAAGGGGTACGATGTTATACTGGCTGAAAAAGGGGGAGGGGTAAACACGATCAGATTAACGTATAGGATCTTTAGTATAATCTATCTATCTCAAATATTAACTAGGTACCTGTTACGCTTCCTCCAAACTTCATCTCTGTGATGAACTATACTTACAAGTATCTATATTATGTACCTAAGGTGCTGCGCCGTAAGACTTATCGCTTAGAGGTAATGATTATCAGCTCTGGAGGCAAGTATCAAAAAGAAATATCCAAGGCGCCATGCATCAGGTATCTTCCGGATTATCTCCTTTGCATAATGCGGGATCCGTAGCGACTAAGATGATAGGTATGATCGATACAGGTATGTATGGCATGGTATTAACTAGTCCACGTACCCGGTCGCAGGAATAATACATCCATATACACACTCGGACTTGCTGATCCGCGATGCGTATTGGCCGAGCTGAGCGGAACCCCTCCGAACAATCATAATGCTTTCTCTTCTCCCTTTTTTCATTTCTCTTCCCTTTTATATACCTACCTTAGGTTCGGTACTTATCTGCTACACCGCTCAGCTCCCCCGCATCTGGAAAACAATATCTATATATCCATACCTACCCTATTTATATTATCGAATCTGCTTAATCTAACCTCTAATGAGGCTCTGCTACCTTTCTCCCCAGCAATACTAGGTTAGATATTGTACACTCGATAAGAATTGCATAGGTACAACTTCTCAGTTTTATCCCCACCCCTTAGGTAGGTAACTTTAGTTCAAACCTCCGAGTGGTAGAACTACATACATACATCTGACCCATAAACGAAATAACCAGGTATACCTACCTCATACTACTACCTATTAGTGACGTGATTAGACCACCGTCATATCTCATAGGCTACCTGGTAGGCTTCAGGGAGGAAAGGGATAAAGTAATAGAAACCTGTTTACTCGTGCGTTGGTTTTGGTCTTTGGTCTCGCATCCTTTAACCAGCAAAGACGGGTCGGAAAAAGTTACAGATCACAGAGGTGAGTGAGCTATCTGTACTGGAAAGGGGGTCCGGTCTGGTCTCCCTCCCCATTCGTTTACACCAACACACGCCATTTCTCACCTCTCACTCACTTACTCACACACCCTTCCCAGCTATACATCTACCCCATCAAATCCCTACGCCCCGTGTCCCTCGACCGGGCCACCCTTCGGCGGGAGGGTCTGAAATACGACCGGCGCTTCATGCTGCTGAAAGCGGAGGCCGACGGCGGGTACAAGAACATCCAGGTGTACCAGTTCCCGGAGTGCGCGCTCTTCCACCAGGCCCTCGACGAGGACGGCAACCACCACGACAACCACCCTCACGTCGTCGTCACCTACCACGTCCCCACGGAGCCCCTGATCGTCCCGCCCCCTCCGCAGCAGTTCACCGCCTTGCGAGTCCCCCTCGCCCCGCCCGTCGACGGCCTCGAAACCGTTGACATCAAGCTGTTCGGCACCGGCGCGGCCGCGTTCCGCATGGGCGACCCCTACGACGCTTGGTTCTCCGCGTGCCTCGGGTACCCCGCCGTCCTCGTGTATATCGGCGATAACCGGCGCCCCGTGCTGGCGCATGCTCCTGCGCGGACCGAGTCCCGGACGCAGATGCAGACGCAGACGCAGACGCAGTCCCAGTCCCAGTCCCAGTCTTTAATTTCTTACCTGGCATCCTATGTGCCCTATCATGGACGACAGCAGCAGCAGCAACAGCAGCCAAAAGAATCTAGGAGTGGTGATGGCAACGGTGGACTCGCCTTCAACGAAGCCGCCCCGTTCCTCGTAACGTCCAAAGCCTCGCTGCGCGACGTCAGCGCGCGGCTACCCGAGGGCCAGGAGATGGACATGATTAAGTTCCGGCCGAACATCGTCGTGGACGAGGTTTGGGTGGAGGACTCTTCTTCCCCTTCCCCTTCCTCTTCCCCCTTCTCCTCTGGCCCAGAAGAAGAAGACGAAAACGACAACAGCAACAGCAACAATAGTAATAGTAGTAGCGCGGATGACGGATCGTCGTCGTCGTCGATACCAAAAGCCTGGGACGAGGATTTCTGGGCGGAGCTGCGGGTGAGCGGCCGTCGCAGCGGGGCGGCGGGCCTCGGGCGAGCTGGGCGCCGTGCTGAAGAAGCTGATGCGGGACCGCCGCGTGGACGCGGGCAACCGGTGGTCGCCTATCTTCGGGCGGTACGCCTTTCTGCTACCGTCGGATGAAAATAGCAGCAGCGATCGCGGTGTTGGTAGTGATAGTGATGGGAATGGTGATGGTGGTAAGAAGAGTGACGAAAGCACAAGAGCAGGGAACTTGGAAGCTGACGTCGCCGTGGGGGACGAAGTCGACGTGACGAGACGCATCACCGAGAGAGATACTTGGGCCTGGCCGAAGTGAGCCCGGTCTATATTTGTAGGTACCTAAGGTATGTACCTGGTATTACCGCGCGGCGGGTGTAAGGCATGTGTCAAAAAGAAAAAGAAAAAAAAAATACGGGAGACGTGCTGTGCTGGGGGGCGAACTGGCAGATGGATGATGTGGCGTGTTTAAAAGAGAAAAGGGGGGAGTGTGTATATGTGAGAGCAAGCGAAAAGAGAGTAAAGTACCTACCTAGGGGGTGTGTATGTGCCAGGAACAGAGAGTCAGTCAGCGAGACCTTGGTTACGCCAGGGGATATGGACGCGAGAGCAAGCGAGGCAACAGGTTAGGTACCTAACAGGAAGTCCAAGTATGGCAGATGTTTCCCGGATAGTTGGCTTACGTACGAGGCTGCCGGATCGTGGTTCTAGATTCTAGTTACATCCGGCCGGCTTAGACCCGGTCTCCGGGAGAAGGGAAAGGCGGGGGGAATATCCGGAGTCGCTTGTAAGGCGAAGTTTGGTCCCACGTCGCACGTCACGACGTTGTGCATAGCTGTAGCGCAACCAGGCCAGTCGTTATCCTGTCCTGCCCTGTTTCCGCCTCGCCTTGGTGAAGGAGAGAGAGGGAAAGCAAGCTGAGTTAATGAAGCGCATATGTTAGGTATGCATGTATGTACCTAAGGTATATACTGTATGTATGTCAATCATGCATGGCATATATACCTATACCTATACTTACCTGGCCCAAGGTAGATAGGAGGTAGGTATGGTATATATAACGATAGTGATGTGATGGTGACGCGACGGTGTAATAGAAAGAGGACTAACCATCTACCCACCTAAGGTAAGTTAACAACTTGTCTTCTACTCCGTCGTTAGGTAAAAACTTCTCACCGTCAAGGCTGGCCGTTGTGTTTCCCCAATGCTGGTTGCCGCGTACAAACGCTATGTGCCACGCCGTCTTCCATGACAGCCCAATGGATATGCTAACCGTTCCAGAAGCCAACGGGACCTTGCAGACCGCCGCGTGTGTGAAAGAAAACGCGTGTTCCCACGTCGCACAGCGTTTGCACGTAGCCATGCCTAAATCTCAGCTGTCCTTCCGTTGGGCTGCACGGGCTGCATGGGCTGCACGCAGCAGCCTCAACTTTGACTTCATCCCAACCCGATCCATCTATTTGATTTGATTTAACCTAACCTGCCATGGCCCTGATTTCCCTTGCGACGTGGCATTAGCGTAAGATTGCCTATACTTTCCATCTTGGAAACTAACGATGTGATTGTTCTATTTAAGAAGTATTAAAAAAACATGAATAAGATTTTGAGTGTACTTGCGTACTAGTCATCTTTTCCCAGAATTTCTTTTTTTTTTTTATTGTTTTCTTTTTTCCTTTTCCTTTCACGCCAATCCTGGAGGACCCGTGCAACAAAAAGGATAAGAGACAGACCAAGGCAACCCAGCTGGCTGCTAGGTATTGTATCGGTAGTAAAATGGATGCCCCCTTCGTACCATCTGCATGAGTTAGAAGAGATAATGAAACAAGATCCACCGCAAATACGCAGTTAACCATTGCCAACCCCAAAGTCATACACCTGTAAGGCTCCAACTGTAATTTCATTTATTCCATCATACATTCCTTTTTGAAAACGAAGAAAATCTTCCGTTATGGGCAGAAGCCAACCTAATTGGCAATGCTATTCCAGCATGCCTGTCAACTCCGAAAACGACCATAGTAAGAAAGGGAAAACTCGGGTGAATCCGTACCCGTGTGGGAAGGCACCGGAAATCTGCGCAAAATACAATGTCTATGGAGGTACATTAAGGAAATCATAATCATGAGAGCCGTCAAACAGGCCTAAGGTGATGTCGCGTACAGCCTATGACAACGGTGTACATAGTAACAGTTTGTCGGAAAGTGATCTATCGGGATCTAACCAAATTGGACCGAGATACGCTGTGGCTTCATCGATCAAGTGGCTGAAGATGTAGGCCCAAGGGACTGCTGGAAATGTCACTAAGAAAAAACGGCTTAGGCCAATAAGGTGGTTTGATGGCCGTCTTGGCTTTACGCCTGCAGGATCTTAGCGTAGCCGACAAGCGCCCCGGTAACCTACTATGTATTTCCAGATGTCGACGGCTATTTGCGTGTGTCGAGTCTTTTTTTAATTTTTTTTCTTTTTCGGTTTGTAAACCTATGCCGTGAAATATCGGAAGAGGCTCCCTCCAATCCAAAAAGTAAAGCTTAGCTTCGAACGAGCCGAAACCAAGGTTCTGGGACTAAATTGAGCGCCTTGTTAGCACTTTGCTCATTTCCTGTTATGTTGAAATCCCAGATCATGATATATGAGACGTGACAGATACGAGTTTCCCACTTACATTTATCAGAAAGGCCAATAATAACACGGTTCGGGCCCTCCCCGTGCTTAGACATTGTGGACACAAGCCCGGCACGTGTGGATCTTGCAGTATCTACACTCGAAAATCCACCAGTGGGGGCCTGAGTGACACAAATTACAGGTCCATTGGACAAGCGTGCTGTCTGACTTCAGCATCTTGAAAGAGTGTGCGCAGTTGTTGCTGACGGCCATGTTTTTAGCCATATCCGGTCAGGGATCTGTCTTAGAAGACTTTTCCGGATGCCGATGATAAGAGTGCCGGATAGTTGGGAATACTAGCGGGTTTAGTTGGTCCCTCCTAAAGATGGTGTTAGTGGCATAATCAGTGAAGGGTACCTAGGTAGGTTCTTACTGCTGTAAGAGACTCACTGATGCGAGTATCGATGTATCGATGTAGATGTGAGGATTAGCTGACAAGATGGTGCGATAGACTTTGCTGGCTGTGACGGATGACGAATATGATGGGTGAGGATGAAGAAAGGGCGTTGAGGTGGGTAGAGATAAGTGGTGATGAAAGAGAGACTTAAGGGACTTTAAATAGTCGACAGACTACAAGTGAATAGAAACGACCTTGAGGTCCAGAGAAAACGTTGGGTTATTTATTGTTTGTCAAATGTGGGTTTGTGACGGGAAGATGTTTATGAGTTGCCTGTTTGTAGTCTGGGACCGGTAGAGAATCATGTAGACTAGGCGAGGCGGAAGTTATCTTTTTGTAGCAGAGCAGAGCATCAGAGTGAAAACAGACAATGGATGGGTGAGAGGTGGAGAGGGTAGGGGGTAAAATGTGATGTGTAACTAATTACTCGACGGGGACGTCGTTGCAAGCTTGAAAAATCATGAGGGAGGCTCAAATAACACTCAGATACTAATATGTACGTACGGCTCTATCGACATCGTCTACCCTGGCCCTATGACGAACGGTCGGCAGTGTTTCCCGTCAAGTCCCATACTACCAAAGAAGGTAACTCGGCACTAGGAGCATTACCAACGCGAGGGACAGGCCGTCAGGGAACTACATTAGAAACAGGACCTGATCTTGCCTGAGGTGATTGACATGAAGGAGTTAGGAGTTGGAGTGGAACTGGTACGTTGTCCCAGAATTTTCGATAACAGGGGAAGCGGAAGTTTTATGAGAAGAAAGTGATGTTTCTTTTTGCGACAAGGGCTCGATTGGGTTTTCCTCTTTTTTTAAATTTTTTTTTTCTGACTTCAACTTTTTTTCAAGGTTGTCACTTCCAATTAACTTTAGTTACCTAAATACCATGTAACACATTCAATCATGGGTACCTAAGTACTTTATTTACTCTCGGGAAGGAGGTAAGTACTGAATGAGGTACTTACCTAGGATACACACTTGACAATTCGTACTTCATGTCTGCTTTGGGTAGGTTAGACTGAACGGTGACCGCATATGACCCTTTTTCTCCCGTAGAGCGCCGGGCCAAAACAACCTTTACAGCTAGAACCAGATACATCGAATGACATTGCAGATATGTAATGTGTAAGAGATAAGTACCTATATGTATACCGTACTTACCTATGTAATTCATATGTCCAACATGTACCTACCTGGCATACTCACATACATGTATTTATGTATGTATGCGTGCTGTGCTATACTACCCAAGGGATATGGGTACAATACAAAATTCCAAACCGGAGAGGAACCGAAAAAAAAAAGTATTTTTAGTTTAGTTTCGAAGAACAATCGACTTAAAAAAAAAAAAAAAACCAAAGCAAAGCAAATAGGAATTTAAAGCGAAGGGATTGCCTTATGCTTGTTTGGGAATGAAAGGGCCTAGGCCAAAGCACTGACATGCGCATGGGGCATGACACGACATGGAACGACAACGGCTTTTAACTTATTGAGTGCAAATTCGAAAATTCGATCAATTAATACTTTCGCCTCATGTGTTCCTTGCTTTCTTCTTGTGGCTGCTACTTCTGTGCTTCTGGTGTTCTCGTCTGACTACCTGCAGCACCAAGACCGGTCTGAGTACGATGTTAAAGCATGACAATGTACCTTTTCCATCCGTCCGTTTTTATACCTCAGGGAGGTATAACTTCTCAGAGAGTCAAGGTCTGGGATTGGACAAGGTAAGGCGTACAAAAAGGATTCCCAGCAGAGCGCTTTAAACTACGAAAGACCAGTCACAATCTGAAGCTAGCGGACGGCACATACTTGAAAATGTATTGGTCTTATCCTCACCGGTCGGCTTCTACCCTATAGCAATTGCCGAATCGGTAACTAGAGAAGGCCTTACCGGTTACCACGACCTGGATCTAAATGTACCTGGCGTAAAAGGGCTCATATATAATCGTTTAAGCCTAGGAATGATAGCAAATCTCAGCCAAAGATTACGTGTTTGTGGTTTCCTGTTTTCGATCGAAAAGAATATACGCCTGCAGGTCGTCGTAGTGGTATTAGTAGTCGTAGTAGTAGTGGCAGCAGCAAGGTCAGGGTCAGGGTCAGGGTCTCGTTAGGGTGATGGAACAACACGGTCCAGGAGCCATTGGTGTAGGCAAGGTGGAGGATAATGTACATCTTCCAAGGTGAGCCGGAGCTGGCCTAAGTTTGGCGCGGTTCGCGATGGCCGGCACGGCTCGCCAGAATGATTTCCATACCTGATTCCTGAACCGGGGCTCCTATTTATTGGCTGGTCTAGGGAAGCACTTGGTCGTCTGGACTTTAATGCTCTTCTGTAGCCACAAAAGGTAGTCCTGCGAACGGGTCCGGGGGTCATATTACGTGCGGATTGCGGGTGTAGTAGGTGATTACCTAGGTATGTATCCGTAGGTGCAATGCCATTGCTAAGGTAGCTCTGTAAGGCAACATCCCGACGTGCTACTTGGGGAAGGGGAAGAGGGGGGGTTGTATGGTTGTATGGTTGTATGATTGTGTGGATGTGTGGATGTGTGGATGTATGTAGGAGTATCATCAAACGTGGGTTGCAAGATCTGACTGGGTACGTCACGTACCCATTATACTGTTTCCGTGACACTTCGGAGTTACGGGTAGTTTGGTTGGCGCTTGTGAACGCATGAAAACAGGGCTAGAGTGAGTGAGCATTGGGCGGGATTTATTAGATCGAAGTCAGAAAGAGGCTTGAAAGAAAGAAAAACCGACGGTTTGGTTTGACGTTTCTACGCGTGGTGTAACACAGTCGATAACGAGATCCTCGGCTTATTGGGTAAAAAAGGCTTTTATAGCTGACTAACCTAGACAACCCGGTGAGATAGGTACATCTAATCTTACCTACATACAGCGGGTTTTTATTACTATGCGAAGAGAGGAGGGAAAAAAAAATGAAAGTAAAAAAAAAAAAACAGGTACCTAATCTAAGGTACGAAGTAAGCCATCGGAATGGAATAATGGACCCCACCATCTTTTTCCAGGTTTGGTCATGTGAAAATAATAGAATGTATGTACTCATACACACAGGTAATACATATAATACACATTACTGCAGTTACTGCAGACATACAGAACTGCGTAATGCGGCATTGTAGATAATAAGGCATCTGACCTAATTACCTACTTAGGTAAGTTATAAGTCGATGCATGCTGCAGAACGAGAGTGTAATGATAAAGCCGATGATGTTACCTGATATAGTACGACCTGTACGACCTGCGGATATTAAAGGCATATCCGCTAGCTGCTTCGGGGAGCGCGGGGTGAAAACGTGAAAACGTATTGTCCATGCACCTACCTAACCCATTCATATCTTAAGGCTTTTTTTTTTCTTCCTACGGTAGGTACCTACGTGTCAAAAAAAATACGGCAGGAGGTAGGTAATCTATAGGTAATACATGTTTAATCATGTTTTTTAGTTCAGGCAGTCCACGATGTAGATTGCAAGTACTATCAGTTACCTAGACTAAGGGTTAGACATAATGCATATTACCTAGGTATTATTAGGTTAGATGCACTTACACACATATATACGCACATATATCCGCCTTAGGTAAGTGACTTACGTATTTCTTCAGGTACATATATTACACCTGCTTTAATATCGACTTATGTCGACCTATATCATGTAATACGTGCATATTCAGGGACGAAGGAGGGTAGGATGGCGGCGGCTGACGAGCTGCCAGGTGTCCTACACTCAGGTACCAAGGACACGCAACTCCGAGGCTGAGAGTACATGTGTTAAGTTATGTAGGTACATGTACGCAGGTGATTAGGTACAAGTTCCAAGTGGGACTTGCATATACCTCTGCCTCCTATAGAGCACGTGTACTTACCTAATCTAATAATATAAGATGCAACTACCTGTACCTTAGGGATATGTAGCCTATAGAAAGTTTTTAGTTGGGACTCAAGCAACCTTATTAATGAATGCTCTTGCCTGAAATGTGCAATGTGTTGTACCTAATCTATCTAATCTCTATTCTATACCTAATCTGGATGCAGCTGCACATTACCCGCAATCACTTTCTATTTTGAGCCTCCTGCACGTCTATTAAATCTCCTAAATCTACCTAACTACCTAGGTACTTAATTAAACAATTCTCCAAAAGGGCCTGGCTGCGCCCAGAATCAAGCTTTAATCAATGAGTTTGACACATTCGTGTTTAGCCGAGCAACCCTTGTTTTTTTTTTTTTTTTTTTTTTTTTTTTTTTTTTTTTTTTTTTTTTTTTGTTGTAAGTCTATGCTTCTGTCGTTGTCGTATTTGCCCAATCCTCACATTATTGCGACACTTGGTTGTGTGCCTATCTCTACCTAGAGCCTACCTACCTAGGCTCTAGGTAGGTATAAACTTAACTTGGCCAAATCGCAACTTATCTCTGTCATCTTACTGCCTCATCAATTACCTCATACTATAAAACAACGACGACGACGACGGGTGTGTAAGTAGATTACATATCTCTCCTCCAAGTTGATGTTATCCGTATGGATACCTTTTACGAACACAATCATCCGTAACGTTACGAATGGCTTGCCAATCTCGGTACGTGTTGAACTACTACCCTAGGTACCTACCTAGGTTAGGTAGGTAGGGTATTTGTATACTGGGGCATTGCACTCAGACAGCAAATACCTGGTAGAGAATATTGGCTTGCAACCCATGACGATCGATACCACGACAAAGTAGGCTCAAGTTTTCGAGCGCCGCTTCGAAACCAACTCCCGTGCGGAGTTCTAGGGGACTGTTCCGACAGCCCGGTCACGGTCAATCCGTTACTTCCTTCAGAACGACTTTAATCCTTCTCCCTCCCTACTATAAGCTATAACTACCTAGCTTATTAAGGCTAGTTATTACTTATGTTATATACCTAGGGGATCCGTACCCGTACCCCCTGAAGGTTGAAACATCGCATAGAACATGCACCGGCGGTTTGTGTACCAATATGATGTGCACGACCAAGCTATAACCACGACCCAGGAGCCAGGCAGCTCGTCGTAGCGTCAGTTGTAGTAGCGTCGCTTCCTTATTAGCTACCGCCGCAATGGCGGTACGGCATCCTGGACCTTGGGGCATGGAATACCCGCTTTCATGTGGAGATGAAGTTCATCACAGAGCCCTACGAGTCTTGCGACGTTACCTCAAACCTTCGACGTGGGCCCGTCTAACTTACCAAGCGCGATTTGCATCATGCTACGCTATATTATTTTTTTCTACCTTTGAAGCTGAATTACATTTTTCATCCTTGTTGCGTTCGGGCCTCGAAGGAAAACCTGATGACGATGATAAGACGTTTTATATACAGCATCTTGGCACCTCCCAAAGCGTCGGTTATCTACCTTCTCATTTGGATAGGTACCTACCTACAGACACAGACCTGTGGCTTGGGAGTACCTTTGGACAAACGGGTAGTGTGAGCCCTAGGCACGACGTACTATTTCGCCCTTTTCTGTTAAACTGGCTTAAACTAGTGTTCTGCTGATGTCTGCTGACCGCGCCCTCATGCGCAATAGCCTGCGGCCGTCCCTGCGGCCAGCGGTACCGTGTTTGGGATGCGAGACCGCGAGCTAGTCTCGCTTAATGAAAAGGATTTCTAGCGAGACTATCCCCGTCTTCAAAGGTTTCACGCTTTATGCCCCCGGAGATTTTGGTGAACAAATCATAAAATTCCCCGACCGCCAGCGAGACCAAATCCACAGTTTACCCAAGGTACGGATCCAACCCTTCGAAGCAAGCTTCTAGTATCAACCTTTAGCTCCACCGCATAGGCTTGGAAACCAATGTCGCACGTGGTTTTAATAATGTCGGTTTGTTAGTTCCAAGGATGTACATGATTCGGGTCCCTCCTGGTTTGGAAAACGAGCCCCACCGTGCGACCAGAGCCAGGATACCCGGGGATACCTCCTAGCAAAATAATTTGTCGTGTGAAAAGATATTGGTCAATATCAACGCCAATCGGCTGGCTTCCTTTCCGGCCTTCCTCTTCAACTACATACCTAGAATGCAATACCGAGCTTTGCATTGTGCCACCCACCGGCTGTGGATGCGTACTGCGTAATGCCAAAGTGCTACCTATAGTACTGTACTTAGAGGGACAGGCCACGTATTCTCGATGCCATGCCAGGACTCGATTCCATTATTCGAGTATCCAATTGCTACCCGACAAGTCAAAATCGTGATCGCAGGCGTTTTGTAGCACAAGATTCATCTTTGTCGCGTGCGGGAGTCATCACTCAATTCTATGTTGGTCGCCTCTGGTTGGTCACGATGAGATGCAAATGGCCCAAAACGGAAGTCATGTAATTAACCACGACACCAACTACCGGTCACATCAAGCTTGTTTAATACTAGAACTGGTTTGCGCAGCGCCTATTTGGGAACGAATCTAGAAAAGCGGCCGGTCGTATTGACTATCCCAGAAGCAAATTCATATATTATAGCCCGGGGGTAAGCTCACCGGTTGGCCGTTAATACAACATCAAACAATCCCCGTCTGGTCCCCCGTAGCCAATCGTGGATGTTCAAGCATGGGTCAGTCGAGTCGGCAACCCGACCTTAGTGAAATCGAATACGATATTTTCTATATCCGGCCTGAACTGGCAATTGGACTTTAGCAAACATGTCTTGCGTGGCTTACGCAAATACTGCAAGCCAAATACACATTTTTCGTAGTTTTTGCTTTCTCCAAATGTTGTTGGTGCCAACGGTTCCCATATCAAATAACTAGGACAAACAAAACTTCGGGCAGGAAACCGGACTACGTATCTACATACGCAATACGCTACCTTAGGTACTGAATGCTTTCAACATTGTTGAAACTACCGACTGGTATGGGCTTGGGTTCGCATTACATTAGGTAATTATCCCATTGGTGGCCAAAAATATCGACAGCCCGTGCTTATGAAACTTCGGTCTCCATTGCGGTCAAAGGGATTATCGTGAGGTTCTAATGGGCCGGTCCTGAATATCAATGAGGTCAGTGCCAGAGTCAGGTTGCGAATGGGTTCCCTGATGTGATCTTCACATTCAAGGTGAAAGCTTTTTCGAGCTTACAGGCTAATAGATGTCCTCATCGTGAAGCATCCCCTGATATAGACATGTGATACGGAATCTGACGACCAGTCGCCAGGATCCGTCGACTGCTACTATGCAATAGGTACCTTCATTGAGGAAGTGAGCTTATTTTGTCCTGCCTAGCCCTGCCAAGGCCATCCAGATCTCTCAGTACCTGTTTTTTGGCGGTCTTTATAATAGATTACAACGCAACCTACCGTTCTTTTGGCTACCTGTCACGGCTGCCATGATAGGGAACTACCATGTACAGGACTGTCTTAATATTTTCTTCCCCGTCATCTTCCCTGTATTTATTTTCGTTTCTGATTGAGGGGCTACGCCTAGACTCCCTGTCTCTCCCCCCACTATGGATGTCTCTCTATGACCCTCGCCAACTTGCTGCCCCCACCTTGAATGATCCCACGTCACATAGCCCGGTCGACAAAGTCTTCTAGAGGCGCTGGCGGCCAACTGGTAAAAGTGCCGGATGCGTGGTAAGCTTTGGCGGGTTTTGATCTTGAACAAGACAGGCCATGTTATGCGCACAACCTTCTAATATCGGAACGGCCCACAATCACCGTTGTTTTATTGTGTTGTTGACAGGGCAAAGTTCGCCGGTTGACGACTGCTTCCTACTAACCTTGTTACGGAGAAAGGCCTAGCTTAATATTTTTCACGACGTCTGTAACCCCGCTGGCCCTGTGACGGCTTTCGGTACCTAATTCGAGCATGAAGCGTTAATAATGGTACTGGCGGACTTTAAGCGGGAGGAGATCAAAGATGAGCTAGGAAGTGCTAGAAAGAGCCCGAAGTCGCAGTTCCTAGGTAAACCAACCAGACAGGGTCGGATATGCCCAGCGTCGAATGTGGTTCGGTAAAATTGGACGGCCGGAAAGTTGATAATGAACGCTATGTGTTCCCCCCTCCTCCCCAAGCCCTATACGGCTGGCCATTCCGAACTTCGATTGCAAGGTTCTCGACTTCGCTATTGGGCAGTTATCAGCCCCGTTTGAAAGGTCTCAGAAACAACGTTGCGGAGTAGTACTCAAGCCGGAATATTCTGAATCAGCGGTCCGCTCTACTGCCGCATGATGTCGACGGCTCATCTTCCGTTTCCATCGTACTGGCGGACCGTCGGATGATATTCGATTATTCTGGGCCCGTGAACAGGTTTCCGTGTTCCTTTTACCCCCTCCTTCTTCTCTTTACTTTTCGGTTCTTATATTTTGGCGGGGCAGACTACTATGGTACAAAAAAAAAAAATAACCCAGCTGCTCATGACAGCCTAGATTTCGTGTGACGAAAGTATATTATGATCTATCACATTTTTAAATCCTCCTTAGTGTCTCCCTTCTTCATCGCCCTTTTCTGCCTTTCCACCTGGAAAAATCGGCCTTTAGTTACCCACCGCCGGCACCACCATCATCATACCCATGATGTAGGTATGGATCTGTATCTGTGTCTGCCTGCTTATATTCCTTACATAGTAGACGCGAAGAAGTACATGCACTACCTAATTGGCAGGTGAAAGAAACCTCGGAGATGCATACCGACTCTTTTCTCCGTACGCAACGTTCGTGCATATATTTTAGTGCCGCGCGCATCATGCCTCACCTTATGAGCTGCGGCCTAGTGCACAAGAGCACAATAATCTGGATCGTCACGGTTACGCATCCCGTCCTGACCATGGTCAGATCAGTCATGCCAGTCATCCGCCTGCGAGGTAAGAAGAAGGGGGGGGGAGAGAACACTCTCCGAAACCTTTTAACCCCCCCCTTTTCATATCTTGCTTCAAAATTTCCGACTGGTGTCCCCGGATGATAGGTAACTTTTAGGGACCGGGGGGACAAGGCGCGGCTCGACGTTACAACCTTGGTTCTTCAATGCCGGGATGCCCACCACCTACCTACTCTACATGCTTACTCGCAACACCTCTAAGCTAGGCTTTTCTGTCCAGCTGTCACTTTCCTCTCAGTACTCCTTACCAAGGACCAAGACCTAACTAAAACCGAGGCCGGTGACGTTCGATGATGTATAGATGATGAACTACGCAAGGGACTCGGTCTCGCTCGCCGGCTGCTCAGAAGTGATAAAAGAAAGCAGTCGCAGGAGCAATCGCAGTAGAAAAAAAAAAAAAAAAACTTCTCCGTGCCGTTCCGTGCCTCCTTCCCGGCATGGCGTTGAAGGTAAAGGAAAGTGGAAGATAAAAAAAAAGTATCTTCGGTGAAATTTCTTTTTTTTCTGACCGGTGCTCCTTTACATCATCACCATCACCATCATCATCATCATCGTGAAAAGTGACGGGTCAGAGGGGGCTTTCCCCCCTTCCCAAAACAGCACCCGCTTCAGGAACCATCTCGCATCGGCACATTACAAGGCGTTTGGCGTTGGGGCTATGCGCGCCTAAATCTTAAAAGTTCGGTAAGATCTGTTGGAGTTCAGTTAGTTCCCGTACATGGGGCACCTCACATGTGGTTGGTTCCTCAGCCCATAACATACATATGTACATTACATGCCTTACATTACATGCCTTACATACCTACCTACCTTACTTACTTACATGCATGCGCACAAACGCACATAATAAATCATCTGCCATGCTGACGGACACGCAACGGGGGCGTGAAAAAGGCCAAGTCCACGTGGATTCGGTTCCGTTCGCTTATCATGTCCTCATCTATTAAATTACGAGCGCATCTCTCTGCTTATATAGGAGGTAGTATATAACCCCTTGTAACATGACGCCCTGTCATATTTTAAATTGTTCGGTAGCGATATATATACGTATATGAACACATTACATACATGCATTACTACATACATTAGGTTAGGCTAGGCTAGGCTAGGCAAGGCACATACCAAGGCGAGCAACCTACCTACCTAGACAGGACGAAGAAACAGCAGAGAAAAAAAAAACGTTTCGTTCTAGATGCACGTCATGATGCTTATCTCAGGACAATTTTCCCTTTCTTGACAATGCTGCATGTAATGCTTGTCTTACTTCGTCCGACCCCTCCCCGGTCCTAATTATGAGGATTTGCTCACCGCTCGCGAGCGGGCGAAAGGCGAGAAGGGGAGGGGGAAAAGGGGAAGGGAACGGGGGGGGGTGCAGCCGTATCATCGACGAACCTGTCCCGGTAGTTAACTGCTCCCCTATTAATCCACCGGTTCCTCATCCGAGTTCCGTGCCGCTCATGCAGAAAGACAGAAACCCGTCATCCCATCTTATTTGGATCAGGGTCGACAGAGGTGGTGGTGGTAGTAGTCATGCTAGTGTTAGTGACTGTGCCTGTGACTGTGCCTGTGCCTGCGTCCTCGGTACCTTCTAATCCAGGGGCAGTTGTTCCCGCCGTATTCGCGGCCGGAGGCAGAACAGCCGCATTATTAACCGTTGCAGCGGGAGGTGGAAGAACCTGTCGTTGCACTTGCTGTTGCTGCTCGTCAGTAATAACTTTCGATGCCTCCTCGGTGTCGTCACCACGCGGATCGACCTTCGTAGGCGAGGACCGCGAAGAGCTCAGTTTTTTCATCTCAAGACCGTCGCTATCTGTCTCATTGCCACCGGAATCCTTCTCGAGGCAATCCGTCTCGGAGTTTTGCCGCTCCTTCTCCTGGAACGTGAAGGCGTCCGAAAGATTGACTGCGAGGAAGGTCTTGGGTAGTTTGACTCTATTGGTTATCCACAGTCAGCTGGGCTTGGTTCTATACGGCCTTTTTGTTATACCAATGACGTCGTCCTTACGTCGTAGGAAAGAAAAAGAAGAAATACTTACTGATGAAACTTGGCTCTGAGCGTCTCAATAACCTTCTTCCAGTCCGCATGAGGTGTCAAGCTACGACGCGGCGCACATCCTATGCAGTGTTTGCTATCAAGTTGGATATCGAGCGGGTCGAAAATGTGACAACCGGGGCTGATCGTGATGCGGATACTGTAGTTGAAGGTAGGCTGGTCAACGAGTGATGCATCTACCGGAAGTTTAGTCTCGGACTCGTATAATTCGAAGCAGATCTGTGAGAGATAATCAAGTTCGGGGATGGTCCTGCGGTTGATTTTCGTTTCGATACCACCCTCGAGGATACAATTTAGTAATGTGTAGATATGCGATTCCTTGGTAAAATAGAAGAATGACTTGGCGTCATCGGACGCCTGCATCTCCTCAAGATCTTGGACGATCTCCTTCAGCAAAGGGAGTGATGTCAGGAGTCCAATCTCGAGCTACAATACCCACGTCAGTCAAGAACTTGCCTAGAAGGAAAAAGATTGGCCCACCTTTTCACTATCTGAGATGCCATATTCCTGCGGGCAGATGAAGTCAAACAAAACCTTCGCAAGTTGGTAAAGCTCTCGAAGAGGCTCGAAACACTCGTCTGTCTTCGCCTTCGTTTGGTTGTTACCTTTAGGCAAGTGGAAATATTCCGCAGGCCTATCGACCTCGTGGGGATGTTTCATCCACGATCTCCTGCGGAATATACGTTTCATGGTATTCTCCGATCTATCGGCTCTCTCCGACCGATCTGACTTATCCACCTTTTCCCCAGGCGATGATCCGAGGATTTGGCTTTTATCCGACTTATCATCGGCTATTTTACCTCCCTCTTCAGACTCTTTAGGCGAGGTTTTGCCCTCTCGGTTTATAGTGATACCGAACTCTTCCTCAAGCATATGCTTTGGAGGAGTGAACACCCATTCAAGAAATTGGCGGTTATGTAGGGCGTCGAACTTCATCGTATCGTACAGTTCCGAAATCTTGCTAGGATCGACTTTCTCGTGATCGCAAAATTCGGCAAAGAGCTTTTCCCAACGCTCGCGGAATAATTCTGCATCCTCGCCACAGCACCAGCGAGCTTGAATGCCGTTGATAGCGTTGGCTTGGGAAAGTGACGAGGCTACGGATGTATTAGAACACTCGCTATGAGTCTTATCCGAGCCCGGGGAATTGATCGCATTAAGCGAGTTTACAGCGCCAGTTTGCAGTTTGCTATAATTGTGCTGCATTACACGACGATGGAAGTTCATCAGCTGAACAACTCGTGTTTGCACTTCGGAAGGCTCTGGCATTCCTTCTGGCCAAGCAAACTGCGATGGCCGTTCGTTTCCTTTCCGTAATAAGCCCTTTAGCTTTTTCTTGACTTTATCCATTTCATCCTTGGCCGCATTGGAATCATCCAACAAGTCCTTTCGTATGGTAATGAAATCTTCTGGAAGTTCATTCTTCTCTATAAACGAAGCTGTCCAAATCTGCGCGCTAGCTGTGACTCGCCTCTCAGAGCTGCTGAATACGTGGACTTGGTCCAGAATAGCACGATTTAGTAGGAGATAGTCGTTACGCATATTTTGTGCCAATTCTTGTGCCTGGTAACGTGCCGAATGAGTCGGTTCACCTCCCCACTTCACAATAAGTTGCAACTTATCCAAAACGAAACTATTGTCGGCTGCGGTGAACTTGGACATTGTTACCCCTGACATAGAATCTTGGCGTCGCGGTGGGAATTTCGGCTCTTGTTCAGAGTCAGATACGATCCCTTCCGGAGGATCAGGCCGGTGCTGACCGTCTTCGGCATTCGACTGCTCTTTGGCAAGGGTTTGGTCTGGCTCCTTTTTATTTCCCGTCCCTTCGGGTACGCTGTCTACAGTCTCAGACTCCATCTTTACTCCCTCGGTAACCTTTGGAGGTGATTCGTTCATTTCGGCCGTTTTCTTCTTACGAAACATTGGCTTGATTTGAACTTTTGTGCCTGCCCATCCTCCTTTCTTGACTAACACGTTACGAAGAGATTTAAGCTTATTACGGTCTTCCTCGCCAGCCTTCAAGGCTAGGTCGACAGCATCGAGGACGCTGGCCAAAGCAGGCTCTCCAATAAGGAGCACTTCTTCTTGGTGGCCTTTGAGAAGGTCGATAAATGGTTGCGTGTGAAATGTAAATTTGTACTTCTGCTTTGGGGTACGGTCTGCATGTCGGATGACAGAGACCATTCCCTTAAGCTTCCACGAATGTTTGGGGGGAGGGGGAGGTGGTGTCGGCTCTTCCAGCTGGTCAGTTTTCTCTTCTGCTCTACTTGAGGGTGTGGCCGGAAGAGTCGGAGGGGCCGTAGTTGGTAAGCTGCTTGCAGCAGAACTACCTGTGAGGTAAGTTATAGGGCCAATGATACCACTTTGCAGTCTTGACGCGATACCCGCCACTCCCGCATCAGACTTAGACGGCGAGGCATTTGCTGTGCCCTGCTCATCTTTACCTTCTTTGCCCTCCTCGGGGGAAACTGTACCTGCGCTTCCTACGGATTTTGGCTGCCTTGTACCAGCCAATGCATCTTTCTCCTTGCTACTAAAAATAGCTCTAGTTAGCGGATCACCAATATCGGAAATAGTGGGTGATGGAAGAGGCGGCGTTGGTCCCCCACGACGAATCTTCTCTTTAATGAACATCTCCTTCAGGATACCCGCACAGTGATCGTAGTAGGTTTCATTGTCTTTGACAAAGCTCCAACCATTAACATCTATGACATAGCTTTTACCGCCTGCTCGGAGTAGATCGAACCCGCAGACGCGTTGTCCAAACGTATTGGCAATCTTGCTTGCGATCTCCTTCTCTTCCGGACACAGCGCGGTAACATACCGGATTTCCTTGCCGTGCGTATTGCGCCGGACGATACCGTCCACGACGGGGGATTTTCTTGTCTCGGCGTGGCAGTAGTGCGGCCCGACTGTGTAGGCCTTTACATCTTCTGCGTTGTCTACCTGCATAAACTTCTCATAAATGAAGCTACCCTCCGGTTCGGTAATAGCACGGGGAATGGTGAGATCATTGACAAACTCCGAACTCTTATTGCCAATTTTCCTAAAGAGCTTCCGGGCACCCCCGCCAGAGGATCTTGGAAAATAGATAATGATGTTGTGGTCTTCGCCGCTAGTTGGTTTCTCGACGAACGGTTTCTTTAACAGGGTACCATCTACGCTTAGAATATCACCGTCGTCAAGCAATTCTACCTTGCGAGGGTAGCGGTAGCTTTCCGGTCCGCTGGGCTCGAGGGTAATGCCCGTAACATCTTTTATATGCTTCGCAATATCCGGGGTAAGTATACTCGGGCCGCCGTCACGGTTCACTTCGACTCGTTTCGGGGTCGGTACTTCGATCTGATCAAGTATCCGTAGGCATAGTCGCCTGTCCCAAAGTACCTTCTGCATCGGTAGGTCATTGACGCAGAACGGTTTCCTGGCTTTGACATAAGCTATGGCCTTTTCCAAAGGAAAACCATCTGAATAGAAAGATATCAAATAGTCGCATATCGGCCAGTTTTCTACTTCTGCTCTGCTGTTAGCATCTTATGTCATCGATAACTTATATTATCAATGCTCTATTCTCACCTTCGTCTAAGATTGTCTTATCCCCAAACACTACAACGTCGAATTCACGGTTTGAAATTAATCTGTTAAGAATATTCCTGCTTGGCTTGCTTCTGGCCTTAGAATCTAGCGCGCATACACCAATGATACCCCATGGAGCCGGCTTGGTCTCTTCCTTCTCTCTAGAGTGAGGGCCTCGTTCACTACTATGGCTGTGGCTACTATTCGCTGTGCTACCGCTTAACCGTCGCTTAGCCCTGCTTCGCGACCGAGTTACGGGAGGCCGAGGAGCCGGGTTTGACGTAGGTGCAGGGTTTCGTTTGACAAGGTCCAGAGGATTGGCGTGATGAGCTTCCCGCGCAGTTAATTGGAGGCCACTAACGGGGTGCGAGGAATTGGAATTGGAAGATGTAGTGACTGTTACGTTGGACACTCCAGACTCAGATTGACCTGGGGATAGACCCAAGCCTTTACCAGAAGCCATGATGCCTGATACTGGGCGTTGGATACCGCCGCCACCGTCCGATCCGTTTGTCGAGGGAGCAGAGCTTGCGACTCCCCGGGACGACGCAAGAGAGAAAACAGACGAAACAGAAACGCGTTTTTCTACTTCGCGCTCTGCGGTTGGAGGGGGTTGGTTCACTGCAGGTTCCGGTAGCTGATAAGGGGAATTTGTGTCGGAGACAGAATGGCCAGGCTGTTGTTTCGGGGTATTCTCAATGTCGTCGACAGCAACTTCGTCGGGCATAGTAGTAGTACCAGGGTGGAAGTCTTCATTCCAGATATCGGACCCAGATGACTCGCGTGTACGATATGGAGATGGAGAAAGATGGGGCGGTTTTAATGGTCTAGCTAGAGGTGGCATGGATAAGCTCGCGGGTTCGACTGATACATTAGTAGTCCCAAGAGGCTCAGCATGTCGGCTCTTCCCACTTGCTATAGAACTTGCGATGCTACTGGCTACAGATGATGGTGAGCGGGTGCGGGAATGCGACAATGACCAGGAAAGTCTCTTGCCAGAGCCGCTCAGACTGCGACCCGACTTGGTATTAGTGGTATTATTAGCTTCCATCTTTTTTTTCTTCTTCTTTTTTTCTTTAGACGAGCGGGCCGTTGAGACTAAAATTTTGTACAGTGTACTCCGCAGTAGTCTGATCGTTTACAGCAGAGTTTCGTCATTCGATAAGTTCTAAGTTAGGTACCTATCAGACAAAAACCTTTAATATTTCCCACTTTGTTCTTGTTCTTCTGGTAGCGATCCTTGGAGTTTACCTTAGAGTTTACCTTAGGTACATAAGGTAGCTACCTCTAACAAAATGTGCGTGCCACACGATATCTTATTCCGAGTAAATATTAAGGTAAAGTAGAAATTCGGCTGTTCTTCAGAAGCTGGATACTTGGAAGTCGGTGGTGGCAAATGATGTTATCTTTCACTTCCTAACGAATATATCGTGTTTCAATCGGTCCTTCTAGTCGATTCGACGAAACCACCTTAACAGGACCTCTGCGATTAACTTATAGAGGAATTTGACATTCGGTTCCTGCCACTGCGCTTATTATGTGTGAAATTTGGTTAGAAGAAAGCTGGGTTAGTAGGTTCAGTCTCCCCAATTCAGTGCCCCCGAAAGAAATATAAAGAAATAGGTTCGGGACCCGATTTATTTTTAGTTTGCAGCAAATGCGTAAGGTACCTAAGGTTGGGCGTTTGAAGTGGGTCGCAGAACGGGAAATCGGAATATCAAGCTTCAGGGATGCATCATGAACTTCATTAGAAGTTTAGATACCTAACTATACCTACCTACCTCAAGGTATACATACCATTTTACAATTTAATTACGTGGCAGACGAGCGGGTCGGTGAAAGATCTAGATCAAAATGGTCAGATAAACGTGACTTTCTTCTGCGAGGAGGACCTTCTCTCTTATGAGATTGAGAGGAACGATAACGGGGTCTATGGGCTTCGTTGAAATAAACCCGAGATTGCTACTGATGGCGATCTTTTGTGTGGTGGGAATTCTGCAAATCGCATCATCTGCAGGCGATAACATGATAGGATTGCCAATCATCTTGTCTTAAGCGCATGCCCAATGCCGCGATGTCCAACGCTACGGTCTTAGGAGTTATCAGCCAATAGCATTAAGTAATTGAGATAATGTGGCGCTCGATGGACCCGTGACCCTTTTGTAAGAGATGAAATACGACGGTTGACCTGGTTTTTATTGTTTTATTGTTTTCGACAAGAATCGAGGCGGTGAAAGTTGGGTGGGAAGTTATCGATATAACTTTGGAGGTGCATACTAGGTGAAACCCTTCCTTCCATAGAATAAATCGCATTTATATCTATACCTTAGGTAATCGGGCAGTTGCAAGGCCAAATTTATGTGACTGAAGCTTCCCCTACCTCCATATAGATTGATAGTGGTTCACATGCAATGAACCTTTTGCAGATGTCAACGCTTTGTCATCGTGTGGGGTTGTATAGGTATTGATAAAACTTACGATTTACATTATCAGCTACTTTTTATCGATAATGATAAGAATTTCGTGTTATATATCTTAGGTATTAGTAAAACATGTCAAGTAAGTGTTCAGGAGTAACATGGGAATCCAATGAAAAATATAGTGTTTATAGTTAACTGTAGAAATAACAGGTACAATACATATTAAATTGCATCTTCCAGGTTCAGATATGAAAAGCCCTATCAGCAGCTATATTTTGCATGTACCTTGATAGCATGTACTTCTCCGGAGTCCAGGATAAGATTGTGGGACCAGTATACCTAAGGTACCTAGGTACATAGTAGTACCAAGTCGCCGAAAAAAAAAAGAAAAAAAAAAAAAAAGCTTCGCGCTGTTCCATCCCAAGAAAAAAAAATCCATTCACAGGCGACTCACAGCAGTCTTCGTGCTGCGATTCTTAGATGCGACGGCAAAGACCCCGATAATTCAAGCGCAATATTCACATAGGGTCTCGGAGTTCATTACGACGGATAACTTGCCATAATGCCTCACTCAGAGCCAGAGGGTCCATCGGTCAAGCGTCAGAAGCTCAATTCGGTCGCGAGACCAAAATCATCCACATCGCAACAGTCTAGGATCTTTGCTCCGTATCGGGTATGTTCAGAAATTTATGGATATGAAATCGCAGTAGCTGTCCCTAATTCTAATATTTATATTTATTCTTAGACTATTGGCCTCGTTTCTCCTACCAATGTGCCCTTTACCTCTGTTCCTCTCGGGAACACTACCTTCCAGGTTACAACGTCTATAGGTCGCTCGCTACAGACTTATGACCTTAAACGCGGCCTCAACCTCGTCTTCATAACTCGACCCCAGACACCAAGTACCATAACGGCGACATGCGCTTGGAAACAGAAGGTATTCGTTGCTTGGGGCGACCCCCGAGAGGGCTCCACTCAGGGTATATGGATTTTCCAAAGAGGAAAGAAAGTCGGCGAGTTAGAACTTCCCTCTGATCTCAACGAGCCTATCAAGCAGATTCTCGTTTTTGGATCCTGGGTTGTTGCCTGTGGCTTAACAAGAATAGAAGTGTGGAAAACGGCGACCGCGGAGCATTATACCACTCTCTTTACTATGGCTTCAAAAAAGCTCGACAACGAACTGACCGGAGGTATATGTACGATGCCGACTTACTTGAACAAGATTTTCGCTGGACGTCGGAACGGATGGGTTGAGATCTGGAACATTTCCACGGGGAAGCTTATCTACACCATCCTACCCCCATCTCCAAGTTGCGGCGCTGTCACTTGCATGCAACCAACACCTGCGCTTTCTCTTATGGCTATCTCATATGCAGAGGGACCTTTGGTCATTCATAACGTTCTCACGGACAAGAAAGTACTCGAGGTTAACGCGGGTACCGAGGACGCGCCCGTAACAAGCATCTCATTCCGCACGGACGGTATTGGTGCGGGGCAGGATGGGCGCAAAGATGGTGTTATGGCCACGGCCACGCAGTCGAGCGGCGATATCACGTTCTGGGACCTTAACCAGGGTGGCAGGATCATGGGTGTTCTTAGAAGCGCCCATAACCCCCCCATGCAAGAGGGGGCATCTATTCGCGGAGGCGTAAGCAAGATTGAGTTTCTTGCCGGCCAACCCGTTATCGTCACCAGCGGCAGAGATAATTCATTGAAAACTTGGATATTCGACGACACCCCCTTTTCACCTATACCGCGAATACTACACACGAGGAGTGGCCATGCCGCACCAGTTACTAGTTTGCAATTCTTGCCAACAGATTTTGAAGGTGCCGAGGCAGGTAATAAATGGCTTCTCAGTGGTGGTAAGGATAGGAGTCTTTGGGGTTGGAGTCTTCGACGCGACGGTCAGAGTACAGAATTGAGTCAGGGAAATATCCGCAAGAAGGCTAAGAAGTATGGAATTCTAGACAGCGGTACCCTAAGCCGCGGTCCAACTACTACACTTGATGACTTGAAAGCGCCAGAGATCACATGCATAGCATGCTCTCTGAATCGTGATGGCGGAATGGGCGCCTTACCCGGGAAGCAGGTATTATGGCAAAAATCACAAAATCAAAAGAAACCCGTGGACGCCGAGATCAGCGGCATGACGGGTTGGGAGAGCGTGGTTACGGCGCACAAGGACGACCCGTATGTTCGAACCTGGTTTTGGGGCCGAAAAAGAGCTGGAAGGTGGGCATTCCAAACCGGAGACGGCGCAAACGTGTCATCCGTAGCAATGAGCCCGTGTGGAACCTTTGCTGTTGTTGGGTCTGTTGGCGGATCTATCGACATGTTCAACCTTCAATCAGGCCTACATCGCCAACGATTTCCATCTAAGCTTACACCGGCGCAGGCAAGACAGGTTAAGATGCAACAGTTGAGACAGGCGGATACCGTCGTCCAGCTTCAAGCTCGATCTACTACTGGCTTCGCACCAGGCACGGGAAGGCATACGAAACCTGTCACCGGCATCGTTGTCGATTCTATGAACAAATATGTGATTAGCTGCTCATTAGATGGCAAAGTGAAGTTCTGGGAATTTCTCACGGGGAATCTACTGGAAGAAATCAACTGGGCTCCAATGACAGGAATCATAGGCTGCCGCTACCACGCTGCGAACGATCTCATAGCTTTCTCTTGCGACGACAACTCTATTCGAGTCGTGGATATCGAGACGAAGCAGACAATCCGTGAATTCTGGGGATGCCAAGGAAAAATCAATGATTTTATTTTCTCTAACGACGGCCGCTGGATAGTAGCAGCCTCCCAGGATGCTATAGTACGAGTTTGGGATTTACCGACAGGTCACTTAATTGATGCTATTCGATTAGAAAAGCCTTGCACCGCACTGGCCTTCTCCGCAACGGGAGAATATCTGGCTGCGGCAACTGAAGGGGAGTTGGGTGTAAACATTTGGAACAATAAAACGCTCTTCACCCACGTCCCAACCCGACAAATATCTGAAGATTCAATCAAGCAAATATCAGGACCAACGGCATCAGGAGAGGGCGGTCAAGGCTTACTTGAAGCAGCCTTTGATGAGGCAGCCTCTCAGGAGGAAGATGAAATCACTGCACCTGGTGTGGATCAGCTCAGTGCCGATATGATGACCTTGAGTTTAGTTCCACGAAGCAGATGGCAAACTTTACTACATTTGGACTTGATTAAGCAGAGGAATAAGCCGAAGGAAGCCCCCAAGGCTCCGGAGAAAGCACCGTTCTTCTTGCCATCAACAACTAACACAGGGGCCTCGAATCAAGACACACTCCAACCCAACACGAACCAAGATCAAAGTCAATCGAGGATTACTCGTTTCGATCGGAACAGGGCAGAGCAGGTCTTCAGTAACAAACTGCAAGCGGGAGCTACCTCTGGCAATTGTAAGAGATATTTGTCTATACTTCATATACCACTGTATCTGTGAGCTAACTGTTACTAGATACCGAGTTCATCGAGCATCTTAAATCCCTCTCTCCAGCTACGGCAGACCTAGAATTGCGCTCTCTGACACCTGGCGACGACGAGGAATCCAACGAGCTGCTTCATTTCATTCACGCTATGACTAGCCGCCTCGTAGCGCGACGCGATTATGAGCTCACTCAAGCCTGGATGGCTGTCTTCCTTCGTCTACATTTCGATTTGATCTTGGCGAGTGATACCCTAATGAACGCATTGTCGGAATGGAAGAAACACCAAGCAGAAGAATGCAATAGGTTGGATAACCTGGTTAGTTACTGTGGAGGAGTGGTGAACTTCTTAAGAAGCCCACGGACGTGATTTAGAATTGTCATGTCAAATACCTATATATATATACCTTCTATGTATGAATATTTATCATCTTGAGGGTAGGCAATCCTAACTGTAATACGAGCCAGTGTTTTCATAGTCATAAATGTTTGAAGTAGTGCTCATTCAAGACGACGTAGGGTCTAAGAATTTGATGTAGGTTCCCTATCCACCTACCTGTACCTTGGTAGGTTCTTAAATTCAAGTTTTCATTTCCCTCCTTCCAGTATACTCTATCACATATGCTCCTCGAGCAGTTCGGAACTCACGTAGGCAAGCGCTAAGCACCTAGATAGGGAAGACGCTTCCGATACGGAGGTATTTGACTTTGACTTGGAAGCGTTGAAGGTTCAACTTCCGCACACAAATAGCCTTCATCTCGAATCCGATATTCTTCGACTGGCTACCTCATATATAGGAAGCTATCAGTATACGGTCGCGTCTTTCTCGTCGTTTTATTAGGTATATTACGGTAAACATTATATATGACTCTACTTTCTCTACTATTAGTATAATAAGTTCACGCATACTCAACACCCCACAAATCTCCCAGGTTCTGCTATTATCAATCGCTGTCGGTATGGAGGTAGTCCAAGAGAGTCAACAGACACCCTGTTCAGGGGATGTCGGCCAGGCGTCCAGTAGCGTCACCGTCTACGACCCTTGTGAAAACCAGTCAGCTGGCTCGCCCAGCGTACTCGAAGGATCACAGGAAAATAACTACCGTGCTCATGATGCCGAGAGGTAAGTTCATTAGAAAGACGCTTTTGGCTCTTAATTATAAGTCATCGGGCTCTAACGCTACCTAGGCACTATAGGCAATCACCGAGAGACATATTCTTAAGTGATCAACAGCCACACGATCTACTACAAGGGTCCCATCTTCGTCCTCCACAGACGCCCCGGGTGCCATGGACGCCCCAAACACCACAGGCACCACTGCCATCACACGTGCCCAAGTCTCCCGCAGCGTCCTATTTCTCACCACTATTCGCCCAATCAACCGGCCCCGCAGCTCCTACCTTCACGGCCCTGCCGTCCCACCCACCGCCATCTTCTTTCTACCACAACGGTGGTGGCGCGGGCTCTCTCTGCGATAACGGTATCGTAGCAGAGGACGAATGCATCGACAAGGACACAAACTGCGCACCGCTCCCGGCTGAGCTCGGGCCCGGGTGGGAGCAAATACTCCTCGACGAGGCGCGGCGACGTTTCGATCCGCAGATCACCGCTCTTAGGGACATCGGATGTGTCTTGAGACCGAGGAACAAGGAGGGGGAAGGCGACGACAACGATCATGATGACGACGTCCGGATGGGCGGCGGCGGCGGCGACATCAAGATACCGAAGGACGACATGGGACGCCTGATCCTGCTGGTCAAGAAGGACTGCACGATCGGGTACAATGCGGGCGGGGGCGAGGCTTTCGGCGCGGCGGAGGGCGAGGAAGTGGTGGTGGCGCGCGCGATGCCGTTCATACAGGTGGAGGGGAACTTGCGCATGCAGATCACGGGCGGGCCGCAGCAGCAGAAGAAGAAGGTGAAGAAGCGTAAGAGAAACGCCGAGGACTGCGAGGAGGAGGGGGGGCAGGGGGGCAGGGAGAGGAATGACGGCGACGGCAGCGGTGGCGCTGTCTATGGAGTCCCGGTGTGCGATGCCCCGCACACCAAGCGCCCTGCGAAGCGTGTACGGATCGCTGCAAGACGTAACGTCCGGAGGCAGGCGGCATAGCATAGATGATCATCATTGGGCAATCGCGGAAACTGGAATATCGGATATTGTTAGCGAGATTGATTAACGGCGTCTTTGCCGATAGGACCTCGATACGGGTAGTTGCTTTACCTGGTCAATAAGGGGGGGGGGGGTCATTACGTTCACTTAGACTATTCGAACAGCTAGTTTTAATGAGGTAGGTACACATAAGTTAAATTCCAGACTTACTGTTGTTGTTTTCATGCGGAATCCTGTATACCTTGTGCACCTAACCTATAGTTACCTGGTATACATCTGTGATGATATGACAGCAATCAAGACATTACTACCTGGGTAGTAGTCCCCCCCTAAAGTCTCACGGCTTCAATGATTACCTTAGGTACCCATTCGACATATGACTTGAAAGGTAGGTAGAATACTGCAAAATGTTCAAGATACGGGAACAGTAGAGTCTGAATGTTACCCATGCTCTATAGGATGCGCTTCTTCAATAGAAAGATAAATCAAGTGAGGTAGTCCCTAGGTAGGCTTACCCCGTTAAGCACCAAGATATACCCATATAAAAGGGGCAAGACAAGGTAGAAACTCGTATCATAAAAAGTGTACCTGTACCTTGGGAATCACTTGAGGTTGGTAAATATAATCGTTTGCATACCTACCTAACCTAGGTTACTCTATTGCCACCATCTCACGGGTTATCACAATATGGTAGGCGACCTGCAGCCATACCTGGTAAATGCTAATAGGGTCAGGTAAGGAAGTTGTAACTATGAAATGAGTTCACCCACGATCCGGGGTTCCTGTCTCAACGACTCAGAACTCGACATGAAGTAGATATACAATTTCGCAAACCGTGTAAGTCCTGAACCCTAATCATTATGGGGTGCTTTAGGAATAGATATGTGTCGAAGCTCTCTCTGTAGCTATTCTCTCTATATTAAAGCTGTGGCAGCGTTACTTACACGATCTTAATCTCGACTTACTAGTGTAATTCATACCGATGGTCGAAATACCCGATTATCTCAGCGTCGTACTACTTTTGGGACTTATCAGATTTGATGATTAGGTACTAGGTACCTCTTAAGGTATGTAGTCGGGATAAGCGTCCCTCAAGTTATCGTTTCTCAAAGCAAACCTTGTGTCTCAGATTGCTTTGAGGTATATAGTATTGTGCCATTTCTAGAACAAAGGATTGCTTCTTGTACTCCTAGCTCTTGTAATTTCCAGAATACCTACTAAGTTAGGTAGGCACCTAACCTATGTGGACTTCCTCGCGGAACGACAGGGCCGTTCACCGGTTCTTCTAGAATGTACCTCGTAAGACCTACTCTCAACTGTTGTATAACACTGTCGTGTGTTGTGTGCAATGTTAAGCAGCACAACACCTGCATCCGCATGAGGTACGATCTGATATCTTATTCGCGAGTTTGCATTGCTTGCTTTATGAATAACTAATGCACATGTAACTTGGTGAAACTTTACCTAAGGTACGTCCTTATGTGTGAAGGTGACACAAGGTAAACTCGAAACATCCTCTTTTGAGAATAGTCAAAGACTTTTAATTACCCACCTAAGGTTAATAAACTAAGAGATAATTAACCAACAGACATATTCGAGTCAAACGCGCCCTTAAAATGATGGATCTTATGTTACGGTATTAGACAAGGTACCTTATCCCACTCCGCTTCCGCTGCCCGTTGTTTATCCCGTCTCACGCGTCCAATGGAAGCGTTGTCCTATCGCCGTTTCCATGCATAGGCCCCCTCCTTCCTCTTCACTCCAAAGCATCAACCAATGAGGTTAGATACTGAGGAAGGAGCGAATGTGGGATGTGGGAGACGGGAACGGCATTGATAGGTTAGGTACGATTATATTCCGCCCTATTTTGGCAATCGCGAGCCTCGCTACTTCTGACGGTGTAAAGGCAATGGTTGGGATTGACGATGAGGTTATGGGTTAATCCAGCGGGTACGCGTTTAGCTAATCTGTAATAGGCTTAGGACCTAGGTACCTATAATTACCTACCTACCTTAGGTAGCTAAGATGCATGCAATACATGGGTATGTTGGAAGGTCTCGTAAATATCTTCGACTAATAGATAATTACCTAATGTAAACATATCTCCACGACCCTCGGATTTATCAGCGTGTCGTTATTCCGAAGAACAATATACATCGTATGTTGCCCCCAACAATGACAGTGGATATTTTCTTTATGATTGTTTGCTAATATAGTCATTGTTAAGTTACAGTATATGAAAAAGCCGATACGGCACTTCCTACCTCATACCTGGATAAACAGCCTTCCTGAAGTATAGCTCAAAAAAGAGATTCATACACAATGGCTGCATCGTCTGGACAAACCCCAGAAATCACCATGACGCCGCCCGACGAAAAAAGGGTCCAACAAAGCAGAGATGCCACGGCTAAAGGTTCTAGCTCTAACTCTAGCACCAGCACCAGCGCTCCCGCCGCGCGTGGTGACGAAGAGCAGAACATGTCGCCGCTGGAGCGGGTCAAGTCGAAGTTTGGAGATCGACCGGAATGTTTTAAGAACACATTCCAGGAGATATCGTTCATCTTCCAGGCCACTATCGCCACAGCCACGACATCTTTCCTAAACGGCGTTGCTTTGGTTATCACCGTCCCCGTTGCTCGTGACTTGGGCATGACGCAGGGTGAAATAGCGTGGATTAGCGCTGCGACGTCGTACGTACACACATTGCCTTTCTACTTCTTTCAATAATTCGCAACTGTACATATCACTAACATGCATGTTATCATAGACTTGTGGCTGGCGCTCTTCAGCTCGCCTTAGGCCAGCTGGCTGACTTGCTCGGAAGGAAACCCATGTTTATAGCCGGTCTGGCAAGTTTCAGCGCATTCGCTCTGTTGTTAGCTTTCTCGCAAAACCCCTTCTGGATGTTGATTGTCTGCGGTATCCTCGGCGCTTGCTCCGCTATGGTTGTTCCGCCTGCTATAGGTATACTCGGGGCCGCCTACGCCACCCCTTCGAAACGCAAGAACTTGGCATTCTCGGCATTCAGTTCGGGAAACCCGCTAGGCTTTGTGTTCGGTACCATCGTCTGCGGTATTGTTACTCAGCTGAGTAGCTGGCGCGCTGCCTTTATCGTTCTATGCGTTGTCTGGGCTCTTTTCACTATCCATGCTTTCTGGGCTGTGCCGAATGTAGAGAACTTTGACCGAGCTCCGCTGAAGGAACGACTAAGTGTGTTGAAGCAGTTCGACATTGTCGGCACGATCTTGACCATTTCCGGGACAGGCTTGTTTACTGCTGGCTTAACGTAAGTGCCCTTATGTTCTCTTAATTTCAAATATGTACTGATCAATGCAGACTGGGTCCTGAGGATGGTTGGTCAAAGGCGCATGTGATTGCAATGCTAATTGTTGGCATCGTATTGCTTGTCATGTTCGCCTTGTGGGAGAGAGTATTTCCTAATCCCCAGATGCCTCCATATATATGGAAGGACTGGAATTTTAGCTTCGTGAGTCTTCACCTAAACATCTTGAAACTTGCCCCTTTGACTCAGTACTGATAATCGCAGATCATCCTCAGCATTGCTTTGGGAAATATGGGATTTACCGCTAGTGGTTTCTGGGTAGCCTTCTTTTTTCAAGAAGTTAGACAGTGGTCTACCCTTGTAGTCGCCGTCCATCTCCTTCCCATGGCTATCGCCGGGTTGCTTTGGAATATAGTCGCTGGCCGTATCCTGCACAGTATCAACAACACGGCCATCATGATCTTCGGCGCTGCATGCTATCTCATTGCCAACATACTACTCTCCGTCATGAAGATCGATACAAGCTACTGGGCTTCAGTATTCCCTGCCTTAATTCTACTCGTTGCTGGTGCTGATTTCCAGTTCAACGTAGGCAACGTAAGTGATACTCTTATTTCCTATACCTTGGCAATTCTGACTTTTCTTAGATGTACGTGATGGAGTCGTTACCCAAGGACAAACAGTCCTTAGCGGGCGGTATTTTTAATGTGGTTATCCGCCTGGCCAATACCGCCGTAATGGGGGCTTCGACAGCCGTCTTTAGCTCGGTCCAGTTGACACCCGAAGGGATGGCCGATCCGATGCTCAAATTCACCAGAACTTTCCAAATGTCCATCGGATTCTCTGCGGCCTGCTTGATTATGACCTGTTTTATCCGGTTGGGGACGCAGGGGAATTCTCCGAGCAAGGGAGAAGAAGGTGAGGGCAGCAAACCCGAAGATTCTGAGGATACAACCGTCATCATGAACAGTGCAGCTGGGAGCGACAAGGAGGAGAATGTAGATAAGAAATAGATAGAGTAGACGTGGAGTTGTAAAGATTGATAATCAGGATTAGAGCCCAACTCGTCGTTACGAGTTTAGATTTAGATAGTCGGTACTACCAAAAAATTAGAGGATATGTTTCAACTATAATTTTCAATCTTGGTATTCCTGCCATTTGACCATCCTATCCTTCAAGTCTAGGACCTCGCCATCAACGACGAACGTGCCATCGCCGCGGTGATGGAACATGCGGCCGCCTTCCCCGGGCTTCTTGTCCGGGTTAAGCCAGGCTTTGACGGGCTTCAGCACCCACATGGAGTACTTGCTAACCATCCTAGTGTCCTCGACGACGCACTCGATATTCGCGACGACGTCGCTGCCGCCCACGAGCGGGGCCTTGACTCTCGCCGCGGGGCAGGCTTCGAGCCCGAAGCGCTGCCATTTCCCGCCGGGCTCGTCTTCGTCGTCGTCCGCAGAACAATTCCCGATATCCACGACGGTGCGGGCGATCGCGACGTCGGGCACGGCGAGCACGCACTCGCGGGTCTTCCGGAGGCGGGCGAACGACGCGTCCCAGGGCCCGAGGCATATGCCGACGAGGGGCGGCGACTCGTGCTGCATGACCATGTGGAAGCCGACGGTCATGACGTTGTGCGTCGAGTCCGCGAGCGACCCCGTCGTCACTAGCAGCACGGGGCCGGGTTCTAGGAGTCGGAAGACCCTGGATGGCGGGTACGGCTCGAAGCCATGGTGGAGTTTGCTAGGAGAAGCGGAAACGGAAGCGGAAGTGGAAGCGGAAGCGGAAGAAGCGGAAGTGGAAGCGGAAGTGGAAGTTTCTGCTTTCTCTTTATCATTGTTGGCCTTGCGGTATTTGGACGGCAATGCAGGCGATATAGCTCCGCCCTGTTGCTCTGGTTGGTCTTTACGCTTTGCACCCATTGGCTGTAGAAGTCATACAAACAAGATTACCTTAGGTACGTTTAAGCGGTTTCCCGTGAAGGTGAAGCTAAATTAGGTACAGTTAGTAGGTTGTAAGCTGCTCTATTTAGCGGGGTGATACGGATCTGATAAAGGCATGCGTGGGATGGATGTTAGGTACATGTTACCTCAGGTACCTCCAAATGTACCGTCACTTACATCCGACCCGAAGTCGGACTACCTGTAGCCTTTATTAGCTTCCGTTTAACACTTCCGATTTCCTGGAGGAGGTAACTTGTAAGAGAAAAGAAAGTAAGACAGAGGTACAAATTTTATGGTAAATGCAGGCTTTGGTAGTATACGATTATCGGAGTGACTCAGATGAACTGAGATACCTCCTATAGGTAATTATAACATTGTAGAAGCTAAGCCGAGCTAACGTGGTTTAAATTCAAACAATACCTCTACCATCCTCCTCTAGACACTTGTCTACCTGTATATCATCATTTATATTTAAGCATAACGTTGCCTAACATTTTGTTTTTCCCAAACAACTTCGCGTTACAAATATATCCAGTAATCATGGAGTCTAAACATGCTTGGAAAGTAGAGGTTCGCTTCACTTATAAAACTGACGTATTATAGTACATCGGCGCTTACCATCAGTTATCTATGTAGCTTTTGCCTTGGGACCACTCAAGCCCAGATCACGTACAGAGGATGTACGACCAACGTGTCGCTTGCGGGTGGAGGGTTGATGAAGTACCATCGGTCAGTATCCCCCCATCCCCCTGGGTTACTCCTAACTTTGTATTACCATCCGAGACCATATATATAAGTATATACCCTCCGAGCACGTCCGAAAGTCATAGACTTGCCGAGTCGGTTCCCATGACTCGAGGTTATGCTAAGCGAACCGAAAATTTCCGTGAATGAAAGTTCTAATTCTAGACTCAATAGTGGATAAAGGATGCGCAGAAAGGTGGAAAGATATTTTACTGGGTTGTGAGTACTATAATCCCATCTTAACTCTATGCCAGCTGATGGATTAGCTCCTTTCGGATACACTCCCGGATAGAGAAAAGGTACTTGAGCAGCACACTAGTGTCTACCCAAAGGTATGTCTGTGATTGTCTGCGATGGTTTGATCGATATATTGGATGACCTAAAACTTGTAATAAGGAGGCAAGCCCATTGAAGGATACAGCAACAGAGATTCGGCTCGTCCCGCGTGAGCCAACTAAAGTGGAGTTCATCCCCATTGGCCATGTTGCTCTTGATATCCACGAACCCGAGAAGGACGTCAAACTCGGCTTTCCAGCTACCGGGACCGTGTGGGTTCATCAGCTGTATATTTCGCGAGCGCTCCATGGAGGTGGTTTTGGTGCCGGAGCTATGTCCAAAATCGAAGCACTAGCCACGCGAAGCCCAATGAATGCAAAAATAATAGCCTTAGATACCCTATCAAAGGAGATGCAAACCGAACCAGAGATACGTGACCTCTTGTATGGAAAAGGAGGTATTCCTTTGCCAGTGGTAAGTCGTGGCAGCATCGTTACAAGCTTCAGCAATCCTAAAACGTGTTGATGCAGATTTCCAATGAAGACTGGTACATCAGCCAGGGGTACGAGGTACATCGACGACAGAAAAACGCATGGACATGGAGTCCGCGGGAAGGAATTGATGTGCCTGGTAAGTAACCTACATATCATTTGTTTCGGGCCCCTCGTGTTACTTCAAAGCATGTGCTGTCGTCTCCTCTCGACCTGATCGAAAGCCAGCGGCCTGCAGAATATGCCTGACGAGTTGGTTGTGACCGTTTCCAGAGTCTCGGTACATTCATTTCATACTTGCTAACACTTGGTACCTACTATAGTAAACCTTGTGTATATGAAAAAGTCCGTTGCTTGAGAAATCCTAGTTCTTGGATAGGTTCAAGGGAAGTTAGATAGAAAGACACCTTTTTTTCTTAGCCTCGACTTAGCCTCGAAATAGATGGTTGGTCTAAAGCCACGTAAATGGACATGAAATCACTCCGCAGGCGTCTACCATCTGAACCCGGTGCTTGCATCGCATATATATAGAACGGGAGCAATAGGAGTGGACACGCCCGTTGCCGCGAAGGAATATGAGAGGTTTAAAGTAGGCAACGTGAAGGCCCTCAGCAAAAATCCTGGATGACAAGTATATCTGCTGCCCAACGGCGATGAGAAATTAGACGCGAGCGAGGTGGTATTGCATCGGGAAGAACCGTTCAATGCACTCCTTTCGAACAGGTAGATAGGCGCACCGTGGTAGTTGAGTGGCTACATATCACACAAATAGTGAAAGTGGTTTATGCAGGACAAGTCATCTAGCGGCATCTAGAAAACAGCAAGGAGGTGAGGCGACCTCTTAGACGAGATGGTCTTGAGCAATTAGAGGAAAGGAATAGAGTCGTGGGGGTCGGCGATTTCTAAAACGGAATCCGGGGGTGACCCGTGCGTCGGCATGGGCTGTCACCTATGCGTAAGTTAGGTACGTTCCTATAGGTACCTTAGGTACCTACCACGATAACGTCAAGTACCCGTAGCGTGCCTGTAGGCCGTGGCACGCCTCTAGCATGGAATGCACGGGCCCTAATCTAACCTAACCCGGAAAGGCGTTAGAACGCCTGCAGACAGACGCGACTGTCACTAGACGACGTGCAGCAGAAGTCGCGAGGCTTCTCATATGCAAGAGTCTTATTGCAATTCCCCACCACTCGACCATTTCATCATTTCATCATTTCAACTATCTCAACACTATTGGACCGCCATCTTCCACCCTTAATTCAACCCGTTCACACATCCAGACACATCCATATGCCTCGCTAAGGAATATTGCGACCCAACCTCGTCGTCGCATTGGGCAGGATGGCGGCATAATACATAATCATTCACCTCGACCTCTCCGCCTGTCATCTGTCCAATTCAACTACCATCCGCCGTCAAACACGTCGACATTGGGGCCACGAGAGCTTCGCAGCCATTGAATGCGTAACAAATAAAGACGGAGCTTACGAAAAGTAAACAAACTCAGCTTATGTGTCTCTCTTTCCGAAGCATTACCAAATCTGCCTCCGTTCAGATGCCGCCAGCCAGCCAGTTCCTAAAGCATTCAAAGACAAAAATGCAAGCTTGGGTCACGAGCAACGGGCTCAATACTAGCCAGCCTGCCCCTGCTGGACCAGGAACAGGACCAGGAACGGGAACGGGAAATGAAAACCAAAGTCAGCTTCCCCAACGACACGTCTTTTTATCTCAACCTACGTCTGCGACGACACAACCTACCCAAACGGTCCAGGGAACGCAGAACTCTCCCCAACGATCACGCGCGCCCATAGTCAATGCAAATTCTAATAGAGCTGCTGCCGTTGCGGCCGCTAAACTACCTGTTCCTACCAGCCGTACTGTCCACACCCGTGATACGTCACTGAACATACGCCGATCGGGAACCGTTGCTTCAGAGCCCATTCAATCCTCGCGGCGGCCAGCGCCATTTTGGGAGGGCTCAACAGTAGATGGCTCCATGTTTAGTGACACCGCTAGCAACATTGACACTAACACGGCAGGCGGATCTATGTATCGAGTGCCTTTTCGAGCTCCCACTACTTACCAACAGAGGGGCAATACCCCGCGCCCTCGGCCCCCTCCCAAGGAGGGAGTTAACATACCGGATCAACATGCTCCCTTTGTTATTGGACCTAACGGGATGATAGATGTAGTAGGTGGTCCCCTCACTAGGAGTGCTTCGACACCGGATGCTAGGAATCACCGTGGCCGCCTAAAGGCCCCATCATCTCCGGAACCTGACCAAGACTCGGAAGATAGTCCATATCAGACAAGCCCAGAAAAGACACCTTCCGCTAAGAGGCTTCATCACCCAAAAGCGTTGGCTTTACGTACTAACCGTCGTGATTCTTTCTCCGAAAGGGCTGCCTATCAAGAGAATATTGTAGCCTCGCCTCCTCGTGAGACCTATCCAGTTCCTGATAATGATTTAGATGATGACGCAAGATCTGAACATTCCATCCACTTGAGAGTGAAGGCACAACCAGATCACCGTCGCTCAACTATTTTTGCTGATACCGATACCCCTATGGTTAGCCATCCGGACGACTCTGATCGTGAGAGTGTCGTTCCGCCCCCACCCAAGGCTATCGCGAAGCCTAAAACTCAGCTCAATCGACAACTTTTTGTCAAAGGTGGCAATAAGGCCGGGCTAGGGCTGCACGAGAGCGCGATGCCTCGCTCATCGATAGAGAAGCGCGTTTCTAATCCAAGGAAGCGTCAATACGAATTGGACTACGACGATGCCACTCTTGCAGGAATGGATTATTCCGAGCTCAAGGACGAAATATTTGATTTTGATCCAGCCCAAGCAGAGGCTCAATCGGCGATAGGGCCACCCCGAGGTACATTACCGGAAAAGCTCTATCACTTCTTCGACAAGGACCCGGAAAGTCAGATGGAATTTTTTTCTAAGATGCCCGTGAACGACTGGGAGGTCTCCGGGGATTGGTTTCTTGAAAGATTTGGTGATGTTATGCAACGGTTTCGAGAAGCCCGTCAAAGAAAAAGAGCAATCATACAGGGCTTCGAGAACGAGATAGCCGACCGTGGTGAAGCCGTTAGGAACAAGATCCAAACAATTGACAGCACTCTCGCCGAACTCAAAAGCGAAGGCGAGGGCATGATGATAGGAAAGGAGTTCGACTGAAACAAATATGGAAATACACGGTATCAAAAACAAGCTCTCCGCGATAGATAACTTGTTGGCGACGAATTTTTACGAACTCATTTAAAAGGGAATGATATATGGCGGTGTTAAGTCGGGCTATGGGATTGCTGTTGCTATAAAATGGGCTGGAGCTATGGCGTCTGCGCTTTCAAACCGCTGCTCTATATGTATGGCGAAAAATGGTACTGTCGGCCCTTTTCACATTAAGCGAGGCGGGCTACTTGGTAAGATACCCGCTTACTCGTGCGTCAAACGATGATTGTCTGCTTGACTTTTCTGTCCTTACCAACAATCAATCTCAACTGACATCCCAGTCTGTTGGCGAACAGACCACCTCTAAGTTTGTCGGAGAAGAGTTCATAGGCAGGATAATAGGCATCGACGAACTTGACAACCTGCTCGTCCGTCATACCTGCCCCCTTCTCTTTCCGCAACATGGTCTCTTGCTCTAACCTCCAGTCGTACACCCACTCGGTATTTTCGGCGTCGATGTGGATGAATGCATTGAACGTGTCTGTGATGGTATCGTAGTCACGCAGACGTTCATTAACAAAATTTAGATGGTCTAGACGGTGCTGATGTAGTGTTCTGGTTGGCGAATTCCACTTGAGTGACATCTCTACGGGGCTTAGATATCGAAAGCCAACACACCAACCTTCAAAGATGACAACCTGAATCTTGGGTTGATCTGGGCCGTTGACGGTCTTCCATTGCGATTCCGGGACCCTATCGCCTTGACCTGAGTAGGCAGACTTGTCATATTGAGGAACCTTAACCGGCCGATCCTCACATAAAGCCGTGAAGAAATCTCGAGCTAAGTTCATGTCATGTGTACCTACATAACCATAGCATTAGAATCCGATAAAAATATGTATAGTCTTACAAGTTATCATTCGGGGGGCAAGCTAAGCTGAGCTGTCGTACCTGGCTCGCCTCGGACCTGAACTAACAAATTGTCCGGTTGAGACTTTGCCAGCGCCGCTTGATCTTCGTGCCGCAAATAGAAATCATCGATACTGCAGACCAAAGTTTTCAAGTTTTGGTGATTTTCTAACTCCCAGGCGAGGGCTTTTACCAGAGTCGTCTTCCCGGCGCCTTGCACGCCATTAAGTCCGATTATAAAGGGCCGAATGGGGTTAGAGGCCCTATAGTGTTTATACCGTTCGAGTATAAATGGAATGCATATCGGGCTCTTGTCGTCGATTATCTCCGTTGTTGACATTTTGTTAGGAGGGGGGATATTATCGTGCTCAGTAGAAGTTTCTAAGGCTGGTAGAGGTACCTAAGCTTTGTGGGGATAGAGGATGGAGAAATGCGGGGGAACGATCTACCTAGGTACCTACCTAAGGTACCTAATGTATGGAATCCAACCATAGGTACCTGGTACCTATACCTACCTGTAGCTTAATATAGACAAGTCCCTAGTGGGAGGCTTTTTATAGACTATAAACTTGAAAGGCTTATCAATGTCCCGCAGAGCGGCAATATAAAAATTTCGGCTTTTCTTTGAGTAGCTACCTATCAAATAAAGCGGCTAATTGCTTAGGTACCTACCTTAACCTTAGAACTTGAAAGGTGGCATTTGCATTTGTCAACCGTAAGATCATGTAACTTGTTCATGAACGTAACAGTAAAAGTAGGTAATTACTATGTAACAGGTTCCTACCATAAATGCCTACATGTGATGTTGATACAGAAAGCGCAATACATACACTACCTTACGTAAGGTAACGTTCGCATGACCTCATATTAGGATCGTAAGCATTTCATAGTTGAGAGAGTTTCTCGACATGTGAACGATCTTCTAAGAAGGTGTGGAGGTAGGGAGGATACATAGTACCTAAATATGGGGTAAAAGCAGGTGCTAATTCCGAGAAGACTATACCTATATAAGTATAGCGCGTCTGCTATTGCCCGGTCCGTTAGAAAAGTGGATCACCTGGGGCCCCCTCGGCATTCCTGGCTAAGCTCATGCGAAAAGCTGCCTCGGCTGAATAGCCGGAGTTCAAATGCGGCACATTGGCCCAGCTCTTTGTTATTTGGAAACTTCGACCTATCAACAGCCTTTCCATTTTCCAACATTAACTTTCCTTCCTCCCTTGGGAAATGCCAATCGTGTAATTAGAACCCATCCTCGACCTAACTTAACTGTTAAGTTGTACGGTTTATTTATTTTATCATTGAAGTTCTTTCTCCCTTTAATTCTCCCTTAATTCTCCTTTAACACGTACGTACGTACGTACCTACCTACATCAGAAAGCTTCAATCCCGACACGATGGCGGGCGAATTGCGCTTCGACGACCAAGTTGTTGTCGTCACCGGCGCTGGTGGTGGCTTGGGTAAAGCATATGCTACCTTCTTCGCTTCGAGAGGCGCCAAGGTCGTTGTCAACGATCTCGGAGGCTCCTCTAAGGGGGATGGCAACTCCACAAAGGTAAATATGAGCTCAGACCATCTTCTTTATCATCTTCTCAATTACGCTCAAGTATCAACGTATCGGCTAACACCATATACCACAATCATTAGGCTGCCGATGTAGTTGTAGACGAAATCAAAGCTGCTGGCGGCCAGGCCGTGGCCAACTATGACAGCGTTGAAAATGGCGATAAGATCATCGACACCGCTATCAAGGCATTCGGCCGAATCGACATACTACTCAACAACGCTGGTATCCTACGAGATGTCAGCTTCAAGAACATGACGGACCAGGACTGGGACCTGGTTATGAAGGTACACATCAGGGGTTCTTACAAGTGTGCTCGTGCCGCCTGGCCGCATTTCCGCAAGCAGAAGTACGGTCGCGTCATCAACACGGCCTCTGCTGCCGGCTTGTTCGGCAGCTTCGGCCAGGCCAATTACTCGGCTGCTAAGATGGCTATGGTCGGCTTCACCGAGACCCTCGCCAAGGAGGGTGCCAAGTACAACATCATCTCAAACGTCATCGCTCCCATAGCTGCGAGCCGCATGACCCAAACTGTTATGCCTCCGGAGGTCTTGGAGAACCTAAAGCCCGATTGGGTTGTCCCTCTTGTCGCCGTCTTGGTTCACAAGAGCAACACCAAGGAGAATGGTGGCATTTACGAAGTTGGTGGTGGACACATGGCAAAACTGAGGTGGGAGAGGTCGAGCGGTCTTCTCCTGAAGGCAGATGACAGCTATACACCAGGCGCCATTCTTAAGAATTGGGACAAGGTTATCGACTTCTCAAACCCCCAGTACCCCAGCGGTCCCAACGACTTCGTAGGACTCCTTGAAGAGTCGATGAAGCGAGGTCCCAACGAGCAAGGTGAGAAATTGGACTTCACCGGTCGTGTCGCCTTGATTACGGGTGGCGGTGCCGGTATTGGACGCGCTTACTCGCTTGGCTTCGCCAAGCACGGTGCATCAGTCGTCGTAAACGACTTGGCGGACCCCGATACTGTTGTTGAGGAGATCAAGAAACTGGGCGGCAAGGCGGTCGGTGTTAAGGCATCCTCTGAGGACGGTGAAAAAGTCGTCCAGGCAGCCATTGACGCCTTTGGTCGCATTGATATCATTATCAACAACGCTGGTATCCTCCGTGACAGGGCATTCAGCAATATGGATGACAACCTTTGGGACCCCGTCCTGAACGTCCACCTCCGAAGCACATACAAGGTCACCAGGGCAGCTTGGCCTCACTTCCTCAAGCAAAAGTATGGACGTGTTGTAAACACTACGTCAACCAGCGGTATCTATGGCAACTTTGGACAAGCTAACTACGCGACAGCGGTGAGTAACCAAAGCATATAGATCAGACTAAGTGGTTCAATTCAAACTAACGAATCTTAGAAAAGCGGTATCATTGGTTTCTCGCGCACCATCGCTCTCGAGGGTGCTAAATACAACATTTACTGCAACGTAATTGCTCCTAATGCCGGAACCGCCATGACTCGAACCATATTACCGGAGGAACTAGTCCAAGCCTTCAAGCCCGACTATATTGCTCCCCTTGTTCTCGCTCTCTCTAGCGACAAGGTGCCCAAGAACCCGTCAGGCTACTTGTACGAAGTAGGCAGCGGTTGGTGTGGCCGGACGAGGTGGCAGAGGTCAGGAGGTGTCGGCTTCCCGATAGACGTTAAGCTGGTTCCCGAAGAGGTTGCCAAGAACTGGGAAAAGATCGTCAATTTCGACGACGGCCGAGCAGACCACCCCGAGAAGGCCCAAGACTCGGTAGCGAAGATCATGGCTAACATGGAAAACAAGCGAGGGGCATCTAAGGTATGATGAGCCCTCTTTTCTTAAACGTGTGTTCCTATTCGGACTAGCTATCATGTAAATATATATGTGTAATATTCTGCTTAGTCTAGCAAACGAATGAAACCATTGATATTAACTCCTTGCTTCCCGCTCAGGCTCCTACCGAAAGTAATCAGTATCTCGAGGCCCAAAAGAATGCCCTGACTGCCAAGTCCGAACCCACCGAGTTCACGTACACGGAACGCGACAGCCTGCTCTACAACCTGGGCGTGGGCGCCAAGCGGACTGAGCTGGAGTACGTGTACGAGGGTCACGAGAACTTCCAGCTGCTGCCGACGTACGGGGTGATACCGCAGTTCGACACGGCCATGCCGTTCAACATGGACGAGTTGGTGCCCAACTTCTCGCCCATGATGCTGCTGCACGGCGAGCAGTACCTCGAGGTGAAGAAGTACCCGATCCCGACGGCCGCGCGCACCAAGAACTTCGGCCGCCTGATCGAGGTCGTCGACAAGGGCAACGCCGCCATCGTCAAGTACGGCGTCACCACGGTCAACGCGGAGAGCGGCGAAGAGCTCTTCTACAACGAGGCCACCATCTTTTTGAGGGGGAGCGGCGGCTTCGGCGGCCTGAAGAAACCCGCTGATAGGGGCGCCGCGACGGCGGTGAATGCCCCGCCCAAGAGGCACCCGGATATTATTGTCGAGAGCAAGACTACGGAGGAGCAGGCTGCTATCTACCGACTTAGCGGCGACTACAAGTGAGTTTCCCCCCGAGCTTTTCCTAAATAAATATCACCTCCCCAACCCCAACGGTCCCAGGACTAACCACGTCGCAGCCCTCTCCACGTCGACCCGGGCTTCGCCAAGATGGGCGGGTTCAAGGTGCCCATCCTGCACGGCCTGTGCTCGATGGGCGTGGCGGCCAAAGCGGTCTACGAGAAGTTCGGGCCCTTCCGCAACGTCAAGGTACGCTTCACCGGCACGGTGGTGCCCGGGCAGACCCTGGTCACGGAGATGTGGAAGGAAGGGCCCTCTAGGGTCGTCTTCCAGTCCAAGGTCAAGGAGACGGGTCGGGTGGCCATCTCAGGCGCCGCGGCCGAGCTCTTGGATGGCGGCAGTAAGAACGGGGGTAGGTTGTGAATCCGCCTGGGAGATGGGGCCGGGTGGTTGTGGCTGTGGGAGGGGAGGGGGATGTGCTGAGGAGAGGAGAGGAGAGGGGAGGGAGGGAAGGAAAGGGAGGAGAGGAGTGGGTGGGTGTATGAGTCGGAACGAGACGAGATGAGATAAAACGAGATAAGATGAAATGGGGATATTATAAGAGGGAAGCATTAATTTTTTTTTTTATTTTTTAGTTTTTGTTGTAGCATTGGGAGTTATTTTCCCCCTTGATTTCTTGGTTTGTCAGATTGGGCGTCGTTATCAAAAGATGTATGTATGTATGTATGTATGTATGTATGTATGTACCTACCTGGTAGGTATGCTAGTTAGTAGATAGCTTAACTTGAACAATGGCTTTTCATATTTCATGGCAGAAGAGTTTATGTACGAACGCAAGTAATATATGTCTTTAAACTCAACTCTTCAAGCGCAATAGGTAGTTCGCTGCTTCGTACTAGTACGACGTAGATAGATATGCCTAGGTACCTAACCTAATACTTATGATGAGAACAACCGGGGATCTTGTCCTTAATGAAAGGCCCCTAAACATTCTGTCTCCGTAAATTCAGGTACTGCGAATATTACGCACTTATGCCAAATCACAGCCAAACTATTGTATATGGTAGTATTACTGGAGACCGTAGCCGGCCTGTGACAAATAGTTGCATGCACGATGCTGCTAATGGGTATAACATATAGATAACCTCCTAACCCCTTCTCTACCATATGACCGATATGTTTTCCTCTCACGCCCGTTCCCAATGCAAAGTTCGTTTTCAAAAGATGACTTCGAGTAGAGAGAGAGAGGTTCGGTCGATAGCCAGATAATGCTCATTTGCCAAAACTCCATACCCAACATGATCCTGATACGTCCCGCTACACAAACAAAGCCTCTATAATCAAATCACAGAATTCTTCAATGCTCGGCACCCTACCGCCCGGAAATAGCTGTCCCAGGCCCTTATCCCGACTAAAGCCACCCACGCCATCTTCGAGATACGCTTTCTCGGCGTCGGATAATTCGCGTCTTTCCGATTCTCTCCATTTCCGTTCCGCTTCCATCTTAGCTTTTCGGAGGATTTCCTCGGTATTCTCGGCTTCCCATAAGTTGCACTTGCTACACTCGTTGCACTGTCGGCCGTCGCCTTCGGGCCTAAAATGTTGACAAAAATGCTGATAGCCCTCGTTTGGAGTGCCAATGTTTTTCCGACACACGTAGCACATCTTATAGCCACAGGGACAGGTCAACTTGTTGCATCCAGCCGTCTTGACAAAAGAGGTACTACATCGAGGGCAGACACGCTTGATTGCCATAGACATTGCTTGCTCCACTTGCGTGCGTAAGGCGACAAGAGACGACTCGTGGCAGACATGGACATCTACCCACGCCTTCGAGCATGATATGCAAGACGGGCGTTTGCAGGCTGGGTTTTGGCAATTGAATTTTAACCCACGACGGCGACGCTGATATCTCATGATGGCTGCTCCTAAATGGCGGGACACGTAACCCCTAAACGAATAGTTTAAGCACAAAATAGCAAAGGCCAACGCTAGTATCAGAATGGGGACTGAAAGGGGCGATAAGATTAAACAGATAAAAATGATGATAAAGTTGGGAATGCTGCTGACACGGATTTGGGGCCTCCGCACGCTGGCTGGTATATATAAATCGTCGACTTCGGCATAGGTGCAAAAGGGGCACCTGATCAGAGGTAGGCCGCTGGATAAAAGACCATGTTCTGCCAGCCGTTGATCCAGTTTGCGTATAATTTCATCTCCGTTTTTCTCTGCTTGCATAGCTCGACGGATGTGCTCCGGCGATATGCAGCTTTCGCATTCCACCGATGCCACGGCGGGACATCGAAGAGCACCTGTCTCTTTCTCAATGCTACGCTGCCATCCCTGGCCAAACACGGCTTCGGTAATAGAATGCCGAACACAGTTGAAGCAAACGATATGTCCTTCAGCAGTGCAGGTAGTAATCTCTTCGAAAATTACATCCGAATAGCAGCAAGTGCACTCAAACATTGCCTCGTGAGCTTCAGCATCCTCGGTAGATAGAGAAACAGCCATGGCGCGGTCTCTTTCTTCTCGCAGTAATTGCTCGCGTTCTTTTAATGGTATTATAAGTTCCTCAAATAGTTCCCTATCCAATTCGGCACTGCCCGTTGCCTTTATAGTCGGGACCATCGATCCATCGTCGGCGGACTTCCATATAATAAGGGGATGGGTTTCTGCCTCAGCAGAAGTTACAGGCTTGCGACGAAAGAGAAAGGAAGATATAGTGAATTTCCACGTCTTGGAAGATAAATCCACAAGGGTTTGTCGCGCGTCAAGATACGAGTAGTTGTACTCGGATAAAACAGCGTCGATGGCAGATCTAGATAATAAACCCTTAAACTCTTGCGCAGCCAGGGCACGGACTGCCCTCTTGTATTCCGCCGTTCTGAATGCCTCAGTGCGCGAGACTAACACATTCGCATCGGAGCCCGTGTGGTCGCCAGCTCTCCGCCGCCCCTTGACGAACTCGCCCGGATTCTTCAACAACTTATCCGTGATAATGAATAACCGCGACTCTTCGGAAAAGGACGCAAGCATCTCCCGAAAGACTTCGACTTGGATATCAGGAAATAAGGCGGCGAGCCTTTCGAGGTTCTGGTTCAGATCTAGCACATCCGTCGGCGGTTGACTAGCAGGCTGGAGTTGGGACTCATCGAAAAGGTACTCGGGAGAGGAGGAATAAAGGCTTCGAGAGCGCGACGGGGAAACATCAGGAGAATGCCTGGAAGGTCTTGACCGGCTCGATTTGAAGGAACTTCTCCTCCCGGAAGAGGAACCAAGTAAATTCGAAAGAAACATTTTACGTCAAGGCGAACGAAATCGATTCGAGCGCGAAAACCATTGTCGTCTCTAATACTTGTGCGCGAAGTCTTTCACTACCTAGATTTTAAGGACAGAAAAAAAAAATAATTGACCAGGGGCGTTACTATGTAGTATCAACTTAAGTATTGGGAAATTTTGTTATTTGTTATTCACAGACTCAAGAATTCCGTGTTAGCAACTAGCAACAAGTGGCGAAAAGATGAGAGATGGTCTGAAGGAGATGGCCTGGAGGAAATGGTCTGGAAGAGATGGTTCGGAAGTGGTTTGGAAGTGGTGCAACTTGCAACTTGCAGCTGAAGCAAAAAGTCACGTTAGACAAATGCAAATGCAAAAGAGGTACGTAAAGTCGTACGTAAAATCGTGAAGTCGCAAAGTAGAAATGAACCAAGTGACGGGCAAGGGGACCAATCGTTTAAGTTTTTAAGTACCTTACCTTAGGGGATTATTACGTATTGGCTCCCAATCTTGGGGAAGTCCACCTTTCGACCCTGCAGAAGGGGGCCGGATGTACCCCAAAATCCGGAGTGGACCCAAAATTACCATATAGAGTTAGTTTCTTTTGTAACTTTTACGAACTTGATGAAATGAGAGATGAACAACTTGATGTGGACCCACTTTATTGTGAGTATTGAGATATAAGCAAGACATGAAATAAAAATTTTATCCAATCACGGCTCAATGGTCCAGTGGTAAGATACTCGCTTCGGGTTAGTACTTATTGTTCTTCCCAATCCCCTTAAAAGGGGTTTGAAAATGTGAGTGGTCCCGGGTTCGAATCCCGGTTGAGCCCGTTTCTTTTTGAATATATCATATATTGACGTATTAATTTGATGCGTGAATTTTTACTATTTCTTTCTACCTCGAAAACGTCTTGTAACATGGAATACTTTTTGCTATTATTGTGACTATTATTTTTATGGGACTGGACTTATGTACATCAACTTGAGGTACCTCCAATTCTCCAACTTTGCTTGGTCTAATCTGATTGGCTGAACTGTCTCGATCTAGTGCCTCTTACACGCGTTATAGAGGTACGTAACAGAGGTGCTTCTTAGGTAAATTTACCTAACTTACTTTCCCCTATTACTTGGTAATATACCTTACTCTCACTAATCTCACTTATTCATCTCACTTATTCCCTTCGCCCTGGTGCTTTTAAATTCATCTCTTCGAAGAAAGTTATTTTATTTTATTTTATTTTAGGATTGAGCCAGCTTGTATAAAACACTTTGCCCTTCCTCAAGCTGTACGGTCAAGCTTGAACTCTCAGCCCCTAGGTCTTTATCGGCCCATATGTCGTGGACATCAAACGTGCCACTAATTCCAAGATCATCCCACGACACGCTAATAGTTTGTACTCCCGACAGCGAAGTTCCGAAACCGCCTTGGCCTTCGTCCGGGCCGTAGTTAGCAATCACTACCACGGCGGCTCCTGACGCGTCGGGGCCAGCGATCCACGCCTGCAATTGTTGAGCTGTAGGTAAGCCGGTCCCTGGGTTACGGGGCTGCATCGTGTGATGGGCAGCAAAATCTGCAATTGCAATGGCACTTGGGTTTGCCAAGAGATTGAGCCCCAAACTGTCAAGGCTGGTCAAGTCAGAGCCGACAATAAGATTAGCGCCAGCTCCGAGCCAGTGTGTCATGATGGTCTGGCGTTCTTCATCCGTCACGCCTGACACCGAGCCAGGATTTCCTACAAAAAGGTTATCCATATCAGGGTAGATGGTCAGAGTTGTATTATATGCCATTACGATAGTAATGTACTGCCGGTAGTTGTCGATAGCCCGCTGGACAACTTCCCAGGACACAAATGTCGACGCCCCGCCGTTATTGATGTCCTGGTCAGTGCACATGGAGTCGGCGTTCGCCTCCCAGATGTCGAAGTACTGCTGCGAACGGTCGAGCTTCCACGAGATGTCCAGACGCATATCTCGCCCCGATTGTGCAATGGCTCGGTGATACGCAATAACCTCGCCACTCAAATCAGGGGGTAGATTTACGCCATTTGCCGGCGAACCTGGTGTTATGAAATCAAGCTTGATGAAGTCGACCCCCCTTCGATTATTGACGTACCTAATCAGCTTCTAATAACTCGTGTAATAACTCGTGTTTCATTTTCAATTTATGAACCAATTTATGAACTTACCAAGAAGCAAATTGACTCAACAGAATTGTGCCATTCTTGTACTGCCGGTTGGGAGTAGTCGAAGTTACAGCGAGCTAAGCCATTATCGCCGGAGCATACCGAGCCGATAGTGACGTTCGTCCCAAATATCGCCTTCGCCTCGTCGGCGATGAAAGCTCCGGGCACAACGTAAACGCCGAGCAGTAACCCTTCCGCGTGTAAGTGACTAGCCAAGCTCGGGATATCGAAGATTGACGAATCGTATATGATACGTCCGAACTCATCGCCATTGCCGCCCACAGACCATCCAGAGTCGAGACTACAATATACATACCCGGCGTCTTTAAGCGCGGTGGTTTTTGCGAGTACGTCACATTGGCTTATCACTCTAGTCTGGTTGAATGAGAAGCCGGGCGTGGTATCGGGATTGGCCTGTATACCAAAAGAGTTCCATCCTCTCGGTGAATTCGTAAAGCCGTTAGGAGTCGTCTCAATATCAACAACTTCCAAGACCAGCCCAGCGGCGGTTAATGTAAGCAAGGTGCCGGCCGTGGCCGTTAAAATAGAGCATTTTGATACCATGATAAGTCGATATAGAGAGTAGAGCTCGCTATCACACCCATATATTATATATTCGACGTAGTTTCCGAGACACAAGTCACTCCTTAAAACCTGTATCCCTTAATCCTTGACGGGTTAAGGAATAATCTCCGGGTAATCGGCAATGAGCTTCCAAATACGCGGAAAGACGGAGCAGAGAAAGTATCGCGACGCGACATATCGACGTATCTCATGATGGGTTGAATCTTTCCACGTTCCACGTTCGTGCTTACGACGGATGTCGGTGGTGGAGGTCTGTCGCCAGCACCTGTTCCATTTTCAGCTGGCGTCAGCTTCTGACTAATGCGTATCGACATGTTGTGGATTCGATGTAACGGCATGAGTAAGCTATCGACTGCGTAGTATGAGGTGAAAGGCAACTTTTCATCAACGTATGTTGCAATTCCGAGCAAAACCGAAACAGGCGTTCACATGAGGTTATGAAAACTTCTAATTGTAGGTAATATTCCCTGGATCTTACCATCCCAGAGCCGTAGACAACTTGCTGCTTTAAGCAAGCGTTAAACTAGTTCGGAGTAAGGTGAGTATAGAGAGACAATGGGCGCTTTATGAATATGGTTTAGTTAAGTTAGTGATGTCGTATAACTAAGAGGAAGGATAACTGTTCACTCTTTGTGGGTAATCTTGGTATAAGCAGAATTGTCCTGGGTGGCTCTACTATCTGCCTGCTGAGTTATCAAGTTAGCTATAAGGGGGAGATGACCACCCATGCTTCCATAGATCCTTGACAATACCTGAGGGTTCCTAAATAACCTGGTCTACGTTCGAGCTAGGTACTAGATAGCTCTAGAAGGAAACTTGCAATTTAGTCACTCTTTAATTTATTTCTTGATCTTGGCCAACTATGTGATATCAAGATAGACTGGGGGTTCATAATATGAGAATTTCGTGGATGCAGATTATTAGGTTGCTTTTCAAGCTTCTATAGGGGGTATGAGCCCCTAATTCGATGCGACAAATTATAGCAATATCTAGCCTTGATAAAAGGTACGGCATATAATTGCCTGAGGTAATCGATCTCCCCTCTGCTTACCATGACGAATATAATTGACTTAGCTCTTATATTCACTAGACTATGAGGATCGCTCAGTAACCTTCATAGAAACACCTATGATATAAGCGTACATCGATCTGGATAGTTGCGGGATATTGGAGCACCGGGCGAAATGCTCCTATAAATTCTGACCTAGGTAATTCTTTTTTTTATAGTACACCCGCTCTCAACCGGAAATAACACGGCACGACGGCATCAGTTATAAGAGTATTAGCAAATCGAGCCTCCATGTGCAACGGTGTCGTCAACGGCCCACTCCCCAACTAGAAAGATAGACCAATAAACAGCTTCAAGCGTCTGCTGAGCTGAGCTGAGCTGAGGGGTCGGTAGTGGCATTACGCATGTTACCACGCCAGACGTCAACGGCTAGAGATCGGTTATCGGGAGTCAGCCGGCATCACATACGATAGCGCCAGCATAGATAGGTCCAAATGAGATTCAAGTTAACCAAGTGTCTCTGTTAGAGGTGACTATAGGGAAGGTTGTTTCTATTACGTGCCCAGTCTATACTTAATGCACTCAAGGAATAGATGTTATATGTCATAACATGATATAAAACAACACAAGATGTATCAACCTAGGTAGATTAGGGGGTAGACAAGCAAGCGGAATTGTGCAGTGATGGTTGGTCTAACAGCTAGCAGCTAATGGCGGATTAAAAGGAGTCTTTAAATCAACGACTTCAGCTTGAGTCTAATCTTAATTGCTTACCACACATTTTGCCTCGCTTCCTGCAATGTATACAGTAGATGATATTTTCACAGGTCCTTACTCATCAACAAGTTTGGCTTCACCGCCGCGGCCTGAGAACTTTTGAATCCAGAAAATTACTTTTACAAGCTTCGACACGGTCTGGAGGTGGTGGTGTCACAACACCTACATGGAACGACGTATTGCAATAAAGGTAACCTGGTCGAGGATAAGGTACACGTACCAACTGAGGACGAGCTGAAACTCCTGATCTCGTATGAGTACTATAGTATACTGTTCGTGCCTAATAATAAACCTATACTCGAGATGTTATCCTGGCATATGAGCTGGTATCGGGCGATCGATTTCCACTTTTAAACATAATCAGTAATTAGATTCCCATGATCCATGATCAAGAGAGGCTCATGATGGTATAAGCGTCCGTATGCGGAAAGGTGTTGATATCCTCTCTCTTGTATTAAGCTTCAGGAGGTCGCCGAGCGGAAAAATAGAAGAGAAAATCGAGATATAAAGACAATCTTCACCCACCCTTCTCTTCTCCATCAAGCGAACACCATCACCTTCAAACTCTACTCCAAGCAACGCAGCTACTAAGAGATTTCCCATACCTTCCTATATTACCAACTATCCAAACCATCACCATGCGTTTCTCCCTTCTCGCCATCCCCTTTGCCGCTCAGGCTTTCGTCGCGGCGTTGACGACCCCTGAGCAGCCCGGCAATCTCGCCGAGCGAGACGTCGCCTCAGGAGATCTCGAGTCCCGAGACAGCGGGTTCCAGATCAACTACTACACGGACGGCGGCTGCACCGCCTACCTCGTGTCCATCTTCCCGTCGACGGACGGCAGCTGCTACGACTACTCGTACACCGGGGACAACAGCGCCAACATCGCCAACTGCGACGCCTCGGGGGGCTCGACTTGCCACTGCACCTTCTACGCCCAGTCCGGGTGCCAGGTAAGAAGCCGAAGAACCAGTCTGGAATTTAATACCTACTGGACTTGGGGTTAATAGTGTCTGTTTGTTATGAGCAAAACGTCTAACCGCTTTGTAGGGTGCTGCGCAGAGCATTGCGTACAACAGCGGCAACTGTGCGTCGAACTACGGCCATGGCTTCCTCTCCATGAAGTGCTCCTACTAGGAGTTGAGATGGCGCTATACCTGCCAAGAATGTTGATTCTTCGCGGGGAAAACCCAGGTGGAGCATTAGTTACGGGTTTGCGGACATTCTTTTAGTGGTAGGAAGGGTGTAGAGGTGGAGGTATTAACGGTTTCATTCGCTTGAGAAGAAAAATAACGAGAGGGGTTGCTATGTTGTAATGGTATGTTGCTACCTGGGCCATTAAGGCTATCTACCTAACCTAAGTTTGAAGGATTCTCGAGACTCGGGTTTCCCTCAGATATGTTTCTCAAAGGCCTCCAGTAGGCATTTAAATAATGAATATATCTTCTACTCTCGAATGTGTAAAACACAAATGTGAAAACGCTAATTCTCTTTTTGTTGCTTTGTTTCGATACTGCCCTTATCCGACCTAATAGGGCTTATTATTTCGTCTGAAGTAGGCATATTGAAATAACCCCAGGTACCTAGATCTTTTTATGTATCGATGCGCACCTCAAAGTGCATCTATTACTATATAATTCTTCAAACTATTACGTACCTCTATATTTCGAGAATGATGTGGACGTGTAATATACCTTATCTATCCCTACATCGCTGCGCAATGCCACCTCAACCCCAAGATGGCTACCGAAAAGGATACATTACGACAATTTGATATGGCATGTAGTATTTATCTGTTTCAATCCCCGCTCTGTACTACGTGGACTAATATGTATATAATAGGATGGAGACGGTATCAGATATAAATCTGCCGGCCTATGAATGCATCTAAATTATATAACTATTGGAATAGGGGTCTGGTTAAGTGTCTCATCTAAGTCTCCCTATCCCAGCTTATACCCCGCGCAAAAAAATCACCATGGCTAGTGCTTTAGTCTCAAATGCTCCTACAGATATTTCGGCCACAGAACATGCCTTTTCTGCTCGTCGAGCAGCGGACTGGTCGGACTATCTAGCCAGCCGCCCAGCTTATCCACCCTCGTTCTTCCAGCGAATCTACGACTATCATGGCCAAAAGGCTGGTGCAGCTTGGTCCGTAGCCCATGACATCGGTGCCGGCTGTGGAATTGTATCCTCAGTTCTTGCTGGTCATTTAGATCAGGTTGTCGTCTCGGACCCTAACGACGGATATACTACGGTCGCTCGAGATCTGCTTGTCGAAAAGTCATTGCTCCCCGAGTCGAAATTCAGATTCCTCCAAGAGACTGCGGAGCAAAGTTCGGTGGAGTCAGGGGCTGTCGATTTGATCGCCGCCTGTGAGTGTATCCACTGGACCACGCCAGACATTGCTATCAGGGAATTCTGGAGGCAGCTCAAGCCTGGTGGGACGCTTACTATCACGTACTATACTCGTCCGCTCATTGAGGCAAGTGAAGAGGCCATAAAAGCGTGGAATGCTCTCTGGGACGCCTTTTCGAAGAAGCATATAAGCGGGCTAGGCGATAAGGCCTATAAAATATTTAATACCGCCCTGGAAAGCCTAGAGTTCCCCGAGGAAGATTGGGAGGCGGTAAAAAGGATATACATCAATGCCCAGGGGGCTCTAGAGGGGTTTAAGCTCGACAATAGGACAAGCGAAAGTAAGGTCAAGGAAAGTGAGGAGAGGATCTAGACGGAAGATGAGGATTGGTGCGGCATGTGTGGCATCGAGGGGTTCAAAGCGTATTTTGCTACCTGGGAACCGCGCATCCCGGAGTACGAACTGTCAGACCTTTGGGATGAGTTGGAGCACGCTTTAGAAGGGAAGCACGTTAAAACTAAGACACCGGTTGTGATAATATTAGCTACGAAGAGAATAGAGGGGGTCCTGGATATACTCGCTACTCATATTGAAGATACATAGTGCCATGTTGGAAGGTATCAGGAATTCATGCTGAGAAGGAAATCTTTCGATTGCCAAAATTAAAAGCCTACATTACACGGGAGATATAAATAGGAGGTACTTAGGTGCCTATAAGGATCTAATAGATGTATGGGAAGTAAATTTGGACTCTAATTATTAAGGAAAGTGGTATTCAATGATTCATCAATGGTGTAGACTGACCTTCCGAGATCCTTATACCTTACATCCTACCTTGGCGCCTATACGATAGCTAATAGTATAAACATGTATACCCGGTCTCTTTCTATTCTTGAACTCACTCTTTGTTCCGTTATTGTAGGTAGCTGGGTATGTTAAGGATCTCTTCTAGATGCCTGGTTACCTAAATTTCTTCGAAGGAGACATCCACGACCCAACCGTCAGAATCCATAGAATAATTAGCTCTAATATAATCGGTAGTGAGGCGTCTCTAACATGCTTTCTGACTTCTTCGTGGTTTGTGTCTTCGGCCATAGTCACGCTTCGAGTTACTTCGTTTTGCTGCTGTCCCGAATCTGTGCTCGAACCAATTGACGTCCCGGCTCTACTATTAAGAGAGGATACTCCTCCGACAGTAGTATCTGAAATCTGACTATTGGATAGTGGCGATGCTGATATAGAAACCGAGTTGATGTTTTCTATAGGAGGTTGTCCGAGCGACATCAATGCTTGCATCATTCTCTTAAACTCTTCTATGTTCACAGACTCGGATGTATCTGGAATATGAGGCGAAGGAATCCCAGCGTGGTTATATTGATTGCTCTGTAGAGAGTAATTCGGCGTATCTTGCTCCAAGACCTCATCAGGTAACCTGTTTCCTGGGAGCTTCCCAGGGACCCGGACGACTGGCTTCATGTTCTTCAGGAGCATTTCGTTAGGTAAATTCTGGGCTAGCTCATCGAGTGGATTTCGGAACTTGTTGTGTCTACCGCCAAAGTCTACTAGTGTTGTCGCGGGTTGAGGCGTGGCAGGAAATTTGAATTTCTTGAATTTATGCGTCACCTTATGTCGCATATTCGAACCTATCCCTTCAAGGTAACCACCAACCTCAACTCGGATATAGAATGGTTGGCCGCCATGCTGAAATGCGAATCCTGTATGGAACGTATTGTCGTGGGCTGGCTGACGGCCAAGCTCGCTTTCACGCAACCGCCACTCAATAGTAGCGCCATTTCTCCATGCATTGGGCGATTACGACCCCGAGAACCTCCATTGGCTGTACTGTAAATATTGCTTTTCTTTATCATACCCAACACCACCAAGCGCCACCATACCAGCTCCGTCAAGCTGAGGGGTCGCGTTAAACTCCTTCAGGATGGAAGCGGAATCGGGCTCTCCAGAAAGGTCAGGCGGTCCATGTTTAATTATTTGAACGGGAACTGAGTCGTATTTAGAATACCGGCGGGGTAGGTCTTCATGCTCTTCATCTAGAGTCACCGAGACAACCGCGCTCTTAAGGCGGCAGTTTAATGGCTCGGTGAAGGTAAGTCGAGATAGACTATGCCCCCCGGGTCCTCGTCTTCAGTTAGAACACCCCATTTCGACTCTCTGAATAGAAATTTGCATGCCACTTCTACATCCCCAATCTTCCCTTGGCTTGTGCCCATCACAGGCTTGAAACTCCTGGTGTAATACTTTCCATATTTCCGACGGAGTTGGATGCGCTCCTTGAGGGGAATTGGGAGGCGGCTGAATACCAGATGGTCCTTGGCCCCAAGAGAGGGATACATGGCGGTAATCTTTCTAAGGTAATAGGAGGCACGGGTTTATTGAGATCAGGGCTCTCTGAGTTCTTTTCACGTTCTTATCAATTCAAAGCCTGACAACATGAAATGGAATTTATCGGAGGAATAAGCTGAATTGAATATGCAATCTCCGAATAACCAATCAAGTTGACATGTTCTTCTGCATTATGCATTTCATGTGACACTATTAGGTAGGCTCTAGATTTGTGAGTGATATAATAGCTCTGGAGGGCGGGGAAAAGTTGCCTCAGCCTCGGGCGTTCATGCTGCAAATATGTACTTCGCCCTCTTCGGCATATATTAATCTAACGGAGATATATAAGGCAATACGTTTCTTGCTCCGCCTTTTCCCTCTTCAATGAACATCATGGCCTACCGCGCAGTACCAGAAGTACCACCGCGGTCTGCCAGGAGAGGCAGTACCCCTCGAATCGCTGATTCTATGTCGAGACTGTTCCATGAAGATGAGATATCTAGAGAGATGCAACTGGTGCCAAAGAGGAGAGACCGATCTACTTCATCTTCAACAGATTCTCTTCCTCGCCGCCCCCTTCTCTCACCACCATCACCTCCCCCCTCCTCATTTATACCAGAGCGGAGATACATTAGGCATGATGAATTCGACGAAGACCTTCCGCTTAGCTATCTTCATCATGCAGGCGTGAATGGATTCTGGAACCAATGCGATACTGACCTTACGGTTCACCTTAAGTTATCTGTACAGGAAGACATAGACGAAATTTTAGAAGAGTTTTGTCGTATATGGAGGATGGGCGACTTCGTCTCCGCCAAGCAATTCTTTGCCGAAAACTTGCAGGATCACTTGGACAAGCCAGATGTCCTTGTAGAATATGCAGAAATGCTACTCGAACAAGGTGACTATAGTTCTCTGTCCAAAATTATGGTTGATACAAGATTCAACACCATAATCAGCAATGCAAGAGATGATAGTGATGGAGAAATGCTCTATCAATATTGGAAAACAATGCACGGGTTTGTCACTACTCACACAATTACTGCCGACTCAACTGGCCTTGATTCGAGTTACAACATGACTATCGACGAAATGGACCCCAAAAGATTGATAAGCACAGCTGAGGTTAGATCATACATTACCTTCTTCTTCGTACCCTGCTAAGTGATCAGATTAAAATGCATGCTCTACTCTACCGAATGCCGAAAATTCTGGATCTATTGCCCAGTTTCACAAGGTACTCCGAATCGTTATATAGAGAGTTATACTCGAGCCTCCTTCGACAAGGGCGGATCTGGGACCTATATGATATCTCCCAGAGTAGGATGATAGACAGTGCAATCGATGTGACAAAAGACTGGAGCGATGACCCAGATATCCGAAAACGCATCGAGTGCCTCATTAAGGATTGGACAAGCACGGTACACGGATATAACACGTCGACAACCCTCGCGCTTCTTGGTATTCTTGCGACATACGCACAGAGGCTAATTATAGGGATTGGAATGGGTGCCATTTTACTTAAAGGCAAATCCGACGGGCTCCTCGAGTACGTAGTTAACCAATCTACGCCCCTTGCGATTTCAGTCATGGAAAACAACCTTAAAAGCATGAGAAGTCGGTCTTTCATGATGTGGATGCTGGCGAAGTCCCATAATGCATTCCCTAATCAACTTCAAGCTCGCCTGAAGCACCTTGAATCGGAGCCAGGAGTGACAAGTATCCGTTATTCTCATCCGCTACCTAACTATATTCCAGCGGAAGGCGAGAACCCAGGCTGGGGTGTGGATAAAGTAATACCTGATCTTGAAGCTCCAATTAAAATGGTGGTGAAAGCATCGCGGGCTCTCGGTGATTATCGAACACAAGCAATGTCCATTGCTATGGCTTATCCAATCATCCGCAAAGCCAGCGCAAGAGTTGGAAGCACTCGGTAGTCTGCAGAAGGAAATACAAGGGGATATCTTCAGCTACGCGAATACGCTACTTACGAGATATTTGGTATGTAAAACCGAAGCCTCAAAAAATAGTCTAAAAAGGGAAATATCAGAAGTTCTCTCTATCGAACCATACGATTTTGGTTTATCATATCTACAAGTATGGGCTCTTCGGATGCTTCAGCATACCCTAGAAAGCAACAAAGCGCTGGCTCAGACATATATGGAAGAGGCTGATTTGATTTATATGGGACTTGGGGAAGACGATCGGAGAGAAATTGATGACAAGCTCCACATAGAAAAGCGCCTGTTGCCACACACCGACACTTCTCGAGCACCAGGTTTCAACGAAGAGCAATTACAGAGCGAGGAAGATCGACTCATCCTTGAGCAGAAGATTCTCAATGCAAAGAGGCAACACTTGAGGACCCAACAAGATGACCAGGTGCCAGGTAGCCAAAGCCCTAGCGACTTCAAGATTATTGCTAGGCCGCATATGCTCGAAGGCAAGAAGATGACCATTTCCTTCCAGGATGTTCGCAATCCGTCGGAAAAACGGGAGATGAGCTATCAGCTTAACACCTCAGAGGATGTGGTAAAGGGGCCCGAAATCTTTGACGGTTATCAGATTGAGCCACAGGGATCTGGAAAGGAAATGAAGGCGGTCAAAATCAACCAGGATACGTTTTCAGATACGAGAGAACAGAGGTATAGTGGAGTTGAGGACTCGATCCAGGACGGACCGTTGGAGAAACTCAACAAAGCCAGAAGGATTCTTTGCCTTCTTGAAGGGGAGCTGGAGCTGGAGCTGGTAAAGGCTACCGAGAACAGCTCATCGGGAAAGGGAGACGAAGCTGCGAACCAACGAAAATTTCTGCGCACTGCTATTGAGGACCAGAGGAAAGAAATCCAGACGATAGAGCAACAAATCAAGGCAGAGCAGCCAGTTCATCTTACAAGGAACGACCCATCCGCATCCACATCTACTAAGCCTGATGAAGCTGCTCCTCGCAGCGAACATGACAGAACCACATCAAAAAGTAGGAGGGTTGAGAAACAACGAGAAATAGCTCCGCAAGAAGAGGGAAAGCGATCATTGGCCTCGAGATCACAGACGATGACGTCCCGACATCGAAAGAAGTAAAAAAGAAGCAGGAGCGTCGGTCCACTCGTAGTGAGCCCAGAGGTCGAAGCCAAACCCCGGAAAGCGATGCAACTGGATCCAGCGCGGAGGATGTGGAGGGCGACGACAACTCTGTCTAAGAAGATATATATCTTCGTACGAGGTACATAGATAGTACGAAGTAAGTATTCGTACTTCTCACATTCACAAGTAGGTTTTGGTGAAGTTATCATGATAGCTGTCACGACGGCATCCAGATTGGTTGCAAATCGGAATCAATAAGCTAGAAGGTTGTGTTAAATACCTACAGATGTATAGAGGTAGGCATTGATATAGCGATTACGCACTCAAGCCACGCAGAATAAGCCACAACAACCCCTTTATACGTACGGCTCCCGCTCAGCCCGCCGTAGCTCCCTTAGCGCAAAAGAATTAGCTGCCCCAACCCTTGTACCGGATCCTCCAACAGGGAAGGTACCTATGAAGTAATCCTCCGTACCTAGGTACTGTCCTAGGCTCTTCTAGCAGCCTAGGGCTCCACCCCCAGACTTTCAGCTTGCATGACGGCCGGGACCCCCCCCTCCCTCCCTCTCCCATTCCATTCCATTCCTGACATACATTCATCATCAACTTCTTACGAAACCTTACGATACATGCGCTTCTACCTAGCCTCGTAACTTCATACACCTCATCTCATATACCTTCGCGCCATATTTCTATCCAATACTCCCCGCGATTCATCCATTATTTTTTTTCCTTGATTATTATTATTATTATTATCTTTTTTCTTCTCAACCCTCCCTCCCCCCAAAAAGAATAGAAACCAAAAGATGTGTTCCCCAGACCTGTTTCTCGCCTATTTGGCCATCCTATTCCCCCCTCTACCAGGTACGTCATTCCCCACCCACCCGCGAAGCGTCGTTTATTCGTCTGCCTCGCGGGGGAGAGATAGACAGGCTACCATCAAACAAATATCCAACCACGTATCACGTATCGCGATCAACAGGCACGCCGTTCGCAACAGGTTGGAAAAGAACCCAATAGCTAATCATTTTTTATTTAGTCTGGGTCAAAACCGGCATCTGCTCCGCCGACTCCATCATCAACATCCTGCTCTGCTTGTTAGGCCTCGTAAGTCCCACCATTACTTACCTCCCCACTTCACTTTCACGTCCGCATCTTCGTCGAACCAAAATCTCAACCCCATCCTTAACTAACTGTCTTATTTAACAGCTCCCCGGCCTCCTGCACGCCTGGTACATCATCTACAAGTACCCCGAGACGTACGAGTACGATTCCGTACCGCAGGACAGCGAGCGCGGCCCCGGCTCCCACGTCACCTACGTCTTCGTGCAGGAGCCCCAGCCCCAACCCCGTCCTCAAGCCCAGCCCAAGACCGCTTCCGGCTCTTACCCTAGCTACGGAGCCACCAACACCAACACCAACAACCCCCGCTCTTCTCCCTCGTCCGCTGCCGGTCCTTCTGAAGCCCCCCATCACGACCACGACCACGATCACGAGGGCCGCGCCCCGCCCACCTACGCCGAGGCCGTTAAGGGCGACCACAAGATCCAGACCCAGGACTAGAGATCTTTCGTGTTCTCCGCCGCGCCCTCCCACCCGCGGCCGCGATGGTGGTTATGGTTGGATCGGTACCCTAAAGGGTTCTGAGTTCCAAGAATCCTAGTAGGGGTATGTATGGTTGCTCTTATAAAGATATAAAAAAAAGAAAAGAAAAAAGAACCTCGATTATTAGACTCCTTCCGGGAGGGATTAGTTCGGCGCGGCAGGATTCACTAATGAAGATCAGTTTAGAAGAATGACAGGAGGTATTCTGTTAACTACCTACCTAGGTAACTTAAGGTAGTTTAGGAGTTGGAGGTAGGATTGGCTCGCTTTGCAGCAATGGTTTTCTTTTCTGTTATACCTTGTTTCGATGATATTTCTTGCGGCATTAGTGGTTCTTTGAGAATTTCCCCTCAGTTGGTGTGTAATACAACAATGTAAAAAAAAGCATAGTATATCGTGGTTTAATGGGATATCTTGTGATAGCAGTATATTTCCATTCGTATGTCATACTTACCAGTGAAGCACCTTTTTTTACATCCATTTATCCACGTCGTCTTCACTATCATCGCTCCTTTCGTTGTCCGACAGAACTTTACTCCTCTTCCTTCTACCATGGTACACGCACACCCCCGTACCGCCTGTGGGGTGTCTCTTGTTGGTCGGGCACATGGGGCTGTTGGGTAAATGCTCCGGCATGTCAAACTCGAAAGGGCTTTGAGGTGCGACTTCATATCGGGGCAGCGCCACCGGCACCTCCCACCATTCCTTGCTCGAGCAACTCTTCCTCTTATCTCTCTCTTGCCTATCGTGGCCCTACCCACTACTACTCTCGGCAGTTTGAGGGGGAAGAGGTGGAGGGCATCTAGAAGGACTATGCTCGCTGCTGTTACTACAACCATGTCCATGGTAAGTTGGTGGTGTCGAAATGTCGAAGAAGAAAGACTGTGGCCGAGTAGCGTGGTGGCCGCTGTCGCGTAAAGGAGGTGTTTGTACGCGAGTTGCCTCCTAATGGTTGGGTAAGCGATTTCAGTATATATGTGAAAATTGTAATGGTTAGACTCACACCACCTGGAAACTGTACGCAAAAAGGAGTTACTGGTTCTATGTAAATCTCTGAATTAGTCCATTTCTTGCTTACCTACCTAGCATTGTGGCCTCTCTTCTTCTATCCGCTCCGCCGCATATTGAACCAACATTAAGAAACCAAAAAGATTCTCGGAGAATACATACCAATATAGGAAATCGGGCTCGTAACAGGTGTTCGACCCCGGAGCATATCACGGATGGAACTTGAGGCGCTCACCTCGGAGCCAGCAGAAGCCTTAAGATGCCAGGGACTCCTCCCGAAAAGCTTGAACGAACGCGGCCGTTTACTGTCCTCGCGCAGTAGTGACGTTACGCGGCTCATGAGCGGCATAGCCGAATGGCTACGACGGTGACCTGGGTGTTGCGTCTGTACAACCGCAGCTGTGTTTGCTATGTACTCGTATGCATAATTGTCGCTGTGCATCTTCTTAACTTTCTATATTAACCATCCAACGTACTTGTTAGTGCCGAGATATAGTCACTCGATTTTGAAAGGTGAGGATATGTTGAAAGATAAATGTGTTGTTCACTTAACTCACTGGCTTATAATTTGGAAGGAGTCTTGAAAGCAGCGATTTCCTGGGTTTAGCACCGGGTATGGTTGTGGTTGAGTGAAGGATGAATGGAGCTGAAGCTCTTGAAGTGCTCGGGGCCTGGCTCGCAGAGGTCGCAAGGGGAGTAGCGGAATCTGAGTCACCACTTATTATTGTGAGTGGTGAGCTCTGCGGCAGCCTCGCTGATCCGGAAAATGAAATACTGCTTTTGTTATCTTGAAGCCCTTGAGGCGACCTCTGTAAAGACTGTACGTGGGCCTCTTCAGTTAGGTAGGGGCTAGGTAGCGGTGATTGTGTTGTTCGGTTTAGTGGGAACATAGACTTGCCACTCTCGCTACTCGTTCCATGGCGGTTGGACGGAGGCCCTTGAAATGACCGCGAATAACTGTCTTCGCTGGGAAAGAGACTAGGTAGAGGCTGGGAGGTTTTTGAAATATGGTCCCATAAGTTACTGATGGAGTGATCCAGCCCGTCTTGAGTATCCCAGCCAGAGCTACTCTTCCCAGAGCGCTTTCGCCATCTGAAGTGTCTCATAGCTTTTCCAGGACTCTCGGCGATTTCGCGCTCGGCCCAATAACCTGCCGGGAACCAAACCCATTCACAACCTTCTCTGGCTGGCCGTGGAGGATCAATATATACATTCGGGGTGACTGGTGCGTTCTTGTATGATTCTTTCGTGATTCGGTGTCCAGCTGGGTGTATAGTTGGAACCGAAGACGATGGGATCATGCTTGTTGGTCCGTCCATACCGGAGATACTAGGAGGTCGCTATCGACTGGTAGCGCTCCAGCGAGACCATTCTGATGATGAACTTCTGGCTCCAACGCTACCTTCCATAACGAGGAAAGGCGGCATTTTACGGAATGGGGACAGGTAAGAGGGTTTATTAACCTCCATGGCTATAAGTAATAACTTTTATGCGCGGGAGACAAAATATCCATTGTTAGGTAGCGTAGGGATTTCGAGCATATGAAGTGCTGTTTGTAGGGAAGAGGTAGGATTATACCAAGGCCAACATGGCTTTGGTAAGGTAAGGTAAGCAGGTAACAATAATAATGATAATTAATAGCGAAATGCGGAAGCTAGGTAGGTAGAGAAAGAAGTTCATGCAACATTTGTATTACTTTTAATAAGTTATCTAAAGGTAGAAGTTGTAGGTGTAGGTATTTTACAAAGCACTTGCCTCGCTGCTTATACTAGGTACTTGCATTAGCCTACCTACATAAGGTACCTCCTATAGATATTCTACCTACCTCTAAGGTTTTTTTTTTGTTCATTCTCAGTATATACAAGGTACCTAACTCTATAGATCAGGCCACCTAGGCAATCTATCTAAGATATCTATATGTGATTGGAGTTATCCCGTACCTGGGTAAGACTTTAGGTAGTCCCCTGCCAGCCGTCATATTGTATGTACATTATTTATCTTACATTCTTTCATGTATTTGTACAATGCCACTAACCTGTCCCTCCATGAGCGTTTCGGTTGGCATCTCCGCGTTTGGATTGAGGTTCTAACCGGGTAATAGGTTCTAGTTCCTCAGGACCTTGGAATAATGGCTCTTCGTGTCCTTCTTCGTTCCATTCGCCAATAGTTAATTCACGTTTAGGTCCATCAATCGTAGCATTTCCACCAAGAACTTCTTCTTTATGACGTTCTGATATCTCAGCCTGCTTCCGGATATGATCCATTCTCGCTCTGCGCTTAGCAAGATCAACGCTGACCTTGGCCAGATGAGCGTCGATCCGGGTTTCTACCAACTCCTTCACATGGAACGCAAGGTTCTGGCTTCTAAACACGCCGGAATACCGATAGCTAAGCCAGAGATAGAGCGTGATCGTCCTGTGAAGACCTTCCAGCTGCCGCAGGATATCTCCTGAGCCATGAAACTGGCTATCACTCATGTCCAGCAGCTCCAAGTTGACCTCTGGGATATCGAGGAGCTCGCCTCCTTCCATATTAGAGACGCACTTTGCGAAAGCTTGCACTATTGTAGGGCCATGCTTATCAGACAGATTGACCGGCGCGTTCAGGAACACACATCGATCATAGACTGACATGGGATAGGGTTGGATCAGATCAGCAACCGCCAACATGTCTTTTAGACCGCAAAGGTGAAACCTCGGAGAAATCCGGGCAATATCTCGCAAGCGGTTAAGGATGTAGCTGAATGGGGTATTAGGAGGGAAGTACGATGAAAATCGTTCAATCACCGCCGGAGGAGGTTGTAGGCCGGCCGACCGTATGGGTTCCGGCTCGGACATGAATGCCTTCTGAACTATAGGAAGATCGGCCTTTTCCAGCGTTGTTATCAAGCCGGGCTGGGCGGGTCCTGGTGGCGGGATTCCAGCTTCCTCATCTCCTTTTGCGTCTGTTGTCGACTCTGTTAGAGCCGCTTGACGTGCTGTTCTGTAGCGACCAGCTCTGCCTCCTATTTGTTTAATTTCGGACGTTGATATTTGCCTATAGCTGTATTTCATGCGTTTGTGTGTTTGTTCAAAGATGATCCGTTTTATCTCTAGGTTGAGACCCATACCAATAGCATCGCTGGCGACGAGGAAATCGTAGTCGTTGTCGGGATCATTGAACAGCGCGGCTTGCTGAGCGCGAGTTTCGGGCGGTAATGACCCATAAACCATGGCACATCGACGTCCCGTAAGCTTCTCAATCTGGTTCTTTATGGCGTGGATGCCAACTCGGGAGAACGCGATCACAGCATCTCCCTTTTGAAGATTCGAGTAATTATCCAGATTTGTATTCATAACTTGTAACGGGCTGAGCCTCTGGTACCGGTGTATAATGCATTTATCGCCCGTACTAGCACATAGAGACTGAATCAGGTCCACGGCACGCTCTTCTCCACAGAGATGAACTTCCTTAGCTTGTACGCCCAGGACCGCTTGCGTCCAGGCCCATCCTCTCTCGTCGTCTCCGATCATTTGGATTTCATCGATAACTGCAACATCGACTGGTAAATTAAGAGGAGTCATTTCAACGGTACAACTTCTGAAATAATTGTCCTCGCCCTCGGGAATACGCTGCTCTTCACCAGTGATCAGAGCACATTTCTTGCCCTTAGACGTGAAGCGAGTATAAACTTCGTGAGCTAGAAGTCGAAGCGGGCCAGCATAGATACCGGACTTGGAGTTTTCAAGCGCCTTCAAGGCGTTGTAAGTCTTTCCAGAGTTCGTCGGGCCGACGTGAAGGTGAATCGTGCGCTGCATAGCCCTCGTTGCAGGAAACCATTCGTAAGGGAACCTAAAATCCGCGATTTTCTTATGGGTGGAGGTGATGTTCTTGGGGAATCTCGTTCGCATAAGAAAGTTTTGGAAACTGTACGCCAACTCTTCAGTGAGGCCCAGTACGTCATTCTGGACGAAAGCATTGCGTAGGCCCCAGAAGATGGGGTTGTCAGTCTGGGAAATAGCATTTCTCTCGCTCGCAAGATCGCAAGCCACATCAATGGCATTCTTAAATAACTTTGCCTCGCGGTCAAAGTCAGTAGGGGTATTGACGCCGAATGCTTTGTACTCATGCTGCATCATTTCCCAAGTATGCGTATTTGACATCATGTGGTGTAATCTCCCTATGACTAGGTTCCGAAATATCCCAAAGGTCTTAGACGCTTCTTTCTGCGACCTCGCGGTTAGTTTTCTGCCACTGGTTTCTTCCAGTTTATTTAAACGGTCTTGAGCATGTCGAAGCCTTGGATCTTGAAAGTTATCAAACTTGGATGGATGCTATATATCATATCATTAGTGTGTATACATTAGATAGGTATATAAGGCAGGTATTTCTTTCTGGTTGTTACCTTATTCCAATTCTTTGGCTTCCCGCGAGCCGCAGCACAAGATGTGGAAAAGGCATGTCGCAAGACATGTCTGCGATATGCGAGAGACGCATAGCCTGAACTAGCCGGTCCCGTCCTGAGAAAGAAGCGCATTGCACAGATAAGGAAGGAAGAAAAAGTCAGGAATCATGTTAGATGTGATTCCTTCACATTAAAAAAAAATGGCTTTGCCATCAACCTTGAAAACTAATGAAGTTTAGGTACTCGATGGGAGGCAAATCGCGGACTTTGTACCCTAGAAACTTTCTGGTAGTGGGCGCCGATAAGATAGATACATAAATTTTTCTTATCGACGAAGCCGTCCCTTCTTATCGGAGAGGAACTTAGAAGTTAGTGTACGACATACATAGTACGCTACTATGCACGGAGTACCGTTGGTACTTGCCTAATGTGACATGCCGTTTCTAAAGCCGGGTAATGTATTGGCTAGTGTAGGTTGGCTAGCGTATGACTTAACGCATTCCCCATCGTCATTAATGGATCTGTAGAGCCTTGCCCCGACATTTGCCCCGACACCTGAAAACCGTTGCTGACTTTGAATCTTGCCAATCCTATCCCCTACATTTTGAAAGTCCCTCTCTCCTAGATATTCCTCTCCCAGATTAACTGGGTAATACAAAACCAAGAACGACGAATATCATCATAATCATCATCATCATCACCATTCACCATCAATCAGACTTTGAATAATTAGTTACCTGTCATTGTTCTTACGAAGTTGTATCGATCGGGTGCCTTCGTACAATTCATCATTCAAAATGGCGTCCTCCTCGACACCTCAAACTCCACTTCTCTAGTACGTCTTCGATCCGTCCAAAAAAAAGGGAACCAATTAGCGTAGCTAACAAGCACAGTTCATGCATCGCCCATCACACCACTATCCTAGCCGAATGCACGACCTCGGCCTCGTCGCAAACCTCCTCGCTCGCCTCCCTCATCCTCCCTAAGATCAACCACGACAGCCCGCAGAAGCTCACGTACACGCATGGCTCGCACCACATCCACTACATATCGGAGGCGCCGTCGGCGCACCCGGGGAACCCGTCGGCGGGCGGGCTGACGTTCCTCGTGATCGCGGAGTCGTCGCTGGGCCGGCGGGTGCCCTTCGGGTTCCTGTTCGAGATCCGCAAGCGCTTCTTCGACGAGTTCTCCGCCGAGGCGACCGACTTCGCCGACATGCCGAACTACGGCGCCGGCAGCTTCAACGCCGAGCTCAAGGGCCTCATGGTCGAGTTCGGCACCACGAGCGGCGGCCGCGACGACGCCCTCTCCAACGTCCAGCGCGAGATCGACGACGTCCGCGGCATCATGACCCGCAACATCGAGGGCCTGCTCGAGCGGGGCGAGCGCATCGACCTGCTCGTCGATAAGACGGACCGCCTGGGCGGCAGCGCGCGGGAGTTCAGGGTGCGCAGCCGCGGGCTCAAGAGGCAGATGTGGTGGAAGAACATCAAGTTGATGGCGCTGCTCATCTTAGTAGTCGTCTTGATCATCGTAGCCATCGTGATCGCGGTCAAGAATGCTACTGGTTGAAGCTCAAAGGCACAGTAGTAGCGTGTTATGTGCACGTTCTTTCAAAAAGGTTTAAGGGTTATCCCATTTATTGGGCTGGCAGCTAGCCATCTGTGCCTGCCAGGGGAAGAGAGCGGGAAAAGTCTCCTGATTTATTGTATTTGTAACGGCGTTTTTTTCTAGGCTAACGACCCGATATCAGAGCTTATGAATAGGTACCTAGGAAAAGAAGGGTAACATTGCGTTGTTCCTTTTGTTGGCGTCCGTACTGGAGCCGGAGGAATTGCTTTAGGATACCAAGTGTATTCTGCTTTTGTAGCTATATTAGGTACACACAGTTCTATGCTTTCAATAAGGAGATTGGTTCAAATAAATGTAAGCGGCCTTTCAGCCGTTGCGATAAATTCGATTCTCTAATCAGCAAATAGATTGCTTTGTGATATGGTAAGGGTTATAGATCGTCTACAAAGAGCATTTGACCACTCCAATGATTGTCTGCGCCTATTCTCCAGGACGAACGTTCCTTATAACATGGAGGGAACAGCTCCATCAATTCTCCGTTGGGTTTCCCGATAGCCGTATCCATATGCGACGGGACTAGTTACTTCGACCCCATCAACCACAAACGGAGACTTCCGCAATCTTTCCGTAAAGAAAACAGGATGTAGACTAGAGGCGTCCATCATCACAGTTGTCAAAGTTGAAGGAGAAGGCATTGACGTCGCGAAACTCTGCGGCATGTGACCGGGAAGCGGTAGTGGCTGAACAGCAGGAGCCGGAACCGAGGTCGGCATCGGCATCGACATTACGATCGGCTCTTGAGAGTATGAGGGCTGAGACGAAGGGTTTAGAGATGAAATATCTAGAAATGTGCTGCCGGATTCGCGATGTGGTTGTTGCACCGACAACTGACTTGCTGTTGTGTTGAGCGACAGCTAATAAATGAAGATGTTGTTAGTTATGTTGTACTACTACGTAAATAGAGATGTAAATAGAGATAAGGGGAGCGAGCTAAGGTATAGGTATAAAATTGAATTGAAAACTAACCCAAGGGGGGCGTCCAATGCCGTCATTCTCACGTGGGGATAAAGCAGGGTGCTTTGAGCCGAAGACTTGAGAAATTGAGTGTCGTAACATTATATAAGCCAGGTTAGGTACCTAAGGTAAGGTGCCTATACCTAAGGTATATTCCGTCCTTTTGAAGGAAATAAAAAGAAAATGAATGAATTAGAAATTGGAGATAAGAAGACATTTACTACAATAAATGGCTTTTCCTGGGGTATGAATTAATGCTGCCCTATGGTGGAACTCTGTTGCATCTCGTCTTATTCAAATGATTAAAATGATTAAAATGCATAATGCCTATTCGGCAGGTTGATCCAACTCATGCAATAATGATGCATCCATAAGCTAAAATTTCCATGCAAGCGCGCATGCTCGGCCGTGGCCGCCGTCTCGCGCGCCCGCGAATTACTTATCAATTACGTTTGAGGTCTAGACTATCGGTTAGGTATCATTCCATCGTGTCAAGTATACCTACCTAGGTAGGTACCTATACTAGGTAGTATACCTAACTATGAAATATTCATTGCGTATTTCTTTGTTTACTCGTATGGTATTTTCGTATATTTGACAAGAGAATTATAAGTTAGAGCGAGGATAAATACCTAAATATTAAACTGGATTTAGGAAATCTATTCATGACGAAGCCTTCTTGCCTTTCCGCCTCGAAGTCTTCTTCTCGGCCTCCTTTCCCTTCTTGATCGTATTTATTAACGAATCGAATTCCTCCACCTTTTCTGCTTCCTTCTTCTCCTGCTCTTTTAACTCTTGCTTCTTCTTCTCCAAGACTCTTAGCGCCGCCTGTTCCTTCTCGGTCTTCTCAATAAGCTTGTCACTGGCTTCCCATAGCTTCTTTGCTACCTCTTCGTCCTTCACCTCCATCCTCGCAAAATCGACCTCGGAACATTCCTTGATAAGCTTACCGCCTGGTCCCATCCCTAGCCGTGGATCCATTACAGCGTGAAGAATAGACTGAGCACCCATCTCCGGGTTTTTAAGCACGAACCAGGGTACAATATAGGAGATCATATAAAACGCAAGTCCCCAGAGTGAGCCACGTGTTAGCCAACGCCGCATTCCCGGAGTGCGCGTAAAGCCGGGGTCAACAAATATAACTCGGGAGTTCATTGGAAGTTGGTCCGGTCGTTTGTACGCATCCAGATGCTTTTGGTACGCTTGCCCGAACACCATCAACGCCAACTTGCTTCGAGCGTAGGCTTTTCCCGGAGTCCATTCCTTTTTCACGAGCGCATTGTTTAGGGAAGGAGACCGGATGTAAGAGGAACAGGTCGGAATAATGATTCGTACGTCCCGGTCGAAAGGCTGGGCTCGGAGAGCTGGGCTTAATATTCCCAACAGATGGAAGTTGGCAAGGTAATTGACCATCCACATCTCTTCAATTCCTTCCTCCGTTTCTATGCGTTGACCCCCTGGCGGTGTAACGGTGGCAGCACATAGAATCAGCATATCTAATCGGCGGGGTGGTGCGTTATCGATCCATTTTGTAGCAAATTTACGAATGCTATGTAAAGAAGAGAGGTCGACCTGCTCTGCGTATATCATTTGGTTTTTTGTTTGCTGACGTAGCTCTCCAATATAATCGGCAAGGAACGGGTTTGACGGTGGTAGGTGTGTAAGAAGGACGATCTGCGCTCCTCGTTCAGCCAAATTCCGTGTTACAGCGGCACCTATTCCTGTTGTTCCGCCGGTTATCATGACTACTCGGCCGTGCATTTTACGTTCCGCTGTAGTCGATGTTCCGCTAAAGTATCGCTTCGAAAGGTATAGGAACCCGGCGACAGCTCCGATTTGGAATAGGGTCCAAGGGTCGCGCGCCCACCCGGGCACCCAAGCCGGGGCGCCATTGGCGAATACGTCGTAGAGAAAATGAATTGGCATAATTCCCAGAGAGATATAATCGAAGGGTTAAAGAAAGAAAAATTTGAGAAGAAATTGTGTGTTGGGAAGTTTAGCTGACGGAAGCATCCATTTCTAAGCAATCCGTGAATAGCGTGTGTACTATGTATAACGTGTATTGTACAGGGGGTTGCGACGACAACTTTTTTTTTCTGTCCTTTAGATCCTTACCGCCACTAAAAAAAGCACCGACAGGGGGTGACAGCAAGCGACAGATCGGAAATGCAAGGCTGAGAGCGCGCCGAGATATGACCCACATTTACCCAAGTACATAGATAAAACATCCCTGCAATTGGAATTTCGCCTCATCATCTCTCAGCCCTTCCAACCTGCCAATCCCAACTCCAAAATCCCAACTTTGAGGTTGGCTGACTAGAATTTGTCAATTAACAAAATGCCGTCCGATGAGTGGAGTGATCCTGAATACGACGTTCCTCTTCAACACAAACGCCCTTTTGGATCAGGGTTAAAGCGAAAACGGGTTGTTTTCATCCCAGCTTCTTCAGGCAACCTTAACACTACAGAAGAGAATACACCTGCGGAACCCTCCAAATCTGTAGCTGATTTATACTTGAGCATTGTATTGCCGAAGGAAAAGGAGACTAGCCAGTCAAGCTCAGCAGAAAGCTCGGGTGGTGCTACTACCACTCCTCGAGTTTGTGAAATTTGTCAGCTACCTTTAGAGGAGCAAGAATCCCTTGAAAACGGGTCCGCAATCAATAAGAAAGAGAAGGCGAATTCTCGACCACATGAGGCCTCGATAGCACATCAGGTATGCTTGGCTCATTCGCATCCGCCTTCGGCTCTAGACCGGTCGCGAATGGGTTTGAATGTCCTCCAGTCTCAAGGGTGGGATCCAGACTCACGAAAAGGGCTGGGCGTCGAGCAACAAGGTATGCAACATCCCATCAAAGTAAAGCCAAAGAACGACACCCTAGGGATAGGAGTCCAAGTACCGAAGAACCTACCGGCCAAGAAGGAGAAAGCAAAGACTTATGACGCCAAAAAGATACGGAAGATGGCCTTGGAGGACAAGAAGCGGCACGAGAAGCTCCGGCGACAGCTCTACAGCAATTCAGATGTGGAAAAATACCTAGGTTCCGGATGAAACACGGCACGTCTTTGTTGAATAGGTATCATATCATGACGCGCTTACCTACCTACCTAATTGCATTAAGAATCGGTCTGAGACCAACTGATTATATGAGATACCCCTTTTTTATATATATAGACTGTCGATAGACTTTTAGTCGAATTATTCTACATGTAGATATGTACTAGATTAAAAAGGACGATACAATTTGGGTGGCTGGATTAATTACATACTGGTACATTATCTGTGGCTTGATTTATTAACCTTCAATATGTACGTAGTAGGCACTCTATTCCAATCTCCATCGGTTTCGATGGACGCTTAATCCGTCGCAGTATGTATGACGTCCCGCAACTCTAACCTTCTTAGTTAAAGCTGCAGCAACGAACTGTGTTCCGGGATAGCTGCATTAAGGTATCCATGTGTACCTAAAAGGTACCTACCTTAAGGCTTAATGAAAGGTTTAATCCACATATGTACCTGTAGTGTCCGCTAGTACCTAGCAGAAGTGGGGGCTTTCCAATGTCCAACTCGGTCGCATTAGCGGATTGGCGCCCTGAAACCGAACCCCGCCAAGGGCCAAGGGCCAAGGAACCACATTACCACATTACCACACTACCACATTACCTCTCTACCTACATTCTCGCGGTCCCGTCTCTCTGAAACTAATAAATCTTTCTTACCACGTTGCCAGGTGTAATGTGTTCATCGATACCAACAAACTTGCATATACTCCGGTCATACAGCTGAACTCTTCTTACGTCGATCTCCTGTCACCATACGCGCCCGTCTGAACTTTCGTCACTCGTACATAGAAACGACTTAGCGATAGCGACACTGTTGGTTAATACAATAGGTATTTGTAGGAGCTTACCTACGACTTACTTTCGAGCTCGCCAGCTATACATACTATTCTTTTTTTTCTTTACCTCTAACATTTAATACGAATAACGTGTCGCCATAAAATCTCTATAGCGCCTACGGGCTGAGAGACAAAATGGGAGTATCTATAATTGAAGAACAACGCGACGGTGAGAAAAGACCCCTGTATCTTCACGAGACTACGAACTCGATTTTTTTTCTCCCCAATCAAAAATATATAAAAAGGAAGAAAATGCCCGTTCGCAGTAAAGCTAACCTTACGGACCGTCCCTTTTCTCGAATATAGTTCTCATAAATACTGTCAAAAACATTACTGCTGGCGATGTAAGCTTTTATCCCCTATACCACCCCCTTTTTTCGTGGAGATCACTATATTAATAGGACGTTGCGAGTAGTGGAAAGTTCTTGTTGTCGACACCGAATCCAAGAAAATAATTGACAATGTCGTCAAAGAAGATGATATCCTTAATCATAACATTGCGAGTATGTTACCCGACCTCGTCTTGTCTCTAGCGCATTGGCTGAAGGAAGTGCTATAGACATCGAAAAAATCGAAGACCGGAGAGATATGAACCAGAGTATGGACGCTATATATATATTATCACCGCAACCTCACATTGTCGATTGTCTCCTAGCCGATATCGAACGACGAAGGTATCGAAGATGTTTTTTAGTATGGACTACGGTGCTTGATCCTCAGCTGAGGAGACGGATAGACGGTTCTCCCCTGGCAAAGCAACAGATCGCGGGCTTCGAGACACTCTCGATCGACTATTATCCTCGCGAATCGCACCTCGTCACCTTTCGAGACCCCTGGAGCTTTCCAATTCTATACCATCCCGCTTGCAATGGACTTATAAGGAAGCACATGCAAGATTTGGCTCAGAAGGTTCGCGAAATCACATTGGTTTTCGTCCGATCCCATTGTCTAACATATAAATATCAATAGATCACTGGTTTATGTGTAACCCTCGGCGAGTATCCCAAGGTCCGCTACTACCGGCCGCAGAACCCAATACATGAGGCTAGTGTGCTATCGTCGCATCTGGCTCGCTTTATATCGGAAGAGCTCGACGAATATGCACAATGGAACCCCAATTTTCCGCCGCCAAGCTCCCGTCCGCAGGGAGTTCTAATAGTGACAGATAGATCGATGGATTTAATGGCTCCATTGATACATGAATTTACGTATCAGGCCATGGCACACGATCTACTACCAATCAAGGATGGAGAAAAGACAACGTTCCATATGGTTGTCAACGAGGGAACCCCAGATGCGGAAGAGAAGGACATGGAGCTTGTTGAAAAAGACAAAGTTTGGGTCGAAAACCGGCACAGGCATATGAAGGATACAATCGATAAGTTGATGAGCGACTTCCAGAAGTTCCTCGATCAAAATCCACATTTCACCAATTCGAACAGCGACACGACCAGTCTGAATGCAATTAAAGATATGATGGCAGGGCTGCCGCAATTCCAGGAGATGAAAGAAGCGTATTCTCTCCATCTCACCATGGCGCAAGAGTGTATGAACATCTTTCAACACCATAAGCTTGCTGAAATGTCGCCTACAGAGCAGGACATGGCTACGGGTCTTGACGAAGACAATCGAAAACCGAAAAACGTACTCGATGCGATTGTTCGCCTCTTGGACGACGAGGCCGTTACTAAGTCGGATCGCCTCCGCCTCATAATGATGTATCTCCTTTATAGAGACGGCGTTATCCCTGAAGATATTCAGCGGTTATTAGCGCATGCGTCTTTACCGGCCCAAGACGGCGAGATTATAACAAATTTGGAATTGCTCGGCGGTCGTACAACACATGGTCTTAAGGACGTCCGTAAAGACATAAAGCCTCTATTCCCCATTGATACGAAGGTACCGATCCCCGAAGATAGTTATATGTCACGATTCAACCCTGCCGTGAAAACCATGCTGGAACACCTATGTAGAGGCGCTTTGGATCAGACAGTATTTCCCTATGTCAAGCCACCACTAGACCCCAACGAGGACGCGCTCATCGGCCAGGGCTCCCTGCGAGCAGCGAAGCCTAGTTGGGCTGGTGCTGGTAGACGTGTTGTAGATAATAGGCAACGCATCATCGTCTTTATGGCTGGTGGAGCAACCTTCTCCGAGTCGCGTTCGTGTTACGAGGTCAGCGCGGCCCTAAACCGCGACGTTTTCCTAGCAACTAGCCATATGCTCACACCAGAGCTATTTGTGAGGCAGGTGGGTGATCTAGGTGTAGACAAGAGACGGCTTGATATACCTATGGAGAGACCACCCCAAAAGGCACCGGCACATTTATTCGAACGACCTGCCCCTCCGCCGATGGCCACTCCGCCACCGGGTGGTCAACGTCTGCCACCAGGACAAGCGCCACCTCGGCCTGGAATACCGGGCGGGCTGCCGGGCGGGCCAAGAATAGGTGGCGCGTCCCATGCTCCTCCTACCCATGCTCCTACCCATGCTCCACCTACGCAAGCGATGAGCAACATGTCACTTCACACACCAAAGCCATCAAACGGCAGTGATGTGAGACCGCCCTCGTCGAGTAGTGGCAAACCGCACAAATTAGAAAAGGAGAAGAAGAAGCGTAACATCTTCGGAATGAAGAAGAGCTGAGAAAACGGCCGCCACAGAGCTCCATGGTGACATATTTTAACATGCAAATAGACAGACACGAGGCAAAGCGCCCAGAGACAAATGCCGCAGGTATCTAAGTAGCACTTGGTTCTTTCTTGGGTAGTAAATCTTCCGAGTGTTTGGAGAGTAGGAAGTTCAGATAAGAGAAGGAGAAGGAGAAGGAGGAGGGAGGAGGGATCGATAGCAAAGCATGCAATTGCACAGAACCTTTGGCAAACGGATGCGTGGCGTGGCGTTGGAGGAGTTGGGCATCTTGAGAGAGAGAGAAAGAGAGAGCGAGCGTTTACGTTTCGTTTCGTTTCGTTTCGTTTCGTTGCTGCATAGAATTCCGCATAGCAAGAAGAAGGCAAATTAGGGGGAACAAAAGGGGGGGAGGGGGAGAAGATTGGTTGGTTGGTTGGTTGGTTAAGTTATACAAATACAGCTTTTGTGCTAAGGTACATCTTGGCCGCGCGAAATATAATCCCAAATTATAGACACACATTATTTACCTTTTATTCGAGAATTAAATTGAGTATTATTAACGTTTAACTATACTATTTATTCGTCCTAACTATAGTGTCTCTTTCTTTCTCTCTTTACTCTTGGTGGTTAGTAGTTTCACGGCCGCTATCCTACCCTTATTAGGTACTTGTTATACTAATCGCCCATGCGCGCGCATAATACCCTCACTTGGATATTAGTTTATTAGCATCTTTCCCACCCCCGTGGTTTCGAATATAAATACCTCATGTATGTATCAAGACGTGCGTGTTGTCGTCTACTTACCTCACGTTACCTCATCTTGCATTACGAACCTGAATAGTAATCCGAATACCTACTTAACCTAACCTATCTTGAATACTTCGGGTACCTAGCCTAGTACATACCCGAAGCTGTAGGTAAGCAAAATCGCAAGCAGGGAAATGTTTACTTTCCTCCTTGTCTGTGTGGCCTCGTTGTTTTTTTGTCTTTTCCCTTCGTCCAAACTCCGTTCCCTTTTGAGAATTAGGAACTTGTCCGGAGGTCCTGATTTATATCCGAAAGTGGTATATAAGAGGTAGGTATAAGTCCTACATGTCACACGGGAACAAGGTTATAAGATACTTAGGAAGAGAGAAAGAAAAAAAAAGGGAAAAGAAAAGACGAAAGTGAAACCCCCATAATCGTCTGTTGAACTCTCAAGTTTCATAATTCATCCTCATTACTACATTACTATCAAGACACTGCACAAGCTAGCTAGGTATTGCTCTGTGAACCTGGTTGTATTTTGCTTTGACGCAGAGACATGAAAACCCCGACGATAAGACTATCGCCAGGGCAGAAAGCCTCTACTTGGCTGGTTCTAGACTAATTGGCTTTGACTTTGGTGTCGTTACAGGTGAGCAAGGAGGGTTTTGTTACAATAGTTACAAGCGTTATAATCCCTTTTTGCTTCCAAGGAGAAAAACAAGGAATCGCATAGACTCTTGCCCTTTCGCCCCTTATTTTCATCATCACTTGTTCCTACCAATACACACAAGCATTCCGTCGCCCTTGCTTGATCCAGTCACCACAGGACAATATGAAGAATATGTCGCAGTAGTCTTCAGAAGGGTTATATCCGAACTAGGTGTGACGCAATGCTCACTCCTCAAAGTAGTAAGATGGGGAGAACTCCTAGTTCCGACGGAAAGTACCGGGAGGAGGCATACCGCGATGATCGAAACCGAATGCTACGTTATCCGGTCCTTGGAAACCAGGGAGTCCTGGAGGTATGAATCCCGGTGGTGGTGGTCCACCGAAGAAGCCCGGAGGCGGTGCCATGTTGCGTGGGGGGCCAACTATTCCATCAGGAGGAAATGCAGCCATGGGGAAGTTTCCGGGAGGGAATGCTCCCGGGATTGGTCCGTTGCGAGGGTTCCCGGCAAGCCCGGGAGGAGGGATCATAGGTCGACCTGGGGGAGGCAGCTGCTGGCCATTGTTTTGCATCCAAGCAGTTGGATGAATTTGATCTAAGCCCGGAGGAACTTGGCGTTGGAGGATCTGGGTGGGCTGCTGCGGACGATTGTCCGGTTCTCTGTGATGAATTGGAGCCTCATCAAAAAAGCTGGGCAAGGCGGTGGGACGGCCAACGTGATGTTGGGCAGAGCCACGATCATGCTGATAATCCATCTCTCTATCCGGCGTAGGAAGAATTTGTGCTGGTCTGGAGGGCTGCGGCATTCTCATAGCAAGCTGCTCACTTCTCTGGCTTTCTGGCGCTGCTCTAGCGCTCTGCATTAGAGTCATGAGGAACTCAGCATTACTGTTGCTATTACGGCTAGGTGGTTGGTCAGAACGCCCTGCGCTCTGCCGCTGGCCAATCAGGTCGTGCAAAACTTGTTGTTCTGAGCGCATTCCGGCAGCGAATTGCGGATGCACTTGTGGCCTAGGGGTGTGGACATCTTGTCCTGGAGGAGGAGGCCCGCGAGCAAGCGGCTCCTCGCGGCGTTCCTGCACATAGGGCTGGTAAGGGCCGGGGGAAGATATCACATGGCTGGGAGGCTCCGAAAACCCGCCTGAAGGCGGTGTAGTAGCCTGGAGAGTTTGTTTATGCAATTTCTGCAATAATGCCTGGAAGGCAATCTTGTCTGCTTTGTCGTTCTGTGGTTGCGAGCCACCTAGATTAAATAGGGGGTTCGCCTCGCTGGCCGGTGGAGCACTAGCAGCAGGAGTTGGAGGATCAACCTGACGTCGAGATTCCTCGTGAGATGAAAAAAGTTTCTGGAATCGAGATCCTGTCTTTGGCTTCATGACAGGAATAGAATTCTCCTTAGTAGTATCGCCAGTAATAGCTGGTGTTTCGATGCTTGAACTTTGTGCAAATGCAGCGAAAAATTTATCAGGTCCAGTCTCTATGGCAGGCGCTGACTTGACCTTTGTCTTCTCGACTTCGACCTTCTCACTTGCTGCTGGTGCCTCCGTAGCCGTTGTGGGGGCCGGCTCAGCCTTGGCTGGGTTCTTGCCAGCCTTCATACTCTCCATAAACTTCTTGAAGTCCTCTTGAGTGTGCGCTTGGGACTGCTCCTCGACGGGTTCATCAAGCCATTCCGGTTCCCGTTCTTGACGCTGATCCCGGTCTCGATCCCATCTTCGTTCAAATGTTCGTTCTCTCGGCCTATCCTGTTGCCCCTCACTTGAAGGTTCGTTCCCAGCCCTGTCTCTCCAGCTCTTGGATCTGTCAAAACGCTCACGAGGCGCGGAAGTATCGTTCTCTCGTAGCCAAGGTTGGTCGGTTCTGTTTCTATTCAAAGCATTTCTGCGAGGCTTGTCACTATCTTCTCCTTCTTTATCCTTGGAAAACTCTCCAAAATTGCGACGGGGTCGATCCCCATTCTCATGATCGTCTTGGTCGCGTGGTCGGCGATCTGTTCCAAAACGGTCAGGACGGTCGCCCATGCGACCATGGAATCGTTCGGCACCTTCATGTCCAAAACTTTTACGGGGCTTGACAGTGCTCCACCCCTCATTGTCTTGGTCTGCGTCACCGCGTCGGCGGAATCCATTCCGGTTATCACGATCGCGATCGCGGAAGCGCTCAGAATTATCAGAATCACCGTTCCGTGAGCGGAAGGTGAATCGGTCTCGAGTATCGGTATCTTTCACGGTCTTATCATTGTCAAAAGGCTTATTGGCCCTTGTGAGGGTAGCTGATGAGAAGGTAGTTCGTGGGGGACCAAGGATAATATCCTCAGAAACTAGAAAAAATAAGTTAGAAAGGGGTTAGGTAAACAGAGGAAGAGCAATGTCAAACATACCTCCAGCGTTTCGCGACGTGTGTCTGTCAATGCCCACTCGCCTATTAGATGGGTCTAATAAGGAGTTGTCGTTGCTTCTTCTCTCAGTTCCAGGTTTGTTACCTTGGTTATTACGAAAGGCTTCGGGCGGCGGGCTAGACAGGCTATTAGCATGACGGTAAAATAAAAACCAACTTGACCATTCATCAGCTTAAGCGTACCCCATCCATTCTTCTGCAGGAGGAAGCGCAACTGGCTTGACGCACAAAGGCGACTCGCGCAGGTATATCAGCGCGTCTACTGTATACCGTAATGCCATATCATTTGAGGCCGAGTAGGTATCTAAATGTGAATAGTACCCAGATGGGTATGTATGAGGTGAAGAGAGGTGGAAAGCGTCCACCTGTGAAGGGTAAACGGTTGTAGGAGAGACTGGAGGATAAATAATCGTAAGTTGGCTAAGCAAGGCTCTCTTTTTTTTTTTTTTTTTATAAAAAAAAACAGTATTTCTGGGGGGTGTCAGTCCTGTGCGGGGTGAAAGAGTAAATGAAAGCGTGACGAGGGTTTTTTTTTCCTTCTATTTTTCTTTTATTCTCCTTATTTTGTTGGCGACACCGGTCAAGTTCAGGGTATGTCGAGGGGTTCCCTAGAAGGGATTTCTGTCGTTCATCAAAGTAAATAAAGTTTGTGAAGGTAATTGGAATTGGAGGATAAGGCGCGTCAATTGATAGGATGAATCAATCAGACGAAGAAGGTATAAGCTACCACAGATAGAGAATACCTTAGGTAGGTAGCAACGTGTAAGGGGAAAGTGACGATGGTGTGTATCTCAAGGACGCATTTAAGATTCGGATGTTTTCACAAATTAAAATGTAGGAAGAAAGCGTCTTTAGTTGTCGTATGTCGGTCGTATCGTTGCAGTATGATCAAAGGATGTTACTTACATGCAAGTTGTCGTTAGGCCAGGCCGACGTCAAAACATTTTGTCCAAATGCCAAATTATTTCTTTGGGGAAGACTTGCCTAGGTGAAGATGTGAGAACTGAGAACTTGGGAAATACAGAAAGTGGCCCAGTGTCCCCACCTTTTCGGGGTAAGATATCAGATACGTACCTACCTACGAAGTAGGTACCTAAGGTACTTAGACACGTTGACGCATACATGTGATGTACTTTGAACAAGGTACCTAGAAGACTAGGTTAGGTATGGGTACCAGCGAATTGGCAGCAGGCACAGGTGACAGGGCAACCCTGACGTATTGTATGTACTATGCAGTATCGCACAGCTAATTTAGCGTCACGCTGGCCTGAGCGGGTCAATATCTGCAAGGTTTTGATGCCTAAATCGGGTCAGCCACGATTTGTACAATTATTTATTACCTCATCTAGGTGCACTACGGATCTGTATAACTACGATTTATATAACATACCTCAGTTGTACGTGTCATAACTACCGAAGGTACCTAACCAAAGAAGGTACCTGAATTAATAAAATCACCTTCTATCAAACGACTTTCATAACTGTTCTACGTTGGAAAAGGGGTATGCTTTGGCGGTATGTATTAGGTACCTAGGTATGCAAGATATTCACTGTCCTATAATCCTCTCAACACCCCCTTTACTCCATGCTGAGATGCGTTTCTGATCACAAGTATCCCATAGCCTTCTAATCAACGCTTGACATACTCCTCTCTCAACAGCATCCGTCGCTATATCCCTTTGAGCCAGCAACCAACCGACTGCTCCAAACCTCGTAATCAAAGTATCACTCCCCCCTTCGATAGTCGACATCCTATACACAATCCTCAGGATTTGCGTCCTTAGATTAGGTCCCATAAAGGGGTTAGACGTCAGAGCAAACAACCTCTCAGGTACTCTTCGTTTATGAAATAAGCCCACATCCGCAGGTGTTCGTAAGCTCTCAAGTAGGAAGCCCAGGAGCCAGCTGACTTCAGAATAGAAAGCACCGTCTTCCGTTGGGCCCTCCTGGAGAATAGTTTGCATCAGAGGTATCTTATCCAATGGCCATACTGGTCCGCTAGTAAGGAACAGATTCACCTTCTCGTAGAGGCAATGCAAAGGATTAATTAGTACTTCGAGAGCCTTACAGGCGAAGGCGACCATCACACTCGGTATCGGTCCATCATGAACAGAATCCCGTGCTGATTCAGTAAGTTCCATGAGTAGGAGCCAAACTTGTTCGTTATTCTCGTACGTCGACTCCTTGATCTTCGCAGCCACCTTGACTATATTAACCAATGCTTCCTTCCTGATGCTCGAATGCTCAGATAGAAGTAACCGAATTAATGAAGATGCGTATCCCTCCTCCACAAGTTCTTCAGGTGTCTTGGTCGTCCATTTAGATAGCGAATTATCTTTGATCGTAGTGATGGGCACTGCAAGCCTCTGTTCTAGATCCTGGGGTTGGATTTGTGTGATTGAATCGTTCTCCACCTCCTTGACAGCCTGGTCACTTCGACCATTGGGAAGTAACGCGTTATGGTTCGTGTGATGCTCTTGGGTTTCCTGTATATGCTTCTTCCTTTTCGGGACGCGTAGCTTTTCTTTGAGTTTTTGGTCTGTGAGACCAGTAGAGAAAAGTTCTTTCGAAGCATCTATGAAAGCCTTGCTTACACCGGCGGCGAGTGAATATCCGAGATATTCTGAAAGGAATTGGACGAATGCTTTAAGTGTAGCCTTGCTAGGGGAAGATGAATTGAAGAAAGGAACCTGCTCAGCAATAGTCATCATAAGAGGGCAAGTAACCGTGCCTTCGTCTTCAGAGACCTCAGCTTTATGCAACTGCTCTTCAATCATCTCAAGGTACTTGACCGGTGTTCTAGCACAGCGTTCAACGCAGTTGTCCAAAAACGCCCAGATCGCTGAATCGACGGTTTCAAAGCTCTTCAAAGTGGTAATTAAGGGGTATAATCCGGGAGAGTTTGGTTGATCTTCTACCAGCTGGTGTTCGTTGGCAACCCAATATAGGACACCATCTAAGCTCGCGTTGGATAACCCGGTCGTCTTTTCAATAGATAGTCGTAAGAGGGTTGTGAATGGAGAGTGAGTTGCATCGGAAGTTCGAGCAAACCATCGCATATTTGGGGAATATTTTGCAATCGCGCATAAGTTTTCGAGTTCCAATAGAGACATCGCCGTATTTCCGTCCATTCTATCAGATGCCTCAACCCTTTTGATAGTAGATGAAAGTATTGGCGAGACATCAAACCTAGCCCTCAGCGCAACCTGGGGGATAACTTCGTAGTAGAGTAATAGCAAGCGACTTGCCGCTTGTCGTTGAAGTAGATCATCTTGCTCCATGGCAAGATAACATTTAATAATCTCTTTGATGTCCGGGATCTTCTGATAAAATTCGTCCAGAAGGCGACGAGCTGCCTCTTCCCAAAGAGAATCAGATGACGACGACGCCTCTTGGTACATTTCCAGAGCTCGCCCTAGCTTCTGCAGAGATAGTGTCAGAAGACGGATTGCATAGAAAGAAGCTAGCTTAGATTTGATGGAGAGGCATCGTGCTAAAGCTTTCGGTGTCATAGGCAGTGGAATAATGTTTCCAAGTACTACAGAGGTAGGAGGCGGAACCCTTGCATAGCCTTTGGCATGCCCGAACCAGGAGGGAATCGGTAACTGAACGGCATTGTATAGCAACGCGGCGTAACCAATCCAGGTAGCTGTTAGTTTTGGATCAAATGCGAACGATTTCTTTTGACAAAAATAGTTGGCAACCAATTCCGGCGACGCTTCGAAAATAGCCACGAGAAGCTCGTTCTGTTTCGTGCTGGACCATGGTCGTAACGTCTGGATGAACTCCGCCAATAGCGAATTCCGTACAGGCACATCATTCTCAAATTTACTCATCCATGGAATACTGTCGATACCAAAATTCACGGGTTGATCGTTGTTGGCCGCTGATGGTACCGCGTTGGGATCTACGCCCTCGGGATAGTAACCATGTTCTGATCGACGAATTCCGGCATCGGAATCAGTACAAGCAGCGGTCAGGAAAGCGTGGGCAGAATCCTCGACCGTCGGACGCTCGCGCTCTGGTTCATCCTCATTTTCAGTAGGGGCTTCAGGGTAACCGTAAAGCTCCGCGATCCTGATAAGCGAATGAGCATTCAAAATTTTGATCTTGATCTCCTTCGGTAGCTTCTTGTCTAATATAACAGAAGCTTTTAGAGTGTCTAATATTTCATGGATTAACGAAGGAGGGTCCTTTCTGATATGTCTCATGAGCGCAGCCACGATATCTTTCTGAGACAATAGATCGCGCTTCGCTTCAAGATGGAATAACTTCAAGCTGCTTAGGAGAAAGCGTATCGCGTTAGTCCTGACAGATGGTCGTTTAGGATCTTCAAAACCTTCTCCCAGGTATCGAAGACCCATATTCCTAGCTAGCGATTTGAACGTGTTGTTCCTCGCTCTAAATATTGGGGCAGCAAGCGCTCCGCCATCGAAGCATACCGCTTCTTTGAGAAGCCTTAAAGTGGGTGATATTATGAAGTCCTTGCCGTTATCAGCCGACAGATTTTTGGCGATGAGTTCTTGCTGTCGTTTCTGGAGGAGGGTTCGACATATTCCTAAACCATATGACACCATATTCACTTTTCCAGAGAGAACTTTAAGAAGAAGCGCGAGTACGACGGCGACGGCAGACATGACATTCTCGTTATTTAATTGTACAGCCATGCTCCATGATTCCATTATATCTGGTAGATACACAGGGACTTCGTCATCTTGTTCTCGCGGCTTTACGGAGTCCAAAAACTCCTGTAATATGTAAAGCTTCTCAGAGTCCTTGTCTTCGTTATTGACGATACAATCGAGAAGGTTCTTGAAGGATTGAAGGCCTGCGAGTATATCCTGTTAGTATAAAGAGGGTAGAAGTCATGGATAGGATCAAATTGGAACCTAAACATACCGTGCCTAGCTTTCCGAAGGTCTTGTTCGAAAGCCAGAAGCTGGCGAAGTTGTCTTCCGTTGTAGACATCTTCAGAGGTAGGGGGGTCATGCACATGTGCGGTCTTTTGCTTCTTCCCGAAATGACCCCCTTCGCCTCCATAGGACTTGCGCTTCGCCATTTTATGTATGTAGTATTGTATTAGAAGAGTCGCGCTTGACTACGGCATCATCAAGATGATTGATTATCAGGCCCTTGGTGCTAGAAGCGTACCAAACAAAGTGAGTGGCTGCCTATTGTTGGGTCTAGATTACTCTTAGAGATTTATAATGATGCGCTATTACCTAGGCAGGTGACAATTAAGCTGTAGGTGAATACTATGTGAACTTGTCAACTAAATTTCCTTGGTACTCGGTTTGTCGCATGTAGGAGGAACTGCGAATTGGATCAAGAAAAATATCTTGAATTGCCGACTCTGACCGCTCCCCCACACTAGCGAATTGGGTTTAGTTTTATGCCGCTCCGAGGCAGGCTAAGTGGGAACTATTACGTTCTGATAAGGTTTTAAATTCCAGCGCCCTGTGCCTATTCAATCATCAGGTAACTAGGTACCTGTACCTAAGCTTTATTCATCCACCCTTCAACTTTCAACCCATCCTCTGTCGAGTCCTCCTATGTTATCTTAACATCCACACAACACACAACGCATCCAGGGACATAATTCCCCTACGCGCTCACATACGACTAAAATGGATATCACACTTCTCTACTCCGCATCGCCAACAAAATAGGCCACCTGCTACATGATTCGTGAAGATGTCAACTCAACTATATCAGTTACCTTCCTCCAAGCGCCTGTACCAAGTAATCAATAGCGATATCAACATCCCCGTACTCGTGCTCGTGTTTCTCGCCCCGCATTAATAAGGTCCCTAACATATATTTTCATCTCATCTCATCTTATCACAACAACTTACAACATATCGCCATTCGACGGGCTCGTCTTGTGCGGCAGGAACGAGTTCGGCACCTTGGGCACCTGCGGCGAGATCTGCTGCTGCCGCGCGCGGAACAGCTCCCGCTGCCTCTCGGCGTCCCGCCGCCCGCCGCCCGTGAGCCGCCGCATGTGCGTGCGCGTCGTCTGCGCGATCGGCTTGATCATGTTCTCGAGGAAGAAGGAGCTCTCCGGCATCCCGAGAGCCGCCCGCTCGTCGTCCCCGTCCGAGAACACGTCCTCCGTCAGCTCGTCGTCCGACGTCAGCTCGCTGAGCTGCGGCTGGCCGCCCCACGACGTCGGCGCCGAGGGCGACGTTATCGAGCGCGAGTGCAGCCCCGGCCGGACTGTTGCTCCTACCCCTGCTGCTGATGCTGCGGCGAGGTTGAAGGCCCCCGGGTTCATCGTGTTGGACTTGGTGTCTTTCGTCATCGGTATCCGGTCTACGAAGCCGTTTTGGAATGATGTGTTTGTCGAAGCTTGGTGGAGGATAGGTAAGACGTCGTCGTAGAGTCTAGCCCCGGACTCGTAACTCTCGGGAGAGAATTCTGTAACGGTTCTCGATGATCGGCCCTCACTAGGGGACGTCTGTGACATGTCATCGAAGAAGTCGTCTAGACTATCTAGCTTGGTTACTAAATCGGCCATCTGGCCGTCGCCCTGGACGTCGTCTGACATCATAGTATCGGTTCGCTCTGGAATTTCGAAATATCCATATCTGTAATCATCGGCGTGGAACGCAACCTCCGGTGTTGGTGTTGGGTCTGCAGTTGCGCCGTCCTCGGGGTTCGCTTGGCACATATAGAACGCGGCATGTATATTCGCCCTCGTATTCTCCGTTTTCTTGGCCGGAACAGGAATCGACCAGCCGGAGTCTTCCGGAATACCAAATAGGCTCTGGGTTGTCTCGTAGTCTTTCCTATCTTTAGACGCGGCGCTGGTCATACTCATGCGGATATAATGCTTATCCATCGGGGTACCAGACATATTCATGATATTGTCAAGAACTTCTAACGCTCCCATGCAATATTCTGTCTGTAGAAGTCGTAAGAGCGGGGAGATCAAGTCTGAGCCATGGCTAGCAATTTCAGGTTTGCGCATATCGGTTTCGGGAATGATAACAGAGAGCAGCCTCATAGTCATAACCTTCATCCAAGGCAGGCTGTTTGTGAGGAAACCCAGTATCATCGTTAACATCTGGAAATCAAGCTGCGGTAAGAATATTACGCGAAGTGTGAGAAGTAGCTGAGCCATGAACTCCCTACTAGAGGAGTATCTCGACTCCATGAAACCTCCTAGAGCCGTGCATATCGAGGACAATCCCTGAGCCTCGGCTACCGCAAAAAGGATTTCTGCAGTTTGCAAAGTTCCTTGATCAATAGGGCCATGTTCCATGGAATGTAAGAAACGGGGGAAATTGGCGATGATAGAAAAGAAGAGCCTGTTATCATTTCCGATGAGATCACAGCTTGGCAGCTGAACAAGTTTATCTAAAATGTCGAGTGTGGGCTGAAGACAAAGAGACGATCTCAGGCCTTTATAGAGCAGAGGCTGGACGCCTTCAAATGAACCCTCCCACCTCGGAGGTTGGCCTTCCATAAGGGCCTTGCGAATATTCGGAGAGTGGAAATCAAGCTTTTCCAAGAACTCATTGAGCATTTCAATTGCTTCAAGGAATTCGACCTCGTTAATTGAGTCCAGGCATGCACACGTTGTCCAAAATAGCTGAGGGAAGGATACAAGTTTCTCTGGCTCAAGCTTTGAGATGAGGGTTTTCAAGGTGGTCAGGATTTCCATGGAGAATGTCTGGATCTCCGTATCTTCATCCGCAATTGTATTAGACAACCGGGCAAGCATGTCGCCAAGCATCAGCTGGTCGAGGGAGGTAAGGATGCAACGGAATATCTGGAATGAACGACATGCAAGATGTCTGACCGGACAAGAAGTTGCCCAAGTAAGTGACAGACGACTCCATTGTTCCTTGATTCCCGGGAAAGTGATTTCAAAAGTCTTGACGACTTTGGCGGTAAGATTCTCCATACTCTGCGGCACCTTGTTGTCACGGCCATCTACTTTGCCGTTGCTTTCTTCGTAACCCCAGACTACAGAACGATCGTGGCGTCGAATCGCATCAATCACGTCCTCGACCGACTTCTTTGCTTCCGTCGGAGTACCCTCGTCCATTTTCGAAACGACAAGCTCGTGAATTAGATGGACCAACATTTCCCGAGCTTGCTCTTGGACAAGGGGTGTGTAGTGGTCCCAAAGTACCGTAATGACTTGTAGTAAGACTATTAGATTATCGGTGCTGAGTTGCACAGGCGATACCATCAAATCAACCAAGAGTATCAGGGATAATTGGCCCAGGGAAAACCCAGCCTGCTTAGTTCCGACGGGCAAGGCTTCTGATAGATCGGCGCAATAAGGCAATTGTAGTTGACTAAGATCAGGAGGCGACGGAACAACGTCTCTCTTCTCGTTGGGGACCATAGCTTTAGGAGTAATCTGCATCAACAAAAACTCGACCACTTTGATGCCCGGCGTACTGGGCGTGCTTGATAAGAAGACTACTATTTGTTTCGCGTACTCGACGAAGTTCTGCTCTCTCCGTTCCAAGCAGAGGGAAATAATGAAATCAAGCACGAGCCGAACGTTTCCTGGGAACGGACCGGTAGCAAGTGCTTGCCAAAGCGCCTGTACCTCGTTGTGAAGTGCGGCGCTGGACTTGATCGTAACTTCAAGGAGATTGGCGAGGAGAACGTAAGATTGGGCCGTGGGCCCTCCATTCGGATCAACCTTTAATTCGATGGTTTGGATCCAGGGCAGGATGACGGCCACGACATTTCGCTGCGCGCCCGCGGGGAGGTTCTTGAAATAAAGTGTAACCTCAGAGAAAATATGGAAGGCGAGCTCGGGATACTGCTTCGCGAGACGTTTCGAAATCTCGAACTGGGCTAGCTTGTAGACAGCCTTGGTCTTATCCGCGATGCTGATCTCGAAGTCTCGGATCTTGGAACTCTGAGCGGCTAGCTGTCTCTCCTCGAGGGCTCTGAGAACGTGTGCCGACTTGGATCGGATGTCGCTCTGGTCGCTTCCCAGGGTAAATAAACACAGTCCTAACACTTTCCAGAAGGGCGACGGGTAATCGATATGCTCGATTAGTACCTCAGTGATCACCGTGAAATAACTTTCGAGCACTTTCGGCACTTCGGTGAGGTAGCACCGCGCGATGCAGTGCTCCAGGAGGTATGGATGGTCCTTGTTGTAGACGACCAGGTTCTTCAGCGCTCTTCTTCCTATAACATTGACGCGGTCGCTTCCGGAGCTGAAAATCGATTCTACCCAGTTCAACATCCGTCTCATGTCGAAATGAAGTGTAGCACCGCTCTCGGTGGTTACACTTACTGGGCCAGCACAAAGACTTGCCATAGCACTCAAAGCTGCTGTCTTTAAATTTCTCTTCTCTATTTCAATGGCTGCGGTGATGGTGCCCCTTTCGCCGAGAGATTGCTGGTCAATCAACGACTGCCGCATAGTGTCTTCTCTTTGGCGGATTTGCATCTGGTTCGGAGAGAATCCACACCAATCTTCCATCAAGGTGAAAGAAGACTTTCGCGACTCAAACGTCATCCAACGGGATGGGTCTTTCGTACGGTTGACTCCCTCGAAAAGCCCCTCGACTAGGCCGCAGTAATGCCTCCTGAGTTTCTGGAATTCCCAATCCATCTGAACGTCTCCATCCATGAGAAATAACTTCAGGTCCTTCGTGTACGTACAGAGATTATTAATGATCCAGTCGTCCTGGTAAACCTCGGGCTCCTTTAGGAAGTGGCACGTCAACTTATACACGCAAGTGAGCTCCGTCCGCAACAGGTCCAGTTTTCGATTTCTACGTGGTCCGCTATTGGTCCGCTGATGTATCCGGGCGCGTGCGTCGTCATTACATCGAGATACTTGTCCCTGCAGCTCCTCGAGTAACGCTCGATAGATGTTAATATTGATCGAGCCCATAGCCAGCACGACGGCCTCGCGAACGGAAGCCGAAGACGCCAAGAGCAGCGGTATCAAAAACTTGAAGAGCGTCCTGGCCGATACGAGCTTGTCGGCTTTGGATACATTCCGCGCGTGTTGACTGTTCTGTGACGCGCCATTTATGGTCGTACCGGCATCGGTCAACGTAGTACAGGCAAAAGTTAAGTACAGCTTCCATTGTTCAACGAGCACGTCAGGCTGCGTCGTCGGCGTCCTTCCCGTGTATCTGGCACTGCCGGGATCAGACCCGTAATAGAGACCCCGGGTCGGCTCCGAGAGAACAACTATGCCCTTATACATCTGCAGGATTCGGTTGCAAACTAGATCTCGGCTGATAGTTACAGTGAAGGGACATCGATCATAGGCAATCCGTATAAAATTAGGGAAAATCTTAAACCAGAGCGTCGTGTCATACGAGACGTCGCTGGTGCAAAGTTCAATTAGAGCCCCTTTGTTGTTGCTGTTCTGCATGCCCCTCTGCAGCCGGCTCCGCTCTGCTACAGATAGATGCTCGTCCTTGAAATTCATCACTTGCACCGAGTCATTCTCTAGGATATCAATAAGCCGTACGGTGTCCTTCTCCTGCGTGCTATCCTTGCCTAGGGCGGCGTCGAATTCGACGATGAGCCGCAAGACCGTGATCGCGAAGTGGCGCACCCTACGGGACTGCGAGCACAGGAAAAACAACCCGCGGGCTTCTACATGTTCGACTTCCGCCCAGATGCTGGACAAGTCTAGCTTCATTCCGCGCTTTTCGGTACCATTCGGGTCTCCGATGTCAGACGCGGCGTCTTTAGTTTTCTGGCGTATCTCATCCCTCCATATCTGCAGCAGCTCGACGTAAAGCCGAAGAGTGCTCTCGATATGACCGGGTCCAAGCATTCCCCCATCAGACATCGTGGAGTAACGATCGTCAAAATTGAAGATAAACCGAGCAAACCCTACCGTGACTTGGTGCGCATACGATTGCCGGGCAATAGATTTGAGGGCCTGGGCAGAAGATTCGGCGATATTATGCTGAACATGTGCCGTACCCGTGCAGAGAAGATTAATAAGTGAATTAAAAGGTATATCGGCAGGAAGGCAGCGAGGTAGAGCCTGCACGGCAACATGGAGAAGTTCGTAGAAGGCCTGCTTTTGGTCAGCAGGGCTTGGATGGTCGTCGCGGCGCGAAAAGTTGAAAGTCTCGGAGATGGGCGTCTTCGGGCCTGTCGGACTGCTAAACTTCTCGTCAAGTGCAGCCTGGCCTCCGAAGGTATTATCGCAAATGATGGTTATTTTACCGAGGACTTCCGAGAACTGCTTATAGCGGGCTTTTGCGCCGTCGCTCAACGCGCCTACTTGTACGGGCTGCGATAAGGATTCGTCGCGGTCGTATGGGAGCGGGCTTGTGGGCACCATGCTGGAAGTCGAGCCGGGCACTGGCGAACTCGGAGGGGCTCGGTCGGAAGTAGATGGGATAGGATACTGCTGAGGAAATGGAGGTCGTTCCCCCTTTTCTAAGTCGGACATGACGGCTAGAAACGCTCTGATCCCAATTACTATCTTGTCCGGCTCTAGCTGTTCAACTTTAAGGTCCTTATTCTGAATAAGGTCGGCGTTTATTAAGGGAAATATAATGCTATCACAGCAGTATTCTGGGTATTTAAAGCCAATGATTCTAATAATTTGTATCAAGGGTCCCGTGGAAGCGGTATCCGCGGCCGAATACGTACGCTTGGTAGAAGGTAAGATCATCTGCATGACTTCATCTAGTTTGCGCCCAGCTCCAGCAATGGTATTAGTGGTTCGGTATAGATAAGCCCATACTAACCGTGAGAAGACTTGCAGACACAAAGGACGCATGTTGCGATCTTTTAGTCTCGGCTGGGCTGTTCGGATCAGCTGCAGCCATTGGTTACTGAGATTCTCTGGAGACGACACGCAGAGCATTGTCGCCGTCAGCGGGAAAGCAGACTGCCAATGGCGCGGCTTTACAAACATAGACGCCAGGCGAGCGCTGACATTGCTGAGCACCTCGGACCACTTCAGATAGGAGAAATGCTTGTTGGTAGCCTTGGCAGCGATGGGGAGGAGAAGCGTATCTAATATTTGGCAAAATGCCGACTTCACCTTCTGGCCGTGGGACCGGGCAAACAGCTTAGCCAGGGACACGAGAAAGTCGCATGCCTGGTCCCAACTTTCGTCGGTATCGATCTTTATTTGCAGATGCTTCATACCTCCCAGCACTAGCTCTACCTGGCCCTCGGGGTCCCTAATCGAAGATGTCGGGCTCCTTACGGTAAGCTCCTGCAGGGTTCGGTCAAGATCGTTAATAAATCGATCCGTAACGCTGGTAAAATTGATCACGCTCATAGCGCCAAGCAGCTGAGCAAACAGGTTCCAGTTAGCCAGCTTAAGGGGGGATATGTAGAGCTGCTCTATATCGGCAATCTTCAATTGGCCAAATATAATAGCTTCAAGCTTATCCTCCATCTCGGGAGTAATGGAACTGAGGCTGCTTTGCTTGATGACTTCTAGGAGAACCCGACATAATATATAGATAGAGACAATAGATCGACGCTCGGCATGGGCTGCCTCGTTTTGTTTCTCTGCGAGAGCGTGCGGTATACCCGACGCCGGATCTCCTGAGTTTCCGGTGATGAGTTGCAATGGCTCTGTATTTCGCCTGACCAGTGACGCCGCGGGAAGGTTAGATTTCATCTGGTGAAGCTGGCTACGTGCCTCGTTAGCTGCCTCGCTTTTATGTTTCCGCCAGAGCATTATAGAATCAATCAGCGGTCTCGGTTTTTGGCTCGCAATGTGACCGAGAGCCTCAATAAAGCGATCAAATGCAGGATCAGCCCCTGGGCCGCATATCTGGTCAATTGGGGGTTCGGGATCGAAAGGCACCGTGATACATTCCTGCAATTTGTCTTCGGCCATTGCAATAAACTTATGCTATGTTAGCAACATATCATACCTCAGACACAGGGGCATCACTCGACTACTAACTGATGTGAATAATACATGCATGGCATATTCGCCCACTGTCTTCGGTTCGTCTCTGTGATGTCTTGACGAATGCGAATGATGATGTGTATGATCGCGCCGGCTCTTGCTATGCATCCGCTCGAGCTTTTTCTGAGTAATAGTGCCGCCAATGCCATTCTCCTGACTGGCCTGTGTTCTTTCCGAATGAATGGACGAGTTGGCGGTAGTGCCCGACAAAGCTGTCGGTGGCCGTGAGGCCATGGTAGGTATCGAGGCAGTCGACATTTCCGAATCCAACCGGTTTAACGCCGGTACATCTGAGCGTTCCGGCAGAATCCCAGCGCCTGCTGCTGCTATCATTTGCGGGCTGAGAGGACTCGAAGACGAGCTTGCGAGACTCCCGTTCCTCGAATGTTGGATGCCATGAACAATGGAAGTCTGACGATGGTGTCCGTACGACGCAGCAGCCTTGGGTTCGACGATGCGATCAAATATACCGCCGGGGCTAGAACGCGACGCGGCCGCACGCAGGCCAGGTGAGGTGATAGAGGACGATGTTGATTGGGGTGATTCGGGGATGCCAGCGAGTGCACCGCCCGATTGTAATTTTTCGAGGGAAGACTCACGCGAGTGGGCAATGGCTCGGGAAGTGGAGGAATCGTGGGCTACAGGTCTAAGAGTATTTTCCCAGTCGCCATTATCGTCATCGTCATCGTCGTTGTCGTTGTCGTTGTCGTCGTGAGTAGTGGTAGTAGTGGTAGTAGTAGCAGTAGCAGTAGCAGCAGCAGTAGCAGTATTAGATCGTGGAGGGGTTGGTCGCGCAGAGAACTTTAACTGGTCGTGAAAGTGTTCCGGCAGCGTCTGGGACGGAGCTAGGTGGTGCAACGGCGTAAGTAGTTAGTTAAAAGACAAAACAGATAATAAAACAGAACGACCATCAGTGCGTAAGGGATTCAGTTCAGGTCTAGAAAATATGTTGGAGGGCCCCCCCTCGCCTTGTGAAACTGCGAAACAAAATCCGAAAGTGGGAACAGTTATCAAGCGTCAAAGCATCAAAGTTGTCAAGTTGTCAAATTGTCAAGTGTCAAGTGTCAAAAGTGTCAAAGGTGTCAAAAAGTGTTTATGCGTCTGACGATATACACCCTAGGTTAGGTATAGGTAGCTACCTAAAAGGTAACCGTTCCCGATCCAATATTCGAATACCTAATCCAATATATCGCATATTCGTTGGCGCGCGACATTAGAGGTATTCTAAGATAATATCTTCCGGGATAAATCGTGGAAACCCACTCACCCATTGTTGAGCTTTGATGCCCATGATATGAGACGATAATTAAGATATGGCAGGATTCACAGACCTTAATAATACGGTCTGGTGGAATTGGGCGCTTGATGAAGCTGTTAACGAAAGGAGAAGGACTTGAAGATTAAAGATATTTATGATGGATGTAAATTTTTTTTTCTCTTTTTTTCTCAGGGACAATATTGAAAAGACAAATCCAATCTAATTTTTTTTCTTCTGCTCTTCTCTTCCCGTCTTCCCCCTTCAAGGTCCTTACCTTTTCTGACCTACTTTAGGTAGTACTATGTAGTACTATTCGACGGTAGTTCCAAATGATGGCCTAATAGTAGGTAAACTTTATTATAAGACTGTGATGTGTTATGCCATGTCGCAAAGAGTTACTACAGTCTGAAATCAACGCGATTCAATCTCATCCAACAATGCCTGATGGCCGGCTTCGGTTTTTTGGGGACTCAATGGCTGGTCGCCTCCGACTATTTCGCGGAGCTAGCATAGCCAGATAAAACCATTGACCTGAAGTTTCTTTTTTTTTTTTTTTTTTTTTTTTTTTTTTCCTTCTTCTTTTGTCGGCTATCCTTCTCGATCACCAATTAGCTGCTGGTACTGTACATACTGTATCCCTCTCCTAAGGTCCCACCCTAGAGAGCTTGGGTCAATCACGGTCTTTTTAGCTCGTCCCTCAATACATAGCAAGGGTCTTTCTGCAAGGGCCATATCCTATAAAGATCCACCAGAGCCGCCAGCGGGAGGTTGGCTGGGCTGGTCTGGCTGGTTCAGGTAACTTCAGGTACAGCCCCGTGCTACCGATAGAAATTTCACGTACTGTGTGAGTACTGTATGAGAACACCACGTGGCGTACGAGCCTTTTAAATGCATACAACATCGACGTTATGTACCTAGGTAGGTAGGTATCTTCGGGTTTCAAACGCAGTCATGGCCCGGTTATGTCATGTCCCGTCCCGTACCTAAGCTGCTAGGTATTAAGGTAATAAAGTACGCCGAAAACCAACGCTGACATGAGGAGCGAGGGCCAAATTATTGTTGGGATAAAATATGCCCAAAACGGATAGATAATGATGCCATCTCGTCTGTTTTCACCGGACTATGTCATCCTGTACACCCACGCACTGCATCGATCGGGAATCTCTTTCCGTCCTCCCAAAAGACAGGTCTTACTCAACTTGGTAGCCGTGGGAATGATCTATCTGGCAAGGCACATGACGGCATCGGCCGAGATTTTTGAACAGGCACAAACAATGCTTGCATTATCGGTTGAGTAGGTAGGCAGGTACCTAAGCCGCCTAAGCCAGTAGAAGTAGGATGTGGTAGGATTATCTCAGCCACCAGGATAAAGACTTAGAGGTAGGTACCTAGGGTAGGCAGGTAATTATTCTTCTTGAAAATTCATAGCATGCAATATGTTGATTGCGGCGATATACTTCCATTGTATGGCAATGAGTATTTAGGTAGGGCTGATATGTTATACGTATATAGGTACCTATTATACGTATAAGTGTTCGACGTCCAGAAAGACAAAAATAACAACCCCGAACCCCACACGTCGCCGGAAGTTAGGTACTACATGCAACTTATGCATTTTGCGGACCGTGAAACCAAAACGCTCTTTCCTGATTAACCTGGAACGGGATGAAATGATGGAAGGTAAGATGCCTACCTAGGTAACTATATACCTATCCACCGATTAAAACACCGCCTTCTCTCGGATGGCTCGGACTATGTGCGGGCCCGCTGTCCCGGTCATCACGGAACTCAAATAACCATTATGTCGCTTTGGAAAGGAGTAATGCGAGATATTTCTTATTTCTTATTTCTTATTTCTTATTTCTTATTTCTTATTTCTTATTTCTTATTATACCTAGTTGTATACCACTGAAATATTAGGACATTGTATGCTTACTTTCTTAACACCGATATGAAATAAGCAGGCATTAGGGAGGCAAAGCACTTGATCCTGCCGAGCTGAACGGTTAGGGCTTATATCGGTCATACCATGCAGACCGCTTTTCGACCAAGAGAAAAGAAGAAAAAGAGTTTTATAGAATAGGAAATCGAAGAAAAGACCACGTATCGCGTTGACCTTATACCTAAGTGAAAGATGACTCGGACCAAAAGGAGTCAACTTAGACAAGGCCAAAAGGAGTTGAACAGGTGCCGAACTTGAATGTCTCCGATCGGATAAGGAGACTAGCCGAAAAGTGATAAGATGTTTAGAAGATCTATACTAGTACCAATAGCACCGTATCTTGTTGCAGGCTGCGAATTGCCGAACCTGGGAACAAAAGCATATGCGGTAGCCGATTGGATGATCCGAAGCTATGTGAGAGATTCGGGGCTCGGCCGCATCTTCGTGGGGGTTGCTTTTGCTTTTTTTTTTTTTTTTTTTTTTTTTTTTTCTTGCTTCGGGGTTTTTGGGGAACAATTATTTATGCAACCATTATTCAAGCTATAAAACATGCTACGTCGCGGTAAGGAGAAAAGGCCGTTTATAGTGATTTAGGTACATGATGTAAAATGCATACTTAAATGTAATTTGGTTAGGTACCTAGTTTCATTAGCAAGAAGTATGTAAATGTAGGTACCTAATCTACGGCGATTTATTTCGGAGGGCTTAGAGGAGCTGGCACATGGATAACTTCTGCGCTAAAAATTCGGGTTAGTTCAAATGAGTACAAGTTGAGTACAAATTAAGTACAGGTCAACGAAGAGTGTTTGCTACGCAAAGCCCCGGACAAATGCATGTACATATGCCTGTACATAGTGGCTCCTAGACAAGTAGCCCACACTTTATGCTTATCTCGATAATAATCCCACCAGAAACAACAAGTCGCCCATTTCCTTCCGGTCCCCTCAAGTCTTTCCAATAACCAACTAACCAACTACCACTACCTGCAAGGCCTCTTGCCACGCACACAATCCCAGAGTCAGGGCTTTGTTCCCTCTCTTTTCTTCATAGCGTAATCGTATGATTCCCGTCGTGTTCGTACCTTATTGCAGTCGTTAACAGGGGTTTTCTTTCCTTAAGTATTTATTTCTAGAGCTGCGGCTCCGTTCCGTCGTACATAGACCTGGCCTGGCCTGGCTTTTCTCGAGCTGAGAAATTCCTAGGTCCTAGGAATTTCCCAGGAGTTCCCCAAACTTGCCGCTCCTTTCCTCGGCCGACGACACCGGACACGTTGCACCGTTCCAGTGCCCCCTCCTTAGACTAGACAAAGTCTTAAAATCGGTGCTGCAGTTGCATGACCTAAAAACGACTTCCGCCGTATTGGTTCCGCTTGCTTTCTTACCGCACCCGCTCCGAGGTGCCATCTTCTCGTCGTGACAGCACTCAAGAAGCAAGTCTGTTCATCATTGACAAGCTATCGAGATGGCTCAACTAGACACCTTGGACTTAATTGTCCTTGGTGCCATCCTAGTTGGCACCGTCGCTTACTTCACAAAAGGCAAATACTGGGGTGTTACCAAAGATCCATATGCCAATGCACTTTCGAACGTAAATGGACTCAAGGCGGGGAAGACGAGAAACATTATTGAAAAGATGGAAGAGTCCGGCAAAAACTGTGTCATTTTCTATGGTTCTCAGACTGGTACCGCCGAAGACTACGCCTCCCGTTTGGCGAAGGAGGGCAAGAGCCGCTTCGGACTAGAAACCATGGTAGCTGATCTCGAAGATTATGACTTCGACAACCTCGATGAGGTCCCCTCCGACAAAGTCGTTATGTTCGTTCTAGCTACTTACGGTGAAGGAGAGCCTACTGACAACGCTGTTGACTTCTACGAGTTCATAACTGGCGATGACGTGTCCTTCTCCCAAGCTTCAGACCCCCCTCTCGGAAACCTCAACTATGTTGCTTTCGGTCTAGGAAATAACACCTATGAACACTACAACTCTATGGTTCGCAACGTCAATAAGGCCCTGCAAAAATTGGGTGCCAGCAGAATTGGCGAGGCCGGAGAAGGTGACGACGGCGCTGGTACTATGGAAGAAGACTTTTTGGCCTGGAAGGACCCGATGTGGGCTGCTTTGGCAGAAAAGATGGGACTTGAAGAGCGTGAAGCTGTCTACGAGCCCATCTTTGGTATCGTTGAACGTGAAGGTCTTACTAAGGATTCCCACGAGGTCTATCTGGGTGAGCCTAACAAGATGCACCTCGAAGGAACTGCTAAAGGCCCCTTCAACGCCCACAACCCGTACATTGCCCCCATTGCTGAATCTAGGGAGTTGTTTTCCGTCAAGGATAGGAACTGCCTGCACCTGGAAGTTGATATCAGTGGCTCTAACCTGTCATATCAAACCGGTGACCATATTGCCGTCTGGCCCACCAACGCCGGTCAGGAGGTCGATCAATTCATCAGCATTCTAGGACTGGAAGATAAGAAGGATACTGTCATCAGCGTCAAGGCCCTTGAACCCACAGCTAAAGTGCCATTCCCTACGCCTACGACTTACGACGCCATCATCCGATACCATCTTGAAATTTGTGCACCTGTTTCTCGTCAATTCTTAGGCACGTTGGCCGCATTCGCTCCCGATGATGCTACTAAGGCTGAAATGGCAAAACTCGGCAGTGACAAAGACTACTTCCAAGACAAAATCAGCAAGAATCACTACAATATTGCCAGGACTTTGAGCGTCGTCAGCAACGGACAAAAGTGGACCAACGTTCCATTCTCGGCTTTTATTGAAGGTCTCACCAAGCTCCAACCCCGGTACTACTCTATCTCGTCCTCCTCGCTTGTTCAGCCTAAGAAGATTTCCATCACCGCCGTCGTTGAGAACCAGTTGATCCCTGGTCGTGCTGATCCATTCAAGGGTGTGGCTACCAACTACTTGCTCGCTCTCAAGCAGAAGCAAAACGGCGACCCTAACCCTGAAGCTTTCGGACTGACCTATGAACTTAACGGACCAAGGAACAAGTACGATGGAATCCACGTGCCTGTACACGTCCGCCACTCGAACTTCAAACTGCCCTCTGACCCATCTAAGCCCGTTATTCTTATCGGACCCGGTACTGGCGTTGCACCTTTCCGTGGATTTGTTCAGGAACGCGCTAAGCAAGCCGAGTCTGGAGAGAATGTCGGTCGTACACTACTTTTCTTTGGTTGCCGAAAACAGAATGAAGATTTCATGTACAAGTCAGAATGGGAGGTACGTATACTACCAGTGTTGATATGAAACCCTAGCTCACACTCTAGCAGGACTATAAGAATGCCCTTGGCGACAAGTTCGAGCTCATTACTGCCTTTTCACGAGAAGGTCCCAAAAAGGTATACGTACAACACCGACTAAAGGAGAGAGCTCAGGAGGTAAACGAATTACTCGAGAAGAAGGCCTACCTCTATGTGTGTGGTGACGCAGCCAATATGGCTCGTGAAGTCAACACCGTATTGGCCCAAATTATTGCAGAGCAACGCGGTATCCCTGAAACGAAGGCAGAGGAGATTGTGAAGAACATGAGAGCAACGAACCAATACCAGGTATGTTATATACTATTACATTTCCCCACAACAGCCTACAAGATTCTCCCAGCTTCCGATCTAGCATTCGTAGCCCTTTTCTTTCCCGTCTTCGACACTTGTTGGCCACAATACTAACTGTGGATATAGGAGGACGTGTGGTCGTAAAGACTGTAGGTAGATGTAATGTGGTTTAAAATGCATGACGGGGTGAGCGTTGCGGATAGATGGATTTGCATAGAAAAGGTTCACATCTAGCCTTGTCTTGGAGTCAGGGAGATGCGACTTTGATTGGCTTGGGTTGTTCGCTGGCACGATCTTGGTTCGGTATTAATGCGTATCCTAATATGGTTCCGCGCGTTCTGTTCGTATACATATTGAAAGCTACGTAATGATTTCTATAAAACGATTTAAAACTACCTGAGATAGTGAGCTGTGCCTGATCTAAAAAAACACGATTATTTCTATAAAACAAAAGTCTTTAGATCAGCGTTTAGAATAGCTATAATTTTTTGACATCTTAACCATAGTTTTGCGAGGTATCTTACATATTGACTACGTTGTCATAGCCTAACTTTGTGACATACTTCTCTTGCTATAGCGGTGAATATAACTTCATAGTATTGAACGCAGCATCAAACTTCCCTTCATACAAGTTACCGTTAACTCGAAACATGTATTCTAACTACGTAGTATGTGAAATTCCAATCTTTTCCAGATCGACTATTCAGCCAAGTCTAGACCAGTTAGTCGGTCAATATTGGATAGACATGGGATGTGGTAAGTAATTGACCAATAATCAATTGTCTTCATCCCCGGCGATGATGTCCAGGGGGGGAGGGGGCAGGGAGTCCACGAGGGTACCTACAGTATGTACGTAAGTAAGAACGATATCGTATCTCGCATATCATCATATATGCCGAGATGGTCTAAACCTACTCCCCAGTAGCCCCATTTCGACCCCTCTCCTACTCCAGCCCAGCCCTCCTCGGCAGTAGGTAAATTAACCATTGGGGATTACAAAAGCGCCTTGCTAAGCTGAGGGCAATGCATGATTCACGGTGACATCGGCATTTTATAAAAATAGATCGTAGGTAGTATTATGGACCCGTGCATACCTAGCTTAGGGTTAAAAGGATTATAGAGCTTTACTAATTCTCATTTTCCTTCGGCAACGTTCACGGCGTATAGTATTTAAAACTAATACCAAGGTCCTAGGTGCAATATCAGGTACCTAGATAGGTAAAGGGAAGAACTGTTTCAATATGTATACCTAAGCATCACTAGCTCTTGGAATCAGATCAGGACTCTTAGCTTCTCTTCGGAGATATTTCTACGTAGGTATTGAGGCTTCACTTCGTGATAACAGCTATTAGTTAGTCCATTGTAAATGTTAAGTTATTTATAGATTGATACGCCTATATACTACCTAGACAACCCAAGACAACCATATCTGGCTTCGTCTTAACAACTGAAAGGAATCATAGGTTAGGTACCTAGGTAGGTAGGTAGCTATCATTATTCAGCGTTTCGATTGATTGAACTGAAGTAAGACGGTCGATTGAGATGGCATCGTTTACATAGTACATACCACCCTCGGGGTCATCCCATCTTTCCGAATATTATATATTATCAGGACATAATGATCTCAAAGTCAACATCAAAATAACGCTAAAGAATTATTTATATGCAAAAATAATTCACGCAAGACATTCATATAGTAAAGTCTTGTTTGAATATCAGAGAGGCGAACTCGGGGTTCAAACGAATGTCGACCTTAGTTCATATGTACCAATGCCGTTATGTATAATATTACAGAAGTGAGAATGTTGGCCTTAATAGGGACTTAATTTTGGTACGTCGTAAATCACAGGTAGGTCGTAAATTCTCAAGGCTCCTCGTAATGTAGAATTCGGTTGTTCTGGTTGTTCTCGTCAAGTTTGTCCTTAATAGTGTTTATCGGACATGATGATAATGCTATGAGACTCACTATGTACCTATACATAGAAATATTATTTGTAGGTATTAGGCAATACCTATTATGCCTTCTCTACTTTAGTAATCTGGTCACATCTCGCATTGCAACTGGTGACAGTGATCATCGTAATTGTCTTGTTGTACAACATCGACGGAACAACTTGGTGCCTGGGTGCGTCGCATTCTCGTGGGGATCGCGCAAGGGGAACAATACAAGACTGAATAGAAAGGCATGTCCTCGATGGACTCGGAAGTCAATAATCAGCTACACAGTTGAGTGAGCATCAATGGGTAGTAGTAATGACACCCCGTGATTTTAGATGGAGGAGTGTAATTAAGGTATATGGCTTTTACATTGTAGATACCTACCTAGGTAGGTACCTAGGAGGTAGGTAGTGAATTTTGTGGGTGTTTGGATAGGGGTTTATTTTTATTATTTTCCCCCTTCTCATTTTTTCTTTCAACTCAGAAAAACGGTTAGAGGAAAGTGTGGTCCCTAAGAAAACGGCAAGACATCCGAGAGCCAAGAAGCAGTACGTAGCTCAGTACCTAGGTTAGATAATTATATGTAAGTCAGCACCTGCCCATCTAAGCCAAAAGGCATCGTCGTCACGTAGTAACCAAGCCCGAAGCATGGTATTACCTAATAATAGAGTTTAATAGTTCATATGTATACAGTTCGGTATGCAGATTTATGAGCCGATTTAATACTAATAGCTGCCTACATCGGCGGATGCGTACCTAACCTGTTGCATGTTAAGGATTTATGTACGCAGGTAGATTCTAGGTAGTTGTTCATAAGGTATCTGCAAACATTACGAACGGCTGGATAAATTCGCTGATAAGGAACGTATAAGAAATACTTGTTACATGTGTGATGTGAATAACTACCTACACCTAGGTACAGGCATAAAGACATCAAGTTAGTTAGGTATACACAAGTGTATATCGTTTATCAGTATACGTATCCTAACACTCACCTCTCATAGTTTCATAACTATTAGAAGTACATATACATAATTGTGTGCTTTTGTGTGTGTGTGTGCATAGGTATTAGCCGTCTTGAGGAAGGAACTACCTATGAGGCTGATAAGTTGATTTCTAGCAACAAGCTCAGCAACACCTAGCAACGTATCTGTATCTCTCTTGTCAGGCACCCAGGGCATCCATCTATTTAACTTTGATTACCTACCTAACCTAGGCACTTCATTTACAATTTGGACTTGTCTCTTGCCGTTCAGCTTCAACAATAACAACAACGACTCCAAAGTGCGAAGGCAACAACACCACACGAAGGCACAACCATAATAATATTATTACACGTTGTCCCTTCTCTCTCACTTGCGTCTTTCGTCTTAGGTACTTTGAAATCAATCTTTGAATTGAAAGTAACATCCTGTTGGCGCGCCTTTACCCAGAATCCTCAGGTTAGGTACGTGTGTCTTTGGTATTTTACCATTTTACCACTTTACATCTTTACGTCTTTACATCCTCAACTCCCCCTTTCAGAGTATCGCGCCTTCAACATTCGCACTCACAGAGGTACCTTGGTATGTTTACAGGCCCCTGCATTAATATACCTTCCCAGCCATACATATACTCTAAAGCTCTCGCAATCCCTGCAACTACCTCTGAGTAACTTGGACCTTGTGGATCATTCCTAACGTTCTGGCTTGGATACCACCAGGCAGGTAAGTACATCCCGTCTACCTTGTCTACCTTACTTTTCCCTTTTCTTGACTTGAACCAATATTCTTCATCTATAATGTGTGTGTGTGTTTCTTTTCTTCCTTTCTTCTTCGTTTGGTTTCACAGCATAGCATCAACTCATCCAGCACACGCATCACCACAGTCTCTTCGTTCCCCCATCTTGCTCTCTAGCTACTCTATTTTACTCGGACCCATTCGCTTCATCACAATCCTCTTGGTGCTAACAGTATTGGCATTACCAGCCAGGTTCCCCAAGGTTTGTTTTGTCTTTACTGTTTCGAGAAGATTATCTGCCTACTCTTGACGACAGTCTTCTTGTCTTCTTATTCTGCCTCTTCTTAGCATTTGACGACAGACAGCAACTTAAAGCAACGCGACACCTTCGTACACCACCGTACACCACAACAGTCTTCACAACATTAAGATCCCCTATACCTGCAGACAACTTCCATAACTTTTCCTGTTTCTATACCTTTTTTTTTGTCACTTTCAGTTATGTTAATTGATATTGCCGGGCTATCTGCATCCCCTCCTTTTCCTCCTTTTCCTCTCCTGCTCCGCCACCGCTCCCTTAAAGCGCAGTCCTTTTAGGAACTTTTCGTTTTCTAACTCGACTTTATTCTGACTATAATTATTAATAGGTTTTAACTGTTCTTACCATCAGACTTGGTTGAGTCAATTCTTGTACAAGGTATGTCTCACGCCCTTGCAATGTCAAGACACTCACTCATGTTTACACAATGACCAACTTACACGTCTGTCGACATTACCCATTATTCATTTAATTCACCCTACTCCTCACCTTCCTGAAAGCCTTGCCTCAATATTTCATAGCTTTGCAGTTTTGAACAGCTTCTCCTTTCACTTGCCTATCAATCCTTTCACTTTGCTACCACATACAATATTTCGGAGACATGCTAACAATATATTTCTGTAGAAGTCTATCAAGTTATTTCACTCTAATCATCATGCATCACGAGAACGGTGCACCTGTCCGCGTCAACACTCCCGAGGAACCGAACTCCGGCGTTCATCCCGCTATTCAGGCTACCGGAGCTCACGACTGTGGCACCACCCACGGTTCTCAGAGCCACACAATTGTTGATACCAATATGAACGCTATTCTCCACCAGTTCGGTGGTCTTGGCATCAACGGCCTGCCACCTATTCCGGGAATGATCCCTATGGCAACCCCAGACGGCCGCATTGTGCATGTTGCTACTAACTATCCGTCTCATGCTGTCTCGGCTCCCGGAGTCCAGGCATCCGGCATCCCTACCTTTGGTTATCCATCTACCCAAGCTGAGGCTTACCCGGGCCCCTATGGTGGTCCTTACTATGCTCATGGAGGTTTTCAGCATCACCCTATGCTTGCCCTTTCGCCTTACACTCCTGCGCGCACCAACAGCGCCCGAGAGACCACTGACACCAGCTCTCGAGATGTTCCGGGTCTGGACATCCGCCGCTCGTCTTATTCGACTAATGAGTCTACCCCGGCAACACCTTTTCTGGGAAGCATGACATCTCGAGACCAGGGTGCTCGCGTGACTGTGTTCGATCGATCCACCTATACAACTCCCTCGCCTCACCAGATTGTGGCTGCCGAAGCTCCTCAGGAGCCAAAGTCTCCACTACTCGATCGCGATCCGAAGATCCCGTTCGCTGTTCCAGCTGTCTTTACCCCTCCTGAGAACATGAAGACGCTTGAGCAGAGCCTGGTTAACCCTATTCCGGGTAACAGAAACGTGTACATCCGCGGACTTCACCCCACCACCGACGATGCTCTTTTGCTGAAGTATGCAGAGCGCTTTGGTCCCGTGGAGACCTCTAAGGCCATTATTGATTCGAACACTGGTGCTTGTAAGGGGTAAGCAACTCTGTAATATGCGGTCTGTTCTAAGACACTTTAACTGACATAACTCTTAGATTTGGCTTCGCCAAGTTTGTCGATGTTCGCCATTCCGAGAATTGCATTCGCGGCTTTTATCGTCGAGGTTATGAAGTCGGATTTGCAAGGGTAAGGGAATTCCTGCCACATTTCTTAATGTTCTCTAACTAACACTTAGAACTAGGAATCGTTCAACTCGCGACTACGAGCTGAGGGCGATGAGAGCTCAACCAACCTTTATCTTTCTAACCTCCCAAAGAACTACACTGAGACTGTAAGATTGCAATTCATTTCGATGTAGTCTGAAACATCTAACAGTTATAGGAAATCAATCTCATTTTCGAAGGCTACACCATTTTGTCCAGCAAGGTCCTTCGAGACAGTTTGGGCAACAGCCGTGGTGTTGGATTTGCTCGGTGAGTTAATCCTCTATGTGGAGCATACTGATAGACCTATAAACCTCTAACGCCTTCTTGCAGCTTCGAAACACGAGATGTCTGTGATGAGATCATCAACGAGTTCACTGGCAAACTCATTAGTCGTGAACGCCTCCCACTGCAGATCCGCTATGCGGACACACCCGCCCAGAAGGAGCTCAAGCGGGTGACTGCTAAGCGCCGCCAGTACCGCACCAACGAATACAACGTCAGTGCCTATGGTACTACCCTTGTAGGCATGAGCCCTGCTCGCGTCCTCTATCGAAACAACAGCAACTATGTTTCTGGGTATGCTCTTGACTACTGTAATTGAACTTGAAGCTTTAGCTGACTGCTAATCTTCTGTTTGCAGCGGTGCTCCTCAGGACTGTCCGGGCGATTTTGGACCTGGGTATAGGCCCTCATACCGACGATCCCATGGCCATTAAAGAAGCGCTAACTTGGATATAGACCCGGTGATGGTGTCGAAATCCGTGTCGAGTCCCCGTTAGTCGCGCATGGCAGCAGCCAGTCATCTCCGGTAAAGCAGGAGAAGGAATAAGCAGCTGTATTATAATCTCGGGTGTTATCATGGTTGTTACCGTCAATTTGGTCTTGTTTTTTTTTCATGGTTTTCGGCATCACAGCAGATATTTCGCTGCCATAATATTGTTATTGGCATGCACAATCTGTTCATCAGTCCCAACTATGGTTTTCTGTTGAGTTTCTTATGCAGCTTCTTGTTACGCAACTCGAGTTCTTTGCGGAGTTTTAGGGACGAGACAATACGTTATTCCTCATCATGGTGACGATAATTGGAGGACAATACGTGGAAAAGGGGGCGTGTGGGTGTTTGGTCCTGTTTATCTTACGATAAGTTTTGTAATGTCGTCTTACTCTCGTTCTATTCGATGAAGGCGGAAGTTTTTTGGTGGTTGCAGAACATTAGTGCAGCATTAATACAGAATTTGCACATAATACTAGCAAATTTCTGAAGTATTCCTCTCTCACTTACTGCTTAATTGATGACTTCCCTACAATAAACTATAGGCCCGCTGTACACTTCAGGACATTCGTAATGGTTATGAGGTTCAGATAAAGGGGTATCAATTGCTCAGTTCTAAGTAAACTGCCTGTTTATTTGCTTGTTCACGTCTTAGTTTCAATCGAAAGCTTCTCCATCTCTATCTTATGGAGATCTGCTTCTTGATCATCTTTGCCAGCATCTGACTCATCTGTTTCGGTATTTTCACCACCCTCCTCTTCCTCTTCGTCTGTGGATGCTCCGTCATACTCGTCTCCTGAATTACCCTCTTCTCCTCTTGTTTCCTGCTGCTCTCTTATAGCAGCCTCGAGGTCCTTAAGAGCTTTCTTTGAAAAACCAGAAGCTTCAACCGCAGCGTCGAGCCTCTTGGCCCCGTCCTTGCCAACCGTCTTCTTGGCATCCTTAAAGAAGGGCCCTGGCTGGGTGCTCACAAAGTGAAAGCGCCTCTCGAAAAATCTCTTCACGCAGTTGACGTCTCGGTCAAAGTACATCTCGGCATTCTGATGGTCCATGGATACCATCTGGGGGAAGTCTATGAGAATGGGCGTCACTGTGTAACTCTGCTTACTCTCGTCTACCGTGCTCTCGACTCCTTTGCCTTTAGCGGACGCGTCTGGCTCCCCCCGCTCTTCTTTGATTAAAATGTTGAACTCGTTAAAGTCGCCGTGGATTAGACCATGCTTGGCTAGTCGCAGAATCATGGATATTAACTCGGCGTACAAGGCGGCAGGGTCAGGGACCTCGGAAATCTGACGTAAGGGAAAGGCATCGATGAAGTGCATGAGGATAGTGTGACGGCTCTGGGATATAGGCTGCGGCACAGGGAAGCCTTCTTCCTTCAGGGCGCACATGAAGGCGTACTCCTTTTCAGCGGCTAGCCGTGACAGGTACATCCAACTGCCGCCCTGGCGCTTTCGGAGGTAGTCGCGGTTGGACTTGACTGTGCGAAACGAGATACGACCTAATCGATGGATCTTGAGCACGCGTTGTGTGCCGGACTCGTCGGCCACGACTAGAATATCACTCTCCTTGCCGACGCCGATTCGGTTTCCTACACTGTACACCTCCTTACGGCTCGCATACGTATGCAGTGCCAGGTAGTCCAGGCCACCGTATGTTAGTCGGTACCCATCGTACTTTGCCTCCTTCAGCCGCGCGATCAAGCCAACCTTAGCCAGGGCGGATATGGACTTGTGCACGCGATTGCTGCCGCCGCGCAATTTGGAGAGAGATTCTATAAGAGGGGTGGGGATGATTTCATGGTTTCTACTGCCGATCTCGACCTACCGGAATTTCTGGTCAGTCGAGGAACGGAGATTTCAAGATAGGACATAATAGGAGGGATCGTACAGCTGTTAGGACTCTCCAGTCCTCCGCTGCGAGGTGGCGCATGGCCTTGGTGTCGAGCTTCATGGCGGGCTGACCTTTGCTCTGTACACAAATTTGGATATTGTTACGGTAAAGTACCTAAGGTATCTATGGGGTAACCTTTTTAGATTTAACTAAGCGCCAGGCTACAGAATTGAAGAAAATTATAAAAAAAAAAGAAATAGTGAAGAATAAATGTTGGCGGGGTTTTGGATGTTGATGAAGGGATGAGTTTAGATGTATGCCGTACAAAAAAACCCCCGCCAATTCTATAACAAAAATTACAAAGGGGGCCCTCTATCTAATCTCCGATAAGATAAATATACTAGTAACTTTTAGAATTTTGATTGGACTGTTTGACGTCAATAGACGGAAAAGGCTCTGGACGAACCTTCAGTGCACGGACCACTTTTTAAAATCACTAAGCAATAGGCGGCAGAGCAGTCGCGTAATACCTACCCAGATACCTAGGTAGAGGTACCTAGCAAGCAAGTAAGGCCTTTTCCGCCTTGCCCTGAGAGCTTCGGCCTGACCTGCCACTTTCAAGGAGCTTTCATGTTGGGAAAGCTTATTCGTAACTTCGTAACTTGCAACTCACAACTCGCAATTTTCAACTTTTAACTTATTCTTCCTAAACATCTACAACTACCATCACTACTACCACCACAATTACCCACAAACACCTTTTTTTACCGAAAACGAAATCATATTTTCCTCTCCACTAGACCCGATCCCTAGGGTATCATCGTTTTCCTGTCTTAGTCGTCTGATCCCTACCGGAGTTGCTTTACAACGTAGGTCGGCGATTAGAATCTTGTCATTTCATAGTTTGTATTAGCTGCCACATCTGCCGCCCTTGCGACCATGGCGCCGAGCAGTAACCAGCCCACATCGGCCGATAAGGGAAAAGGCAAGGCCGTCGAGAGTCAACCTGGTGATAAGAAGACCAAAGATGCTCAACCTTCAGCAAATGGCAAGAAAGATGAGGACAAGGTCGATTGTACGTCTACCCCTCTATCTACTGCGTCGCCATCCTATACTAATAGTTATATAGCCGCGGAGGACTTGAGCGAGGAAGATCAGCAGCTCAAGAGCGAGCTTGATATGTTGGTGGAGCGATTAACGGTATGAACATGGCGCTCTTTGGGCCTATTCATCCTCTAAAGATGCTAACTAACTTGGTTTGCAGGAATCTGATGCATCCCTCTATAAGCCGGCCTTGGAGGCCATGAAAACATCCATCAAGACCTCGACGTCCTCGATGACGGCAGTACCTAAGCCGTTGAAGTTTCTAAGACCACACTACGAAACCATGACGAAACTCTACGACGAGTGGCCCGAGGGAGAAGACAAATCGTCGCTGGCAGACGTTCTATCCGTTATTGGCATGACTTTCTCGGATGAAGATCGTCAAGATACCCTGAAGTACCGCTTATTATCGCCGACACAAGATATAGGGTCGTGGGGTCACGAATATGTCCGCCACTTGGCTCTAGAGATCGGCGAGGTCTACGCAAAACGCGTCACCGCAGAGGAGTCTGTCAAGGACTTGGTGGATCTTGCGTTGATCCTCGTGCCCTTGTTCTTGAAGAGCAACGCCGAGGCCGATGCCGTCGATCTTATGAGCGAACTCGAAATTATCGAGGACCTTCCCAAGTTCGTCGACGAAAACACGTATTCTCGTGTCTGCTTATACCTGGTCAGCATGGTCAACCTCCTGACATACCCGGAGAATGAGCAATTCCTTCGAACCGCCTATACCATCTATACCACCTACAAGGAATACACCCAGGCCATGGTAATCGCTATCCGACTTAATGACGTGGATCTTATTAATAGCGTCTTCAATTCGACCTCGGACCCCGCATTGAAGAAGCAAATGGCTTTCCTGATCGGTCGCCAGAAGAGCTGGGTCAACGTTTTGAGGAACGTTGAATCCCACACGGATGCGATGGACATGGAAGATGCTGTTGGCAATGTCAAGTTGGCCGAGTACTTCAAGACCCTAGGCAAAGCATTGAACATTCTGGAGCCTAAGACCACCGAAGATATTTATAAGAGCCATCTAGAAAGTAGCCGAGTTGCTGGCATGACGAACCTCGACTCTGCAAGGCATAACCTTGCCGCCGCTTTTGTCAATGCCTTTGTCAATGCCGGCTACGGTAACGATAAGATGATGCTGGTTGAGCAGGATAAGGAATCTTGGGTATGGAAAACTAAGGATGAGGGTATGGTCTCGACCGTTGCCTCCCTCGGCACCCTCCTAATGTGGGACGTCGAAACTGGCCTGGACAAGATAGATAAGTTCACTTATTCGACTGAGCCTTTGATTGTAGCTGGATCTATGCTAGCTATTGGCATCATGACCTCAGGCGTGCGAATAGACAGCGACCCAGGCTTGGCGCTATTAGGCGACACAGATAAGCTTGAGAGTAAGCATCGGCTCGTTCGGATAACTGCTATCATGGGACTTGGACTTTCCTACGCTGGATCTCACAAAGAAGAAGTACTGGAGCTTCTGATTCCCATTATCACCAACCCTGATAATGATATGCAGATAGTCGCCATGGCGGCTCTATCTTTAGGTCTTGTTTACGTTGGTTCTGCTAACCCTCTAGCGATTGAGGAGATCATGGGTGTCTTACTTGACGACGAACGAGGAAACGTTTTTTCGGACAAGTGGTTTAGATTCCTAGCTCTTGGCCTCGGACTCCTCTTTTTTGGCCGTCAGGAGGAGGTCGATGTTATTCTGGAGACTCTGAAGGCAGTATCTCACCCTATGGCTCGGCCAACAGCGATATTATGTGAGGTCTGCGCCTGGGCTGGCACCGGAGCTGTGCTGAAGATACAAGAATTACTACATATATGTAATGAGCACTACGACGCCGACTCGGGTGATAAGGACTGCGAGGAGCTATTACAAATGTATGCCGTACTTGGAATTGCGTTGGTAGCGATGGGCGAAGATGTCGGGCAAGAAATGGTACTGCGGCAGTTTGGACATCTCATGCATTACGGCGAGGCCAACATTCGGCGCGTGGTGCCGCTGGCTATGGCCTTGATTAGCCCCAGCAACCCGCAAATGAAGGTCTATGATACGTTATCGCGGTATAGCCATGATAACGACAACGACGTTGCGATTAACGCGATCTTTGCAATGGGGCTGCTCGGCGCCGGCACAAATAATGCAAGATTGGCTCAACTTCTGCGACAACTGGCAAGCTACTATCACCGAGATCAAGAATCGCTCTTTATGGTCCGAATCGCGCAGGGACTTTTGCATATGGGCAAAGGCACCATGACGCTTAATCCGTTCCATACGGATCGGCAAATCCTCTCGAGAGTGGCAACGTCTGGTTTGCTCGCTACTCTTGTCGCTATGATTGATGCCAAGCAATTCATCACCTCTAACTCCCATTATCTTTTGTACTACCTTATTACAGCTATGCATCCCCGTTTCCTCGTCACGCTGGACGAGAACCTTCGTCCTCTAACAGTCAACGTACGTGTTGGCCAAGCCGTCGATGTTGTCGGTCAGGCTGGCCGACCCAAGACGATCACCGGATGGCAAACGCAAAGCACCCCTGTGCTTTTGGCGTACGGTGAGCGGGCGGAATTGGAGGATGAAAAGTACATTAGTCTTAGTAGCACACTGGAAGGCCTCGTGATCCTTCGTGAGGTAAGACCGAATTCTCATTTGTAACACTGTTGATTTATTTGGAAAGCATGTTATACTGACATCATCAAATTAGAACCCGGAGTGGGAAGGTGGAAAGTAGGAGTTATAACACCCTACGACTCTAATACGGAGGCACACCACCCTCCCATCTTGACCCCCGACGAATCTACGGATGATGAATGTACTATTACAAAAAAAAAAAAAGGAAAACTACCAAGGTGCCTAACTAAATAATGCACTTCCAAGTATAGCAAGTCTAGAGTGCGAAATTAAACTTGGTCCCACGCATTAGATATATGGTGGAAATGGCTCCGGGACCTTTGTGGTTTGGGTTCGTCGACGTTGTATCGTTGGTAATAAAGCATGATTACCTGCTTTAACCTAGGTACTTGAACTATTTTCTCGACATTCTTACTGCTCTACGTAGACGTGACTTTGAAGTAAACAGAGTACCTAATGCAAACGTATGTAAAGTACGTAAATATTTTATATAACTTAGGTCGGTAGGTACTGACTATAAATCCTTCAACTACTTCCTCGACGGCCTCGCGTTCTTCGCCTTCTTCTTCTCCTTAATCACACGCGCCTTGCGTATATCCTCCATGCTCTTAACCTCCTTCTTACTGCCCATGCCGTCCTTGAACCGACCCACACGCTTCTCGCGCGCCTCCGCCACGCGCTTCTTGCGCACGTGGTAGTCGTCGCGGTACTTGTCCGCCTCCTTGGGGGCCTTTTCTTGCTTGTGCTTGTACCGAACGCCACCCTCAGCAGCACCAGCACCAGCACCACCGCGCGGTCCCTCGCCGCCGACGGGCGCGCCCGCGCGAGGAAGCTTCTTCTCGGACTCGCCGACGCGGGGCAGCCGGCCGAGGCGCTGGGCGCGGCGCCACCTATCGAAGCGGCCGCTCTGGAAGCTAGCGGCGATCTTGACGCCGCTCTCGCCGCGGACGAGGCGTTTCCCGCCGCCGGCCTGGGCGCGGGACCCGTCGTCGTCGTTGTCGCGCGCCACGTACTTGGCGGCCTTCTTGTCCCAGCGCATGCGGGCGCGGGCCGGGACGCCGAAGTTCTTGGCGCCCTCGTCGTTCGTCAGGTCCATGGTCAGGTCGCGGGCCGCGGCGACGAAGTTGCCCGTGCTGCTGGCGGCGGCGCCGGAAGGCTGGGAATTGGAACCCGAGTGCACGCCGTAGCCGCGCTCCTCGGCGGCGTTGATGGTTCGGGGCGTGTACGACATGAAGACCTCGGAGTCTTGGAAGGAGGAGATTGGGTCTTTGGAGGAGGAGGAGGATTTGGTGTTGGTGTGGTTGGATATGGTGACTTCGAGATCGGAATCATCGTCATCGTCATCGTCTTCGTCTTCGTCTTCGAAATTATTAGGTTCGGCATCGGATTCCGGAGCGCCGTCTGCCATTTCTTCGTCTTCCTCGCCGAAGCCTTCTATACCGTCCATTTCCTCAGCCTCGTCCACCTCCTCGTCTTTGCCAGATTTGCGAGGACCAAAACGCTCACGAATGGTCTTCATCACGTCGGCCGCCTCGTTCTTGCCTGACTTGGCCGATCTGCCGATTTCGAAGATCGTTTCTTGCGGCTTGAATCCGCTGATCTTCGCGAGCATTTCCGCGCGGGCATCTTCGGCCTCTCCTAACTCGTCGCCGAAAATGGGATGGAGTTGCGTCCAGCCTTTTGACGCGACGATTTCTTTCGCACGTCGGGCACTCTGGCTGGATGCCGAATTGCGTGTCCTCATATAGAGCTTCTCGGCTTTCGCCGCTACTCTCCGAAGAGCACTAATATCTTCACTCTCTCCTAAGACCTTGTTGAGCCATTCCACGTTGGTTTCTATGTTGCTTCGAACTGGAGCTCCAACCGTAATATCTTCTGAGAAGTTTGTAGCACCCTTGCCTTCTTTGCCAAGAACAAGCTTCTTGCCCAAGAATAGTTGCAAATCTAACAGATACGGCGCATCCGTATCTCTCACAAGACTATAACTCCAACCCCTCTGTCCCGCTCTCGCCGTACGACCGACTCGATGAACGAAGACTTTGGGTTGCGGAGGGAAGTCGTAGTTGATCACGTTGGCAAGAATTGGAATATCAATACCTCGCGCGGCCACGTCCGTCACTACCAGAATATTGGAACGACCACATCTGAAGTTTTCGACCTGTTCTTTTCTGGCCGTCTGGTCTAGGGAACCGTATACGTACGAGACTGCGAATCCTGACTGGGTAAGTAGAGATTGCAGATACTCGACGTGATGCTTTGTAGCAGTGAATATAATAGTCGAGTGTTCTGTTGGCTTTTCCTTTCCCCTTGGTGCATCGGACCCTCGCTTTCTCTTTTTGGAATGCCTCTCCGGCTCCGCCTGAACACCCTCTGGTAATCCCGTGGGCATCTTGATAATATCGTGTAGGATATGAAGAAGAGCGCCTTCCTTCTCGGCGCTCTTGACACTGAAAAATGCCGACTGAAGATCGGGGGAAATCTTTGTTTCTGCGTCTAATCGAACCAAGCTCGGATCCTGTAATCCAGCGCGGGCGAATTCGACTAACGAAGCCGGTAAGGTGGCGGAGAAAAGTAACGTCTGCCTTGAAAGGGGCAGGGCGTGTAGAATTTCAGTTAATTGCGCAGCGAAACCCATTTCGAACAATCTATCTGCCTCGTCGAAGACGACGTATTGAATCGAGGATAAGTCGAGAGACATTTCGACCTTAAGATGCAGAAATCGACCGGGGGTACAGATGATGATGTCGGGATTCGTAGTCATGGCGCTAAATTGCTCCTCCAGACTATCACCACCAACTAAGAGCACACATTTGAGGTTCGTTCCGCGACTGAACTCTTTAACGACCTTCAGGGTCTGGATAGCCAGTTCTCGAGATGGCGAGAGGATGAGCGCCCTCGCACCGACGGTGGCGCTATGGGTTCTCAGTCGTTCTATCATGGGAATAACGAATGCCGCTGTTTTACCAGAACCTGTCCTCGCCATACCGACGACATCTTTCCTTTGCATGATTAATGGTATAGCTTTCCTCTGAACGGGGGTGGGAACCGAGAAGCCCTTTCGTGTAATGGCTCTTAATAAGTTGGCATTGAGACCTATAGTTGGTTTTATACCGTTAGATAAAGCGCCATGTGGTTATATTGCAGGTTTTATTGCATATATATCATCGAATGGGGTGCACAAACCCATGGCCTGAAAACCACCGCCCTTCTTGACAGACTTTCCCTTCAGGTTACCAGCTTTTCTAAACGAAGCAGCCTGCTTAAGGGCGATGAAGGCCTCGTCGCCATCATCTTCTGCATCGTCGCCCCCATTCAGAAAGTCAAAGTCTAAATCGGCTTGCTCGTCGTTCTTTTTGTTCTTCCCGCTCAATGCGCCGCCAATGTTGTCTGTGAATAAAGATCCTAGAATATCGACTTCGTTTTCGGACGGCGTCGGTGACACCGCGCGCGACGGCATATTGCTTGACAGGTCGATATACCGATATGTACGCTACATATATGTTATATGTACAAGCGACCACCAATATAAGGCCGAAATTGAGAGATAAATTAGCTAGAAAATAGATTCTGCAGTCTCGATTTGAAGCTGTCGTGGGGCGGCTCTCAAGAACTTTTTTTTTTTTTTTGAAGTTGTACTATGTAGGACCCTTGCTAATGTTATCGATACGCACTAGGTAATGCCTGATAAGCATCTTGGTCCCACCTCACTCAGGTACCTCGGAACCAGGTACCTAAAGTACATAGGTACCTGTGGCAATGCGGAGGTACGGAGTACATGGGTACAATACACGATACCTATTACCTAGTCCGTATTGCTGCTTCTATTCCTTATCTCCTGCTCCGAGCCTTTCAACTTGGAACTTCCATTTCACTTACACATTTTATAAACTTCCAACATCGCATTTGATACCATTTCTTTTGCATAAATCCTCTCCAACTACTAGATCTTCTTCACTGATAATTACCCGCGAGATCGTTTTATAGAAGGGACAGAATGGCGTCAAAAGATGAGCAGCCTGTTGAGGACAAGGACGCACTTGATGCGCTTGAGGCGGAATCTAAGGAGTTCGACAAGGTAAGTTAGTCTTGCCACTTTACCGCCGTACATTTACTAACATAGTTCGTGTTAGGACGCCGAGATAGACCGGATTCTAAGAGCTTTCCGTTTAGATGCGTAAGTAATTCATTGAAGAGAACGGGATGGATGGTCCTAACATTTACCATAGCTACGCAGTTCTCGATCTGAACCCCGGTGTACCGGAATCCGACATCAAGCTAGCCTACCGCAAGAAGTCGCTACTTATCCACCCGGACAAGACGAAGAACCCGCAGGCGCCGGAAGCCTTCGACCGATTGAAGAAGGCGCAGACCGAGCTGATGGACGAGAAGCACCGGGAGCGGCTGGACGAGGCCATCGCGGACGCGCGCATGCTGCTGATCCGCGAGAACAAGTGGACCGTCGACAGCCCGGAGCTCAAGACGGAGGAGTTCGCCAAGAAGTGGCGCGAGAAGACGCGCGAGGTGCTCATCGACAACGAGCTGCGGCGGAAGCGCCAGCTGAAGGCGCAGATGCAGGAGGAGGGCCGCGAGCAGCGCAAGGTCGACCAGGAGCTCGAGGAGCGCAAGCGTAAGAGGCAGCACGAGCAGGACTGGGAGAGCACCCGAGACCAGCGTATCGACAGCTGGCGCCAGTTCCAAAAGTCCAAGTCCGGCGACGACAAGAAGAAGAAAAAGAAGCTGAAGCCCATTGGTTAAGTCAAGTCGTTGGGAACATGTCTAGGATGACGGGGAAATATACTGCGGCTGAATTTATACTTGCTTACACAGGAATCGAACGCTCGTCGACCCTGAGCCCGATAAATGAGTAATGGACGACTACATACAAATCATGGGTTTACTACTACGTGAGTTCTATTGATAGACCGAAATACCTATGAGCCTAACTCCCTTAGTGACATTGAGATCGAGTCTTTTTCGTTTCTATTATAGCTGTGGCATCCTTGATTCGGATCTACGCACGACTTTGCCAGACAGCAAGCAATAAAGTATGAAGGTGAGTTTGTATATGTTTTTAACACGCTTCCGGAATTTGCGATGACTGCACACAGCGGACATAGTAACGGAGGCCGAAAGGGATATCGGTGCCCCCGATCTTCTCATTAATCATAAGGCGAGTAAGGGGTAAACAATACACCAACTATCCCGATTTCCTTGCATTTCGGCGTAAAATCCATACCTAATGCAATAGCCAACCTTCCTCGAGACTACCTAGGTGGTTACTCTGGCCTCGTAGATCCATGCACCGTTACCATCTTAGTTCCCGGTCCCCAAATATACCTATCTTTTTCACCTTACTACCAGTTCAGCCTGTTCAGGCTTATGCTTCTGCTTATATCGAACGAATCTGGAAAGATTCAAATTCGCTTCTTCAGCACGGACACGCAACTCGGTTGATTGCCTCTTATCAATTGTCTTTACCATAGCCTTCACCTTTGGAGCGACCTCTTCCAAATGCTGAAGGAAATTGTCGGTCCAAAAGACTTCTCTATCCCATGGCTTATGCTCGTCGCCGTATATATCGAACAATTGGTTCAAGGCTTCTACAGCATCCGCGGCCGGTGTCTCAGGTAACCCTTTCACTACCGTGAGAAGGAAGATACCTATTTCCCGATTTAACGCAATCGATTCGATGAGCGCGAGTTGTCCGAGCACTCCAATGCACTTGACTCCAAGGCCTTGGAATGGGTCTTCCTGGTTCGAATCGAGGTTCTTGGATGCGTGGTAAAGCGATATGAACTTCTTCTGCTCGTCTCCGCCGAGGAATGTCTGCCCATGCAGAGTTCTTGCAATAGCCCACGCGAGACTCGTTACGATAGTTGCGAGCTCGACGTCAGATGTATTGCTCGCAAGTACTGGCGCTATTATCTGCTGCCAGATCATACTTGCCGCAGGTGTCCAAGCGTGCAATATGGCTGCATTTGATTTCTCGGTAAAATCAATACAGCTTACTGTCCAAGAAATGTTATTCAGAGCCGTTAAAGCATGGCCACGGATCAACTCTGAAGTCTGGTCATCGCCGCCAGTAGCACGAACCAGCTTGACGATTTGTGGAACCGCCTTCTGAATGAGCTCTCTCAGAGTAGGCAAGTCGTCAATACCCTGGAGCTCATCGTCAGCATCTGCCCCTGTGACCATTTCCATGTCGGCTTCCATTTCATCCTGGTCCATTTCTTCATCCTCCCCTTCCTCTTCATCAGATTCGTGATCAACGAGGTCCTCCTCGATGTCAGCATCCACGGCATCCGCATTTGTCTCCCTGTTCTCTCTCTTATTCCCTGATTCGAGGGTCTGCTGTAGAGTGGTACCGATAGACGCGAGAATCTCAAGAGCCAACTGCAAAACTTCGGCCGGACTTGTTGAGCTATCGCCATTTGCCATTTCGCCGTTGAGTTGCGTGTGCTCGAGTGTCCGCGAGAGCGTGGGGATAAGGACAGCATCGCAAGCATCATCATTGCCAGGGCTATGATCATTCCATGGCACCATAGAGAACACGTTATGCAATACACCACAAGCCAACACTGCCTTGTACCCACCGCCATTCTTGAATGCGATGAGCTGATCATAACACTTGGTAGTCTTATCAGCCAGTAGCGCTTCCGCAAACTGTTTGTTATCCTCGGAAAGTGTTATCATGCACGAGAGAGCACCGTTCAAGACTGGTGCGGTGGTGAAGTCCAGAGTAACGAGGGTAAAGAGAAACCGAAGTATCTGCGCGTTACGCGTAGCCGCATCTAGAGCTTCATCTTGTGCTTCAGCTAGAGCTGATAGTATAGCAACAAGCGATTCTGCGATGCTCCAGGTGAAAGCCTGCTCAGCTTTGGCGGCTTTACTGAAAACAGGACTTGTTGACGTGAGAATAGTTGCTATCTATGTGATTGTTAGTGAATCATTGTTTTATTATTTATATTTTAACTCGCAGGTCGTTCGTATCTTACCTTCGCGCAAGCATGTTGGATAGCGGTTAAAACATCAACCCGATATAGGTGGATACAGAAGTCAGCTTCCTCTTCAGCCGTAAGGATACGGAGGATTTCCCATCCTGCTGCCCGGCTCTCTAAACTTGCGTCGGTTAAGGTCTCATTAAGAATAATGTGAACAATCTTCTCCCGCAGAAGTAGTTTACGGCACTTGGCATCCTGGACTATGTTGGCGATGGCCCCAGCGGCAGCAGTCCGAGATTTCGGCTCAGAGCTCTGAAGATCCTTTAGGACAGGCAAGATACTCTTTTCTCTTATCGCCGCCAATTCTGGGTCTGAGGGTGGTTTTACTGGTTTAGCAATCGGATCGGAACGCTGGCCACCCTTCGCCCTGTTGCGACGAGATTTGGCCATGGTGAGAAAAGAAAAGTCAATGGGGGTTTAGAATGAATGATCTTCTCAAACTACTAATGATCTTGGGCCAGAATAATAAATAATAATAGTAAAAGGGGGTTCAAACAGATGCCAAAAGCTTTAACGTGTTGAAAGACAAGACACTTACACGTGAAGCTGAATTTTAATTTTCTAGCTAGAAAAATTTCCAACGGCTTGTATTCAAGACTTTGTATTAGGACTTAAAACGTACCCCACCATTAAACTTTGCGATTACATAGTACCTAACCTGGTACGAATGATGGACAAGGAAGCTCCTGTAAAATGTACATAGTACAGTACATAGTACAATACCATAGAGGTAAGTCGCTTCTATGTGGGGTTCATCTGCCAAGCTTCCCGTACAGCCGTAGTGGGGCTTATCGCAGTGAAGGAACTCTACATTTATTTTCCAGAGGCAGTCCGAAAGCAAGTCCCCTCTACAACTTTTATTATATTTTATATTAATAACTTATCCCTTGTATCTAACATAACACGTTTTCTTTAGATCCATCCTAACTAATGTATTATACGTTCGTATCCTTCGTATGTGATACGTACCTGCGACGAGTTTTCTGGATCTTTTCTGGATCAACTTGAGCTAGGACCCCTAAAAAGATCAACGGGATCGTCACTCCCGACTAAAAGAGTTACAGAGTTCCATATCGTCGCTTAGGCCCAAAGTTTCATAGACACTTGAGATAGTCTCTTCGTCGCGTCGCCAACTATATCTAACCAAGTCAGCTTTCTCTACTCTACTAAACCTTTACCTTTACTTACTCGACCTTTAAGTCGCATTTGGAAATGCAGCTTCCGAGGCCTCTATCACATTAACGGACCGCGCTGTGATATCCGTATAGCTCATATATCTCCCGCTTGCGCTGAACTTCCCCTGTGCCCAAGCGCGGGTATGTCCGTGTGGGCGAAGATGCGAGGATTCTTCCTTAGCGATGAGGAGATGGGAAAGAAGGATGACGACCATAAGCCCTTTAAGAATGGCGCTGGCTTGCGACAGCCTAATTGGCATCCTGCTAGAGTCCCTCCGCGCCGGTCGCTTAAACGTATAGCTATAGTGCTTGTTGTAGCTGCCGTCATTTATCTCTTCATCAAGAATATACCCATCCTCGGTCCTAATATACAGATGCGCCGTCCTAGCTACACTTACCTGGACCTTGATTCCACACACGATGCTGCCGCTCCTAGGGGCCCTTCTTACGACCGGCCTAAGCCTCCCCCTGCCAGACCGCATACCCGTCCACCGAACACGCCTGAGCGCAAGTACAATGGACCTGTTAAGTTCCTAGGACTGGCGCAGACGTTACAAGGCATCGGTGCCACGAGAGGGGCCATGGTGATCAATAGGAATGTTCTATTTGCGACCTCGAGCCTTAAGAGCGCGGCGACGCTGCTACCGATTGCCTGCCAGATGGGAACCCAGCTCCAGAATTATGTTCACTTTGCCCTGATGAGCCGAAGCGATATAACCTTACAAGACTTGCGGGAAATCAACGGCATAGACGAGTCATGTCACATTATATATCACGGTACGATTCTTGTCGAGATTATGATCATGCGAACGCCTACTAATATACTTTTAAGATGCGCGCCCCGACGATGCTCAAATATCGACCGAGGATAGAATGGAAACTGCCGTATTTCGAGCACTACGTGCGTAATATCTCTCATTCTAAATTAAACTGTTTGCTTATTTAGATTCCAGATCACATTTTTCAGTACATGCATCCTCAAGCTATTTTCGTGGACGGCTCTAGCAATGAAGAAGCGTTTTTTCTGCGAGGAGTGCATCAGCATGTAGATGCTAAGAAGAACACTCTAATCGAGCTCCCGCATGGATCAGGAAAGAGACTTCAATGGCTAACGAAACTCGACAGCCAGGCGTTACGCAGTAAGATTATCTATGTATTGCCTGATTATATTTGATAATATTTACTAACCGCGCAATCAAGTATGGAATAAAATCCATATTGATATCCTCATTCGTGCGGTTCCAGGGACTTCGGGGGGTCTAATAAGACTTCTTAGATCGCTCAGTGCTGCAGACTATACTTCGAGTCCAATTCCTCATCTCACTATCGAACTTCCTCATGACATCGATTTCGCAACTAAGCACTTTCTCGAAAACTTCGCCTGGCCACCCGCCCATATACCCAATCCAACTAACGCGCGATATCTTTCTCTTCGTCACCGCCTGCCTCGTCAAAGGATGAGCGAAGAGGAGAGTTCTGCCCGTTTTCTTGAATCGTTCTGGCCGGCCCAGCCAGAATTCTCGCACGTCTTAGTACTTTCTCCGCAAGCTGAACTATCTCCTGATTTCTTCCATTGTAAGCGCCATACCCCTCTTACACGAGCATGCCTTTAACCAGCCCTTATAGACCTTAAATACACTTTATTGGAATATAGATACTCATCTATTTCCGCACATCAACACTGGGATCGCCGACTTTTCGGCATCAGTCTCGAACAACCGCTCCAGCTATTAGACGGGAAAGGTTCATTTTCTCCGCCTTCAATAACAAAACAAGCCGAGCCTGGTGAAGCTCCTCAGGATGAAATCTCGACATCTTTCTTGTGGCAAGCACCTAGCAGCAATGCCGTTCTTTTCCTAGGAGATAAATGGGTGGAATTGCATGATTTCGCCTCTAGGTCTTTGGAAGTTAAGCAGGGATCAGACCCTGTACCAGCGCTCTTGTCAGAAAAGGTCGTGAGCACACAACACCCGTCTTGGCTGGAACATGCCTTAAGGCTAGCGCGAGCACGTGGCTATTGGATGCTGTACCCTGGTGTTGATATCGCTAGGAACTTGGCCACAGTCCATATAGAGCTCAGGCATATACCGGAGGAGTATGACAGCCAAGAAAACTCAAAGCCGCTCTTAGCGGACGACGCAAGCGAGGAAGAGATCGAGAAGGTTAGGCAGAAGATTCGGGCAGGACCAGAGATTACCCTTGCCTCGGCGTCTTTGCTCGATAGCCTTCCCGACAAGGGAAACTTACGCCCATTCAGTACTCTACCCATCGTGGCGTGGGACGGTCAGGAGACGAATTTTGAAGAACTTTATTCCCTCGCCACAAAGTACTCGGCAGAATTCAGAGAGAAAGTGGGCAACTGCGGAGCGGAATCCGAAGAGAAGTTGAAAGAGAAGGAACGTTTTTCAGCACAGGATCTATTCTGCAAAACAGAATAAACGTCACTATTGCCGCGACCAAAGGGATATCCGAATAGTCTTGAGGGGTTTTGAAGAGGCTTTGATATATACCGTTAGCATCGACGTCTGGAAGGCTAGTTATTTGTAAGCAGTTGGAATTATTGAAACTGCGGGACCTGGCATTTAATAGTGGTGTTTGGCGTACTTGGCCCGGGATACGGGATGACTATATAACTCATATAGGGGTAGGTGTCAACAAATTTATGGAAGCAGAATCATGTATATATACGTAACTCCAGAAACCAAAAATGAAACATACCTGCAGCCGGAGTCGAGAAGAAGCGTGCTTACCTTGGTATTATTCCTCTACCTGCGCTTTGGTAATTACCAATAGTATGACACAAGTGCCCACGATAGATAATGAGATGAGCGACATGATCTTTGCAGGTTTGTTAGCTCGGAGACTACGAAAAGGACTAAGCGCATAAGCTTTAGTTATCATATAAAATCTTACCGATTGCGTCCTCCAGCCGGTCTGGACTATGGCGACTTTCCGGCTATACTTGTCCAGCGTTTCTGCTCGCAGCCAGCCGGCTATTAGTGACATGTAAGGTACCTAAACTCTCAAGTCTTCTCAACGAGGTGACAGGCAGTGTCAGGTAAGGTTACCTTAGGTACCTACCTACCTACCTAGGTACCTAACCTAAGGTAGGTATGTATTCGGAGGGAATAAGATAAGACGGAGAGACGGAGACGAAGTAAACTTACTTATGTAATTGCCGAAGCCGAGGACCAGGCAGGACAGGGACAGGATCCAGAAGACGATGCCGAGCGGCTGGGCCATGCGCAGCTCGAGGTCCGAGGGCTGCGACTTGAGGTGGAAGGACAGGACGATGGCGACGGCCACGACGGCCATGTACACGGAGAGCCGGAGGTAGGATAGGAAAGCTTTTCTTAAAAAATTCGGGGGTGGGATTGTTAGCCTTTCTTTGTTTTATTTTTTATTGTATTTTCTATTGATTGCTTATTTGTGTTACCCTCTTTTTCAATATAGAGAGCATGTAATTATAGATAGATACCTAGGAGGTAGGTAAGGGTTACCAGGGAAAAGAGGAAAAGAGGAAAAGGAAAAGGGACTAACTTCGCTCGTTGGCGCAATGATCACGCGTATCGCTACTCTCGTTCTCGACGAGCAGCGGGCCGAGGATGGGCCATTTCCAGAATACGTTGTTGCTGCCGTACGGCGAGTCGTCGACCTCGACGGGGCGGCTTAGCTCCGCGAGCGAGGGGACGCCGCAGCAGCAGGTGCATGATGCCGGGGAGCTTTCGGGGTCGGGTTGAAGTGCGGGCATTGTTCTTTTTTTTTCTTATTGAGCCTGGGTAAACTAAAGTCTAAGGTACCTTATAATTACCTCTCGAATAGGTAAGTTGAAAATGATCCTGCCTTATGTATAGTATAGGTACTTATGATAGATAGTAAGATGATATCTGGGTTTCAGTTGTTTACTATTACACAGGGTACACTATTATATAAGTGGCTTCTAGGGTAGAGGACGCTATGGTTGGCGATAGGTGTAGAATCCGGGGTCCGTCTCGCGCACGAGCCAATAGGAAGCGGGGTAATAGTATACCTACCCAGATAGGTACCTAGGTACTTAGACCACCTAATCTTTTCTTGTCTTCCCGATATGTAATGCCCAGTCAGCCCCAAGCCCAATTGAGTAACGCCAATATGTATGTACCCGCCTGTCCGCCCAAGCTAAACTAAGACGAGACAAATATTATGACGGCACGCCTTAGCACGACCTCCGGTGGCGGCCAATAGTTTCGATTGCCTCCTAAAAAAAAAAAAAAAAAAAAAAAAAAGGAACCATTGTGAACACCGAACATCATATTGAGTCAGCTTAAGTCCTAAGGCTGACTGTGGTACAAAAAATGTACAAAGTTGGATAGTAGTTTATCATCAAGTTTACCATCACGACGTATTTACTATTTACTTGATGCTTTTTATAAGTATCGTCTTAATATATATATGAAAAACAGACCTTTAATCTAGGTATACCTTTGAAAAAAAAAATACTTAACTACGCCCGCTAGCGAAAAGAGAAACCTCGGGTCTTGGATGTAAGAAGCCTTAGCTGGAATATTGGTTCACGTTCCCGGACGCCATTAGTTTTTCGATGTGGCTGAATCAGCTCTCTTTGCTTTTTGTTCGAGTATATTATCGAAGCGCGTTGCTCTCCTTGGTCTCATTATAACAAGGCAAGATGCCTAATTCCGCACCAATCCCCCAAAAGAAAAGAGGGCTGGACATGGCTTCGTCTTATAAGTCCACTTCGCCAATAGCACAAGGAATACTAGCCAGTGATCTAGCGGAATGCTCTGACGACGACGCGGTTGAGGACGCCTTTGATAATGGGTCCGAGTCCGAGTCTGAGACTGAAAGTGGACCTGTTCTGTACACACAGCCTACTGGAATGGCCTTTGGATACAGACGACCGAGTCTCGTAATAGACCCGGTTAATGAACCTGTTCTCACCAGAGTCGAGAAGAGGCAGTCCCGCGACGCTGAACGCAGTCTTTTAAGAGATAACCACATCATCCCACCTAAACATATCATCGAACCACAACCTGGAATAGTCTCGAGGTTGTATAAGACCATGTTCAGCACCAAAGTTCGCAAGTTGCCAGAGGATGAGGAAGTCCCTCGGGTCACGGTCCAGCCCTCTGAGACTTCACCATTACTTGCAGGCGCCGCTGAACCGGGCAACTCGCACCATGACCACCTAAACGAGCAGTGGGATGCCGCGGTGGCCTCGGGGATGATAGAGACCACCTGGCAGAGGGAGGCTAAGACGATTGCAACTTACTCGCGATCGCTAGTCCTAACGTTCCTGTTGCAATATAGCATCAACATTACTAGTATCTTCGCCGTAGGTCGGATTGGAAAGATTGAGCTGGGTGCGGTTAGCTGTAAGTTGGAGTATCTAATCTTGTTCATATCTGATCTTCGCTGATCAAAATCGTAGTGGCCACCATGACGGCGAATATCTGCTGCTACGCTCCAATGCAGGGTTTGGCAACGAGCCTGGATACTCTCTGTGCCCAGGCGTACGGATCGGGTCACAAACACTTAGTGGGTTTACAGCTCCAGCGGATGGTTTACTTCTTGTGGTCGCTTGTTATCCCGGTTGCCGTGCTGTTCTTCTTTGCTGAGAGCATACTTCTCCACATAGTCCCTGACCCGCGGTCTGCTGAGCTTGCGGGTCTCTATCTTCGTGTTATTATTGCTGGCGTGCCCGGCTTCGTTGCATTTGAGGGAGGCAAGCGGTTCGTTTTGTCGCAAGGCTTGTTTATCGCGACAACTTACGTCTTGCTAATCGCGGCTCCCCTCAACATTTTCATGAACTGGCTTTTCGTTTGGCACTTCGGGTTCGGATTCGTCGGTGCGCCTATTTCCGTTGCGATAACCCAGACACTTATGCCATTCCTCCTGTTTTCCTACGTATTGTTTGTAGACGGTTCACAGTGCTGGGGAGGCTTCACCCGCCGTGCTCTCAACAATTGGGGTGAGTTTCAATGCGACGCCGCCCCAAGTATGGTTACGAGTTAATTACTAACGTACCGCAGGTCCTATGATTCGGCTCGCCCTACCGGGGATGGTGATGGTGATGGCTGAATGGCTTGCATTTGAGATCCTCACCTTGGCAACGAGCCAATTTGGAACATCTTACCTGGCGGCGCAGAGCATTCTAATTACTCTGACGTCAACAACTTTCAATATTCCCTTCCCTGTCTCCATCGCCGCCTCTACGCGGGTCGCTAATTTAATAGGAGCTCGGCTAGTTAATGCTGCCAAAACATCAGCCAAAGTCGTAAGTTTACTCCCCTAAGTATCAGCCAAGCTTTGAGGCGTACGGGCTAATGGATGCTAGGCATTCGGGGCGGGTTGTATTATTGGATTATTCAACCTCAGCTTACTCGCTGGTCTCCGTTATCAGCTCCCCCTTCTCTTTACCCGAGACGAAGAGGTGATCGCTATAGTAGCGAGGGTGATGCCGCTTGTGGCGGTTATGCAGGTCTTCGATGGCCTTGCAGCCGTCGCCCACGGGTTGCTTCGCGGGATCGGGAAGCAATCATTCGGTGGTTACGCAAACCTGTCCATCTACTACTTGCTTGCCCTGCCCATCTCGTTTGCTACCGCGTTTGCGCTCGATTGGAAACTTATAGGCTTGTGGCTGGGAACCACGATAGGATTGGCTCTGTAAGTTTCACTCGCACACGCCTCTAGATAAAATCGCTCATCCGAAAGTTGCTAATATATCCCCTATGACAGAGTTGCTGCAGTCGAGTTTTGGTACACGTGTGTCTCGGACTGGGAACAGTCAGCGCGAGATGCGGAGAATCGAAATACCGCTGGTTGAACGACATGTTTTGTAGGTGGTTATAGTTGTATAGTTGTGTTTCACTATATTGGTATTTGTTGGTGTTTGAATGGAATATCTGATTGGAGATTAAAATATAGTAGTGTATGATTTGCTGGTGTAAGATATGCAAAACCGTCTTAAACTACCTAAGCTTCATCTTTAAACCTTAATTGTGTAAGGTTAATGATAGGTATGTAGTCTGGAGTTCTTGGAACAGCGTTATTCTAGATTACCTGTTCATTGTGAAACATATACACACCTACTGTAGGCCTACTTAACACAGTACGTGTGTCTGATTGGCCGATAAGACGGGTAGATTGAATGAGTGAGGCTGATAGTCTGATGAAGACATTGAGATTAGGTAGTTACCTCTCGCAGCATTCATAGTCCGTTGTATAATACCTAGGTACACATGCATACATGTACATGGTAATTTTTATGATTACCTTAGGCATGCATTGTGGTCCGTGCATTATGTAAATGAGGGGACCTCCACATGTCGAGACCGAGAGGTGGGGGGATCACCGTCCAACTGGTAAAGCTAAAGGGCGGTTAGGTCTGTTGGGATTAGAATACCTAGCTGCTCTTCGCTATCGATATGCAGTTTCCAAATCCCAATTTCCAAATTCAAATTGTCCTTAATTTCGCAAACCCGCTTCGTTTCTTGTCCCCCCCTCCTCCCAGAAAACGAGCAGAATATTTAGTATAACAGATATTACGATAAAACAATCACGATGTCTACAACTACAACTGTCACACAGAACATCCCGACGGCGGAAGCGCTTCTTCGTCTTTTCCCAGACATAGACACCAGCTCTGCCGAGCTAGAAGGTCACGATGCCGAGCAGATTCGACTTATGGAGGAGGTATGCATTGTTCTCGATAACAATGACAACCCGATTGGAACCGCTAGCAAGAAACTCTGTATGTAATGGCTCTTGGGGAAGGAAATAAAAAAGCATTCACTAATTTTCCTAGGCCATCTCATGACGAATATCGACAAGGGTCTACTACACCGGGCCTTCTCTGTCTTCCTCTTCGATGATCAGAACCGATTACTCCTCCAGCAGCGTGCGTCTGAAAAGATCACGTTCCCTGACATGTGGACGAATACGTGCTGCTCTCACCCCTTGGGAATCCCCGGCGAAACTGGCTCCAACCTTCCGGACTCGATCGACGGTGTGAAGCGTGCTGCGCAGCGAAAACTCGACCAGGAGCTGGGCATTAAGAAAGAGCAGGTGCCGTTTGAAGATTTCCACTTCTTAACACGAATCCATTATAAAGCCCCCAGCGATGGGAAATGGGGCGAACACGAGAGTAAGAGAGTGGAATCGAGTACTAAGATAACGATAGGATGCTAACCATTGCCGCTAGTTGACTATATCCTTTTTATCAAGGCCAACGTTAATCTTAATACCAACCCTAACGAAGTGAGGGATACTAAATATGTCACTGCCGATGAGCTGAAGACTCTCTTCAAAGACCCGACATTAAAGTTTACTCCTTGGTTCAAGCTCATATGCCAATCGATGCTCTTCGAATGGTGGGAGAACCTCGACTCCGGACTCGAGAAGTACAGCAACGAGCAGGAGATTAGGCGCATGTGAAGCAGCATGTAAATCAGGGTTCAACTGATGAAAGGAAGGAGAAAAATCGAATTATTTTTTTTGTTCACCTTTTTTTCTTTCTGATTTTTACTACTTACCTTGGAAAGGATGAAAAAGCCTCATCTAGACTAGAGCACATTGTTTCTACGCCCAATGGGCGGACCACATATTTCCGTAGATATCCCTTTTTATGCCCCCTATCGCATTCGAAGCGTAGGGTTCCAACTGCTTTTCAATTGTTTCAAAAAATGCAAGACCCCGTTAACATAATAACCAATCATATAAGTACTATACCTTAGGTACTTACTATGTAATATCTTGATGTAAGATTAACTTTTTAGATATCGGAGCGTCAAGGGCTTTGGAGCTTCCACCGAGAGAGTATCACCGACCTAACTCCGCAACCGTATAATAACCCCAACCGACCGACCCGGGGGGCCTAGGCTATCTGGTTATCTGGCTACTTTATGGGCTGCTGGGTTATCTCTAGGTACCGTCCTACTGTGTAAACCAGATAGGTAACCAACCCAGTGCGCGGTTCCCTGGTTCACAAAAGATAAAAAAGCAAGGCGAGTTCGATTGATAAACTACCGTCAGATTAGAGCCCAAACCTTGGTTCTTTGGTTCTAAGGGTCTAGGATTCTAGGATCTAGGGTCTAAGAATTCTACGAATGACGCGGTATCCCGGGGCAAACACCGTAACCCCACGCCCCGTCTACCCGTCTTGGGCTCCCACACGCCTGCAATGGAACATCCATCTATACTATGATACGATAGTTAAACCGGATGGTCTGTCAGACTTTAACTTGACAACATTTGGTCGGCCGCCTCAAGCGCTCGTGTAACTACCTATGGTATAAGTGGTGGTACTGTAACTCTGTGCCTCCGAACTGTTATTCCTTCTAGACCAGACTCACGTCGAAAAGCCAAGAGTCAAGTAACCGAAACCGCTATGGTCGTTGTATGTAGTAGCATTTACTAACTATAGGATTCACTATACCTAGTTGTATACCTACCTACCTTAGGTAGGTAAGCTGCAGTCCGTGCCCCCGGGGTGGACGCCGCGGACACGTTTGTAGTGGAGGATGCGTGTGATAACGTGGGATCAGCGTCTCTAAACACTGTCTAGAGCGAAGAGCGAGGTATGCGAAGTATGCGAGGTATTATCCAAGTCAAGGCGATGCGGTATTCATAACCAATCAGCATCCCACCTTTACCACACCTAAGAAAATACGCCTGCTCCGTACCAATGGGCAAGTTCCCACGCCCTCCCACACACCAACTCCCGCGCACGAGACTGGCGTACAATGTATGCAGACAAGTCTGGCAACTCGAGATCCCAATGCGTTGGGTCTGACGCACTGTGACTACTCAAGTAGGGAACGGGACACAAATGTATAGTGCCCAGATGTGCCCAGATATGCCCAGATATAACCCTAGCCGACCCTTACCGTCATCCGCTGCGTACCGAATCAGCCAATGGGGCAAGCTGATCTGAGATTCTTTGTCTATTACTACGTACTACGTAGTAGTTCACAAGAGTCATGGATAGGGCGTGGATAGGAAATGAATAGTGTCTTACATCCGTTCTCTAGCGGCTGGTTGGTCACTTGTGTTTCAATGCCGTCTGCGGCTCCCTCAGCTTACCATTGACTATTCAGGCCCTCTGCATCTCATCCCACGCACCTTTCTTTTTCCTTGGCCCTTCGCCTTACCCAACCATTGTACACTGTGCTTTGTGCCCCTGTGCCCCGACTCGCCACTCTTTTAAGGCCCCCCAGATTCCCGGAAGCCTTGATTCTTTCTTCCTCCGCTTCTCTTACTCTAACCGGGAAATTATACTTGGATACAACAACCAGTCACTTTCAAGGTGGAATAGACAAAAGCTACGCTGATCGATCTTGCTATAGCACACTATCCCTTCACACGGGATTAGTACTTTCAAGTCTCAGTTCTCTGTCGCTAGCTACCTATACTTACCTCGTCGTCTCAATCCAAACTCTACAGCTTCAATTCTTACGCCTGTCCGACTCTTGGGGCTCTTCGTCTCCCTTCCCAGTGACGTCGCTTGTTGTCTGAATTAAAGTATCGCAGTTTCAAACCGACACCCTCGTCAACTTAACATTGATGTCTGTTGACCTTCGTACGAGCCTCAATTGCCTAGCTCATCCCGCGAGATTTATGCCTATCTCAAGAACTCAGTTGTCGAGAGTTCACACAGGAGATAGTATACAAGATATATCAAGTAATAATATTTAAGGTGAGCTGTCATACCTACCTACCTACTCAATCTAATTTAGTTTCAAATATATCGTGACGTCGCGACTGACTCGTCTTATATTTGATTCTCAGCTACCGGAAAGGTCCGAGTAGAAAAGCTGCCCAACATGGAGCACGTAAGCAACAGTGTTTCCCTTGTGGAGCTGAAGAAGCGTTCTCTCATTCCACAAAAATGGGAGGGTCAAGTCCGTGCTATCGGGATATCGGAGTATAAGGAAGCAGCGCTGTCTCTAGCGCAGGCCTTTGCTACTGATGAACTGGCACAGTACGTCCTTGATACGGACGACATGGTCGCTTACGACGACGAGACCAAGTGGCGGCTCCACGTTGACATATTCAACTACATCGTGGCGGCCCACTGCTACAGAGGCGTCGTAACGACCATCGGGCCGGACTACGAGGGCGTGGCGCTCTGGTGAGTCTGCCGTCAGACCAAGAAGGGCGACCGGGGAAAAGAAAACAAGGGATCTAGGGCTACGTACCTCATGCATGCTACGAGCCAGACGATACGTAGCCTCGACTCGGGTTTTACTTGCTTCCCGGGGGCTTACCCTTGGTAAAAGCAAAAAGTAAATTGCACATAACTTGTTAACTAACACGTGACTATTGCAAACGTACAGGATGCCGCCGGGCAAGGAGATGGACGACTGGCTGACCATCTGCCGCAGTGGTATGTGGAGACTCTACTATCAACTGTCCGCCGAGGGCCGCAAGCGCTACTACAAGGAACTCATGCCGATACTCCACGACACCAAGGCCGAGATCATGGGTGACAGGGACAACGACTGCTACTACCTGGTATACCTGGGCACCAAGCCCAGCGGTCAGCGTAGGGGCTATGCGAGGAAGCTCATCGAGCAGATGGCTGCCAAGGTACGTGCGATGATGTGATACCTATAACACAAGCATTTGAATATAGATGGACTACCTACCTAACCAACCCAACCATATGATCTTGTAATTTTCAACGATAGTTGTCCACCTGTATGCTGATTTTGTTGTATAGGCTGACGCCGAAGGCCGAGCCATGTACCTCGAGTCGAGCTCGGAGAAGAACACGGCATACTACAAAAAGTTCGGGTTCGAGTTCAAGAAGGACATCTATCTTGGCATCGATTGCAAGTCCCCAGTCCGTCTGAGCATCATGGTCCGCGAGCCGCAGAAGCTGTCGAAGTCGATCCCCATCAAGCTTAACCACGGGTTCAAGAAGATGTAAGAAGGACCGACGACGAGACTTGCTTCTGCTGCTACCGCCGCCATTGCCACTGCCACTACCACCACCACCATCTTTGTTATTGCTATTTGATATTGCTGCTGTTGTTGATTTTATGTTCATGATTATGACGCTGAAGTTGATAGGGGTCGATGAGTTAACGATCTAAGCTTGCGATGTGAAATTGCTTACTCTTCTTCTTCTACTCTTCGCTTCTAACCTAGGCTCCTCCTCCTTATGGGGGGAGGGCGGACAAACCCCGGTTCCATTTACTTTCTTCCTCTCGTTTCTCGTTGATGACGATCAAAGTGTTACAGGAAACCATTATCATCTAGCATCTATCACGTTCCCGCCTTACTTGCTAGGCCTTCTCGGCGCTGCTCGCCCGTTGCGGTTGCGGTTACGGGTGCTCTCTCTAGCCCCGTCTAGTTTTGGTCTCGGATTTGGTACGTCGCTATTCATTTATCAAGGGGGGAGATGAAGGGGGTGGTTGCATACTAGTATTTATCTTCAATTGTGGCTCCTCATTTGTTTTTAGGTATCATTAAGTCAATCCTTCGTATCTAGGTAGATAATTCTCACTAGAAAACATTCATTATACATATTGGTGCCATTCTCGCAGCCAAGCCCCATGTGATTGATGTCCGCCTTATGCCTCGCATAATCTCTCTCTCTCTCTATCATGCCAAAAACGCCGTAACGTGACATGCAGCATATTTCCGTTTTATTTTATTTTTTTCAACTTCGATAGCAATTCGCTACCGAGACCATGCCGTTTTAAAATCCTTCCAGTACGGCGAACGTCTCGTCGTCTAAAGTAGTGTAGATCTTGCCGTGGCCCTGCAGCTCGTCGGCAGCAGCCATCACATCTTGGACCGTCATGTTGGCCTCCCTAGCTATGACGTGCAGGTTGGTGCCCTCGCTGCTCTTCGCCTGGTTGAGGTATTGGTACATCTTCCGCGCCCTGGCCGACGCGCCCTGCAGGAACACGGAATCGTTGTTCTCGACAAACATGCTGTCGTCTTCGGCGGCATTTCCGTCGCCGCCGTCGCCGCCGCCGCCGGTCGTTAACGCGCCGCGGGTGAAGAACAGGTGGACGTAGGTGGCCTCGAGCAGGTGGTAGTTGACCTCGTTGAAGTCGGTGACGGGCTTGATGACGTGGACGCCGACGTGGCGCTTATTCCCAAAGCTGCGGATGCGGCCCCAGACGCGGACGTACTGGTCCTCGTGGAAGCGGGAGGGGGAGGAGGGGTTGTTGTTGCTGGCGTCGTCCTGGCGGTCGGCGTCGAGCCACTGCTTGACCTCGATGATGCCCGTGCCGTCGTCGAGGCGGTAGGTGATGTTGGTGGTCTGGGGGCTGATCTGGCGGATCATGCCGACGAAGGTGACCTGCGAGACGTCGACGCCGTCGATCCGGAAGCTCGTGTCCCGGTTGAACAACTGCTCCGCGTCGAGGATCTGCTTCACCGTCACCGGCCGCAGCGAGTCCTCGCTCCCCGCGCTCCCCGCCGCTTGGCTCCCGCTCTGCGACCCTCCGAAGAACCCGCCCCCGTCGTTGCCGCCGCCGCCGCCGCCGTACGTCGTGCCTGTGTATCCTCCGTAGCCTGTTGTTAGGTTAGATTAAGTTCGTATTTTACGGTATACATGCAAGACCTATGTAGGTATATTTTATATTATACAAATAAATAAAGGGATGTATTTGTAGATATATGGTAGTGGTGGCGGGATACGTACTAGTCATTTTCTATGGTATGAGGCGGTTTGTCTAGTAGATGTGGTGGTGGTGATTGTAGTAAGTGATGATGATGCGAAGGTGTCTCATGTGGAAAGACGCGTTCAAAAGATCGGATTACGCGACTTGGTCTCTTTTTTTTTTAATTGATTTTCTTATCTAAAACTCTTATTCAAACTGGTTAGGCCTTGTTACGCTAAATCGCGGGGTAGCTGGTCAGCTGGTGAGCTGGCGCACGGCTAAGGTAGCCTGCTGTGGCTTGTGTCGTGTAAAGGTCCGGCGACCTGCTAAAGAAGGGATGCCTAATAAGGTACCTTAGGTACCTAATGTACCCAAACTATACCTATCAAGTACTTACTTCATCTAGCCGGTACCTCAGCAACTTTCTACGTATGGATTACACCTTGTTTTGGTGATAATACGACTTTTAGAAGTATTTAGTAAGCTAAAGTACGGAATAGAAAACACAGGTAAATGGAATGAGGCTATCACGCATTATCACAATGCCATCGAACCGTAAAATCTTGTGATGTGGAGTCCTCGGCTTCGATACGGGAAGATACCCAGACTGTTGGCTCGGAGGGAGGAGCTTAAAGCGTAGACCTCGGTAAGTTCTGTTCTGAGATGGCTGGGATGACAGCTCCAAGGTTCTACTGTACCTGCCCAGTGGCCTGACCTACGTAGCCTACAGGGTTTATTACAGCGCATGAGAACCTTCTACCATTCTGACATCAACATTTATTAATGATTTCCACATGCAACAACCGTTTTGTTGTACTTTTATTGTACTGTACAATACATCCTTTCTACCTAATTTCTACCTACCACCTACATTCCACACATTCCACACATCAATAACAACACCATCAACCGAACCGATCCTAAACTGAAACTTCCCTCAATCAACTTCGAGCTAGCGAACTAATTCGCCGTCTCGTCTGTTTCTTTTGTACAACGTAGCAACAGCACAGCACGACTTCTCTCACCTTTTCAAGTTCGTCATCCTCTTATTATTATTTTTCCTTGGCCAATCGAGCGCAACCCCCAAAGGGGAGACACGCCAGGTCAACATGGCTCAATCGACAGCTATGCCTGTGATCCCTTTGGGTAAAAATAATGTTCTTTTCCCCGGCTCTATCATTCGAGTAGCTGTACCTACCGACCGCTCCGATATACCCGCCTTACTTTCGAACGTATATGCCCGCGCCTCCAAGAACTCGAGTCGGGTTGACCAGATCCCTGTTATCTGCGTGCCGCTTAACTCGCCTATGTTAAACTCTCGCGGTCAGGCACTCCTAGAGGAAAAACCCGCTGAGTACGAAGAGCTTATCAACGCGAATAAGAGTAACATCAAGAAGGACCAGTTATTTGCCTATGGAGTGTCGGGGAGAATTACCGCGATCCAAGGACAGAATGGAGCTGAGTTCAACTTGCTCGTGCAGGGAGTCTCCCGCGTTTCTGTTGATAAGGTCACGCAAGAACGTCCCTTCTTCGAGGCTAAAGTGTTCCCTCACACCGACCAGCTCGATGCCGAGGAACTCAAGAAGCCTTCTTACCAGGAGCTCTTCGGCACTCTAAAGCGACTTTCGCGGGAACTCGTATCCTACCTTCGCGTGTCTGCCTTTCTACTATCTAGCGGTACCGCGGGGCTAAATCCTCTTCTAACGCGGAGGCTCGAACAGCTTATTGCTAGGAAAATACCTAGCGAGGGAGGCTCGTTAGCCGACTTTATGATGAATGTGGTTGATACTACTTACGAGGAGAAGCTCCAAGTCCTTGCCGCTCTTGATGTGGCAACCCGAATGCGGAAAGTGATTGAGATTCTGGACCGCCACGTGGAGGACTTAAAAGGCAATATCAATGTTACTTCTGTTAGCACTGGGGTTATTCCCATCCGTATCGACCAGGAAGAAATAGAGAGGATAAGGAACCGACGCAATGGCAAACCACCGCTACCGGGGCTTAAACCTCCAGCTGGCCTTGGTCTTACCGGTGGAAGCCCGTTTGGTATGTTTGGTGGCGGATCAGGCGATCAGCAAGATGCGGACGACTTACAGGACCTCGAAAAGAAGCTCGAGGATGCCAAACTTCCGTCCGATGCTGCGACCGTGGCCCAGCGCGAGTTGAAGCGGCTAAAGCAAATGAATCCAGCGCAGGCCGAGTATCAGGTCGTTAGGACGTATCTTGAGACATTGTCCGAGATACCATGGTCTGTCGTTACGGATGATCCGATTGAAGCCAGCACATTAGAAGCTGCAAGGAAGCAGCTCGATAACGATCATTACGGAATTGAGAAAGTGAAGAAACGCTTATTATCATATCTCACCATCGTAAGATTGATGCAATCAGCAAACCGTGCAGTAGAGCAGCAAATCAAGCAAGCACAACAGGAGGTAGCCGACTTGGAGGCTAGTAAACAAAATACAAAGGATACCTCAACCATCGATCCCGAATTAGAAGAGAAAATAAAGGCTACCGGCCTTAGGGTTCAGATGCTACGGAATAAGCGATCAGTTGAGAAAGCACCTATCCTGCTCTTGGTTGGTCCCCCTGGTGTTGGCAAGACTAGCATAGCCAGGTCAATCGCCACGGCACTTGGCCGTAAATTCCATCGCATCTCGCTCGGTGGCGTCAGGGACGAGGCGGAAATCCGAGGACACCGAAGAACATATGTCGCCGCGATGCCGGGACTAATTGTTCAAGGCTTAAGGAAAGTTGGTGTATCCAACCCGGTTTTCCTGTTGGACGAGATAGACAAGCTGGGCATGTCTAACCACAATGGCGACCCTGCTGCAGCAATGCTTGAAGTGCTGGATCCCGAACAAAACCATGCGTTCCACGATCATTACATCAATACTCCAATTGACCTGAGCAAGGTTCTTTTTATTGCCACCGCGAATACTCTCGACACTATCCCCGGACCGCTGCTAGATCGTATGGAAACCCTAGAGTTCTCCGGCTATACCACGCTTGAAAAGCGACATATTGCCTTGCGACACCTTGTACCTAAGCAGATCAAGGTGAATGGACTCTCGGAAGATCAAGTACGATTTAGCGAGGAAGTGATATCAAAGATCATTGAGTCGTACACTCGAGAAGCAGGAGTCCGTAACCTCGAGCGAGAGATAGGATCCGTCTGCCGTGCGAAGGCGGTCGACTTCGTGGAAGCCAATGACCGTGGCAAACCAGAGACGTACCGTCCAGAGGTTATGCTTCAGGATCTCGAATCTATTCTAGGCATAGAAAAGTTCGAAGATGAGATAGCGGAGAAGACCACCCAGCCGGGTATAGTTACGGGACTTGTCGCTTATAGCTTTGGAGGAAACGGGGGTATTCTATTTATTGAAGTCCTCGACATGCCCGGCGATGGCAGTGTAGAGCTTACAGGCAATCTCGGAGATGTTCTGAAAGAAAGTGTCAAAGTTGCAAGGAGTTGGGTTCGCAACCACGCCTACGAGTTAGGCTTGACCCAGGATCCTACGGAAAACATCATGTCGAAACGCAGCTTGCACGTCCATTGCCCCTCGGGAGCCGTACCAAAAGATGGCCCATCAAGTGGGATGGCTCAGGCGATCGCACTCATATCACTTCTTTCAGGACGATCCGTCCCTCCAACAATGGCTATGACTGTAAGTTGAATACCTATGATTTCTACACATATATATACGAGATACTAATACTTGTGATAGGGTGAATTCCAACTCTCTGGCCACGTGAAGAGAGTCGGGGGAATAAAGGAGAAGCTAATCGGAGCATACCGCGCTGGCGTTAAGACGGTACTGTTACCGGCACAGAACGAGAAGGACGCAAGAGAAGTTCCATCAGAAGTGAGGGATGGCCTGAAAATCATCTACGTCAAGTATGTACTCCCGCTATCCAAGCTCCTAATTCCATCTTTGTCTACCTTATGCTTCTTTCATCTGGCTAACTAAGATTCCTCAGTCATATTTGGGAAGCCATCCGTATCATTTGGCCCGACGTACGATGGCCAGAAGAGAGCAGTAACCCGCCAGTGCAATCTCGCCTATAGTCGTCTATGTTCTTCAGTTTCTTGTTCATATCCTCAGCATGTATGTCATAGCTACGGCGTTGGGTAGCATTACTTTAGTGAGAACCATCTCACCTCAGAGGCGTTGAAAAAATAGTATACATCTAGGTACGGTCAATAGATGCATCATCTGCAAAGCTGCAAAGTTGCAAAGTTCCACGACGTTAGCGTCCTCCTCCTTTCATTAAGCGCAGATTGCCTTGTTCAGCGCGGGTTTTCGTCTTATTTATCGCCTTGCCACCATCGTACCGGACGAGTTGTCGGCAGATCTGACGCGATACCACGGCCGGCAACCCTAGACGCAAAATTGACGTCGCAAGACGTTTCCTGTCGTCCTCCGCCGCATCGGACCACCAAGGCCACCAGATCGCTGTGTTACATCGCACGGCATGACCCCTTCGCCGGAAGAAGCGAGTAGATGGCCCCGCCACAAACATTCTCGACGTTCTATCCCCAAAGTTGGGGCGCACGAGATTATATGCCCGTGTGAGACAAGATGTTTCGTGCTGCTACGTGCTTCTATCTTGGCTCCATCCCAGACCACTGGCCGTCTCTAGCGGCTGCTGGGTCTCTGCTTTTATTCCATGTCTCCGGCGCTATCGTGACGTACCCTAGGTTAGGTTAGGTACCTGTTATTCTTCTCCCGTACCGCGGAGATGGGCTAGGCCGGATGCATACAGCTCGCTATCCCGTTAAGGACAATGGATCCCCCATATCTTCGGAAGATAAACGCGGAGAGGCGCAGGTAAACGTCCAGATAGATGGTCTCGGCAAGACTTGCATGTCTTAATATTGCGGTCTCGTGTGGTACCTACGCAGAACAGGATAGGCCATTGCATGACCACGGCTCAAGTAATACATGTGATCTCATCGGCCAAAAAAGGCATGGTTCTTGGTGAAGCTTGAGACTTAATACCGTGTAAAACTTGTATATTCTAAAGAAAAACTCCATGAGCCTTTCCACCTTCGTAGTCTAACCGGTCTACCTATGTTCCAATTCGAGACATGAACGCATTACCAAGATGGACACGGATTCCGTCATCAGGACAGGGATATGATATGGGCTACGAGGCCTCTCCCCGTTCAACGCATTGGGATTCGCCAATATCATGTCATATCAGGCGTGATCCCGAGACAACTCGCCTAATTCTTTTTTTTTCTCCTACCCGGTAGATGGGTCAGGGAGGGGGGATATCAGAAAAGGGAAAAAAGAGGAAAAGGGAAAATTTTCCGGTCCCAAGCAAGCGAGCACCCGCTCGAACCCGCGTCCCTGGCGCGCATCTTACCATGTCCATCCAGTACGTCAGGTACTTTATCTTAGGAGGTGGGTAATAACTATCTACCTCCTAGGGTTAGTTACGTACGAGGTACAGAGCGGGAGAAGCTATCGCATACGGCCGTAAGAAAAGGAGATTATAGGGTTAGGCCTAGCAGGCGGACGGATGGATGGACGAACGAACGAACGAACGAACTAATCTACGCCTCCCCTTCTTCTCTTGGATAGACACAGGTAGATACCTAGGTTAGGTGCTTTGCTACCTAAGGCTAAGGGCAGACGAACAGGTACCTGCAATAAAATACATTACTAGGTAAAGGCGGGCTACAAACAGGCTGGGCGGTTACCGAAGACCTGGGAAACCCAGGCCAGCGGGCCAGATGTCGGTCAGCCGATTTGTGCGACGTGCGGAAACGAGAAAGGAAAGAAGGAGGAAAGGGTAGGAAAGGAAAGGGGATTGGCGTACTGCGCGCGCGCGCGTGCGTGTGTGTATGTGTGTGTATGTGCTGCTTACGATTGTTACTTAGCTTCACCGAGGAGAATGGCTCAGTCTAACTACCTACTAGTACTCGAACACGGAACGAACTCATAGGGAGGGGGGAGGAGGGGAGGAGGATAAGGAGAGAGATTGAGGTGAGGAAAAGATAAAATAAAATAAAATAAACTAGTATCTAACCTCATAAGTCTAGGATCATGTGGTTCAAGGATGAAGACGAAATAACTCAGATACTTCGAGTGCTGGCTTAGAGAGGATTTACCTATGTGGTGTCATACCGACGGCGAGTCCACACGCGCGATCTGCCTTGTCTATCAACACCTCTCTACCTATCCCCCTTTCTGTCCAAGGTGTTCCTTGTGTTATGCTGTCCTGTGCTGTGTATCGGTTCCTCTTTGTGCGAACCTTGCGTGTCGCAAATCTCTGTGCTGCGACGCGCCGTTTCAGGTCGAGGGCACGAAGGGGTTCGTTCGAGGGTATATCGCCTTCTTTTTTAACACGGAGGGTTTGCTGAAGTTCTACTATTGTTGATATAGGTATCTAGGCATAGGCATAGGCATAGGTAGTTGATACTATCATCAGTGCCTATCTAACGTATAGATGTATTATTGGCTCGTACAATATCTACGAGGTCATAGGTCTTCATCCAGACATTTCTAGGTTAGGTACCTAGCCTAGATAGCCTAAATAGCATTAAAATATATATCCTATAGCTTAGGTTAGGTAGATCTTAAGCCTGCTTCTCACTTCTCTTATATCGCACCTATACGACGTATACAAAAACCATCTCGCCGCGCGGTCTATCCGAGGTCCCAGCGAGATGGAAGATGGGGGCGGCAGGGCGGACGGGACATATGGAGCCGTTGAGTTGAGTTGAGTTGAGTTGCAGTGCGGGACGAACGGTACTCGTTACGTACCTCCAAGCCACCTAGACAGCGACGGCTTGGATCACGATTCATGTCTCTGGTTGTGGATAATTCTCCTATGCCCGTTTCCACCATCCCGTCTGTCTTTCTCTCTCCTCCTCTCCCAAACCCCAAATCCCAATCCTACCTAATCCGTGCTTCTATCTCTTACCAGCCGCATCGTGAGACACGGGGTTGTCTCCTCATGTCATTGTCTCTCGTCGACTCCGATCGGCAGGGTCGCGGGTGCCTGCAGACGTGGGGACCAGGCCAGCATGTTTTCTTCCTTTTCTTTCCTTCTTTCCTTTACCCTCCCCCCCTCCCCCCTTTTTCCCTCTTTCTTTCTTCCTTGTCTTTTTGGTTTCCCCATTTGTTTACCCTGCCTTCTGCTGCACTTTGCTCATCTTGCATGATGTGATTTGCCGTGCCGGCGCCCCGGGTCTCCCGGCGAGGTGGGAGAACCTTCGCACACATAATGTATGAGCGTAAATACATACAATAGGTACATACATGCGACCCTTGGTGATAGCGGCCGCCCGAAAAGGTCTCAGCTTGTCTGGAAAACCCGGGTTGCTGGGTTTCGAGGCGTCCCGAGTATCTGCGAGGAACTGCGCTGTCTCGCGGGTAATATTGTCTCTGTTTTCTCACTCCTATTATTATATTACCGCCGTGGCGTGTAAATATATATGGTTCGTCTTTAGTAGGGAATGACTACTAAGTATTGTCTACCAATATATAGACCCTTAGAAACAGATGATAGCGATGACATATATGTTCTTACAGAGGAAACTTGTAGAGATAGGAGTTGATAGTTTAGATTAGGTAAGCTACCTGCTATGCGAGATGATAATAATCAACTGCGTATATCATCAAGACTACTGAGAGTTTCTTCGGTTAGCTGTAGGCTGAAGAGTTCATACTATCTACAGTAGTACGAAATAGTGCTACAAGTGACTCTGCTGTTGCGACTTTCGAATAGTATCAGGTAATATAAGAAGTTTTCTGGTAAATCGATAGATATCTGATGGACAGCTATAAACAGTTCGATAGCCAAGTACTGTATATTCTATTCTTGCATGTGATTTCACGACACCTTTGTATGGACATGAAAAGAGAAGCTAATATAAACCCCATTAGATAGACAGATAGACTAAACTACCTAGAGTTAATATAGGTAGCCCAATACCTTAATAGCATCATGCTCGTCGTCTTAGATCTGCATACTAAATCGTATAGGAGATTAGGTTACTGACTTAGGTAGGTACCTAACTAATTGGCAATATTACGTTCTTGGAAGTAAAGCCTGTGGATGTAAGTCACCAGACTGAAGCTCATTCGTTCGTGTCTTTGACAAATTCTCCGGGTTTTCCCCGGTACGAGCGACGCTTCTCGAAGCTCCCTAGTTGCTAATGACCACCAAAAAGAAAAAAAAGAAAAAAAAAGAAAAGGGGGGGGGGGGAGTAAAAGGAACTTGACTTGAATACGATACCGTACCGTACCGGCGCTAGTCGGCAACCCGAGGCTGCTTATTTGAACCCGGCAATAAGGAAGAGGTATAATAAATTATCAGGTTAGTACGGATTGCCAGGCCACTATTTAAGCTAACGTGTCCGACGCTCCTCGTCAAAGAAGGAAAAAAAATTCATATGATACCGACTGATACACGTACGAATATAAAGTAGATATCCACTGGCCTAAGCTTAGAAAACAGTGCTATGTAGAGTCGGCGAGCAGCTTGGGTTCATTCACGGCTTCGTGGGCCGCCGTCGCGATAGTGTAATTTGGTATCAAGAGCCAAACTGCCGGGTTCGAACGGACTAAATGTGCGCAGACCGTTTCAGAGCCCACGCCAGCACGCTCGCTAGCTCTAGCTACGGACGCAAGGACGGGGAGGGGGAGCCCATCGTCGCCCCTCCCTTGTGGTTCTAACCTACATAGTCTACCTTAGGTAGCTAATTGCCCTAGCGGCATCGAAATTACAATGAAACTAATTGATTCTAAGCTGCTACTATCTCTACCTAGGTAGGTGGTAAAGGTAGGTAAGTATCTGAACCGGATGCAAGACCCGGAATAATGTCCCGCTGCTCGTGGTGCCGCATGGCTACGTTAGGTACCAAAGACTCCAAGATGCCGGATCTGTTACCACTTGAGGTACGCTCGAGCCTTACCGAGATCAACTCGAACGCTAGGAGAGTAAAGTCGAGTAAAGTTCGTCTGTACCAAACTCTGGTAGATAACTTGCTCGAAAACGATATTTACAATTACCTACAAGATCCACCGTGTCATATCGTATTATATTTTACGCCATCTTCCATTCCTTCAAGCCAAGAAGAGCCCACAGTACGTACTTACTTTACCAGCAAACCATGGTTCCAGACTGAACCGGGGAAGTTGAACTGAGACAAAATACGACTTCGTTTTGTTAGTGACGCCACATGTGGTGGGCCATATTAACCGTTGCTTGGTGCGGCTTGCACTAGCTGCCGTATCGTACAATAACATACCTAATACAAAGCTTGGGGCAATCGGGCAGATGACATTGTAATCATAACAGGAAGTCAGGTTCATTAGGGACGAACCAACTGGGTTAAGACGCCTTAGGCTATACCATATGTGGGAAACGCTACCAAAGTAGGTCGGTCATCTTCCTGGCTCGAGCTCGGAAGAAGCAAATTCGACTCACCCTGGAGCCTGCACCCAATGGCCTAGATGGACTTAACGCCCACTCAAACCCAAACGGCTCGAAGCCCAACTTCTGCACGGGACGGAGCATTCCATTTGAGGGGGTTCAAAACATCTTGAACGATAACCTTTGCTGTTGTTGCAAGATGCACTCCGGACGCTTAGGTACAATTGGATAAGTCCCAAAAACTACTGTATCGGGGAGAGACAGTTGAGCAAGAACAAAATGTGAGACAAGATGGAAAATGTTCTGGGACAAAACGTGGTTCGGTGCTGCTCCTTTAATCTGTTTCAGCGTTCGACTTCTCGCTGGGTTTGGGTGGACGCCGAATGCAACGCTGCACATGAGACGACGGTAAAGAGATCGTGCTAAACCTTTATCCGCTAGAGGAGAACGGGTAACCATACGTTTGGGAATAAATGTTCCAGAGTGTGGGGAGTTCGGCGCGACTCCGAGGACGGTTGCGCCTCTGATATAGACAAGGCAACCGTATTATCGAACCGGGGATGAGCTCCAGAATTACTTCGGAACACGCGATGTCACAGTACATAGATTGGATCTGTCTGGGCTTATGTTGGTCGTAGAGTAACTAGTGGTATCCCCCAGTCTTCAGTTCAACAGTGACACAGCTTGTAACAGTCAGGTAACGCCAAACTCGCAGCGACTCAGAGGCAGCTTTTTAGAACGTTGCAAGCAACATGAAGATAGGGCATCGAGAGAAGGCGCGTAGAATGTTCGACGTCGGCGGTTTATCGGCTGCTTCTCCGGTCCTGGTAATTTACTCGTAAGAATCTCAACGTGCCTCCTGCTGGGGGCTCCTGAACCACCAAGTGGTATGTGCTGGGACGATGGAACGCGCTTGACAGCCGCCTCGTGTTCCAATCCACCCAAGACCTCTCTCGTAGTTACGGCTATGAACGGAGAAGAGGCCCTTCAGGGCAACTTTTTCCACTGCAGTAAAGTCTAAGGAGCAAATTCCTGGTACAGTACGTAACTCCCCACGTCGCTTGGCGGCCTGAGCCAGTCAATATATTTCCTGGTCTTTAGCTTAGGTATTAATTCACCGGCCAAAGTCTGCCTGGCAGTCCTAGCGTACCCTTCCCTGCCCATGCCATGGCGATCTTCCTAGGGCCAAGTGGAATCGAAGGGTCGCCCCGGACCTCCTATCTAAGCCCCTTTTATTCTTGTACCGCCCGGATGGAACCAGTTGCCGTCCCAACCGCTATGGATCTTTCAATTTTAATAGACCCAGTATGCTGTTGTAGGTACCTTGGGTCGATAATTATCGTAACCTCCTCGAGCAAATATCCTCAGCCGCCTTGAGACGCTGTTCGGGATAAATTCGCTGCAAGCTGCGCTTTTGCTCGTCAGCCGGGGAAGTCAAGGTCCAGATCCCATCGGGGATGACAGACGAAATTGGTCCCTGCTGAAGAAAATCTCCGTCTGGCTGGCATATTAGTCCGGCGGCATTTTACGCATAAATCTTGTAATTACGGATTGATCGCGTGCGACAGAATCGTCCAAGGATCACATTTTGATCCAGGCGCATAAAAATATCCCGACTAGGCGAGATGAATTACATACATAGTAGTATACTGCCCTGCTATAAATGATATTCTTTATATATCGTCATCACATTGACGTGAGGGTATCGGAGTTATCCCGGGCTCGATATCTTTTGATCGTGCATACACTGCCAACTAGGTAACCAACGTTAGCGCATAGACCAATTACCTTTTTTTTTTGTCTCGTCCTACTCTCATCTCCACTAGTAAGTAACACATGTGATAATAGCTTAGTTCGGACTGGAGTGTTGCTAGGGTTATTACTACGCGTCTCGGTTACATCTTGTGGGTACGGTGATACAGTATGGTTAATACAAGGTATACAATTGCCTCGGCTTTGCAAAGGAGACAACTGTTGAAAATAGCTTGCGAAGTGTTGGTTGAAAGCTTGCGCAGAAGTGCCTACTTGGGCACTTGTCCGATATAGAAAGCAGCCGGGATCGAAGGAGGTTTATCTAATAGGGATAATTTTTAGTTACTACTCAGAGTGGTGTTAGTGTGAGCTAGCTTTGATGACGGTCCAATATTAGGGCGGGAATCGCTAGTTGGGTTTGTAAGATGACGGATTCCATAAACTCGGCCAAGTGGATGCTTAACTGGCTAACGTATGATGATGATAATGGTCTGTGCCTATCCCACTGGAACGGTTCAAGACCTCGTCTGAGCGGACAATGATAGAGTGCTTAAATGCGAATGATCTACCTTCCGAGCGGGAACACTAGCTGCGCCGGTACCTAGCCGGCACAGACCGCCCAATGCTCTCAGGAGAAAGTATTCCATACCGTTAAGCTTGGCTAGAGCTCCACCAGAAAAATAAGTAACTTATTTGGGTTATCTAGGTATAGGTTAGGTACCTAGCCTAGGTTAGTATATTTCCACAAGTTGACTTTTTACTAATAAGGCTTGTGAGGTGCTGCCGCACGCTGGTCAGCGGCCTTGCAGTGGTAAGAGGTCTTTGCGTAACTATACTTCAACAGTTCCCTTTAGGACTTCCATTGTAAGTATTGAGAATATCGACTGATGCGGATGTGAGCAAATGAAACCCTAGTCTAGATATATCCACAGTCGACAGCTTGGATGATCAAATTTAGACCGCCTTTGGAAGCAACCCCCTTACAGGTTTTCTTCAAAGTGTTGGACTCGGAGTGCAAATATTGATTGATATTGGACGGCTGATTATAGCAAGGATAAGAACAAGGATGTAAGCTGTATAGTATGTATGTGGGTGTGTTAAGAATCTCGGTTGATAAGCTTGGCGAACAAGAGCCTCTGCCGTACATTGTGTAATTGTGTACATGGTAGCGACATCTTTCCCACGCGATCTGATCTCGCTGGGGTCCGGAAGAAAGCCCTTGTCTAAAGTAATGATTCGAAGGGGGCACGACACGACTTCTTTAGGACCTTAGGTCCACTTGGAATAGGAGGCCAGTCAATATAACCCCCGATGTGGATAGGGATCAGGCAGAGTCCGGGCACAAATAGGCTTGTCATGTGCTAGGTATGTGCTAGGTATGCGCTATAGTGTATGCTGCTATGTCCTGGGTAGTCCTGTTTGAAGGGATTCAATGATGATGACGCAAGATTTTCATATTTTTATTTTTTATATTTTTATTTTTTTAGTAGAGAAAAAAATGTGAAGATGGAAGAATAGTTTAGGTAGCCTTCCATTAATACAGAGAAGACAATGTAAAGATTACACACATAGGAGGTACCTAATACTAGATATTCTATTGTAAGCAGGTGCAGGTGGACAGGTAAGTTTAGTTCAGCACGAGTGTAGGAGGTAGGTACAATCCAATCCAATCCAATACAAACGTAAGGTACCTATCTTCTACCTTAGATCTAGGTACCTAAGGTAACAGGTACCTAGTAGGAGGTAAGGTATGGATTATTCGGGAAGGTGCATTGGCTTCTGCCACAACCGCAACTTCCGTCCGTCCAGCCCACCACGGGAAGAGTGAGGCGTTCCGAAAATCAATCCAACACTTACACTTGCACTTACACTTACACCTCACTATGTGATTTTCTTCTACATCTTTAGGTAATCTTTTAATTAGGTACCTCTAATATACAGAAAATATGTTACCAGATCCTAGCTAGGTACCTACCTAAGGTAGTTACAAAAAAATACCGAAAGTCGCCAGCAGCAACGTTACGTAGAGAATCATATACATCTTTAATAAAGCTTTTATATACTACAGTATTATACTACTACTATCTAGCAGGTGCGTATCTCAGAGGTAGGTTACAGGTAAGGCATATACTCATTACATAGTACACAGGCCTCTCATATCAAAAAGCTGTATCGAGTGAGTATGTGATTGCCTCAAGGCTCATACCCGACCCGGACATTTAAATTGCCTTTATTTAGTTGCGCAGCTATATACCTGCAGACGCGTCGCATACGTCTCCTTTACGGGACACCGGCACTGATTATTCCGGCTCCCTTTAGCTACCATGTTTAACAATGTCCAACAATGTCTAAGTGCTGGTGCTGGTGCTGGTGCGGGTAAGACGCATGTGGCTTACGGGAGCGTTCGGCCTAAATTATTGCTTACGGTATAAGATCGCTCGATATGATTCAACATTGCAGAAGAGAGACACTGGGGAAAGGCGCCTTTGCTTGAAAAGAAAAATCTCCGAAGTTCCGGTTCAGATCTCCAAGCAGCATGCTCTTATCGTTTAAACCCATTGCAATAGTACGTGTTAGTGCCGTTTACATATATTTATGTATCTATATGTAGACCAAGGCTTGCGCATAAGTCGGCTCGCATCTTTATGCTCCCACGTTTTATTATTCGGCTGCTCCCTGTCAATAGTAAAGCCCCCCCTGGGCGTCATCGCCCACTAGGTATATACATATGTGTATGCATGTATATGTACCTACGTACATATGTACGGATTACACGGATTACATATGTACCTACATATGATTTGATGACGATACTTTTGTTGACGTCCCCGTACTCGGCTTATAAGGTTAATTGATCCACGGCCACCCAAGGCGCAATCGCGTTGGGTAGCGAGAAGACCAGGAGAAAGCTACATACCTATGTAATCTACTAGGCTAGGTACTACACAATCTACCTGGTCTTAGGTACCTAACCTAAGGTACCTAATCAATCAACCTTGGGGGAGAAAAAGAGGCTTCTGCACATGCCGGAACGCATCATGCATCAAGGTCTCATCCCATGTGGAGATCATGGCAGTAATCTTAAGTCCAGCTGATCTCGGGTGAAAATTTGCGGTGTACAAAGTAACGGGTGTACCTATTATCGAAAAAAGGAAGCACACGACGTTGAGCTGTTGGCGCTTGAAAATGGCTGTAATTTGGACCGCCGTGATTAGCGGCTAACTCGAACGCGAGAGCGGTAATGGTTATTTTAAGCTCGTTCCATGGATTTGACCTCTCCCAAAATTATAAATCCACATGCCCCGGTCCGTTAGGTGATTGGGATTAGGATGGGGGTTTCCAATTCCCAGCCGTATCGTATCCTCTAGTTTAGTTATTCTTTGGCTATCCCGTACTGCTTATGCGTAATAAAGGCACCTTATCGAACCACAGACGGCCAAACGGATCTAGAATCACGATTGGCCACTGTCAGGTTTAGTGGTGAATCTTCAGACATGAGATGAAAGGCTAGTGGTCCGTTTCCTTGGTGGCCCTTAGAGTGAGAATTTGGGCTATTGGGACTATTGGACTCGGGACACGAGACGCTACACGGCAGCAGAACGCCCTGGCAGATCTCGGTCCAGATTGAGGGAGCTCCATCTCCAAGGCTCGATGGGGATTTGCGGGGGTAACCGTATCAAATTCGAGGCCTCAGATGCCACTTCTTCCTCTCCCCTCCGTGTCTTAACTGCGACGAGTTTAAAACTAATAAGTATAATGAACTGGGTAAAGAGCGCTTGTCGACTGGGAACGCCAGAACGTCCACGAAGCGCCATATTCCTCCGCGTACAATGGTTCCGGTGGCGCCTCAACGCTTCATCCACACCTGAGACAATAGCCTACATACAGATTGGCGGGCGCGGGCGTCCAAGTAAAAGATCCGCAGGCGCTTATAAGATGAACTTAGACCAATGGCGGGGATCAGCCGGAACCTTTAATCCCTAAGCTAAGTGCAACTATGTATGTAGACCGAAAAAAAACCCTGGTTGCAACTTGCTACAGATTTTTGCCTACAAGTTGGCCTACAACTCTATTGACGGATAGCTTCGTGGACAGACAACCGTGTCAAATTATTTCGTACCTAGTCTTGTAGGTTACCTGGTACCCATGTACAATTCTTGGCTACTATTAAAATAAGGCGGTGGGCTACCTAATGTTGTCTGCGCCTGATACGTACATAAAGTGCTGATGAGCTATAAGCTCAACCACGTCTAGACGGCAGGGCGGGATGCAAGGACAGGCATACACCGGCATAATGGACCAAATTATCATAATGTTAGTCTGGTCCCCGGAGAATGGACGCGATATGAAAGTGTAACTCTATTGATGGGCGCATTGACGATGATCATTAATGTAGTAGCGATGGTAGCAGCGGCCTATTTAGGGTCGCGACTTTTCGACCTACATGCTACATATTCTTAATGTTGACCGTAATGTTGACCATAGTTGGGAGAGGTCAAATTAAAGAGCAGGACAGGGTGAGATAACGTGATAGCCAAGTTGACTGGTTGACGACGCATCCTAACGTATCCAAACTCGTCAGAAACGCGGTTAGCGTGTAATCTGAGGTAGTTTATTAACTAACCGTCTGGGCAAACTACCCAGTGCTTTAAAACCTAGAGGTGTACAACAGCTGATGATGAGCCACAATATAAGAGACCGTTGTATGACCACATGGCAGACCCGGATCTGAGCAGCCGCATCCTAGCCACAACCTATTTAGTACACAATCTGGTACGCAGACGGCGGCAGGTATCAGGTATCTCATTAGCAGCCCTATCTTAAGATGGGAGCGGACTAGCAGTTATCACAGCGCATCCGTATATGAAAAGAAGGCTAATACTGGATACTACTCGCCTATTCTATTACGAAAAAGAAGACAGATATTATAAGGCCCTTGGTATATAATACATAATTGCCATGTGTTATGCGTTAGCATGGTAGGGAACTACCGCAATAGTCGTCGTTAGCGGGATCACACCGTCACATTTGGTACCTATTTCTAGACGGATTTGTATTGATTACCTTAGGTACCTACCTACCTACTTTGTATACGACTGGGAGCTTTGAAAGATACTAGCCCCCTCTACCATACTACGTAGTAACTAGGGTAAGATTCTGCCCTAGCCGTGTTTTCGAGAAATGAGGTCTGTCGTCAAGCCCGTCGAACACGTCGTGGGATGTGTTTACTATAGTATGTTACTATATAGTATGTTGTATACAGCGCGGGCTCTGCCGGATTGCGTAATGCGGAATAGTCTGGAGAAAAAGCCACCCATACCTACTATGTACATAATTCCTGGTAGTGCTAGGTACTTCCAAGGTTATTACTAGGTATTAGCGACAAGCTCAGAGCTTAGGAAAAGTCACCCGTAACTATCTACATACCTAGTAGTAAGATAATTAGATAAACCTACACTCCGTCCAGTCTACTACATCTACTTTCCCGCTAGAAGTAAGTACCAGGTCGCCGATGGAGCCCGTATCCTTTACCCTTTCGGGATCATGCGTCGACACGCTTACCCGGTTCTATCTAGCACGCGCATCTGGGTACAATAGAACTAATCCCAAATTGATGTGACCTCGCACATAACCCCACGCCGATCACCGCAGGTCTTGAATCCTTTTTCAAGGCTACGCTTTCTTAGTTTGAATGCTTAGCTCTCTTCTTCATCCGAGTCTCTTCTGGGGAAATGAGGCGTCATGTTGGCATCTAACATCATACGTATCAGTATTATACTAAGGCATTGAGAGCTCAGACGATGTGACTGTCGATCCTCGCATCGCGCCGTACATACCTAGCATATGTACCGTGATCGATAGTTAGTCCTTTTTTTTTTCTTATATCCCTGCTCTGATGTTCGTCATTGCTGGGCAGGGGTGGAGGGGGGGACAGCTCTAGAAAGTTGAGATAAGAAGTTAACAGACGATATTATGGTCGACGTGGATGAGGAGCAGCAATCTCGAACCAAGGGTCCGGCTGGGCATACCCAGTATTAGACATCTAATAGTATGGTATTATGGCATATTCGTAGTATGTACGTCTTGTCATCTCACTCTATTAAGGCCCAGTCGTATTCAGTGTAGGATGAACAATAACATCACCATGCAAGGCTAAGTAGGTATAAATGGAGCATCATCGTATGTACTGTACTGCGTCAGATATGCAGGTATGTATGTACAAACTTTTTTTCTCTCTTTCTTTTCAATACTTTGAAATGTCGATGCATGAACTCGGCAGGCCTTCCTTGTCCCTTTCGACCAATCCCGGCTTGGTCCATGCAGAATTGATCGAAACCCAGAATTGGGCATGTAGTACCTGCAAGATGTCCCCCATGTCGATTGCTAGTTGATTATCTAGAAGAAATGCCTCCAAGGTATACGAGGTGAAATGAGTTACAATAAAATTTTTTGGCTTCATCACATCTCTCAAATAAGATTCATCCACCTCAGATGCGACAATCATCGTAGAGCCGCTGCTAAGGAACTGCCGTCGGCTAGGCACGCGGCCAAGTCCCTTCAAAGTCCGGTTCCGCTCAAGCCTCCCCTATTATTCGGACCCATGTTGCCATGCTACTGTACACTGCTCACGGGGGGAGTTTTTATTCTGCGGCCGTAGATTATCCACCATTAAAAATTCAACACTCGTCTATCTCCGTACGGAACAGGAGGAAGTGATGTTGTATATACTATCGCACACCGTAATTCCTGTCTCGTCACGCACTTTTCAAACCCAGTAGATAGACGGGAGGCGGGAGGCGGGAGACGGGAGAATCGAGGTCGGTGAGGTTCAGGTTGATAGGGAAATATATTTACGAATCTGACTTTTTTTCTCATCTACTTTCTTCTAGCTAGTGTAGCTCCACGACGGTCAAGTCTTAGTTGGCGACGGTTACGTACTAAAAGTTCGGGATACCACCTCTTTACGTTATGGCTTCTTTCTCGGGAACAATTGCTAGTTTATTCCTAAAAGTAGAGCCTCATAGAAGAGCGTTAAAGGTAATACCTACTGTATTATAAGACGTAGGGTGTGGTCTATCAGTAAAATGGGATGGATACCTACTGCTTGGTTGCGATACGTCACGTATTGTATTGTTATAATTGTCGATGTATTGTTGGTACACGCCCTAATATTACCACACATAAAAAGACCTACCTAACCTAACCTAAACCGTAAACTATTTGGAGATAGGTTGTCGTTACAGTCTACCTCATACGTACCTAAATCTGCCTAGACAAGGCACGCTATGAGAAATGAGAAGCCGAAGATGGTATGCTGTTCACGCGGGCCCAAGTAAAATTTAAACCTCCTCGGTGTCTTCGAGTAAGAATAACTGATGTCGAATCTTCCGCTGATCTTATTTATTATTATCCTCTTTCAAGTATTACATCATCTTCATATAATGCACGTGTAAGATGCTACTCGTCAATCTATTTGATTGAGCTGAGGGCCTGGACGTTGGACCTTTTGGACTCGTCTTCCTCCAATCAGAATTAACGTCCGACCAATAGTTAACTGGCCATTTGACGCCGGGAGCCGATTTGGTCAGTAGTATTATTTTTTATTTATTTAATTTTGACCTTCTTTTACTGGTTGGCCGCCGTATAATTTTCCCACCCATTCATACGTTGGCCTTCAATTGGTAGCAATTGGGAGTAATAGTGGGAGTTAAGTAACATGTAACTAACTATTGTATTATACATCAGGTTAGGTTAGGTCAGGTACTTTCTCTCTCAACTGCTTTCAGAGGTAACTTTTGTTACTCTGTTTGATCTACGACTTAGACATCCCCCCCCCCCCATCTTGTCTTATTCAACTTACATGATCCACAGCAAAATAAAAACAACAACCCTACGATAACTTCTCGATATGGTGCAAAGAGTCCCTTGCAGTATATTAAAGTTACGTGCATACCAACTTACATATTTGCGCAATACTGCATAACCGGGCATTTTTCTTAAACTGCTTCTCTTGCATCCCGCTCCCACCCTCATATAAGCACAGAAGCAGACTTAGCGAGACTTTAACGTACTGTTCGTTTCCCCTTGTTAGGGGCCATATGAGGTCAGAGATAGTAGCAATTAGAAGAACTTAGGTTAGGTAGGTAGGCTTGCCAGGTCGTGTGGGTTGGCAATCAGACAACGCACACCCCCCTCCTAAAAGCCGTTGAACAATACACCCCTCCCCCTTCAGGTACTTACTTCAAGTACTCTATGTAGAAATTATACCCCTTCGTCTCCTGGCCCTTCGAATCTCGATAAATCCTAGCCAATTGAATGCTCATGTTTGGAAAATCTGTCTCATTATTTCCGTTGCGCATTTCTTAGCAATCTCAAGGCGCTCAGACGGAGTCACATCATGGCATTTCGCGCGGGGAATTCTTAGATCGCCAGGGTTAAGACAAAAAGAAAAAAAGAAAAAAAAGGAAAAGGCGGAAGACGCGCAGGGGAAGGTAAAGCACAATAAATTGTACTGTATCGCATGGTCTGTGGTATAGCATCGTGGGATGTTACAAGATGAGAACATAGGGGATTTCCTTCATGGCCGTTGCTAGCCTGGCTAGTACCTCTCCGCTACCCTTGGAAAATCCCTGATCAATGATTAGCAGCCAATGCTTCCCCGTTGTCGCCAGGGGTCTACCCTGACAGGTCCACAGCGCCCATGGGACCCTGGACAAGTACTGGGAATTTACCATCATGGCCAGGTCCACCTCTATCTAGCACTACTACCCATCCTCATCCTTACTCTCAGCACATTTATTAGCCGGCTAGTACTTGTACAATACAGTGACTGGTACTTCCGTAAACCGTACATGTGCCCCTTCTCGTTGTCATCGTTATTCTGTAGAGAACATGAGAACATATCTTATTATTAGCCTCTTGCATACTCGCCTCGTCACATCGACACGCTCCAGGGATCTCTCAACAGTGTCTCTGCTACCCTCTCTCTCTCTCTTTCTCCATACCCACTCCCTGTCATAGGTCATAGAAAATACACCCCTAGTACAGTACAGTACAGCCCAGCCAAAACCCAGCGCCCGTGCCAGCGCATTGCCAGTGTTTCTTAACGAAGAACCGCCAAGCAGGCCTGGTGCGTGTGCAGCTACTGGCCTTGTACTTGCGTATGCCGCCCCAAAAGAGCTTGTACCCTGGTTCGTACCTAAATTGTCCCAATCTCTAATATTAAAGTCGCACAAAAGCCTCCCGCGACCTTATCCAGACCCAAAAGTCGTCGAGCTTCTCCATCTCGAGACGACAAGTTGGCATCATCAAGCTCTGCCCGTCGCAGCTACCGCCGGCACGTTGCCTCCCAGGCCTCCAAGACCCAAGAGCTATCTCACCGTGCTACAAGGAGACCGGTCGTGTGTCTTGTGCTGCAGCTCCCCGTCATCCCATCTCCCAGGTTTCCACCAACTTCGCAGCGCGCCGTATCACTGGATTCTCTAACCTTGACTTAGCCAGTACCACAGGCGATTTTGCTTGTCCAACGCTGTCTTTTAACTTGCGCCATCGAGTCAGGACGAGTCAGGACTGAGTCGCTATTACTAACTGGCCTTCGACTTGCCTTGGTCGTATAACTTCTCAACTAATAAACCCCTTGAGGAAGTGGAAAGATTTAAGCCAGGGACCACTCTTCTAACCCTTGAAAGATTTCGAACCTGGGTTGCCATTTACGGACTTGAAAAAAAAAGCGTTGCTTACCATCTGGTGCGGTTCCCGGACCAAGAAGTGATTTTTTGAAAATCTCCTCGAATTTGCAAGTGAGACTGAACATATTACCTCTCGAGAATCGCCGAAACTATATCTAAACGGTATTTTCCATACTCCCAGCGAAGGTGCCGGACCGCCGCTTGGAAGGAGAGAGATAGACGTTCGGGCTCACGGTCCTATCGTATATCTCCCCCCCGGCTGCATCCATGCAAACTCTTATTTATCCTACTGAGCAGTCAAACCATCCGCTCGGCCAGCGCCGAGGCTTCTTGAACCTGGCGAACTTCTCTCTAGACCTGTCCTGGGCCAGAGCAGAGACGGATTGTGCTCTTAGCAGCACAAGGGCGTATCCCTCTCCGCCCATGTCAGGGTCTCCACCACCACTCCCGCCCAAACCATACCCGGAGGTCGGTGATCGAGGTCAGGGAAGCTTCCAGCCCGTTAGCCATGATGCGTATCGTCCAAGCTCAACGGTTTCAGCAGGCGAGTATCGAGCAGCACCGCCACAGCCGTCCTTATTACCCCATACAACCAGTGCCACCAGACCATACCCTCCAGAGGGTCCGGAGCGAATGCAATATCCATATCACCGTCCCGAGGACACGATGGGAAGACCGATTTCCTACACGCAGCAGCCAGGCCCGATGGTTCCCCAGCCGCAGTATTCGCTTCCTCCTGTAGTTGGACCAAACATAGGACCATCATCCTATACGATGCCGAGCAACCCGCAAGGCGCCGAAAATCCTCCTTACACCTCTCCGAAATCCCAGCGGAAAACTAAGGGGCACGTGGCTTCAGCTTGCGTGCCCTGCAAAAGAGCACATTTGAGGTACTGTTGAGAATTTAAATCCCAATGTTTTTGATAGGCTTTTATATACTAACTTTTATTAGGTGCGATGGTACGTATAAAACTCCATTTTTCTCGTTATTTCTTTCTGTTGTGAGTTTTACGCTCGAGGCCGCCCTAGAGGGCCTAGAGGGGAAAGTATGAGAAGGAACAGTCCGAGCACGGTATGAATCAGTTAAAATCGTCATCTGAATGATGATGATGATGATCTATGAGGGATTCCTTGCAACCAAGGTATCTATGGCAGCAGACAGACGGTTTCTAATCGGAAGGGGAGGAGGGGACGAATCCTGCTTTCAGATACGGATTCTCGCTTTTTCAAACGGACGCGGTTTTGAGGCGTCGACGGAACGACCAGACATCCCAACTTCACACACCTAGGCTATCAAAGCTTCGGCAATGAAGCCACAATAGATAGCGAAGTCAAGACGGCCAGGATTAGCAAAAATGGCACGATATAATTCTTACAATAGGATTATATAGCGCCATCGCCAATCCCGATATTACGATATTAACCGCCATGACGATGAAACCTCTGAGTCGACCTTCCCACCCGATTAGGTGTTACGACACATCCCTCTTGGATCATGTCCCGATCTTTAGTTAGAAAGGGACAGTGGATTATTGATAAGGGGCATATTTCCCATGCCCCAGTTCGGGTCCACGGGGAATCTCATTTCTTTGTTTCATATGCGTTTGATTGTCGTGGAATCGGGTATAAAGCTGACCATACGTGCTTGTAAATAGCCCAGCGGCCATGTTCGCGGTGTTTGAGTAACGGTAAAGAAGACTCATGTGTCGACGTCCAACATAAGAAGCGCGGCCGACCTCGATTACGCGATGACAACCAACCCCGATTTGAGACGGGGAGATTCCCTCACCCAGGTGATCCAGCAATACGACGACCACTTTCCCTCTATTCGCCGATTAGCGCAGTCTCTGCCTCATACGAAGACCCCCTCCGAAGAAACCACTCATATAGAGTATTAAAATCTCAACCGAGTGATCCTGTTCCACCTAGGTTTATCGAGCGTGGGTCAGCTTCAGATGCAAATATCTTCCCCGCGCCCATTTCCATACCCCCTCGTGCCCAGGAGCCAGTGGCATTTTTGACGACAGATCTAGAGATTATGGGGGCGTCGGGAGCTTTTATGGAAGCCCTAGGTGTTCGATCAGTCATGGGCCGCAGGTTGCTAGATGTCGTCAGTCCAGGAGAGCGCGATAGGGTCTTTGCACTTCAACGGTCTCTGCAGGACGAACAGGGGAAAAAGGAACCGAATTATCTCCCGCCAATTTTCGGAAAAGAAGAGGCCGCGAGGGTGATACAGGCATTGCCGTTTAGTCCAGAGTCGATATCGAGGTTCCAGCTAGATCGCCAGGATTTCTTCAACTTCGTCGGGGGAGACAGACAGTTACGATACTATCCCATCCGTGTCGGACTAGCGAAGGAGGACTCGATATACTTCGTCGTACTGCTTCTGTTAAACCGCCCAACCCAGTCGTTCCCTCACCCATCACCTTCTCCCCATGCCCGAGAGTTCCAATACTCATTTCAACAGCCATATGCTCAGTTGACTCCGGTTTCAAGTTCCTTCGACTCTGGACGGCCTCGATACGGGGAATCGTCTCGCGAGGGTGCTTATACGCCACGGCAACCACCGACACCAACACCCGCCCCTATAATATCCGGCCTTACACCTGGCATCAACCCGAACGTTTCCCCTTATTCCGCCTCTGGACCCTCGCGAATCGAACCGCCCGCGGGTCCTTCGCATCAAATCCCTAGGAGCGAGCTCCCTGGTGTCAGACCTCCACAGCAAGTCGAATATCAACTACCTCCTATCCGTGGCCAGAGTCAAGCTGGTCCCCCAGGGGAACTGTCTAGTTGGCAGCGGGATGATCGTTCGAGCCGCGTCGACATCGGCGGATTAATAGAAAAGCCTGACCCTTCGCGACGAGGTCGGTAGTGGTTGATTCATACTAGGACGCCACAAATCCTCTTCATGATATCGTCTCTGAGTAGCTCCGGGCTCCCTTATAGGCTTGAACGCCTTTGACAACCTGTCCGCTAGGTTAATGTTTGATACTACCACAACCTATTCGCAGTCGAATTGTAAAACTATACCCTTTATCGCGCATTCCTCGTTTTCAGTCGCGCAGGAGATACCATGTACAACATAATGCATCTTTCCATCTTAGGTACATATCATACTCCCGTTATTGTACGGCATCTACTTTCCGAAAAAAAAATCGTTTTTAATATCAGCATGAATTCCGCCTGGCCTTTCTGGCGCCTTAATCGAGCCGTCCGGGTTTTAAAATTCGTTCTTACTTTACCGACGCCCCGCCGGTTTGGTTGAGCTGGAGAAATCCCTGCTTATCCCTGCTTCTAATTATGTCGAACCGTTTTTAAAATTTTTTTTTTTCCTCATGTACGGCGTTTGCGGCTCTTGTTTTCGCCACAATCCGGGAACTTGTGTGACGCCGGGAGGCGGCAGCACGAGGGGAGAGAAGAGGAGAGCGCAACATAATGAGAGGAATCGCTTTTTCGGAAGGTCAGCTGCATCTTCATGTACTATATATTAGGTCGAACTTTGGGGCTCTTTTTCTTTTTTGGTGACGTGAATGGGGGGAGGCGGTGGCCTAGTGATAAGGCCAGGCTCGTCCAGATCGCCCGTGCCAGACTATTTGTTTGATGGCAAACCTAGTGGTACCAGATAGGGAGGGGCGGGGTCTTTCGAGTCCGGGATTTCTCGCCGTTGTTGTTTTAATCTTGTGTATATTTCTTCTTCCCAATTTCTGATCTCTATCCTGTCGTGTATCTAGCCAGCAGTATTGGCCAAGGGAGATGAGAGGATGAGGCTCGATGGAACGAGATCGTGTAATAAGATGATAATCCTGAGGAGGGGGAGGATATTGTATAGGTTGGAAGTGACAGGAAGGAGGGTAGCGAGCAGAAGAAGGTTGTAGGTTATTCTAGCCAAACACGAGATAAGGGTGGGGGAGAGCAGAGTAAAAAGGTAGAATTCACAGAAATTGGGATGGATATATCAATGAAACGAAACATTTTCCGTCGGGACAAAATGGAAAATTGGGTCGAGAAATTGAAACAAGCGCGAGAAAACAAGAAACGGGCATGTTTACCGCGACGTTCATCATAAATTTCCGCTTCGGAGACGGACTGATCAGATCCCATCCAAGCCCGCCAATACAACCCAGGAAGCAAGCTTATATTCCGCCTCAACTAATCGTAAGGATTCGGCCCGTCCTACCCGCCAACCCCCGTCTTGCTCTTGTCCGGATCTTTCTTTTAGCATCCTCCTCTTAAATCTACAATTATGTTGTCGGGTTGGCGTTAGCGGCAACCAGTAAGAGGCCAGTGCTGGGTTGGTTGCTGGGTTCATTGTTGCGGTTTGTGTGGTTTGATATAATATCGAGGTCTATAATATAATGCTTGATGCCGGGAAAGCTGTTCTCATTTCCGAATATTACGACAGTACACATCAAAAAAGGGCACCACTAGGTATGGCCTAGCATCACTCTCATCATTTTATATGAAGGTACCTTGCCTTGCTCATATACTTGCCGTCCACATAGACGCAGAATAGAATTCGCGGGACGAAGACACCGCTCGCATAACCTCCTAGCGCTCGCGTATATACACCGACTTACACGCATAACGGCACACCTGAAACGAACCAATTCTTACTTGCTGTTGCTCGGATGCCTCTTGTTCTCTTCCCCTCTTTTCCATACCACAATACCCTGCCGATCTGGGTGTTCCTTGCTAAAAATCCTCGATCTTCCTAGCTCCGATCTCTGCACCTAAAGTTACCGTGACGCCCTGGCAAACATGCATCTTGCATCACCTCAAGCCTGCCGAAGCACACCGCAAGATAAATAAGGAAAGCATGCACGTATCACCCCTGTAAGAAGGGTCTATATGTCTGTGCGGACCAAAAAAAAAATGCAGGCAAGTTTAACTTTGACAGAGGCGGGAATCAATGCTGTGGTTGGCTCGCTAGCGTCCAGTCATCAAACAGTGAAAAGGGGCGGTGTTTGTCTGTGTGCGTTGCCTGTGTCTGTCTGCACTTCCACTCATATCCATTTTGGAGCGGCAACGCAGTCGAGATTACCTACCTACCAATGGCCTACTACGTGCATACATGAGATTATCTTATGTGGCCTGTCTACAGGGGTAAGTCAATGGGTAAAATTGTCCGAGCCGTTGCAGCGCGTGTGTGTGTGCGCGCAGTGATACGGGACTGCGGTACCGTACGAGCCTACGAGATGCAACCTATCCATCTGCGCATCTAGCACGGGTAGGGTAGCAGTCTCTAATAAACCGACGCTAATGAGAGAGAGGGAGGAAATAAAAACTCCCGACTGGCCATCTCTTCTTGGTCTTTGGAAACAACCCTTGTCCGAGAGGCAATGATGCTTGTCATTGCGGAAAAAGCGATCACTTTTATACAACACGCATCACATATACATGCACGCCAGTACTAACACCCGACTTCCAGGCTGTTGGCGCTATGAAGTTCGGGTTTCCGCTTGGTGTTAGTAATAATTCCTCCGACCCAAAATTGAGATATCGCAAATGCCTCTCTTCACATCATGATATGTTAAGAAAATGTGAAATTACTACCGATAAAAGAGTCCCCCTTACTTTGGTAAACTACTTGTGTTTTCCAGTGTGTTGTGCCGTAAGAGTCGTGCCCGTGCCACACATTATAGTGCTGAGCAGGCGGTTAAAGTCGCTGGGGGGGATGGATTTAGATACTGTTCGATTCCTAGAGGGATGCGTGATCCTGGCAGCCTGGATGCTTGAACGAACATAATCATAAAATTGAAAGTGACGTCGAGATGATGTATAAAGGGGGAAAACCGAGAGGCCGCTAACACACGGATCTCTTTACAACTCCGAGGGAATACCAATAATTAGAGAGTCATATCGTCAATAACAGCAATTCGAAGTTCGAACTGACCGAACGGCCTTCTGACTTGTCTTTCAGAAATAAGACCGGGATCGTTCTTCTTATGGCTATCTTGAACATGCCTAGTGCCACTCTAGCCTCAACAGGGATATAATTGCCGGCTTGTATTGTACTAGGTTAAATCCTTACCGATAGAACAGAGAGATAAGGTAATAAGTCTAAAATTTTCTACTTGTCGTTCACTGTAACCCAAACTTCCTCAACAAAACTAGTAACTAGCATATAACCAAAGTCTACCTAGGTAATTTGATATAACCTTTACTTTCCCCATTTAATTGCTACCTAAGGTAGTCTCTCTTCGATTATACCATTCCTATCATACATGCCGTCAAGCGTTTTCTCATCAAGCATACGACAAAAGCCGATCAGCTGTGGTGAGCATTACATTGACGAGACACGGGATATGTCTTGGCCTTCAAGCAATAACCTAGAGGCGGAAATCTTAGACTACTCGTCCAGCCGGTGATCGCCTCAGCTCCCAACTCGGAAATCCGCTGCCGAGCGCGAGCTGGAATCGGGTTGCTTGCCTCTGAACTAATTTGTACATAGTAAGTTGTCTAATACCGAAATCACAGTAGCATGCAAGGAGAGGACCCAATATTACATTACTGATTGGGGAAAGCCATCAATATCCGGCTAGACATCCATACTACTTATATAAACTTCGGCCTTCCTTCCACATTTCGATAAGGTGATATTTATATTTTCGTGACGCCCGGAACAGTCCCAATCTTCGAGTTTACCGCACTTCGACCTGTTATGGAACCTTATTTTACCATTGGAACAACTTGCTCGGGGGCAGTCTGACGTGACCTCAGCTCAACGTGAGTTTACAATTATGCCTCGAATAGGTAAACAATATAGAACAACTATATAATGTACGTAAGCCGCCAAATTCACGCTAATGCTTCTCATCACACATGATATTTTGGTAGTCTTTGAACGTAGTAATTCTTAGCAATCCAATCGTCTCGTTTAGGTTTGCGAAACGGACGGGGCATAATTACCTTAGGTACCTAGGTATTGCAAACCCCAAGTTCGGGTTCTTCAACCGAGAAGAAGACAACCAACAATATTTTTATTATTATTGCCAACTAGCAACCTGGTAATCTTAAAAACAACGAGTGCTGCTTGCCATGTTGACATGAGCCAATAACCGTTTGTTATCTTATTCGGCAGCTTTGAGATCTAAAAAAGGAGGTCCAAGCGCATGGACGAACACAGTACATGACACAGTGCAGTTTTGCTATCGATACGTTTCTGTGGGTATGACCGCCTTCGATTGGGCTACGCGATTGCATATGTTTGAACTTCAAGTTGCCGCTTCCGAGCACGCGTAACCTTGGCTGTCCTATTCAGAAGGCACAATCCAGTTTCAGTTCCAATGAAATAAGAAACCGCAACATTACCTAACTGCATCGTTTTCTCCTCCCCTAAGGTAATTTCGAGAAAACGTAATCTTTACAACAATTCAATTAACTATCTAAGCGATGAAGTAAATAAGGATTTAGCTCATCTCACATCAACACTTGTTCATTGATTGTGATAGGCCTTCAAAAAGCCTAACAGGTACCTAAACTAAAAGGCTAAAAGAGAGCCGAAAAATGCATATCTATCACAAAACTTAATAGGCAGCTTTCGTCATACGAAACAACCGAACAAGTAATATCATAAGTGATAATATATCAAAATGGCCGATCCTATGGAGATTGACGAGCCAAGAGGCACCAAACGAAAGGAGCCATCGCCTCCAGTTGAATATGCTCCTCGCCGAATCAAGGCTAGTGCTCCCTTTTCAATCTTCAATCAAGTAAAATAATGTAGGGCTAATTATCGACCCAATGCATTTAGGCTTTAGATCCGGACGTTGTGAACAAGATTGCTGCCGGCGAGATCATTGTAGCCCCGGTGCACGCTCTAAAAGAGTTAATAGAAAACGCGGTTGATGCAGGTTCTACCTCTTTGGAGGTGCTTGTCAGAGATGGCGGCCTGAAGTTGTTGCAGATTACCGATAATGGCCACGGGATTAATGTAAGCTCTTCTCCATCACAATCCTTTCGTGTACATTATATCTCACCATGCCCGACAGAAAGAGGACTTGCCAATCTTATGTGAGAGGTTCACCACATCTAAACTCCAGAAATTCGAGGACTTAAGTAGTATTGCCACTTATGGCTTCCGAGGCGAAGCCCTTGCTAGCATTAGCCACATTGCTCACTTGACAGTAACCACGAGGACTAAGGACTCAGATTGTTCATGGCGAGCACATTTCGACGGGGGCAAGCTATCACCCGCGAAGCCTGGACAGTCACCTGATCCTAAACCTATCGCCGGGCGTATTGGCACACAGATATCAGTTGAAGACTTATTTTACAATGTCCCAACGAGGCGGAAAGCCTTTAGGTCCGCTTCGGATGAGTATAACAAGATAATTGACATGGTAGGGCGTTACGCCATTCACTGCGCTGGTGTCGCCTTCTCCTGTAAGAAACATGGCGATTCGGGTACGTCTATTACGGTGCAGCAACAAGCTTCTACAATAGACCGCATTCGTCAGATTCATGGCAGCGCCGTCGCAAATGAGCTCATAGAATTCACCGCGTCTGATGATCGCTGGGGTTTCAAGGCTTCGGGATGGGCAACGAATGCGAACTACCATATCAAGAAGACAACCTTCCTGCTTTTTATCAACCATCGCAGTGTTGATTCATCTAACATCAAGAAGGCGCTGGAACAGACTTACTCCGCCTTCCTTCCTAAAAATGGACATCCATTCGTATATCTCAGTCTTGAAATTGACCCTCAACGAGTTGACGTCAACGTCCATCCAACAAAAAAGGAAGTTAACTTTCTGAATGAAGATGAGATCATTCAATCCATCTGCAAGAATATCCGGGATAGACTAGCAGCGGTAGATACGAGCCGCACTTTCTTCACACAGACTTTACTTCCCGGTTCTACGCTTTCCGATACGTCTCAACCAGACCCGAATGGGTCCACTCTCAAAACCCCTAGTGGTACGCGAAAAGCGCCTGTGCGGGACGATCGCAACATGGTTAGAACGGATGCTTCGTTACGCAAGATCACCAGCATGTTCCCTGTTGCTTCGGCAGCGCCAGCAACCCGTACGTCGAGTAATGCCGCGCTCGACGCAGCTCAAGAACCAGTTTACGAAACAACTGACCGTGAGCCAATCCTGTGTAGACTGACGAGTGTGCGCGAACTTCGCTCTGTTGTTAGAGATGATATGCACCACGAGCTCACCGAGGTATTTGCTAATCACACTTTTGTCGGCATCGTGGACGAGAGACGGCGACTAGCTGCCATTCAAGGGGGTGTCAAACTCTTTCTTGTCGATTATGGTAGAGCATGTTTTGAGTACTTCTACCAGGTAGGACTTACCGATTTTGGCAATTTCGGTGTTATAAAATTCCAGCCTGCGCTTGACCTACGTGAAGTTCTCAAAATTGCAGCCGAACAAGAAAAGGCTGCTACCACGGATGATGACGGATTTGAGGTGGACGAAGTTGTGGACACGGTCGCAGAGCAACTGATCGAGAGGAGGGAAATGTTGCTGGAGTACTTCAGCCTTGAGATATCTCCAGCAGGAGAATTGTTAAGCATACCGCTTCTCCTCAAAGGTTATACGCCGTCAATGGCAAAGTTGCCGCAATTTATTCTTCGGCTTGGTCCCTATGTAGATTGGACGGACGAGAAGTTGTGCTTCGAAACGTTCCTTAAGGAGCTGGCAACATTCTACGTTCCAGAACAACTTCCAGCGCTCCCAAGCAACGACGAGACGGAGGAAGATGTTCCCGACGAGATCAAAGCGAGAAGAGAACAGATTCGTCACGCAATAGAGCATGTATTTTTCCCGGCGTTCAAGGCAAGATTGGTAGCGACGAAGTCGTTCATGAAGGGTGGTATGCTTGAGTTGGCGAGCCTGAAGGGGCTTTACAGGGTCTTTGAACGTTGCTAATGTTGCGCGTGGATCATCTTATACCCATTTGCATTGTGAATATAAATCAAGGTTGCTGATAATAGGAAGGTTGACCCTGGTCTATCTCACTTCTATAGGTCTTTACGCGAAATCAAAACCGAAGCATGCTCATGGTCAATGTCTCATATAATTCTACGTCTTCAATACATAAACCAACCATGCTCCACTAGAGCGCTCGCTGGAGGGCGGTCCTCAGGAGTGTACCTGAGCAACTTCAGAAGGAGGTCGGAAAAAACCTCGATTTCCTCCTGAGAAATGTCTCGCTGAATACCTCCTGGGCCGTGACTATTCTCATAAAATAGACCTTCAGCCAGACTTTCCTGTAAAGACCTCGGCTCCGGCTTTTGAGAGACTAAAGCGCCTATGACTCCAGGGCCGGGACTCTTGTCATTAGAGCCAACATACACGGGCACGACGCGGCCATCCGCATCGACCTCGTTCTCGAAGTAATGCTTGCGCTGCTCCCAAGTTTCCGACCACCACGGCTCGGGAAACTTACCAAGAACCTTGGCTACTTTGCACAAATGCCCGTCAACGTCGTCATCGAACGTGTCAAATAACTTCCTTCCAGTGCGGATCTCGAATAAAGTACAGCCGAGAGCCCATAAATCACATCCGATACCGACTTTGCCTTCCAGTGCGTACTCTGGAGAGCAGTAAATCTGCGGTATCCCCAGCTCTGTGACAGGGGACGTTATGTCGTAGCTCTCGCCAAAATCAACGATACAAGCCTTTCCGGAGATGAGATGTAGTAGGGCTGTATTCTTCGTCACTGCGTTCCAATCTACGGGATACACCAGGTACCGAGGGGCCGATGGCAAGTCGTGGTCGTCGCCGGAATACGTGACCACTTTCGCCGTGTCGGGTTTCCCGAGAATAGCCAGCACTTCGCCCTCCGAGAGCCCGTCTAAACCGGAGATGTGTGCCAGGATATTGGCCGGCCGGAAGTCTTTTCATAGGAAGTTTGTTAGAAATGAAATTATCGAAAATGTAAAGTACTGGGCAGGGTTAGGTTAGGTATACATACCACCATGGCAAATACCCCGCCTGTGGAGATCGGCCATCGCTTGGGTCATCTGCAAACAGATCTTTCTCAAGGGGGCCCCCGGGTCTTCGGACTCGACGAGGCTGAGCAGTCTTGATACCCGGGGCCCTAAAACCGGATAGACAAACACAAGATGTGTACCGTTAGGACCCTGGATCTCAAACTGGTCCAACGGGAGGCAGAAATAATCTGCAGTTTCAAGGTTTTCAAAGCCGCTTTCCAGGAGTCGGTTTATCCGAAGTTCAGGACAGTCTTTCGTGGAACCTTCTCCCATGATAATCTTAAGCGCCACATATTTATGTTTGAGTGTATCGCTATCGCTATCGCCATCGCTAGAGATATCACGGCAAAGCCAGACATTCGAGTAACCGCCGCTTCCCAGTTTATGGATTATTTTATAGCGGGAATGAAGAACATCGCCTAGATGGACAGGGTGATGACCTCCTTGTTCGTAATCGTAGATTTTCTCAAGGCCAAATGGGGACCGCTCGAGTATTAAGCCGTTTCCCGCGACCTCCTCTTCGTCGGCCGATAGACGTACTGAGGTAGTCTCAGACATGTTGAGAGCAATGAGCTAACAAGAAGTTAAGTTAATGAGGATGTGAAGAGGGAGTTGAAAGAAGCTTTTTGCATAGAGTCGGTATTTCAAAATGGAGGTTGCACCTCAACTAACTACCTCCGGCATGTTTGCTCAACAACGTAAATCATTACTTTCCATTAGACTTAAGGGGGGTAGGATATAAGGCTGCTTATAGGGTTTCATTCAAAGCATAGCCGTACGGAAAATGCAACTAAACCATAACTTGTTCGCTGGTTGGCCCAGAGATATTAATTTGGAGTCAACCAGGTTAATATACATTACTATTTTGGAAATGGGGCTGAGAAGTGATCCAATCAATTGAGTCTTCGTAGGCAAAGTAAGAACCAACTGATATCTCATTGCACAGATCCCAATGTAAGTCTAGCATATATGAAGCAAATTTATGTTTATATATACCATTATTATCAATTAGTCTTCTATCCCTAGGAAAGACGCTGATTTCATGGTCACTTCTTCTTATCCAACACCTTCAATGGTTTATTATTTCACTTCTAGTTCTTAGGGCCCGAACCTTGACCGGCAATATATTTTCTAGTCCCATGCACACCTCGAATCTCAACCAGATTAAGACGAGAGGCCTTTCAACTTCATACTATCTACTGCGAGTCGGGAGTGGAGTCGGAGGAAGGAGTTAGACCGGCGTCATCGACACATTGGTATTAATGGTTCAAGGAGTACCCGGAGAGGACGGGTGTATCATCCTTATTGGATACGAAGATAAGATCAAGGATATGTTCCATAACGTCAATCCAGGCCTCTCACGACGTTTCCCCGTCGAGCGGTGTTTCCGCTTTGAGAATTTTGATATCCCCTAACTGGAGCAGATCTTACGGTCGAAGATGCGCGAGCAAGAGCTTACTTCCTCAGGCCATGCTATCAAGGTGGCTCTCGAAATTCTTGAAAGGTCGCTGATGCATCCGAATTTCACGAATGCCGGCGAGGTCGACAGTCTCCTATACACGACGAAGACAAATTATGAAAGGAGACTACCAGCGATGCCTATAGCCAATTTAGATACCAATGTAGACATGGAAGCAGTGGATTTCGACCCGGACCACGATAGAGGATCTCGAGTTGACTGACGCAAGTTGATGGATGGCCTAGTACATAGCGCCGTCACCGACAAGCTTGCCGGTTACCAAAAGCGAGGCTTTGGGGCAAGGAGACATAGATTAAACCCCAGAGAACAAGTCCCTACGAGTTTCATATTTAAAGGACCGTGAGGTGTGTCACCGAAATGATCAATGAGTACACCGATCTAAATGCAATATTAACCCTTTCTCCTACAGGTACTGGGAAAGGGCTCTGGCGAGTCTGTTTCCCAGGAGATCAACTTCGATAACACCTCCCTTGACGATTGCATCGCGTTGCTCGCCAAGGAGCTTGAATTCAGCAGATTTATAAGCGAGGCGGGTTTCCTCACGAACCCGAGCCTCGCCGAATACAGCAAAATGACGAGGCTCTTCCATTCGATGCAGGCGATCCCTAGCTGGAGCAACGCCCGCGACGTGAGGAACCTGTCGAAGAGGATAATAGGCGGGTTCCTCGAATCTACCGATTACGACTGCGCCCGCCAGGCCCGGCTCATCCCCGCAGCCCACATCACAACCTGCATGCGGGAGATGATCACGTAGCAGCAAGATCGCTACAGCGCCACGGCGCCAAAGGACGGAGCTTCTTCCTCCCCGCCGCCACCACTGCAACCATCGTCATCTTCCAGGGGCATGGAGTGTCATCCCATGATGTTCAACCCGCTACTAGCAACGCCACCTCCCCGCCACGGCTACCACTACCAGCGTACCTACCTAGAGCTGAGAGCAGCTTCTTTGCCACGAACAACAACAGTAGCTAGCGCCTCGGTGAGAACCCGCGGCCAGGCTCTAAACAGCTTCCTAGCATCCCATGCTACCGCCGCCGCCGCCGCCGTTCGCACAACGCTCGCAGCGTGCAAGGGGAGAACTTAGCAAGCTCCAGCATCCGAGAAGAGGACGGGATGCATTTTATGACGGATGAGAAGGTCCAGGCGAAGTTAATATAAAATAAGGGGCCTCTGGTCTCTGGTAATAACCACCTCCTACTTGCACCATTATATAATATACCGACCCCCCCTACATTACGCGCATCTTAGCCACGAGGTAACTATCAGAATGTATATAGGTAGGTACCTAGGTAGTTGGAACCGGGACAGCCATAATATAATAACACCAAAAAAATACCACAAAGATGCAAAACGTACAACACCGAGGATTCGCCGGTCGTCACCGACCCGACTACTAGTTCGGCGGTATCCAGTTTATCTATGGGAGAGCGGACGGGATCCCGAGTTTTCTAGATCCTATGGTCGTACGTGATGATTTTTGGTGTTTGTTGAGTATATGTGCTCCTCGATGTGTCCGTGATGCGCGTTGGGGAGGAGGGCGGGATGCGAGAGGGACGGGGCCCCACCCCCCCTTTTCTTTGAATCTTCATTGATCTGGACTATTGAACACTTGGTTATTGATGTTTCCCTATAGAATCCAATTCATTTTATTTGAAGACTGATTTATTAGTTGCTTCGAGTACGATATAGTAAGGCGTGTTTACGGTGTTACCTACCTGGTAGGAGGTAGGTAGCCTACGTTTTATAGACCGCATACACTCTAGGTTAGGCCTTATTTGCGGACGCAATGTGTAAAAGGGGGAAAGTCCTTCGGATAAGATGACAGCCAAGTAGGACCGGTCACTGACAGTAAAAAAAATTTATGAGTAAATTCATGTTTAAAATCCACGCATAAATGTTCAGTGGCTTAACTAGACGGACTATTCTACCTGCGCGTATGACTGCCGAAACTAGACCTCTGTTATTACCTGCGACTATGCCTCCCCCAAGCATAAGACAACGCGAAAACCGAAACCTCATGGGAAACTTTTGCTCATTAGAAGCCCTATTATGAAGAACATGCGCATATCTGTTTCGATGTATGAAATGAGTGGAGTGCGCAACGCAAAGCACGCAAGGGAATACTGCAAAGGACCGACGATCAGTTTGCGTTGGCTATTCTAAAGCGAAAGAGGCAATGTGTTTGGCCCTAAGACTTGGAACCGACAGCCGAATTCATTTCCGAAGTGAAGCATGCACCTGCCGGGCCGAGATAGGAATTCACAGAATAGCATAGACCAGCGTCGATCTTTGCGTATAAGATAGCGGATTTATGCCTCCGAAGCATCAACCTCGACACCGTCATCGCTGTCGGCAGGATCTTCAAGTTTGACCTCGGGCACTCCCTTCTTGGAGCGCTTAGCGGAACGAACGGGCTTTTTCTTAGCAATGATGACTGTGTAGTGAGTGTATGTGTGTAAGCAAGTACCTACGTAGGTAATAGAGGAATATAAGAAGGAGATAGGGAAAGCGGTAAGTCACATACCAGCATTGTCGTCTTCGGAATCTTCTACTTTCTCGTCCTCGTCAGACGAGAGGCAGCTCCTCTTGGCCGAGACCTTGTCCTCCTCTAGCGTGGAAATATTAGTACTTGGGGAGTAAGAGGAAAGAATAAGAGGTAGGTTAGGTATGAATGAAGGAAGCGAGGATAAGTTTAGATTGGAATACGTACCGTCGTCACTAGCCCACTCGAAGTAAGATCTCTTCTGGGTTCTCTGTCGGGAACCACGGCGAGGGGTTTCCGCTGTGTATAGTGTCAGTATCTAGGTATGTCTGGTGTAATTACCTAAGGTAGGTACCTAAGGTAGATAGGGATGAGGTGCTATGGGATGAAGAGAGATCACGAAGGTGTGTCCATACATGTCGCAGACTTCTTGGAGTCCGGGCGGGTTGATACGGTCAACGACCTGCATGAGGAGGTTAAGCTAATAGGTATATATCGTCAGTGATCGTTACTTATATAATGGATCTTGCTATCCAGGCAGGCTAGTAAGACTGAAAGTTATGGTCTACATACATTTTCCTGTGGGGTCCAGGCTTTACCACCTTTGCCGCCCGACATGATTTTAGATGAGGTGTTGACTTGTTTAAAGAGTGCTTGAGTAAGTGGAGTGGGAGAGGAGAGGTCGACCCTTGAGGTTTTGGTTAGTAGGGTACGTTGGGTAGAGTGACAAAGTGAGGAAAAGAAAGGTTGTAGAAGACGTGAATTTTCCGGGAGGTGAGAGTGAGTAGACAGATGGTCTATAGAAAGTTGGTAAAGGTTAGGTAGGTACGAGATATAGGAATTCACGGGCAGTAACGTCGTGCTGTGAAGTGAAGGGCACGCGGATACCTTATGAAGGTAGTAGAGTGTATCTGGTGCGAAGCAGTTGCATTAGGTAGCAACGTGAAAAGGGAATAACTTGGAAAAGAGAATATTATTCGAAAGGGTAGATGAGAGAATACTGAGAGATTCCCACGTACTTGGAAATTAGGATCTTTAGTATGTTGATGTGGATTGCAAACTATGGGTATGGAAAAGTGCTTGAAATAGGGAAGCCAGCAGCACGCATATAGAAAGCAGTTTCGACGGAGGAAATAGTAGAAAATTTATAGGGAAAATGTTTGGAATCCTGCCAGCCAGGTTAATCAGTTGGACATACTTTAGAAAATAGCTACCATTACCAGACCACCAGACCTACACCTATTTTATCGGTTTCCTTCCGCATCTCTTCGGTGTGAAGACACCAACTTCTTCATGAGTCAACAGTTACGCAATATATTCAAACTTCACGGTGCATAATGCAGCAGGCACATCACATTTTTGATGACGGATCATATTTTCTCGTATCTTACCGTCGGGGGTATAAGGCAGTATGTTGTGAATGAGGTCAGGTGCGGAAGTAAAAGAGGTTGGATGGCGTTGACCCATGGAAAAAAAGCAGCAAAGCAAAAGTAGTATGCCAGGTAAGTATTGCCGTCCTTCAGCCCTAAGGACTGAGCGGCTGTAATAGGATTGCGATACTCGACGAATAAAACGGTAAGTATGACACCGAGGAATACGGTCTTTGAACGATAGGCCACACTTATTAGCTATTGGTACAAGAGAAACAGAAAGAAACAGAAAGCTTGGAAGGGAAGATAGGTGTAAAAGCTATTGGAAGATTCGTAACGAAGACACCTTTCAGAATAAGCCATGATGTTTCACTACTATGTAGGTGCCCAGGTGTCCAGGCATCTAGGTGTGTAGGCAGGTGTGAATTCACCATGCAGCTCCAAGAGCAGGCCCAAGCAACAAAAACCTGGACAATGCATGGAACGTGGGATATAGGACATAGGACATAGGACATGAGGGGTCAAGGACATTGATCTGGTCTAAAGATTAAGGTAGTGAACTATGCCATATAGGGGTCGACAATAAGAAGGAAACCCGGTTACTGTTTGCACAAGCACAAGCACAAGCACAAGCCACTGTTTTTCTACTCTTCTTTCTTTCCAAACATTCTTTTTATGCAAAGTTCATACCTTAGAATGTACCCCACTCCTATCAATGAATTTTGATCCAAGTTGCTATTAGGCAACTATTTGTAATGGTATGGTTCTTAATATTTAAAGATAGAAGTATGGAATGAAATATGTACTTCTTATACCTTTATGAAAGTCTGTTCTATTATTCACGTGTAAAACAACCCGCATACAACACTACCAGGTAGGTACCATTCTGATTAGTTAATCCCACCTGGCCACCCGCATTTCGTGGACCCGACGCTAAGATAACAAAACTTTATCGCGCCTTGCCCCTTGCTGTCCATTATCATCCAGCAAAACTTAATCTGTAAGTAGGGAACTGGAAGTTACCTACAGGCTATTCACCTACAGGCCAAACTTACCTACGTATTTACCAACCGGCCGGGAAGGGACGTAGGATAAAAAAAAAAAAAAGGTCATCACGAAGTTTCCTTCTTTCGGGTTCGTCACGGTTGGTTTTTTACTGTAATTATATCGAACTCCACATTGTTGATACAAAATCAACAGGGATCGTGGGAAAATACGTATATGTATAATCAGACTCAACTCTGATAATTACTGACCTAGAGTTTTCGGTGATACCATCCGCGTCACCTTCTCTCTGTCTCTGTCTCTCTCTCACTCTCTCATCATTGTCCTCATCCCCATAATCATCAGCAGTAGCACAGTTGGTGCCTCGATGCGAATATTATCCATTGAGATTGCTTAAATAGATGATTGAGACGATAAATTCGGGAGGTATTGGCGCTGGATGAGGCATCTATCGCCTTTGCGCATTGCTGAGTCAGGCCTCGCTCGACTTTTTCGATCGTCATCAGGGTTCTCTTCAGGAATCTCTACAGGAATCTCTACAGGAATCCCTCCAGGAATCCCTTCGGCATCCTCACAACCTTCATTGTCGTCGCCACGGTGCGCATCAACTTCCAATAGCCAACCCGGACACACCATCTGTCTCACACGTCCATTCACTACGGAGACACGTCCACGTTACCAATCGACTTCCACAGTCATGAATGGAACCAGTCCAACCTCGCGCTCTAAGCGCAAAGCTCCCTTCTCCCCCGAGGAGCACGGCCGCCCTCATAAATACCTCCGACCCGTAAACCGAAAACACTCCCCGAGCGAAAATACGCCAGACACCGAATTGCCCAGTTTTATCGAGAACGATATGGCTACAGAGGAAGATTTAGCGCTGCTCTTTCCCCCCCAAGCTGCACCCGATACCGCAGAATGGCAGGCTACCATAGAGAAGGTTGTTAGAAACGTTGTCTCTATCCGCTTTTGTCAAACTTGTTCTTTCGACACCGATGCTGCCTGCGCCAGCGAGGCCACCGGATTTGTCGTCGATGCTGAGAAAGGGTAATGTCATGTCCTGCCTAATCAATCAAAAACTCGGGTGGTTTTACGTCCGCTAACAACTCGCTAACAACTCGGTAGATATATCCTTACAAATAGACACGTTGTCGGCGCGGGGCCTTTTTGGGGTTATGTTGTATTCGACAACCACGAAGAAGTTGATGCGTATCCTGTCTACCGGGACCCCGTCCACGACTTCGGTATTCTACGCTTCAACCCCAAAGCCATCAAATACATGCCTGTTTCGGCTCTCCCTATCCGTCCAGATCTAGCAAAAGGTATGCTAGTTCATGTTATATCCCCCGAAACCTGGTTAAGCGAGGATTGCTAACCCTTAGTTTTGTTAGTTGGCGTGGAAATAAGAGTTGTCGGAAACGATGCCGGCGAAAAGCTTAGTATCCTCTCTGGTGTCATCAGTCGGTTAGATCGCAATGCCCCTGAATACGGCGAGGGGTACAGCGATTTCAATACAAATTACTATCAAGCCAATGCCGCTGCTAGCGGTGGTAGCTCTGGCAGTCCGGTCGTCAATATCGACGGGTTTGCCATAGCACTACAAGCCGGTGGGAGGTCCGATGGTGCATCCACTGATTATTTTCTACCTCTCGATAGACCGTTGAGGGCTCTCCGCTGTATACAGGAAGGTCGACCGGTCGAGCGAGGCACTATTCAGTGCCAGTTCATTATGAAGCCGTTTGACGAGTGTCGTAGGCTTGGGCTGACACCGAATTGGGAGAAGGCTATTCGGGAAGCATTTCCTAAGGAGACCAATATGCTTGTGGCCGAGATTGTCCTCCCCGAAGGCCCCTCGCACAATAAGATCGAGGAAGGAGATGTGCTTCTAAAGGTGAATGGTGAAATGATCACCCAATTTATTCGCCTGGACGACATCTTAGACTCCAATGTTGGCAAAACCATCCGGGTGACCCTGCAACGAGGTGGTGAAGATGTCGATATTGATATCCAAGTTGGAGATCTTCATGCGATTACACCGGACCGTTTTGTAACTGTCTCCGGTGCGAGCGTTCATAACCTATCCTACCAACAGGCACGTCTCTACGGAGTTGCCATCGAGGGTGGCGGTGTCTTCGTTTGTGAATCGACTGGTTCTTTCCGTTTCGACAGTGCAGATAACGGGTGGATGATCCAGAGCATTGACCAGAAGAAGACACCTAACTTGGAGACTTTTATCGACGTCGTGAAGCAAATTCCTGACAAGAAGCGTGTTGTAGTTACGTACAAACACCTCAGGGACCTACACACGCTTAACACCACAATCATCAACGTCGACCGGCACTGGTCCGCTAAGATGCGGCAGGCGACACGGAACGACGTAACTGGCTTATGGGACTTTGAAGATATTGCCGATGCCCTACCCCCTGTACCCCCAGTACGACGCAAGGGCGCTTTCATCCAGCTGGAGCACACATCGCACCCAGCTGTAGCTGATTTAGTCCGCAGCTTTGTACGTGTAGGTTGCACGATGCCTCTGAAACTAGATGGGTTCCCTAGGAATAGAAAATGGGGAATGGGTTTAGTGATCGATGCTGAGAAGGGGTTGGTGATCATCTCGAGAGCAGTCATTCCTTACGACCTGTGCGATATCTGGATCACCATCGCCGACTCTATCGTTGTCGAAGGAAAAGTTGTTTTTATGCATCCACTTCAGAACTACGCAATTATTAAGTATGACCCGGAACTCGTCGACGCACCGGTGTTAAGTGCGCGGCTTAGCAAAGAAAGCATCACCCAGGGAGCGTCGACAACTTTCATCGGATATAATAGGAGTGGTCGAATCGTGCATGCTGCCACCACAGTCACTGAAATAACTACGGTAGCCATTCCTGCCAACTCGGGCGCGCCGAGATATCGGGCCACAAATGTTGATGCCATTACCGTAGACACTAATCTTAGCGGTCAGTGTGGAAGCGGAGTGCTTGTTGACAAGGACGGGACTGTACAAGCCTTGTGGCTGACTTACCTAGGCGAAAGATCTTCTGGGTCGAGAGACGAAGAGTATCACTTGGGGCTTGCTACGCCGACTCTACTACATGTCGTATCACAAATTCAGCAAGGTCAGGACCCGAAATTACGTATGCTACCCATGGAGTTCCGACCCGTTGCCATGTCCCAAGCTCGTGTCATGGGCGTTTCCGAGGAGTGGATACACAAAGTCTTCTCGGCCAACAAGCACAACCATCAGCTTTTCATGGTTTCTAAATGTACCTTTGAGCGCGATAACCGTCCCGCTGTCTTGCTCGAGGGTGACATAATTCTGACCCTCAACGGGAAGATCATAACCCGCGTATCGGAGTTGGATGTCATGTATTCTCACGAGGTTCTCGAAGCTGTTATTGTCCGAGAGAGTCGAGAGATGTGTCTCCAAGTCCCAACTTCACCGGCCGACAACCTAGAAACGAACCACGCCATTTCATTCTGTGGAGCCATCCTTCACGTCCCTCATCTTGCTGTTAGACAGCAGATCAGCAAGCTCGCAAGCGAGGTATACGTTTCAGCAAGAAGTAGAGGCTCGCCTGCATACCAATACGGGCTTGCACCAACCAACTTCATCACACACGTCAACGGCAAGCCGACACCGGATCTCAAGACTTTCCTGGATAACGTAGTTAAGATCCCAGACAATACCTGTAAGATCTTTTTCTCTCCTGTCACTTGCCTAACCGTACAGTGTTAACTAACATACTCTCAGATTTCCGATTGAAGGCCATGACGTTTGACAACCAACCATGGGTTATCACCATGAAGAAGAACGAACATTACTTCCCTACAGTGGAGTGGATCAAGGACGGTTTGGAACCTTGCGGCTGGCGACGCATTACGTACGAGAGCGGTAAGCCGGTGGAGGGCGAGCCGACGGATGGAATCCTCTCCGTGCAGGACGGTGAAGATGTTGACGATATGGATGACGGTGGAATTTAGACGTTCTCGCCTGTTTGTGGGATCACCAAACAACATCACTAGGTTCTACGACTAGGCATAATATTTGTTCTCTACTAGAGTTCGCTGTACATAATTAACTGCCGTACATAACCAAGTTATATAGCATCGCCTCCTGTGGCGGCTTGGTTATCATACCTAGGCCAAATGTCTTGATTACGTACCTTTTATAGTTTCTGTGGTCAAGCCTGGGTTCCTTACAATAAACACAGTATTGATTTCATATTACATGTCTACCTACCTACCTAAGGTAATTATAACTGCCTGTGAAAAGCTTCGTCATTAGAGTTCTCGGTTTAATCACAGCTCATATATCATCGCAAATTAAAAAGGCAATTGGATATGTGAATCAAAGCGGTATTTATATTTTCGTAGGTTCTGATGTCAAGAATAGAATGTCATCCTACCGGATCTGTACCTAGGTAGGTGATAGCTAAGGCGGGAATATTATCTCTCTAGGAGCAGCATGTTGAGGCGATCTACCAACCCACTAATCTAACAGACCATCCGCCTCCAGAAACGGTTGCCTTTTATGTAAATTCCGTCGTTGCGGCCCGAGGGCAACGAAACTTCTAAACGACTCCCCAAGCCCTAATTATATGCAAGCAGCGAAGACGCAAGACGCAACCGGTCAACGATCCAAGACGCGAAAAAGAAAGAACTCCTGTAACCTCAACAGCTTAACGCACCAAAACCTACGCCGGCCGACCTTAACGGTCCGGACGACATTATGGGGCGCCAAAGGGTATCGATAGTGTAGCGGAAGAAAAGTAAGGCGATCCAGATTCCAGTTAATAATCATCCAAGGCCGGCCGTTTAAAAAAGAAAAAAAAGAGTTCGATGATCATAGCTCATCCCGTCGTATAACCCCACTCTTGCCAATCCATTTCCATCATCCCGTCACGAGCTGATTTAGAGGAGAGCAGCAAAAGCGGCCGCACCGAGAAGTACTATGCCGTTTATGGAACCGTAACTACCATCAGTTCCCGCTGTAGCAATTCCATTCACAGGGGCCGTAGGAGAAGGAGTCGCCGGCGGAGCTGGTGTTTCGGGGCCAGCAGGAGCGCTACTCTCAGGGGTGGCCGAAGTAGAATTCTCGTTGGCCTGAGACGTAGTGGTGCTCGTAGAAGTCGCAGTACTTGTGGTACTTGTGGTACTTGTTGTGGCACTTGTCGTAGTACTTGTTGGAATACTTAAGGTGCTTGTAGCGGCCTTAGCTGTCGTACTAGCATCCTTAGTCGTAGTAGTAGTAGAAGCATGGGTCGTAGATGTCTGCAACGACTTAGGTTTAGTGGTGGAAGTGCTAGTTTGCGACACAAGGGAACCAGGCAGGTTATAGGCGTCTGCGCATTGCTCCAACGTCATACTGTCGGGGCAGCACCAAGTGGCGCCCTTCTCATCTGCCGTGCAGAAGTAACCTTTGTCGCAAGATTCTATATGCCGGTTAGCGCAGTCCGATGTATTAGGTATTGATCTTTGCATCAGATCCTACCTCCAGTCTTTCCGGGGCAGCAAGTCTGCTGGGCGGCTTTGTTGAAGCAGTGTACAATGCCGTCCTTAGAAGAGCATTGTTCGAAACCTTTACCACAGGCTTCAGCACAAGTATTACCATCATCGCAAAACTGCTGCTCGGGCGCGTATCCACCATTCGCACGACGATCGAGACCGAATATGGCCCTAGGCGACATATGAGCGAGCTTTGGCTTATACGGTTGGCGTATAGGTTCAGCAATAGCCTGGCCAGCAAGGGCCACAATAGCGAGCGAAGATATTGTGCCGAACAACATTTTTATTTTCCGTAAAGTAATACTTAAGGCCTTTAATTAGGTAGATTTGTTAGGTTGTATGAAGCGAGAAGGTATAAATAAAGGTATAAATAAATAAGGCTGCAGGTTTTCCTAGTTGCTAATGATAGACTCCGGCTAGGGTAAAAAAAAAAAAAATTAGTGAATGTAGGGCTCGTCGGAGTTATAATGAATGGATGGTGAAATGATAGAATGAATGGAAGACTGTTTGAACAAGAAAGGTATCAAACAAACAAGCAAGCAAGCAAGCAACGAAGGCCCGGGCCGTTAGAATATAGAAGTCGGAGAATGAAAGAAAGAATAACCCCAAAAAGGAAGTGACGGAGAAGCAGTAAATATAATAGGGAAATATATAATGGGGAAATAAAGAAAAAAAAATACTTTAGTGTGTTACCCTCCTGTATCATCAAAATGTAAAATGCCAGGGCAATCACCCTTGGTTATCTAAACCGGTAGCCATTGCTAGCTGCATAGGTGCATCTAGGTAGCATCCAGCTACCCCTTCCAAGCTATTATGGTACCTACCCAAACCTCGATCCATGTCGTGGTGATACCGTACCAGGTAATGTATTGTGCAGTGGTCCTTGCTGCCACGGCTGTCAGGTTAGCGCAAAATGCGTGATTAGGCGCGCCGGGCGCGGGCGCATAAATGATCGTAGCAAGGTTACCTACTTGGGACGAACCACACGGATCATGCTCATATCCTATCCTCCTTTTCGATTTGATAAGAGACTTGGCTCATAACATTTTAACCCACTTCAAGATCTGAAAAACGCTAACCTCCGTACGTTTGCATGCGGGCCACTACCTATGCGGTCTTGAATTGGTTCATACGTGATTACAGGATGAAAATTTTCCGAATAGCCGCGTTCGGCTTCCCACGTAGCTACCTAGGTAGGTAGCTAAACCCAGCTAACTTGGGGCACACCCGACGTTGTCTGGTCTAATAATAGACGAATAGGCGGTAGCCAGTAGTCGTCAAGGTGTCTGGCTGAGGTGAAGGTAGCCAAGCTTTTCTCTCCGGGCTTAGCATTGTAGTGAATTAAGTAGGCGAACAAAATTTATACAACCTAGGCGCAACTCCTACTCGAGAGGGCAGAAAAGGGAAGCAAGAAATCGGGAAGCGGGGGGAAAGATGTTAAGGGAAGAGATACTTAGGTACCTCATATCCGACGGTACCTTGCATCAAAGGCAAATTGACGATTACCTAAGCAGATCGTCAGGGACAGCTCCCGATTTTGGAACAACCCTGGAATATAATTGGCTGGCTGCATGCGACGCTGTCCCTGTTGCCTTTGTTTCATCTCGGAGCTATGCACACCATCTATTTATCCATTCATCTCATCTATCGCACGTGTTGCTGCTGCTGCAACCACCACTCCACTCTCTCTTTTTGCCTTTAAGCCATTGTGTAAATAAGATGCATCACACTTGACAGGTAAATATTTTTTGATGAAATTGTATCATCGTTGTACGAGCTGAATAAGGTGTGGATATTACCTAACGTATAGGCATATCAGCTTCCCTCATTCATGAGGATTGGTCGCCTCTTTTTAAGCTCGTAGCCGCTGGGTTAGGGCATTTGTCTTAGTTCTCACCCCCATCTATGTAATCCTAAGAGATCACAGTTTCTTCCTTCGGGTTGTCTAAAACAATCTTCCCTGCTCAGAATTTCGTCTTAAGCAAACTTAGTTGCGCGTTCTGATAATATATTTATTTTGTTCTTCGTTTCTCGCATATTTTGCTACTCTATGCTCAGGAACAGAGGTGGCTCTTTTTCATTGCTTTGAGTAAAAGAGAGTGAGCGAGGGGGGAGGAGAGAATCAGATTTATCTCTTAGGTCACGATGGACATCGAGCTGTCTATATTGATGTATTAGCGTAGGTACCTAAGGCAAGCTTTTGATGATAGCCCTGTGACACCGGCTGATGCAAGACCTGCAGCTTTTGCGACTACTATAACGGGGACTAAACAAGCAGAGTTTATAGCGGCCTCTTAGAGAGTTCGCTCTATCCTTCACTTTGTCCAGAGTTGAATGAGTTTGGGCTGTTGAACATGAGCATCTATATATCAATCTGCCTTAGGTACTCATGAAGCCATCCCTCTTCGAATGGCAAAGGTGGGCGTCTAGTCAAGCAGCTGGCTATTCTTGAAATAATCAAGCGTAGCATAGGCCACCGTGGTCTGTAATCGCATAATGTCGCGTATTAGCAGCCTTCAGAGGTCTTAGAGTATACGTCAAGTGGCTAAAATTGTACGCATGACCAGTAAATAGCACGGATAATGTTAAAGAGCAAATCGTGTGTCCGTAGTTGAAGTTTATCCCCTCCAAGTTTTCATTTTGCTCCTCTTCTTACGCGTATAACCTATGACCATCCGATGAACACAGACCATTAGCAGTTCAAATCCCATTTCTGAGAAATGTTCATCACCAGCTGACTTACGCTCGCTCAATTACGACCCTACATAACATTTTCGTGCCTATAAAGCGTTATTATCTCACCATAGCCGATGACGTAACTTGAACTCGACTTCAACTTGAATTCCATTTGGACATCATGCGGTTTCTAGTATTCGCTCTCGCATTTACTGCCTGCAGCGCAGCCACGCTATCTCTCGAGGCCCGAGATTCCGCGATCACCCCGCCGACTACCAATGTGTCCGTCTCGGGTACTAACGACACTTCGTTATCAGAGTTTTGTGGTGAGTTGCAACTTATTTTTTAGTGCTAGATACCGCGTAGTTTTCAGGGACTGCCCAAGCACCCGATTTGCTAACGTTTTGCTTGCAGGACCCTCTGGAAACAGTATCGAAGAGGACACACATGCACTTAAAATAGCCCCTAAACACACAAATCAGCCTACGGGGCACAGACACTTGCCCAGATGCGTTCATGTCACCATGCCGAACGGCGGCTTTCACACGGCGGCAGATGGTAAATCGTCAACTCTAGGAACCGGGCACGTTTCGACCGCCGCGCTCGCTGTAGCCATCGCGGCTCTTGTCATATTGCCGTCAAGGGGTAGTCAGCCGGAGAGAAGGGAAGTTCAGTCTGACGTTTCGGCAAACAAGCTCCCTATCCGATCCACGAGTAGTGGACGGACTTTGCTCTCTGCTTTGGGGATATCTTCAAACCTCTGTGAACAGCGCAATCGGTTAGGGGACGACGGGTATAATAGCCACGGCTAGTGTTGCCATCCGATAGGTGATTTATTCGAAGGGGGAATTATATCCCGCGGGCTGGTTCGTGGGCCTATATTGAACAAGGCTTAATACAATGATACACGGCATTGCGGTTCTCCCATTATCGCCTGGTGTTGATGATATTAGTACCTAGCTGCTGTGACGTTTCAACGCGCGTATTCGCCCAGCTGGTATCGTGACCTTTGGTGAGAAATTAATCATCCGGCGAGAACACTCGCTAGACGGCAAGACATACTCAATGAGGCAAAACGGTTCGAGGGGCCACGAGGGTTCAGTGGCAATATGTTGTCGTTTCCTGTCGGTATGGGGCCGAGCTCGATATTAGGTGATTACACACATATATCCCAACAGTTCTAATGCAAGGTAAGATGCTAGGCCATGCATGTTAGCTAGTCGACGCGGTCAGCAGGCGCGTGTGGCGATGGCCTTTCAGTTTAGGGCTGAGAGGGTAAGGGTCAGACTGCGTGGGAGCAGGGTCCTGCCGCTGCTCCACCCGTCGCGTGGGTGAGAAGGCGAAAAGTAGTCAGCATGTGGTGGAAGCCGCCGTTGCCGTCGCTGCCTACGACGAGCTTCAGGTTAGGTATTCTTCGAGTATCGTGTACAAGAACAAGAATACATAAGGTACCTATTAATGACTCCCGTCAGGCGGTGAGGACGGAGATGGGGGAAACAATGGGATTAGCACTTGGCTGCATTTCCGAGTTACATTCGGTATGACTAGGCTGGAATGCAAACGAACATGAAAGACATAGATGTAGGTAGTAGGCTGTAGGTAGATATTTTTGGCATTAGGCGTTAGGCATCTCGAACCTGGGTTCTTGGTGTTTCGATCCGGAGACCCCGAGTAGCCGGAGCCAGACGCCGGGTTGCAGGTGAGATCATGCGTCGTCGGAAAGCTCGCGTTGGCGACGTCAATAACAAGTCACACGCCCCGCTTCTGGGGTTATGGCGATATCGGATTGATGCCGTCTTTCGGCGTCCGGGCCTATCTAATTTTGGAAGTTGTTTTAGGTGCGTTAGGTAGAAGTGAAGAAAAATAAAAGATTGCTTCACACTAAAATGCTACCTTCGTTGCGAAGTTGCACCGTACCTGCCTTTTTGCACATACATACCTAGTAATATCGCGGTCGATCCCGAATCCTTTCCGTTTATTGCATTAATGTTTTTCTTTTGATGTCGGCATGGGTTCGGAGATAGCATTGAATAAGCCGGATAGAACCCAGGAAGATAATTAATGTACCTTATGCACCCACCTAATGCACCTAATGCAAGTAGACTTTTAGCGTGGTCCCGGGACTATGGTATAGGGACCTATCGGGCGAGCGGGGATGATGTCATCCTGATTAATAGGAGTTTTGGAGGAGTTTTTATGTCTTGCTGACAATTGTTAGGTGTTATTAGGTGATATTACCAAATCAGCCAAGGTATAAGGCTTCCTCCATGGGGAAATATTCTTGCTAAATTCCATGCATTACCGCATGTACATGCGTTACATTGTTTGGTCTGCTGGTGCATCAGTAACCATCACACCTCAGCATTAAGAGGTACCTTAGGTACATAAGGTAGCTACGGGATCCAATAAGAAAGAAGGTGATTGGATTTTTCTATCTACAACTCTAATACTGTTTCCATCTATTTTCTGACCTCACTGCTATGTTTCTGAGTATCGCCTATCAGTATTATGCTTAAACTTTTCCATCATGTTCCTTGCTAAGCCTCCATCAAGGCCAACATTTTAATGCCTTGCCGAGCTTAGCTTCTAGTAGCCAATATAGCTCCCAAGCTTCTCTGGTAAATCCAAACTTAACTACCTAACTATTATAGAGAAGTTATAAAACTTGTAAAAGCGTACCAGGGGTACCGCCTCAAGCTTCCATCGAATCAGAAAAGACTAGCTGTTCTATGATTTGAGCCTCGGCAGCTAGGCTAGAATCCTCAGGTGCCCATTTGCGCAATTTCGTGAGTACCATATCCTGGATTGCTTGCATGTGGGGAACGTAACTATGCAACGCGGGTGAATTGTCTGCCAGCCATAGCATAATGAGACATGCCAGACAACTCTGAGAAACCGTCCAGAGATATGGAGAGCGTTTATCGATCATATCCAGCGCGTTGTATAGGTAGGTGACGCAAGAATCAATGCAGGCCTCGCACTTTTCCAGAAAGACAGGCGATTCGCTAAAGGGGTCGGGACTAAGAGTAGACGAGCCACTTGGGGATTGGACTTCCTGTTGTCGGCAGGTCATCAAGAGTAGGAATGGTTGATGAATTATGTGCCTTGCCGCGCAATACCGAAGCCTGAGGACTCGCGCACGATCATTCGGCAGTGGAACCGTCCCTTTCTGAGGTCTCAAGTAGTCCGGTATCGAGATGTACCATTCTTCTAACTGTCTGTTGAGTTCAGTACTAAGCGCTAGAAGTTTTTGAAGGCCCAGACTCTGCCATGCTTGATTTGGACCCGTGAAACTCGCCTCCGCTATTTCCGGGCCGTAAAGCGAGTTATGTATACGGTTTAAAAGCCGACGAATAGCATGCTCGGCGATGAAATAAATGATATTCTCATTATCGGAGGGGTCCGTATTGTGGGGAAGCCTCATACGGTCTCCCAGGGGTTCTATTCCGCTCCGAGGAACGTCAAGTTCAGCAATTCGGTCACTAAATAATACAAGTAAGCATATAATATAAAGTACATTTATGTTCAATTGTTACCATACCATTCGACTGTAAAACACTGCCAAAATGTTCTTAATTCTGCCTCTTCAAAGACTGCGGTTGACAAATGATGTTTTCGACTTCGATAAGTTAGCCCATGCCATCATAATCGTTTAAAGGGGGGCGCTCATTACCTTTCAACGAGATTTAGAAATAACCGAGATGCAAATTGTGCCATTCTCCAACTGTGAAGGGGTCTTCCTAAGTGAGAAAAATATGAGGCGGCGAGCAATAAGGCTTGACAGAGTCCTATGTCTGGCCGAAAATCCCACACTAATTTATGTAGCATGATTCGTAATGCAGGTTGGAAAAATCGAAGGCCCAGCGCTTCATCATCCTCGGAATTTCCTTCTCGATCTAAGCTTATCGTACCCAAAGCATAGACACAAAAGCATATCGATGTCCCAATGTCTTCCATATTCCTGTCCTGAATAAGCTGGTCCTGCCAGGACTTGAACGCATTTCGCGTGAATAACGGGTGATGGGGGTGGACATTTCGAAAATAATTATCGGCTAGCACGTTAAGGCCGTCAAGATCAAGAGACGGCCAGACTAGCGAGCCATCATAGAGACTTCCAAGTAGTCCTGGCAAGGGGAATTTTTCTTCGATTTCAGAGAAATATTCCCTCGGGTAATCCCCGATTAGGTCACGCACCTGGGGTAGCGAAAGAAGAGTCGTCGTCAGAGTAGCGTGGCCCTTGGGAATTAAAAATTGCGGCGAATCCAATTGGGGGTCTATTCCGGCAGATGTGGAGGGCAAGTAGTCTGAGTGCTGTTGATAGGCAGTGAAGTAATCGGCCTGGCTTGGAGTGTGTGAAAGGGGGCTTGAACGAGTGCTAAGCTCGTTAATCTGTTGGCCTTGGTGTTCGAGAAGCGATTCTATTCGGGCAAGTCGATCGATGACTGCAGTAGGACTTGAGTCTTCCACTCTATGATTTAGGGTTAGCATGGGCGCTGCTTTGGGCCAAAGCAAAGTTAGTGAGAGAATACCTATCGAATGGTAGCTCCTTGTATACACAGTCGGCATTTGAATCCTTACAGGTAGAACACGGTCTCTTCCCATCGCATCTCCGCTTACGATACCTGCTCTTTGTTAGGTGAAAAGGGATTTGAATAGCCGGAGGGGGTAAGTACCTGCAAAAGTCGCAAGCAAGGAGTGCGCCTGATTCTCGGCAAGTTAGTAAGTAACCCAACTACCTAATATATCGGGGAATGGATGTGTAGCATACGCTTCCTTGTGTAATTCATGTGGCAAATCCGACGAGCTTGTTAAAATGAAGATACCCTTAACTCAACTCTTATCCTCTAGTTGAGGGTAAGCATTAACTAAGATAACGAGGCCCAGCAGTTGAGCGCGTAAAGGCGGCTTCTTTCCGTTGAAATACCCTGGACCTAAGAGAGTGACCGGGTTTTCCTCTGCTGTAGTCGACCTAATTATTGGGAACGTAGTATAAAACTCTTGGACCTTTCTGGGGTTGAAGACTTGATATTGGGTAGCTAATGTCACACTGCAACTCGTCGACTTTATTCATTAATGAGTAGCAACGAGTTTCTCTGACCGCCACGGGGGCTAATGCAGACCAATAATGCTGATGGCCTAGTCGCTGATCCTGACCAACAAGACGGTCCTATACCCAGATATCGTCCGGGTGTTTCTAGCACAGCACCTCAAAGCATATCAAGCACTTCCGCAGGCGTAACAGGCGTATTATAGCTGTCACGCAGACAGAGGCTTGCATAACAACTACTTGGGAAGGGCCGTATGTTATCAAAAATGGTTAAGCCCCCCTTATGGGGCAAATGGAACATTGGAAAAATATCCACTATACCTACGCCTCACCTTCGTCTTGCAGTTTTAACTAGCTACTACCGGGTTGTAATAATAATAGAAATAAGGAAAGTCTTATTAACGGCCGGGAAAGACGACCGATACCCTAAATAGGAAACTGGTGGTTACAGAAAGACTCATAAAGACTCATAGCTGGCGAGCTTACTTGAACGATACGTCATTAAAGGCGGTTAGTCGTATTATAAATACGCCAAATTATTGGGATATTTCCTGATCAATATCGATGTATGTAGGGCTGAATAGGGTGAAAAGTTACCCCTTGTGGTTATTCTACCAAAGGTAAGGTAAGGTAAAGTAAGGTATACGGATCCGTAGGCGTGGCTGTGTCTTGCGTCTTGTGTCTTGTATTGTACAGAAAAAGTACCCAAGACCTTAGGTACCTGGTATTGAACTTGTGATGTGAGCGCATGTGAGTCTTACATAGTAGGTACCTAAGGTAGCAGCGGGTAACAGCGGGGCGCGGGGGTGTTAGTTAGGTAGGGTTAGGGGGGTTCTGGAATATAAAGTTACTGGCCTGGGGAAAAACAAACGTCGAGATGTTGTTCCATCTTAACCGCAAAGCCCAAGTTTACACCGAGTCTGTGCCTAACCTATATTCCAAATAATATCAAGTGACCTATCGACAATGCATCTTCGGCCTATGTCTGACCTACTATTCAGGCCCCATCACCGGGACTTGAACGAAGACAACGGATGGTCTTCGGCAGGTGGACCGATTTGAGAGTTCCATGATAGATATAAGCTTGGCCTGCGTGGTAGCTCTGACTGGGATATGCGAAAGGTATTCATGTCGATTGGTTCGTCATTTCTGACATACATATCCCGTAGCCTCGGGTACACGATAAAATTTCATTGAATTACGTGAATGCATAGCCAAGGTATGGTACGCGTTTGTGGCTGCGAATGATAGACGCCGTTTGGACAGAAAGGGATGTGATAGTACCCGAATGTGAAGGCTCATAATCAACATCATGTGTCCTGCAAAAACCACGTAGATCGCAAATGATTACCCAGGTACCTATCAGATAATGTCCTATACGTCAGTGATTGTTTTAAAATAGACTTAAAGGATACCTTAGGAGGTACCTAGGTAATCAATGTGAAAAAAAGAAGGAGAAAAAAAGTCTCGAAAGTTCGGGAAGAAGAAGAGAATCAACATCAGGTAATAGGTACCGCTGTGTCAGCTGGATTGTAACTGGAAGTGCCACAGACCACCTAACCCGACTCCTAACCCAGCTAGGTAACCTAATATATTGTTACGCCTGCAGGTTATACAGGTATGTACTTCTGCAGCAGGTAACATCGACCGAGCTGATGGGAATCATGGGATATGACCTATAATGTACCTATACGGACCTAGCCTAGGCAACCTCGCATTAGCTGCATGTACCTTAAGTAAATGTTGACACTTGAAATGTCTAATAACCCGGCACCTTGGAAGCTGCTACTCACAGCTACGCAAGTAGTACCTGGTCACAAACCCCGAAACCGACCCACTTTTTCATGAACCTAATCCTTCCGAACTTGTTTTTTTCTATGCATTTTTAAACCGTACAGCATCCAGAATTTCAATCGCCGGCAGCTCCGGTGTCATTCGGCATCGCTAACGCCGCAAGTCGCTATGTAATATCTCTATCCAGCCGGCTGTTATATCTAAGGAACATCGGAATAATAAATTCCACTTACTCTGACTCTGATAGCCGGCGTTACCGGAAGACCGACAGCGTTCCTTTAAATAGGGCGCTGTTATTCCTCTGGGCTTCAAATGTTATCTCATCTACGCTTCACAGCTTTCCTTGCAAACTGCAATTATTTAATAACTTTTTCCCATTCTTATCAGGTATATATAGAAGTATCCACTCGTCTGGCAAGCTTCTATCTCGATTCCTTCCGCCTAAAACTTCTCTAGACAACCACCCGCAATATATGCTGTTGTCCTTGGCATAAAGAGTTGGGCTTTAGAAGTTAAACAGCGTATTCGAAGTTAGGTGGACAAATTGAATTCCATGTATATGTTATATTGTCCAACCTTAAACTGGTTCAATTATGTCTACCCGTATCTCTAATTAGTAGCTTAGCTGACTGCGTCCGGTTAATCTACTATCATTACCAAGCTTTTTTTCCCATCAGAGCTATCACGGGAACGTGCAGAGGAATGAAAAAGGTATATCGTACTTACTCTCATGGATAGAGAATTTACCTCTAATCTACTGGCCTTAGGCACAACAGTAGTTCTTAACGCCGTTGGTCCTGGCTGTTGAGATCATACCTAAACCGCTCGTGATGGGCCCCTGAGTTTAGGTGATAGAGCTTTTACTGCAGCGGTGACGTTATAGTGGCATAACTGGGACGACTGAAAACTACCTAAGCCACTAGGTTGACCCTGGTGGAACTGTATTCGTCTCACTGTCGGAAGAGCCGCCTCGTGTCGGGTTCGCCATACAAAGCTGGAGTACAAGCAGTGGAATGCTTTATAGGATGGATAGGCGTGCCCCTGATTCTATTGGATCGTTTAGATATTGAATTTGTGAGTATACTACCCTACTCCGATGAAAACAGTCTGACTTGGCTAGTGGCTAGATGTATAAGAAGCTACTTGTTCATTACGATGACTGCTAATATAAGGCGATTGCTAACAGACCTTTCCAGGGATGCCTAGAGCCAGGGCCCCATTGACGGCCACTTCAAAATTCTGGGAAGGGACGATCCTATGATACATTGTCGACTAGAATACAGTGGCTAATTCGCTCCCTTAGCTTTACTGCCGTGTTCCATTTACATCGAAACTTCGGATAGGTATCCTCTTGGGGTAGTCTTACGTTAACCTTCACGCCTAGATTCAACAATATTGGTTATTGGACCTTATCAAGCGGAAAGTGGCAGCTCACTTGCTTGACAGGACCTACTCTGGTAACTACTACTCACCGCTATGTTGCTGATACGACCAGGCCGTTACCATCCGTTGTTCCCCGTACTTGACGATTAGCTCACAACCAGTCTCCGGGAGCCTTTGCCGGTGCCATCATATAAGCGGAGGTTATTAAGGCGTCTCCAGAAACCAATGATCCAGCTATCTCGGGTATTACGTCTAAGTATTTCTTTGTGGGTCGTGATGCCCGGCATAGCTAATCACGAATGCTGACTGCTGCATGAGCTCGGTGCTTTCTTCGGCTGTCTCATATCATTCCAACTTGGCAATAGGCTGGGAAAGAAGAAGTCGACCTACATTGGGCTCGCGGTCAACGTTATTGGAGTAGTTTTGCAGCTTGCAGCTTGCCATCTGCCTCAGATGACCGTAGGCCGCATCATCAACGTATTTGGCAGTAGGTTAACCCCTGAACACTCGAGAGCTGCCACCTCCTAAGTTTGCTTACTTGTAAATGTCCCATTTGCTCAAGAATATGCTTGAAACCCTACCCCGTTGCATACAACCCCTTCCACCCACTTGCTATATCCACTTGCTATATCGTATACGCTAACCCCTAATCCAAGTGGATATTACCTCTCCAACATGTGCTGTATTCGTCACGGAGGCCTCACCACTATGGGTATTACTACGAGGAATATTCGAGGAGGCTCGAGTAGCCTTTGTTCAACTTCGAGGGGGCATTACATGATCTCGACGAAGAGAACTTAAAGGAAGACCTCAGCTCCATCCAGAATACTCTCAATAAAGAACGCAAGGTTCGTGTGTCTATTGTGAATGCTGTACTCGGTAGAGATCTACTCCAACATATTCGCCGTTTAGTGCTGAGGAAAGTCGCCTTACAGGTACGAAGGGATAGCTCACTGTGACGCTGACACTTGAAAGCCGCGGGATGTAGTTAATGCAACAGCTCGGTGGCGTTCATGCGCTGGGCTACTACCTTCCCGCCCTCTGGATTAAGCCGGTAGGGATTTCTAGTTCATATGTAAGATTACTGGTCGGAGTAAATACCAGCCTCTACTTGACTGCGGCTTTGATATGTCTAGTACTAGTCGACCTAATTGGAAGAGACGAATAAAATGCATACTCTGAAGCTGTCTCCGCCTCACTGGTAAGCAGATATGCTTACGGTTCCATAGACTCACGATGTCCGGTTCTACTACGACTGTATATCGTTATTTCGTTACCTTCATGACACCAAGAGAGGCAAGTATTCACACTCGGTAAGGATTAGTTCGACCTTGGTAAGGTGACAGTTGGTATGTTCTTTTTTTAACCGCTTCTTATTGTGCCAACTTTACGAAGGTCCTTTGCGTCTATGAATCCGATCTTGTCTGGGGTGACGGACTAGAGGAGCTTCTATTGCCAAACGAATGAGATAAGCTGTTTTACTATAATATAGTTCACAGAGGCCGCTATGAATAACCTCGGATGTGGTTCCTACCTTGGTAAGGGCTGACCGCCTACCGGAAAATATATCACGATTTCACTCTTCACCCCATATAGTCTTGGCCGAATTCTGCTGCTAGTTCCTACCTAAACCTATAGTATTTGTCTTCCATCTAGAAACCTCTTTTCCAACACTGGAGGATATAGACGAAATATCCGAGCCCGTTCGTCCTTTGGGACGAGATGCTTTAGGTACCCAACGAACCCATCTGCAAGGATTTACCGAGGCCGAACGGAGACGTATTACGGGAACCTCCCCTCTCGTCGAGGCCGTCGATAGGGGAATTGGTATAGTACATTACATCATCTATCCTTAAGGTGACTCGACTAGATTTTCAAGTCAGCATGACGATATATATAATAGGAATAAGACGGCATAGATATACCAGCAAGTACCGTTATGTCACGAATTATGAGCTAGATACCTAGATGTATATATAGATACAAATAGCCTACTAATAAAGCAAGACAGTACCGCACAGCCCGACCGCTTGCGTAGCTCCATCACCTATGTAAGCTTGCTCATTTAGCCTACTCGAAATAACGGCTCGGAACTACAAAAGATACGAATATTTGCACCTCTCATCTTTGTTACGCGTTGCTAGCTTGTAGTTGAGCAAGATCAGCCCAGGCTGTAACATGATAGACAGCAGTACTTAGACTCAAGCTTTGTCGTATTGCTATGTATAATAAGGATGAAGCTTTGATATAATCATGTCCTCAATAGTACCTAAGATTAGAAAGTTGTATAACTTTATAAATATGTTCAATTATGCATGGATACCAAGTATACAAGAGCACCTAGGTATTGACTCTCATCAAGTCCTTTACGTTACATATGACCTAAAGTCATAAGGGGAATACGCTCTGAATCGAGTATTGAATAGGACCCGATATTTTATATATATATAGTACTTCTCTCTAGATTATTATAGCTTCTAGCGAACCAGTAGCCGGATTGATTCCGCCCTGGTATACCCTGACATAGTTTGGCAGTTGGCAGGCGCCAGCTCAGTCTACTCAAGGCCCTAGCCTCTCGCGGAGTTTCGTGTGGGGGGGGGGGGTCTATTCCAGTAGCTCCCCCGGATGAACTGTGATCGCGCCCAGTTGTCATAATAGTACATACAATTAGTTCACAAAAAGGGCAAACCCGTGATTATCCCCAATTTGAAACCGTCTTTCCGAACGCCAACAATCCTTGATCGATTGTGAATGCATCTCTTCTTACACTATATCCCGTCAACACATAACCAAGATTAGGCCTCGCCGAAGTCGTTTGCCTTGCTGGACATGAGAAGACCGACGATCAAACCGAAGAGACCTAGGACGGAGCTAAAGATTTCGATGACAAGAATCTTGACGAAACTGACAGCTCTTGTTAGTTTTGGTACACGGCCAAGGATAATAAAATTTGGGGGCATACAGAGAAGGGTCGGCAGCATCGGCTAGAGCCGCTCCACTGCCGTTAATGCCAACAGCAACACCGCAAATCAGGTTGCAACCTCCCACCGTGATACCAGCCCAAAACAAGGCGAAACCGGTATAGTAGCTGTTGGAATCGAATACTTCGTCGGGGCCGGCGTATTTGATCTTCGCGGAGAAGACGATGGCCATGATGACGCCGTAGATGGCTACGACTTCGCAGAAGATGATGGAGATCAAGTTCTTGGTTCGGATTCGAGGCGCCTTAACACCAGCACCGAGGATAGAAGAGCCCGTGATGAAAATACCCCTGGTTATTTTTTTTTGTCAATGGTGGCATGTTCGATTTTGGGTGAATTGATTGCTTGGAGCTGGGAATGTTTCGTACCATGCCGCGCCGACGACTGATAGACCAATGCAAAGCCCAACACCTAAATCCGCCCATACGTACGGCGATACTGTCTCGAGGAAAGCTCCGACCTGGATAATAAGGAGAAGAATAATTAGGATATAATGTAATTTATTAGTTGGATATTATCGAGACAAACATTAAAGGATTCACCGCTACCGGTAAACAGCATGTCTATAACAAAGTCAGCCTTTCAATCTCACGCTCCCCAGCGCGAACGGGTTTCACATACACAATCCAACAACAGCTAGGAAAGAGGATAAACCTCCAGCGCTATATGTTAGAGCGCCCATAATTGCGGGAATTCGGGAATTCGGATGCGAGGAATAATTTGTTATTTCTGAGGGGGGAGCTGGAGCTGATGAATGAAATGTTAAGGAAAGTCGCGATTGACCGATTGACGTTTATTAGCAGTTTATTAGTAGTAGGCTGCTCTTTTCTGCGAGCTTGGAGAGCTTTGGGGTTGCAGCTGCCAGCCGCGCAGCCCGTTCCTTACATCCCTGGAAGTTGTCCTAGTTCCATCCACCAACGGGCTGTCAGATGGATCTCGGTCCGACTTGTCTTCCGAAACTTGGGGGCTTTCATTTCACTCACCGAGGTATGCAATTAAAAGTTAAATCATTTCGAATTCAGTTAACAGCTATCTTACGTGATCACCTCCGAGTATCACCCCTTAGGTAATGAGTCAATTCGATGGAGGGGCAACACCTAAAAATTCAATCGGACCCCTCCATTGCCTACCTCATTATCACTTGACGCCAACAAAAAACAAACAAAAAAACACCACCAAGCTGTCACTACTCCGTTTTTTCCGTCCTCTTTCAAGAGGCATATCTTTCCGGACTTTCACCATGGCCGCCCTCGATTCCCAGAAGCTCACCCCCACCGAGGAGACTGAGGTCCAGCAATGGATCACCACCTCGGAGCGGCTCAAGAGCTCGCCCTCCGATACCTCCATCCTCGACAAGCTCAACTCCCACCTGACTTCCCGAACCACTCTGCTCGGCACCAAGCCCTCCAAGGCTGACGTCGCCATCTACGAGTCTCTGGCTCCTACCGTTAAGTCGTGGACCCCTGAGCAGCGGACGGGTGAGAAGGGTCACCCTCACATCCTCCGACACCTCGACTTCGTCCAGAACTCCGGCGTCTTCGGTCTGAGCGTGAGCGATGCGGATAAGATTAAGGTCGACCTCGACGAGGTCCTCTACGTCAAGCCGCCTGTCGACGCCAAGGCCGAGAAGGAGCGCTTGAAGAAGGAGAAGGCTGCCGCTGCCGCTGCCGCCGCTGCCACCGGCAGTGAAGGTGGTGCTGCCACGACGCTTGTTGACCGAACGAAAGCGGCGGCTGAGGCTGTCAAGGACGCGGCCGTTGAAGCCGGAAGCAAGGCCGCCGCCGCGGTGGGCGCTGCTACCGAGAAGCCCAAGAAGGAGAAGAAGGAGAAGGCGCCCAAACCTCAGAAGGCCCCCGCCGTTACCACGCCTCCGTCACCCCATCTGATCGATCTCCGAGTGGGCCACATCCTGAAAGCCATCAAGCACCCGGAAGCCGACAGCCTGTACGTTTCCACGATCGCCATGGGCGACAAGCCCGGCACCGAGGATACCACCGAGTACGAAGGCCAGGTCTGCCGAACCGTCTGCTCCGGCCTGAACGGGCTGGTGCCTCTGGAAGAGATGCAGAACCGCAAGGTGGTCGTGGTGGCTAACCTGAAGCCCGTCAAGATGCGGGGAATCAAGTCGTGCGCCATGGTCCTGGCCGCGTCCCCGAAGCTAAAGGAGGGCGAGGCGGACGACCACAAGGGGCCCGTCGAGCTGGTTGCCCCGCCCCCGGACGCGCAGGCCGGCGAGCGCGTGTACTTCGAGGGGTGGAGGGGCGAGCCCGAGGGCGTGCTCAACCCCAAGAAGAAGATCTGGGAGACCTTCCAGCCGGGATTCACCACGACGGAAAGCTTGGAAGTCGTGTTCGACGGCCACCTGGTCAAGGAGGCCGGCAAGGAGGAGATCGGCAAGCTGACTACGGCTAGCGGAGGCGTGTGCACGGTCCCGAGCTTAAAGGGGGCCACAGTACGATAAATCGCTTCAAGTTTTTACGCAAGCGGTCTAACTGAGATAAAAGAATAAAAAAACAAAAATTTAAGCTACAATTAAATAGGTGGCTACAGATTACATGTCTCCCTTTTTTTTTTTTCCCCTTTCGTCCCTGTCATTTTCCTTAGATCTTCCTCGCGTATTAATTCTCAACGGTGTCGGGAGTATTCCACGGCGGGGTCTCAATGGTCACGGACGTAATAGTAGGCGTGCCAGGACACCCAGTCGTGTAAGTGATCCACTCGGTGGGAATAGGGCAAGGGTCGCAAGTCGGGCACGCGCCGTTGGCTACATACGACGTCGACGTCGTCGGGCAGCAGTCGGTAGAGCACGGCACGGTCACGCTTGAGACCTTGATGTAGAGCGGGCAGACTGCATCTGTTGGTTTGGATGCGCATGACAACGTCGGGCAAGCAGCTAGGAGGTATGCAATCAGTACTCAAACTTGTGCCTTAGGGACCTTAGGTACCTAAGTGAAATGATAAAGGGGTAAAGTAATGTAAAGAGGGATATTTACATGACTGGACAGTCCTGGTGTAAGTGTAACATTCGTGAGTCTTGACCCAAGCCGTGGTGTGTTCGAAGTCGTCAATTGTAGTCGAACAGTGTCCGGGGACCGTGGGGCTAGGTGCTTCTACTACAGGAGAAGCCATAGCTGCGTTGCTGCGAATGATTAGTTACGTGTTGCCGTCTACCTAAGGTGGGGCAGTAGAACAGATGCTGTCTTCGAAGCTATAACTTACCAGAGAGCCAGCAGCGCGGCGGTCCCGGAGAAAAGAGTGCGAGTTGAGAATAACATTGTGAATTATTACGGGACTGTGTATGTAGGTATGTATGTAGATTGGATCTTGCTTGAGGAGATAGGAGTTCAACTTTGATCGAACATGTACTGTTGATATCGACGAAGGGAAGAGTCGATCTTCCTCTTTATATAAGCGTGTCTACCTAAGGTAGCTTACATGCTTACATACCTTTTACATTATTTACATCGGATAATGCACACGGGCCTCGCGAGACGTCACTCTCTTCCCCTATCCGTTCCTATCCGTTCTGCCATGTTGCCAAGAGTAATCAGATGGAAGCAAAGAAGAGGCAAGGAAGAAGAAGAAAAAAAAAAGTAAATCACAAGATCCAAGCCAAGGAGGCTTGGGAGGGGGCTGACATCAAATAAAAAGGGAGTCAGGACTCAGATAGTCCTTTCTCGCTCTCTCTCGAATGAGAAGGGGGAAAGCTGGTGCCGGCTTGTAACCTCCGTTCATCTCCCGCTCGCACGGAGAGATCCTGCTTTGCTGCTACCGTGGTTCGTTGTTTTACGTAACTATCCACATCCACATACCGGTACCTATACTTACCTACCTAAGGTAGGTATACACTCGATACATTGTATCCATGATTTATGTACGTCTACCTAATACTTCGTATTGCTTGGATAAATATACATAAGCATGAGCATACGTATAATTACGTTACGTACATATCTAATACACAAGATCTGGTGATGTATAACTATATGTACCTAGGTACCTTGTATGTAGATCTAGTGGGAAAATAAAAGCAAATTAACGACGATGGAAAAAGCAGGAATAAAACCAAAAAAAAAAAAAAAAAAAAACCGAATGTCATCACTCTGACAAACTACCCCAGAAGGAGCGTGATTCCCCGATGGCTGAACCGCCAGACCGCCTCACCTCAGCCCTACCCTCGTATAAGCTCAGCGTATCTCAGTCCGGCCTAAATTGCGCCAGCGAATAAGACGGCGAAGATGACTTTCCACTTTGCCCAGCTCTCCTCATGTCTTGGTCCGGGCCATCGAAGAGAATCGAGACCTCCTGGATACTACCTACCTACCTACGTAGCTACACTTCGCTGAGAGCGGGGATGCAGGAAGGACTGCTGACTTCAAGGGCTACCAATTCGTGTGTGTAACTATTTACCTTAGGTAGGTACCTTATGTATGTGCTATAGGTGTATCCTTGATATTTACATACATAGGTACTTAGACAATTCCATCTTTACAATTTCTAAGAATCTCCGAATTGGCTACTACTAGATTTGTACATCGTTGGAGCCGATAACTCTTCTTTTGGCTCCCATCCTCGCCTGATTCGTTCCGTGGTCTAGGATAATACCTACCTCCTAACCTAGACCACCCCCCTCCCACGTACTATACAGGTTGGTACAAGTGTCTCGTATGTACACTGCAATGCCTTTATATTCCTAGGTACCTATCATCCGTCGTGCGCCATTAAACACACTTTTTCTTCGCCAAACGCCCCGTGATGCACTCGCTCCCTAAAAGCAATGGTAAAATATGATCGTAACGCCGTCAACCCTCGCGAGCTCGCCCAAGCTCACGAGAAAAAGTACTGACTATCCCTGAGCCGTGCGACGTCGAAATCACCCTAAATTTATTGTTTAGCCTAATGTTAACAGGTTGGAGTCGATGCTGGAGTGGCTTACCTTTTCGGGAACCTCAGGAAAGGTAAGCGGAAGCCAGACGTTGACTGCCTTGTAGGCTTTAACTTTTTCTTTGGACCTTTTGACTGGTTTGGTAGTCCCCGTGAGTTCAGACTCGAAAAGGCTGACGCCCATCCCAGCTTTGAAGTTGTCCAACAAATCTTTTATCTCATCAGGCACGTCCGTGCCTACAGGTGAGTCAAAATCTGTAGCTGGTGCTGGTGTCAAATCGTCCTCGTCATTTTCGTCGATTGAATGCATTGCATCGTCCATCGAAATTTTGTCAGGGATGTTGCCTAACCCTACTGCCTCCATTTCTTCCGTACTCGAAAAGGGCTGAGCGACCGACATCTCCGCAAAGATGCTGCCGGGCGTCTTCATTGCCTGACCCTTTTTGACTTCCTCAGGGTCCGATGACGCCAGTAGCCGAAGCCTCTCTCGCTCCTCCACAAGTTCATCTTTTAGAGCCATTTTTCTCGTCTTGCGAAGTGCGGTTATAGCCTTTTCAGCCTGGCTGCCCTTCTCGACCTTAGCTAAATAAAGTGACCCTTTGTATCGGGCCTCAAATTCGGATGCCAGACGCCTGATGACGTCTTCGCTGTGTATACGAATGAAACAATCCCGAAGCACCGTGTTCATAACATCAACGTCAGAAGCATGCGTCCAGAAAGAATCGTGCACGGCCGCAAACGAGAGGCCAAGCTCGTCACATTGGAGTGCGGACAACAACATGTGACTAGCATCTAGGGAATGGATGAAGTTGGGGGGAAATGCCTGCAGCTGCTTCCGTCGATTTACGGGGTCAGAACTGTCTGGAACCTGTAGGTTGAGATCCTGCAACGACGTAGCGATATTTCTGGTCCCAACTTTGCGGTATGGTTGGACGATAGGCATGCGAAGAGGAGTGGTCCAGATAACCGTCGACCTAAATTGATTGACAATATCATCAGCCGCCTTCGCCTTCGACTTAGCCTTCGCCTTTGTCGTCTTTATACTTGGCATCCTTGGTTGTTTCTTGGACTTAGTCCCATCTTCTCCATTGGCAATTCGATCCATCTGCTCTGGGGTGAGCGCACGACAGATTCTACCAGCACACTCTCCAAGCCAGTACTGAATATCGTGGGCTCCGCGAAACATAGTAGACAGAGCCCCAAACACCTTGGTAGCGACGTAAGAAGCGACTATGCCTACCGGGATGCCTGACTCTTTTTGAATGTCGGGATAAGCTGCATTGAGTTGTTTCTGTACTTGAGCCTTGGCACCGATAAATGTAACACCGTACACGTTGGTCATGACGGTTTGCTTCACCACTTTCCTCGATATCTTGCCGTCAACTGCCTTGGCGATGATATTGCCGGTAGCCTCTATATCCTTCGCAATACCCTCCTTTACCAGCTCAGCCACGGCCGAGTACACATCTGCGGGGCGGTCTCCGGGTTCGAGATTCACTTGTTGAGCACCCCACTTATCACCTCCCAGAGCCGCATAATGCTGTAGCCCGTTGCACGTACCATCTTGGTGAACCGGAAGGTGGGAGACGTATTTGGTAGGATCAGGAGACTCGAGCGCCGCCTTTAGCTCGAAACAGGTTGCCAGGCATTGCCAGGCATCCTCAGCCTTGAGCCACCACCGCTTCCCCGTTAGAGGATTGTTAGCAGAATCGTATATCTCGTCAAGGTGATCCGTCACGAACGATTCTCGTTCCTCCAAGCTTGCCTTGTCGTAGCCAAACACATTTGCTAGATGAATCTTGAGCCACCGCAATCCACTCTCACCAAGCTCCTTCCCCTTGGCAAAGTAAAGCAATCCTCGCATGTGGTCTGCGCCCATATGGTTGAGGTAGGTCGGGATCGGATAAGCTCGCCCTCGGAAGTCCATATTGTGCGGGAAGTAAAAAGTCTGGTCTTTGAAAGCCCTGGCAATCTCGAGTTGAAAATTCATGAAACAACGTTCCGAGTGCAGACCCGATTTTTCGTTCTCTACAGCTTTCACGGCGTTCAGCCACTGTCGACGAACTATGGGATTATCCGACGCTTCTGGTTCCGGGGGTGTGGTAAGTTGGGGGTTTAAAGGAGGGATGTTCGCTATCGCCTCGCCACTGTTCCATGCTTCAAGTATCACGTCGAAGACAGGCTTGTTGATTCGCCATCCTGTCCTACCGAGAACATCCAAGCCCTTGCTAACTTGCTCCATGTCTCCCCTCCGCACAGCTGCTTCGGCATACACCCTCTGATCCTTCTCGCCGTTCTTGATTCGCAAAAGTTGGGCAGGGTACTCAACGAAGCCCCCCTTGTCAAATTTCGTCCAGGGTTCCGGCTCGACAAGCATAGGTAGGTGTCTGGCTAGAAAGTCCGCAGGAGGTTCTCGTTTCATCATCTCAACCAGGAATTTATTCGGCATGACTATCCCGATCTTTTTTCCCTTTTTATATATCGTGGTATGAGCTAGGGCAGGTTGTATTTGACTGACAATATCCTTGGTTTCGGGATGCTCTCGAACGACGTTTACTTTTGCAGTATCTATCATAGCAGATAGCAAAGCAACACTGACCTTGGTTCTAATCAGCGTAGGCCATGACTTGACTTCGTACATAGATGTTGCGTCGCCATATTGCTGCGCCTGTGACTCGGCTGACTCGGCTGGTGTCTCAGCTGTTGATGGGTCCATTTCACGCTTCAGTTTCAAACTCAGTCTGTGAGCCTTGGCTTTACGCTTAGCTTCCTCGAAGCGTTGCTCCCGTATGAGGTGTTTAATATCATCCTCAACTATCTTGGCAACATGACTGAGCAAACTGGACAACTGAATACCCCCATCAATGCCCACGGACGACATGGCATTTAAGACACTTATGATGGTGACTGCCGCTAGCCTTGCTGGTGTTGATTGTCTTAGAAATGGGGCGTATAAACAGCGATCCTGATCTTCGTCCGTCTTTTTTTCGCCGGTTTCCGACACTTCAAATAATGCGAACTCCTCCTCTAACCTGGCTTCTAGAGCGTTCTGCCATTCATATAGCTGGGCATTTAAGCTCTTCGTAGATACTGCTGTGTTCAAGCCCAGTTTCTTGAGAGCCTCGTTTTCTTCTCTCCATCGTTTCAAGGCAGAATCGACGCAATCATGTTCTAACCGAGCCTGTATTTCCCGGCGCTCTGCGTAAGAGAGCTTGGAAAGATCTCGGCCCTCAATGGTGCCAAAGAAAGACAAGACCTCGCGTAATGACTTAAGACCTAATCCTTTCTGAGGCACGGCTAGAACTTCAGGTATGACGTTTGTCTTCTCCTTTGCTTCGGAAGGTTCGGCCGGTTTACTTGAGTCGACTTCCGTGTCTGCCAGCTCGGCTTCTTCGTCCTCTAGCGAGGGCTCCCAGTCTTCCAAGAGGTCGGAGGCGGGTTGGTAAATGCTAGCGATGATACCGATATCTTGCTGGGTTAAAATATCCTCTTGGGACAAAACATGATAAATAGCATCCCCAGGCATCAATTCCATGTATCGTGTCACAAGTCGTTCTAGCCGTGGTCCCTTGGTCGATAAGAGCGAAATCTTTAACATGCAAGCGACGATTTCGGGCGTCTGGGGGATATTTTTGCCTCTCATTTGTAGCTCGTACCATTGGTGTAAAGATTGCGCCCATGCCGAGTCTGACTGTTCAAAGGCTCTTTTAATAGACGCGCGAAGGTATTTGGCATGAAGCGCGGTCAAGGCAAAACCTTCCAAGAGACTGTTATCAGTAAGACGAGTAATGACAAGAGCGGCTCTATCTAGCTTGCCGACCTGTATGCAAGCATCAAAGACTGAGATCAACTCGTCGACACCACCAGGCAGACCATGACTGAGCCTAGTGCGTGGGAAAGAATCCTCTACGGTATTGATGAGTAATGGTGAAGAAGCATCAAAGGGTCGTAGTTCGTATAAACGAGGTGCTGGCGGGTGATGCGGTTGATAATGGTCGAAAGAAATTTCGTCCTTCTGTATCGGGTCGCCTATAGCTGTTGCCAAAGATCTCTGGAAGATTGGTCCGCAAACATCTTGCGAGTTCTTTCTCCTCCTCGGTAGTTGTTCGACTCGGGTGGTTAAAAGTCTGTGATTTGATGTACGGAAAGAATGGAGGGAATCGAGGATTGAAGATCTGGCAACTAGTTGTCGTCGCCTCACTGCATTAAGTCTAGGGAGTGGAAGGCTCTGACGAGCTGGAAGTGATCGCACAAACATTGCGACACGAGTTTGGATTTAGATATAGGTATAGGTATAGGGGGGTATCTCGAAGGAGGGAATAAGGGAAATAGACCTCACGTATTCCCAACAGGCTCTTTTCCTTTTTTTTTCTTTTTTTCTTAATAAAAAGGAAAAAAAAAAGAACGCCGTCGAGAGGAATTATTACAGCATGAGGTCCCAAGGAATAGGTTGAAACCTGCCGAAATGATCCTACACGTACCAATCCAGCCTTAGGTATGTATATAGGAAGAAGAAAAGACCTGTTTTCAAGGTTGAATTTGAACAGGGTGATTAAGTAGTAGGTATTTGGGAGGCAAAGCTTTTCATGAGGGTCTAGCTCCAAAATTTTTGCCATCGCAAAGGTTTTTTTTTTGGTTTTTTGGTTTTTTTCCTCTTTAGTCCCCCTCACTTAGCTTAGTTAGGCTTACTCACATAGGTTGATAGGAAGACGATAAGAAAATTGATACCGATATCGATAGATATCTGAATTGACAACTGCCAATTGGTCCAAAGCTTATTGATGTCCCACTTAATGAACTCCGCCTCTCGTCGAAATCAGGTACCCCCTGGAGGTACCTCTAGTGGACGTTATATAGAGGCGGACTTAGTTTTATTCCGGATTTTTATACGGTGGGCATCTTCCATACCTTTAATACCCTAGGAGGTAGGTATCAATCAAGATTCAAGACATTACCAATCAAAAGTAAGAGAGAGAGAAGAAGAAAAAAGAAAAGAGAGAGAAAAAAAAATAATCATAAAAAATAAGAAGATGGTTACTCGACATGCAGTAACTACAGTAGCTTGCTCTCAATGCCGTCTGGCTGCTCTGAAGTTATTTGTTTGTTCTACGAACACCTTACCCACCATAAGACCTAATCCTTTTCAGTATCGACAGCGACTGGTCTCTAGGATACCAATCCGGTCGTTCTCATCTCTACCGTCTCAAAATGAGTCCTCAAGTAGCACGGCATCGACTGAAACAAGTCATGAAAAGGATGATATCCTCGATGACCGGCATGACCGGCATGATCAGCATGATCAGCATGATCAGACTCACGAAACTACCACAGGAGACACAAGTCTAACCGCTACTCCTTGGTATCTTCAAGTTGAGCCCCCAAGACAAATAGCTACCATTGAGCCCCCACCGTTACCAGAGGTTCCTTCGGACTCTCCAGAAATTATCGGCTCATTATTAAAATACGCCTCTGAGGAGTTGGGCCTTGATGATCTTTCGCTGTTAGATCTTAGGGAGCTAGATCCTCCAGCAGCCCTAGGTCCGAACCTCTTCATGCTGTTCGGCACCGCGCGAAGCGAGCGCCATCTCAACGTGTCTTCTGGACGGTTGTTACGATGGCTACGAGCCAAGCATCATATTTGGGCTAACGCTGACGGCTTGCTTGGGCCAAACGAGCGCAAGACAAAGCTGCGCCGGAAGGCTAAGCGGGCGAAACTCCTAGGAGGTGTTGAGGATACTGATGACGGAATTAAAACCGGATGGATATGTGTTAATTTAGGTACCATTGGTTACGGCAAGGAAGAGTCTGCCGTTTTTGCGGGCGATGGGCGTGTTGCTGGTTTCGGTGCTGCTCAAAATGGGTCCACGATTGTCGTTCAGATCATGACAGAATCCCGGAGAGTCGAGATGGATCTTGAATCTTTGTGGAAGAGAAGTCTCAGCCGATCAGTCGGCACCATCGTCGAGTCTGAGCATAAGCCGGTAGAATCGACGAAGAGGCCCGTAAAGCCGCAGACTAGGCGGCCAAAGCCAGAGGTGGAAAACATGGAAGATCTCCATCCTCTAGAGAAGGCTATCCTAGCGAGTTCGCGCCGCCATACAACTTCTGGAAACAGCCACTTCAACGATACATCGAGGAGAACACCTTTTGAACAGGCACGGTTTTATTCGACAGTACAAACGGCCCATAATAAGACGCCAATGGAAAATCCGTTATTGCATATCACATCGAAAGATGCTCTTGAGCAGAGTCTCAAGTTTGATTTCCATCAGAAAAACCGGATTCTATCCCTATTAGAAGCCGGCCTTGACAATCCATCTGTCGTTTCTACTTCGGAGTATAAGACAAGCTTTTCGAACTCTTTTCTTACGCTATCTCAGCTTGCGTGTCAAAGTCTCCGTCCATCTCAAACTTGGGGATTTCGTCTTGCAGTTCACGCAAAGGCCTGCGAGCTTCGCATGGCTGATTTTACTGGGTTGCCTACTAACGCGCAGCAGTTAGTTGAAGAGATGTGTCTCTATGGCATCCCTTTCACACGACAGCAATGCTTACAGCTCTTGGCATGCATTTATAGCTCAGATATCAACGGATTAAACGAGCGGACCCGACTTGCCCTGAATCTCTTGAAAACGGTCCAGCAACGTGGGCAGCCGGTCCTTGCTAGTGACATTATTGTTACTATCATCGAAGCAACAGCTCGCTATTATAAGAAAACCGCCTCCCAGGATTGCTTAAAGCTTATCGAGCGACTGGAGGATGCTTTAGTGCAAGCAGATTTATCTCAATTAGAGGAGCCGCAAATCATGAGACTCATGGAGGCATACGCCGACATACGCGATTGGAAAGGTTTCCAGAACGCATGGCGCATACCTGCGAGGCACCTACGCCCGCGCTCAGCAGCCATGTATATCCATGCTTATAATTTGGCGTCTTCGACGGGTTCGCCGTTGGTCTGTAAGATGATGCTAAGGTTGTGCTTTCAGGAGATGCTCTCGGAGGATCCGCCTGTGCTACCTAGGGATAAAGTCCTCACTGCTGTCCACAAGTGCATTCATATAGCCGACAGAACTGCTCATCAAAACTTTGGGCAGATGCTAAAAAATCCCGGCGTTCATGGAAGTAGGGGGGTGGTAAAAGAATTCGTGAGGCTCCTGTGGAGCATTCATGTGATAAATCTCAACAGTGGGCAAGGAGCGTAAGGATGGATAATATTCGCATATTCTTCTAGCATTAGACCAGCTGCAAGGTCTCAATGTTGATGTTGGCATATGAATTTGCCAGTCTCTTCGCCTCCAGATGAGGCATTCAAGGCGGTTTGCATACGTTCCAGTGTAACGAAATCAATGTCTTTTTTTCATGTAAATTACCTATCCAGCTAAATACCTACCTATAACCTAACCTAACCTACTTATGTACAACTTCCGACCTCTCTTGCTCTACGTGACTTTATATAGTTCTCTTATCTGATCTAACTATAAGGTATGTCAATCCTCACAACTTTTCCTTTTCCCAGAGCTCACTAGATGATAAGTGTGCAATGAAGATTATCTAAAGCTTGAAGGTCCACGCCAAAAATGAAATTATTTCCCGAGATATTTCGAAGCCGGATTTCCTCAGCCGACTACCAACGCGCCGCACCCTCACCGAGGTGCCAATCAAGGCAGGTCAACAACGGCGGATCTAGAACTAAAAAGGCAAGCTCTCTGTGACGCCGGGGCCAACCACCATCGCGGAGAAAGCCTTCTCCAGTAAAATGCCAAGGAGAACCGGTTCCTGGCTCAGCGTGCCTTGGTTGATTGGATTGCGGCGCCCCGAGATAAGGGTTGCGCACGATCCCGGCCCTTCGATGCTACCCTGAATTTCCAATTCCTTAGCTACGACGCAGCCGAGTGGTGATCAGAATAAACCACCTTCTACATAGTATAAGCTTCCCGTTGGTTGTCGACGCTAGATTCGCGTCCCGCTTTCTCGATGTATATAATATCTCCGTTATCTCGTCTTAGACTGGGGGGCATAGGGATAGGGTTCAGAGAGCGCCTGAAAAAAATAACCAATTGGTTCGCTTGATATGGTTTTCATCAAATCGAATTGATAATGATTGCTCCACGTGCCTACCTTAATACCCCGGTGTATATACATACCTGGGTCTGCGTTGAGTAAATAAATGAAGCCGTGGGTTGAAATTGCGTAGGTACCTAACCTAAGATAATATATAACTAATATCTTCGCATCGTATATCAGTGTCCTGAGTTCTTGTCGCTGCCTTTCCTATTCCCATACTTCGTATTGTCCTCAAGTTGCAAGAAGGAAACATCCACCAACCATGGCGCGCATCGCATCTTTCGCTCTCCTATCCGCGGCGGCAGCGCTCCCCGGCGCCCTGGCCTGGGGCGCCATGGGCCACGAGGCGGTCGCCTACGTCGCGAGCAACTACGTGAGCGCGTCGACGAGGACCTTCTTCCAGGCCTTGCTGGACGACACGTCGGCGGACTACCTGGCGAGCGTGGCGGCGTGGGCCGACAGCTACCGGTACACGAGCGCGGGCAAGTTCACGGCGCCGTTCCACTACATCGACGCCAACGACAACCCGCCGGCTAGCTGCGGCGTCGACCTGGACCGCGACTGCGGCGCCGAGGGCTGCGTCGTGCGCGCGCTCCAGAATTACACTACGATCCTGATCGGCCAGAAGGCGAGCACTGCTAACCTGCAGATCGCAGCCAAGGTGAGCATAAATGGATACCTACCTACCTTAGGTACCTATACAGAACACAGACGGATTGGTACTAACGAGCGAAATTGCAGATGGTCATCCACGTAAGCAAAATATCCCAAGGGGACGTCCGAAGAAGAAGAAGACGTAGTATTAGCAGCAGAGCACACTCAAGACAAACTCGACGAACGAGCAAAAGGAAAAGGAAACCCAAATTAACGTACCAGAACAGTTTGCGGGCGACATAGGACAGCCGCTACACTGCGAAGCCTTAGAGATCGGCGGCAACGACATCGACGTGCAGTACGACGGCGAGGACACCAACCTGCACGCGGTCTGGGACAGCAACATCCCCGAGTCCATCTCCGGCGGGTCCTCGCTGTCGTCTGCGAAGTCGTGGGCCCAGGAGTTGATCAAGGGTACGTAACGAACCAACGTGCCCCCCCCCCCTTTTTTTTTTTTTTTTTCTAACGCGCATTCCCTCCAGAAATCGACTCGGGCGCGTACAAATCACAAGCATCCAAATGGGTCTCGGGCCTCAGCGTGGCCTCAGCGGCGAAGCAGACGGCGACGGCGCTGGGCTGGGCGACGGACAGCAACGCGTACGTGTGCTCGACGGTGCTGGCAGGCGGCGTGAGCGCCGTCGAGAAACAGGACCTCAGCGGGAAGTACACGACGGCCGCGCAGCCCGTCGTCGACTTGCAGATAGCGAAGCAGGGGTACCGGCTCGCCAAGTGGCTCGACGCTATCGTTGCTGCGATTCAATGAAGTTTTGTTCGTGTATGCGTGAGATTTTGATGATTATGGCGGTGGGAGTTTGGTGCAGGTGGAGAGGGCGCGAAGAGGAAAAGGAAAGGAAAGTAAGAGACGATGAAGTCACAATGGTTAAAATAGCTAATCTAGATAGGTACCTAAGGTATAAAATGCCAATGCTAACTCATACGTCCCCAATGATTAATCTTTCTAATACATGTCTTTTTCGAGACTTCTACCCCCTCCTTCTTAACACGCCATTATCTCTCTACTCTATCCCTTCTTAACCCCCTTCAACGCTTCTCTCAACATAGGCGCGATCTGCTTCCGACTATACTCGACCTTCGCCTGCGTCCAGCAGCGCCTCCAGCCATCTTTGTCATCCTCCAAATCTAACTTCCCCTCTCCCCACGTGTCCAAACCCAACTTCTCCTTCCCGCCATTCTCCACAAACGCCTTCACGGCACCCACAACCCGCTCCCCACCCCTCGCCCATACCAGCAGCTCCCGTCTGAACTCCCCGCTGCCGCCGTCGTCGTCGCCGTCCTTCGACGTCGTCAGCAGCACCATGACGTCCATGTCCTTCTCTTCGCACCACCTCCGCAGCTCCTCGGCGAACTTCCCCTCGTCGCCCGCCTTGCGCGCCAGGGACGCGAACGATATCGGCGCCGACGACGTGCCCAGCTTCAGGCCGCTGCCGCCTTCGCCCCCTACGTCCCACTCCTTGTAGTCCTTGCGGAAGATGTCCCGGAACGACATGTAGGAGACGTCCTCCTTAAGGGCCTCCACCTCGGCGAAGAACGCCCCGCGGTCGTATCCGCCACCATCACCACCCTCATCGGACCCCGCCCGCACATGGGCTTCCGCGATTTCCACGGCCCGCTCGTCGTGCGCCGTCGTCTTGTCCTTGTTACCCAGGTTCAGGGTGTCGACGAGGATCGGCGCGAGGGCGAGATACGCCAGCTGCGAATTTACCCGGAGAGCGTCTTGACTGCCATTGACATTGCCATTACTATTGACATTGCCGCTGCTGCTGCTACTGCTGTCGTCCTCACGCTTCGCCAGCGCCTCCCACGCCTCGCCGCATTGCTCCACGATCAAGCTCATGCAGCTACCGCACTTTTCGATAACGCGGGGCGTGGCATCAGCCGGCACCTTCCCCTCGTCGTCGTGGTGGTCGATGCACCCGACAACCCTATTCCCGAATCTCCGGCCGAGCTCGCCCGTCATGACGTTGTGGTCGACAAGCAGCCAGTGGGTGTCCTCGGGCTCCAAGCCATTGGCCCCGGTGGGCGGCAGCTCGGACAGCGTCAGCAGGTCGTCGGGCGTGACGGCGGCGTATTTCAGCACGGCGGCGAATTCCGGCCGCAGCGAGAGGTCGTCGCGGGGGAGGTGGCAGAGCGGGATGTGCAGAGTATGCGGCGGAGAGTGCGTTCTAATGTAAGCCAGGAAGAGCGCCGAGCATAGTGAGTCGAGATCTAGTTACATTTCATTTGATGTTGGTCGGTCTTCTAAGAGGTATGTACCTTCTCAAAACATATAGGTAGGTATCGAAGGGGAGAAATGTAATAAAATTGCGAATACAAATAGATTTAGATATACTTGAGAGATATGAGGTAGACGACTAACGAACATGGAGAAATGTCAAAAAAAAAAAAAAAAAAAAAAAAAAAAAAAAAAGAGCCGTAGGCACAAATAGTAAAATTACATACCAGCTGATTCGTTGCCCACGACGAAGTGCAACGGCTTCGGGCCTTTGGATGGAGGAGCCGTTAAAGCAGCTCGAGCTGTAGCCAAAAAAGCCTGTAACGTTTTTGGAGGTGGCATTTTCCAAGAAGAAGAAGAAAAAAACTACCTTAGGTACCTCTTTATATGTTATCAATCAATTACCTAGGTACCTGCCCCTGGTTGTCTGCTTCCTGCATATTTAAATTTCCGTTTGCTTTCAGGAACAGGCGAAGTAGTATTTATATGCAGGAGCGTAACGTCATACTTCTAATTTATCTTCCCGTCCCCCGCAGTTTTTTTCCTATCGGTAGTGTAACCATAGGTATCTTGCATTAGTTCCCGATAGGTTATGCCTTAAGTTTTAACTTAAGGATATGTGTCGGAAAAAAAATAAAATAAAAAAAAAGGTAGGGGGGGGAGAGGTGCTTTGCTCTGATTGGTCCAAATGTGTTGTGGCTAGGTTGTGGCTGGAGGGGGTACTAAGTGGCTGGGGGGCGAAAAGAATATGTACATATGTACCTATGGGAGGGGGAGGCGTGCTTTGCTCTGGTTGGCCGAAAGGTGATGTGGCTAGTGTGCAGCTAACGTAGCGCTAATGTAGGTTTGAGCCACAGCGCCACTAGGTACGTACCTTCCCAGCCATCTGCAATACGCTTTAAAAGCCACTAAACGTGTAAAAGTTGCAAGGGGTCTTAAGATAACTATATCCAATCAAAAACATCGTAGGACTATGGCTAGAGGCCGGGTAATGTGGCAAGGTGTGGCTCGGCAGGCGGCGGCTTACCATAGTAAGAGTCAGAAGCATTGACCACTTGCAACTTAACTTAAAACTTAAGGATGTAAGTCGGCGCTTGCGGTGACCTCCAGTAATATAATTGTGTCTACGAAGTATATGATTGGTCAAAGATTTATTATAGGTGCCTAGGATAAGTCCTAGAGACAGACATGCGCACTATATATTGCTAAGCTGGAAAAACAAAGTACACATAAGGCTTATCCTTTCCAGAGCATTTCATGTCGTGATTACTCTCCCTCCTATCCTTCGTGATTCAATCAACCTTGGGCACCTAAGTTGGTAAGTACCTTAGGTACATATAGGTTGTTCTGTTTCAATCGAAGCCGTCCCTAGAACGTAGCCCCTAGAACGCCAGCCTGTAACAAACAACATCTACCTTTTTTTTTTTTTACTGGAATACAAAAATGACCCCTGACCTGTCTACGCTAACAGCCATCGTATAAGGCAATTCCAATACTGCCACGTCCAAGATCGAATCTAAATGACTTCTGAGCAGTTGACCCTGCTCCGCCGAGATAACCGTGTGTCTTGGTGGTTTCTCTCTGCTGCTTGTCGCCTTATTGCTCTTGCCACCCTTCTGTTCTGCGCCCGTTGTATTACCTCTTTTATGTAGTCTTTCTACGTTAAGAGTAAGGCCAGGCTGGTTCGGCGTGCTGACTACCGCGAAAACTGGTTTAGCATCTTCACTATGGAGTCCGCTGAATATGCACGAGTTCTCGATGCGCATTAGGTCCCAGAAACGTAGTTTCTTGTCTGACCCCCCTGTTATGATATATCCGTACCGCACTTCACGTTGGTCTTCCATAGCACCTGAGCCGACAACCATAGCTCGGACGCCGCGATCCCCACTGCCACTAGCGGTAGGCTCGATATTCGTCGCAAAACGGTCGAGCATGCCTTCGGGTTTGTCCTCGTCGACGTCCCATGGTTTGTAATCTTTCGGTCCGTCTTTGGATCCTCCTACCCGATAAATTTCCCTGCACTGTGTCTTTTCCAGGTCCCAGACAGTGACCTCGCCAAGACCAGTACCGCCTGCTACGCACACCCACTTCCCGCGACCTTTGGCTGGATGGAGGCAGAGGCGGTAGATGGCCGATTTACCTGGCAAACCCCAACCTTTTAGCCTCATCTTGAATCGTAGGTCCCACAAATCCAGGACTCCGTGCGAGGTGCCGAGAAGCAGCCAGTTACGCTTCCGATCCACACAGAAACAAGTGGGAGCACCGTGATGTACCGGGTTTTCGAGTACGTACAAAAGTGACATCGTACGAAGATCAATACCCAAGACCCGAGATCGGTTGGTCGCAAGTACCAGCACGGAATTCAGCTCCTGTTTGAAGTGCTCGCACCAGACAGCATACTCATCTGCTGGAAGCTGGTACTCACGAAGTAGTCGCAATCGGATGTACTTAATAGATCCGCTGGTCATAGCTGTGTCTACCTTGACGATATGAACGCTACCATCACTGGCGCAACTGACAAACGTATGTGTGTTCTCAATGAAGCAGAGGGAAGTAACCTTCGCACCCGGAGCGTGTCTATGCGTTTGGCGCGAACGATGTGTGACGTTACGCTCCAGCCTAGAGGAATCCCACACCTTAATACTACCATCGTCACTACCTGTTATAAAAAACAGGTGATCTGGAGATGGAAGAACACGGTTGATCGCCCCAGTATGTTCCGAGAAGGTGGCAACGAGACTACCATTCGGTTTCCATGCTTCCTCGCCGCTTTGTCCCGCCGCTTTACTTACTTTCCTCCTGGTGATTGGTGAAACGAGCGGTCCAAATTGGGCTATGTCGTGCGGGTAATTATCGACGTACATATTATTAAGCATTTTTAATATATTAGGGTCATTGCCCTCGTATGTATGTGAAGCACGGGATCGAGCTCTCGGCATCCCATTGTCTGCAGCGGTGCTGGGAATCATTATTTGTGGCGGCGGGTTTTGTGAGAAAGGGCCCTCGACTTGGCCAAATGCATTCGCCTCAGTCGTTCCTGTCTCTGCGATCGATCTACCGCTGTCTTTCCGATTTAGAAGATCCAGAGCGCTTGCCTGGTGTCGAATGGCTCTTCTAGTCGAGTATGGGGAATCTGAAATAGAGGCATCATCGTCCTGAGAAGTCGGCCCACGTGCTGTGGAAGAAGCACGGCGTGATTCATTAATACCCATGCCGTTGACTGGGGAAGACGCCCGAGACTCCATTGGCGATAATGCGCGGCCATCTTTCGTCCTTGGTGACATTGCTCCTCCGTGGCTGCTCAAACGTGAGCGGTGATTATTCATAGCAGCACGGCGCCGCTTCCCAACAGGCTCGTCTATCGTCATTGATGCATCCATCAGAGCATCGCTAATGGTATAAGGCCCTTTATCCGAGCTTGGCATTCGTTGCCGTTGCCACGTTGGCTCATCTTCAGGGGAAACCTCGTCAAACATGATCGTCTGCAATTTGACATTTAAACTCCTCAGAGGGATGATATTGTTCAAGGACGTAGTAATGTTGTCTTGCGAGAGCAAATCGCGGTTCCTCATTTGACTCAAGCGCCATATGAATTCCCTCAGAACAAGCAGCTTGAATTCATCTTCCGTCGTCATTCCCATGTTCCGCAGTCGGGTAAGCCATTGCTCATCCTCTTCATTCCGTTGAACTTTGTTAAGTGCTTGCGGTTGTGTCTCCCGAGATGAACGGATTGCCAATGCTGTAGAAGCAATAGTAAATGTAGACTGCTTTTGCTGTTTGACAGCTTTCCAGAACAGTCCTTTATCAGTCTTTTGCGCCCATGATAGCGCCAAGTCGAAGACTGTCCGTGATAATGGTTTCTTCAGAGAATCTAGCAAATCAAGCTCAGAAAAGTCAGGAATTATTCCCGGCTTGAGGAATGGTCTAATTAGAGGCAGGACAATGCATCTAAGATCCGCGGGAGATAGCAGCTTTGCAGCGCTGGAAATGTACTCCGCAGCAGATTCTCGTATCCATAGATTCGGATGCATCGTGAAGCGGCCAACTACATCTATAAGCTCCCACGTCTTCGCTTTGGATAGGAGACCTAAACTTGCTAGCTCGGCCAAAGAGTGTAAGGCCGCCTGTACCACATGCTCTTCCGGATCGGTTACCGCTTGTATCATCAGAGGAAGACTAAATTCCTCCAAGCTGGTGCTACCTAGAAATGCAGCAATGCCCACTATCGTGTCGAAGAAAGCACACTTCAGCATCCAGTCTCTATCGTTAAGGTACGTATTCAGGTGCGTGAGGATAATATCGTTGGACTCTGCACTACCGAAGAACATGCAAAGCTCCGGGACAGAACTGAGAAACGCTCGACGCACGGAAGCATCCGAATCTTCAACTAAAGCTTTAGCATGCGCTTCGAATAGTTCGACGAGTTCGCTTTGGGCGTTATCGAAGAGTCCATCGAATGCAGCATCGGGGTCGCTGCCAGCTTCGATCTCTGGGTCAGCGGTACTGATCGATCCCTCTGCTCTCAAGATGGCCGTCAACTCTAAGAATTTCGAAGCAGTCGTCGCAAGACTACCTAAACAGGATGCGTATGTGGCTCGCACTAAGGCGCTCGGCTCCCGACGTTCCTTTCCCATAATAGGTTGCCTGGAGGCACCTGATAGAAATACCTGCATCCTGGGCATAATGTACTCGGGGAATACATGGGCATTAACCGGCGTGACCACTGTTACAAGAGCCAGAAGTTGAGTAACAGATCTGAGAGCTGCGATAGCAACCAGATCAACGTCATCATTCAACAGCGTCATGAGATATGGTAGAACCCTGTCGAGCTTAGCTTCATCGGATAGTCTCTCGGAGAAAGCTAGCAGTATGTCACAAGCTCTGATCTTTGAAGCTGCTCGAGCTGTATTCCTAAGCGAGGCGGCGACGAGGGTAAGGAATATTAAAGTCCCATCGTCAGTAGGAGGTTGCTTTCCAGCTGACGTAGAATGTTCATTATTGGGTATGTTTAATCGTACAGGAAAAAGACCTAAGCCGAGGCGAGGTGTAAAGTGAGTAAGTTGGGACGGCTCCTTGTCGTCCCGATAGCCTAGGAAATATGATATTTTATCAAAGTCGTAGAAGACTCGGTCTATCCGATCATCGGCCTCACCAAAATTCTTCACGGACCCTGAAACCCGAGCCTTGCCTGAACCCGGGTCGGTAATAAGTTCCATATACTGATGAAGGAAGTTATAGAAGTACTCTGGGAAGACCTTTGATTTATAGAAATCCAGGTATTGCTCTGCGGAGTATCGCTTCTCGGGGTCAAGCTGGATCATACTAGAGAGCATCTCCCTCAAGCCCTGATCAGGTATCCTACTAAGATGCGAAATCACCGGGTCGTACTCGCCACGGCGATACTTGAACATTTGGCTAAGGCTAAATATAGAGGTCTCGAGGAATAGTTCGGCGATAACGCAGCCTGCGCTGAATATGTCCATAGACCAGGTAAGCTTATGGTCCTGGGGTTGCGCTTGGGGGTTTTCGATATGCTCGATAAACCTCTCTGGTGCGATGTAACACGTGCGCCGGCCAGACAGGTCGAAGAAGTAGGAGTAAAACATCGGGTTGTCATCGGGGAGCATCGTAGGTTTAAAGGAACCAGTGAAATCCGTCAGGTAAAGCCAGTTCCAAGATGTCACCATAATATTCTCTGTTTTTAGATCGCCATGATATATGTCACGACTGTGGCAATCTCGCAGTGCGCATAGCAGCTGGAATGCAAGCCATTTCTTTTCTATATCTTCGAGGAAGGGTCGCGTTGACATGCGGTCGTATAGGGAGCTATATATATACTGTCGTACGAGGTAGGCGTTTCCTTCGGTTTCAAAGGCACGTTCGAAGCCGAGGGCATTGGGGACATCTCTTAGTTTATCTCTCTCCTCTTGGGATCTAGTTAGCTTAAACGGTATTGCGAGTGGTGCGATATACGATATGAGGAGTAGTCATGACTAACGCAATATCTTGTCGCCATAATCCCGTAGAGATAGCGGGGTATAAGGCTTCACTGTGACTTTGGCTAAAACTACACCGTCGTTATGGCGAGCACGGATGCTCTTCATAAACCGGGCACTGCCGATCGACCTTTCGTGCACCAGGTCGGCTAGCTCTGGTATATCGATGCCGGCAGAGCCAGCGTAGGGCGTGGCGAGGGAGTAGCTGTTACCCATCACGCAAACATGTGATAGTGCTACCAGGTAGCCAAGTTTGTAAGACGAAACGAGTTAACCATCTTCGAGGGTTTTCCACAACGGTTTGTCGATGTTAATGGCAATGTTAACCGATTCGATATCTTCTCTAACGTAAAAACAAAATTGCAATGCGCATAGTATTGGCTATCCTATTAAGGATGTTGTTAATAATCCCGTCGAGGGATGTAAAAAGCACGTCAACTGCTCACGCGAAAGCTACTGAAGCTGTGTGATCTTTTGATGACGGCAATGGTTGGAAGTGGGAGCGGATAAGTTCCATAATACGTAAATCACCTGGGCACTTTAAGGGAGCTTAAGGTGGGCCCTAACTTGCCCGACGCATGGCCTAAATATAGTAGTAGGTACCTTGCATTACCTATTTCACAGTACCAGATACCTGTACCTAGGTAACCTTAGGTACCTTAGGTACCTTACGGTCCTTACCAAACCTACCTCGCATGTCATCCGCCTTGCCTTATTACCTGCAACAAAAATTCATACTTCTATACAATTACCATCATTCACATAAGCACTAATTAATACACATAGGAACTCGTAGTCGGGAAAGGGCTCCATATTCCATAATCAAGATGGTCGGCTTACGATATTGACTAAGACGAACCTCAGTAACATCATTACCCCAGGTATCTAGGCTAAGGCTCTTCGTACCATACCACTGAAAATATTATCAGAATTTCCTCCCCTCATCTGCTTGCTCGTTTAATAGCCATATAGGTAGCATCATATGCATTGTCCAGCTCAAGTCCAGTCCGGTCCAGTCTTGCACGGCTCTCCTTTAAAAGTAGTTGCATAACAATGGCCCTCCCCGATAACATCCTCCCCAAACACCTTTGCTAACACACCGGGTATATAGAATGAACAATCGAATAGAATGGGGAGGGCTCAAATGCATGTGGTCGTCATATTAGTAGAATCGCGTCTCTTCATGTCAAAAATCCCAAGGACAAACTGGTATACACCACCAGCAGAAGTCCCGCGGTCAAGTCCTTGATCCGAGGCGATGCGTCATTCGAAAAGAATTCAATGCGTGTTATAGAATCGAAAGCATTCAGCGTATCTATCGCAATAATGCAAACAGTCGTGTCTATATGCAGGATAAGGGCGAGAATATGGTGGCAAGCAGGCGGCGATTAGCCTGGACGTTGCTCGAGTACCGATCGAGGGCACGCCAGGAATTAGAATTGGTGCTAGGTATCGGTTTATGCTCAGACCGAATGTTGCGTCTAAGTCGAAAGTCCCCGAACGCCAAAGCAATGCAAACGCAAATAACTTTCATCAATCTATCAAATATAAGTGGAACGGCGTAATATATTGTTATCGGCTTCAGGTAAGTTGGCCGCCGTGATGAGCGCTAGAGCCGGTCTCCGTGGAACCGTCACCTTCGATGGTCTTCCTCCAGTGCTCAGGGAGACAGACGCAGACTAATGGGAAAGCCTTGATTTCTCCGCTGGCAGGAGGCGACGCATCTCGCCCACGACCCGAGGTGTGCGAAACACCACTGTCCCTCTGTGCCTGTCTTCGCGTCTCCCACTCGTCCGCTCGTTCGTCTAGCAGAACGCCTGTCGCCCATCCATCATCCCAGATACCAACCACCTTCAACATATCACCACGCTCTAAGGAAAATTCGTCGGCTGCGCGTGGCTGATACGCCCATAGAACGGCAACTCGGTCGCCAGGGTGGATGTCGTCTTGCGAATAATAGTCCTTGAAGAACGGTAATTGCTCGGACTGTTGGCTGTTGACGCCAGCAGGAGATGACATACCGCCGGCACTAGTTGGGGACTGAGGATCCTCGCCGGCAAGGACCGAACTACTGGAGAGCGAACCGTGTCTGCGAATGTTCATAGGGGGTGGGCGCAAGATAGCTGCGCGAGGTTCCGACCTAGGACTATCTCCAAATGAATCTGTGGATGAGTGGTTATCTCCCCTTCGTCTGCCCATCATATATCCAGCAGCGGCACCCGCCGCGGCCGCGCCCACCGAGCCCCCATGTTTTGATTCTCCACGTCTCGAGGACGGGTCTCTCGTATGGCCTTCTAATGCAGACATGCGCGCTATTCTTCCTCCGGGGAGGACTTCGTACTCCTGGGGGGGCGCTGCCACATTTGCGGGAATCTGTGCTGTCTGAGGTCCTTTTCTGGAAGGCGAAGGCTGGTTGAAAACACTTCCCTTCTGGCTACCACGCCTCCGCCGAGCAAGTCTAAGGCACATCAGGAGGAGGAAAACTAAGAGAGCCAGGCCAGCAACAGATCCGATTACAATTCCTGCTATAGCGCCACCAGAAAGGCCGCTGTTGCCCGAAACACTAGGTGCGGGACTGGCTGTCGAACTTGCAGAGGCACTTGCAGTTGGTAAAGTCATCGTCGGCGTGATCGTGGGTAAGACCACGTTAGCACATCTCGCCTTAATATCGGAATTGTAACAACAAGTGTCAGTCGAATTGATACCGCCCGAAGCGCAGTATGAGCACAATCCAACAGTGCTGTCTCCGTATCCACAGTTTTCTGGCTCATTGTCTATGCCTTGTATACAACTACCAGGTGTCAATGAGCGCGGTGGTACGGAACAATCGATAAAGTCAGCTCTTATCTGCTCCTGGCGACGATCGCTGGTGCTAGGGCAAAGGTCAGTGTCGGCCGCCAAGTAGGCCTCACTCTCAGCGAAGTCAGTGCAAGAGTCGGCACACAAGGGCAACGAGGCCCGGTCTGACAGGCCGCAGGGTTCAATGGATTTCTGAATGATAACATTGCAGATCTTGGAAGTGGTGAAGCGAGCATATAAATTAGTAGTGTTGACAAGATCTATGTCGCCGCATCCTAGAAGATTCTGATATCTGCAAATAGTGTAAGTTCGGGCCATGATGCAGATTCAATTTTACTTACTGTTCCTGAACGTAGCTCGTGCGGACGTACTGGCTTAACTGCCTGTCAAAGGAAGCCGTATCCGAGACATATTGAAGAAAGGGGCTGAAGGCGCGTTGGTTAGAAATTGGCACGAATGGAATGATAGGCAAAGTGGTGCACACGAGAATAAACACTTACAATCTTTTCCGTAGGTCATCATTCGTAGTGGAAATTGAAGCAGGCTGAAAAGCTCCGCAGGTAGTTGAACCCGATAATGAAATGCATTGGTCTTGCGCCATGGAACCTGGAACCGCAAAGAGGACCGAGAAAAGAGCTGCCTTGACCATCGTCCATCCCGCCCCGCCAGTGGTTCTTCCACGTCCTCCTAATCGGGTCTGCGACGTCGCCATGTCGCATTCGCTCTGCTTTGAGGAAGTTGAATCGAGCGATATGTGGTCGATCCTCCTGGAATTGTCGACAGTAGCGATCATTGGCGCTATGAATGCATGATGCTCTGATCCTATCATTTCTCAATACCACATGCTACGTAGACTAACTTGTTCGAGGCTGTTTGCTGATGAGGTTTATGATGTCTCGGAAGCTTTTTGAGGTGGCTTGGCGCTAACGAGCGGTAGAGCGTGAGATGCTGATAGGAAAAGTAATCTGTTTTTTGTTTCTTTTTTTTTTTTAATCGGTGAGTAAATTATGTCCTGAGGGTGGTCGCAGTAATAGTGGTAACCGTAACCAAAAATTCAGGTGAATAGTTATTAGAATCGATTGCTCTCTGAGGGGAATTATGAGGGAATGGTGATTTTTTGTCGTCAAATTCTTGTTGGAAGTAATTTGTTATGCCGATAGGATCGGGTGCGTTGGTGTTTCCGTGGTGACGAACGAATGTCTATAGTTGGATTGGAGAAAGCGAGACTGGATGGAGAGAACAAACCGGAGCCGGAAACCGTATAGTGATTAAAATTTCAGGTCGCGCTTGACATGCTGCGGTTGCCTTACGATGCACAACATCGGCTAGGACACTATTGCGGAGGCTTTAAAAAAAAACCCCAGGTGGAATTTGAGATGGCTGGGCCTTCGGTAGAAAAAAAAATAAACGAATGATTGAACAGGAATTAAAGAAGGATAACAAGGAAACAAGGAAAAAAAAATAGGCCACCGCGGTACGCCGTGAAACCGTAGATCCGAATTGAGGGAACAGAATTGAGTATGAGATCGGATGGAAAGAAGTCGAAGTTTAGGCATACGACTGACTGAATTGTCGGCAAGAAGGGGAGAGAGAAACGTGAACAGAGAAATTGTGCCCCAAAGCTGCTTTCTGCGCTTTCTGGGCTGTGGTCGTTGTTGCTTTGCTTGATGCGATGCTCCTTGACCGTGGATGAATTGTACCTGCCACCCCTACCTGCCGGGTCCTGCCCTGTCCTGTTGTTTCCTGCCCTAGTTGGGTTAGGTACACATATATCCTTGCATAATGCCGTATCTGTACTTTTAGATAACTCTAACTACCGCGGACAAACCAAGCAAATATAGATGCAGCTTGTACAGCAACAAAACCTGCTATTGACCCCCAAGTCGATATCAGGTACGCTTTACCATCCACGGGGTTCTTGGCATGGATTTCGTCCAATGGAGCTTAACTCAATCAGTTCTATCAACCCGCGATCAAGGTTACGACCCACTCTGCCACTGCAAACTTACATGCTTAATACACGGATTTACGGACTGAAGTCAACTCATAGGTACGTGCCGTAGTTCTAGACGCCTTACATCATTTTACCACTTTTTTATGTACCTATGAGACACGTCTGAGATGCATGGAGATGCATTGAGATAAATATATCGGTTCAGCAGGTGGTACATATTTTCAAAACTATCGCTAGTGATATCGATGCAAAATTTAAACATAAAGATAAGTACATAATTATGTACGAAGTACTAAGCTTAGACCATGGCGTCTTCATGCTTGAGCTATGATCCCTGTCAAGCCACGGACCTCAGACAAAATCTTAATCGAAATAGGTAAAGCCCCAGAAGCACCTTAAAATTACCTGACATGGATAATCATGTCCAACTGCGACGGCAGGACGGCCAGAGTCTCTGAAGGAAAGCAACCTTAAGACAACCTTTCGGTGATCTCTTGGAAGGTCGACATCTTCCCTGACATTACATATAGGTAGTATCATCACAGAGAACCCTATCACCTTATTTAAACAAATCGATCTGCTAATGAGACCGCTGTCATCGTAACAATGGTGGGGATCTAAACAGACTTTGTTTTAGCTTGACATTATTATTAGTACGTACGGTTTACCTTAGGTAGTGAGGGTCAAGTCACATCAATGTTTAGCGGCCGCCGATCAGAACGGGAACCTTATATGGCAACTAATAAATGTGGACAACGATATCATCTTAAACGACGACAAACACCGACGCGGCTGAACACCTAACTTAGCGGTTTATCCGGTCATCGTCGTCTACGTACGAAACATACATCAAACTTTTCGACCGTAAGGCTAAATCGGCAGATGATTTATCTATAATCCGTACACATCCAACTATCCAATGTAATGACGCCTATATCTTCGAGGCATTGCTCGTGTCTTTAATGTGCCGTGGATCACCAAAGCCGAAGTACATAGTAGGCAAAGTCATCTTGCCTTATTGTTTCTGATTCAAGCGCCGATCAGATTACCTAGCTGAAACGTCCACTTTAAAATTCTCCAAGCGTCAGGGCAGGGTTTTTTTTTTTTTTGGTTTTTTTTATGTGAGATTTATCCGTCTCATGCGCTCTCGTATCTATTGGCCGAGGCGTCTTCTCATGCCTGTTGATTCAGATTCAAATATGTTTTGTACGACATGGCAACTTCGCTTACCCGAGCCGCGGGCCAAGGGTCCCCAGCAGACGCCGGCGCGAAATGACGACGGCTTCACCAGCTAAGTTGAATAAAAGGGGCAGGCTAACTAACACACTGCGTTTTGACCCCCGGCCCTAGCTTTTTTTTTTTTTATGTCAACCTTATGTTGAGCATAAGCGACGTTATTATCAGTACTGCCATGATAACCAGATATTGGCGTCTAAACCACGGTCTTGGTTCCCCTCCCTTCCTTGTTTCATTTGCCCTACGTCCTCAATGCTTCCCCACGATACTAGGTTGGGGTTTGGGGGTAGGTAAACGTGTCCGATTTAATATGAAGGAAATAAGCACGTAACTATACTTGATCCAAATGTCGTGACTATGATTAATACTAGTTACACTGTATTTATTTAACATGCCGCAACTAGGTAGTCTTCCACAAGATATCAATTAGACACTTTGTCTAGCCGTCATCTAACCTTCACATATGACCCGCTCATTTCTAAGTACCTAGGTATGTACATAGTATGTCAGGTAGCTTTCCAGCCACATCAATGCAACTCTCGGAGCGACTAATGACACACATTTATATGCTATGTAGCCCTTTGTGTAGATCCGTTATTCATCCCTGGTGCTATTCATTTTCGTACTGGGTAAGTTTAATATATTATTGATCTCTCAACACTACATGTTGTAGAGCCTCTAGCAAGCCAGAAAACGATCTCCTTACGTTTAACAGAGGTAGACTATCACTCACAAAATGTGTCTATTACAAGACAAAGTTAGTAATGCTTCGCAGAAGTGAAGCGACGGGCTGTCATTAACTACCTAGGTACCTGACATCTGGCTACAATATTCATGGTCAGGTTAATTTATGTCGTGGATGTTGAAACGACTCCCATGTTACAAATAATATTCAGGAAAACATCAATTAGCCAACCTACCGAGCTCTACTGGTACGTAAAACATGTACGGAATATCAGCTTTTGTTGTAGTTGATGTACACCAACTGTAGCACAAGGGACACACCGATTCCGAGTCTTGATCGAATATATAGGATTTATTGGTGAGCGTTCTCGTTTGAAATACTGGTGTCATAAGCAATAAACCATATTAAGTAAATATCAATAGGGTTTTTCATCGGTCTTCACACTTATAGCATTAATAGTACCTAGTACGGATCTAAAGTGTCACGGTACCATCTGTGTGGAAGGTCCTTATAGGGGAAGATAGCAACGTCAAGCCCTTGAGTTGACATCCTTCTACTTTTTGGTATTGTAGCGGTTTGATAGCTATCTTCCAAACCCTTACATGAAGCATGTGTATCCTGCACTAACAGTTGGCCAGTTAGAAAAAATATTAATATGTTATAGACTACATTATTTAAACTAAAGTGAAGTCTCTTTCATATTAACAAGACTATCAGTAATATTTTATGAATTTCTATCTAATATCTCTTGCTGATCAAGATCACTTACCATGTTATCCCATATAACTTAATTACAGAACAGCTTATAAGCCATAGACTTTATTTCGAACCGTCATAAACTGGTATGACTTTGAAAGGGTCGGAGCCTAACTTGTTTATCTTACTATTTATTTTCATAAACTTACGAGAAATATTAAGTGATTTCATCTGAAATCACGAAAGCTAGTGGAGCTGCCTTCCGAGTTGATAATATCAGGTAGCTATAATATATAAAAGCTCCAATAACTTTGGACTTTTTTCTTAAAATAGTTCTATTTGGTACCTACCTATTTATACCGAACAAAAGATTATATATCGGTTACTGTCTTAAAGCGTATCTTGAAAGCCCTAGAGCTCGCTGATTTATTGCGTGATATGAAATCCAACCTTCCAATTTCGATCACCTAAGCATGAACGTTGCTCTAATAAGCGCTGAAATCATAGAAGTACATTTAATTATCAATAAAGTGCCACATTTTCATTTACATATATTCTACGAACCCAAGAAATATTTGAACTTTGTTATCAAGGATATTGTTTGTTGACTCAATGGAAGCTTCCAATTATATTTGAGTGTGCATGTCACTACTACGGCGAGCTTGATGAAAGGTGCTTACATATGGGTAGCTTAATGACTTTCCATTCGATGCCCCTTATTAACTTTAGACTCGTCGCCTAATTGCTTAGTTGATCTTGCTATCCTGCCGAGGTGGTGAAAATGGATATGTATAATGTAAATAAAATACAACACTCGGAGATACCAGGTTGGTTGGTACTGGCGGCAGACGTAGGGCTATGCCAGAACATGCACATTACCGGATTAAATCGAAAGATCTCAGGAAATGAATCGAATGGAAGGGTACTCAGGACAAGGACAACCCAGAGAGAAACATCCTTTCCCAAAGAAACGTCGGTAGTCGCCAGTATGATTCGAGGAATTGCATGCATCAACTGTGAAGCGTCACTTATACCCACTTCCATGTAACCCAATACCTTGTATTGCCCGTCTTTAGAATATGGTATATATACACCCCAACAACAAAAAACGTCGGCTTTATGATTCCTCTTCGGTTTTCTTTGCTTTCTGCGCCGCCTCGTACTCCCTGACCTGCTTGCTCCAGCTATAAATAAGAAAACCGAATTAGCATCGCAACAACACCGCCAACAACAATAATAACAATAACAATAACACTCCACCCGATCGCCCTCTCTGGGACATGGAATTTAGGTAGACGTACTATCGACTGGGGTAGAATCGACCCGGCTCTGGCATCTTATATCGGACCTCTCGATCGGCGCTGAGCTTCCACGTCAGGGCCGTGATGCCGAGGATCACGCCCATGAACACCGCCGTGTTCGCCTTCCAGTTGCTCGGCTGCGTGTACCAACCACCGGCCGGCGACCATACGTGCTTGGGGTAGCTTGTGGGAAGGTCAGATTTAGTCTGGCGAGGATCATGCGGTAGGTAGGAAGGTAGGTTAGGTATAGCTATAGCTTACGGAATTTTAGGACCGCCACCCTGCTAGGTATTAGTAACGCATAGTTAAGTTAGGTAAACGACAATTCGGAGGAGCACTTACCATCTTGTTCGAATATGCGACGAACAAATTGTATGTTGTATGCGGTCAATAGGTACCTAGGTGGGATAAATTGGGATTGGGGTGTTTGCGAAGGTTGCGGGTTAAATAGTAAATTGAGGTACCGCCTGCAAATCGAATACCTAGGTACCTACCTAGGTACCTAAGGTTAAGAGGTAGTAGTAAGTGCATTACCTAAACTTGGATACCTACCTTAGGTAATCGATATGGATGTGCCCGATTGGTGCTCGGGAGGGGTAATTATTAAACCGATTATCTAAGGTTCAAGTGTCGGGCATTAGCGGGGTGGCACGTGCATGGATCCTATTCATTGGTTCCCTTGTTAATCGGCCCCCAGTAGCTTCAATTTCACACAGAAACTTTTTCTTTAGCAGACAGACACGAGACCGCTTAATAGCCAATTGTCTTATTCTCCGCCAACCGTGTCGTGTTCTCAACCCGCCCAGTGCGTTGGCAGGAGGTGATCTGGGCTATCCAAAATGAAGAGAATAAGGTTGCACAGGTTATCGAGTCAATTACTCTCTACGACGCCTGCGAGGCCACCACCCAGTTCGACGAGGATATGTCGAGCCGCCCACATCTCGAGATTACAAGCCCCTCCTCTATGCTGCCAAAGGAGATGGCAGACGACGTCCTCCGAGGCCGTTCTCGAGGAACCGGACGATAGTGAAGAGATCCCCATACTGCCGCCGGGAGAGGATCATATAGCGCCGCTGCCATCCCCGCCTCCGGACCGAGCTCTATATTCCGCGAAGCTTGCCGCTCTACATGCGCGACTCTCGCTCTCTTCTAAAATCCCTTTACAGACTCTCGCTCGCGCCCTCATAGACCCCTCCGCCGACGCAGACCCCCGCTTCAACAATGCGAACCTTGCATTTGTGGGCGCATCCATCCTTCAGTACCACACCTCGGAATTCCTCATCACCCGGTACCCCCGCTTGCCCATGGCCATTCTCTTCTCCGCCATGAAGGGTTACTCCGGCGTCCCAGCCCTGCACCAGATTGCCCGCGCCTGGGGTGTAGAAGCGGCCGCCGCGCCCGGCGAGGAGGTCGATCCCGGATTGCTACAGTTTTCGCAGGACAAGCCGACCGTCATGATGAGCAAGTGGGGCTACGTGCGTGCCGAGTCCAAGGAGATCCAGAAGTACAAGTGGCGCCGGGGTCTCAGCAGTTCGGTCGTGTACGACGACGCATTCGGCGAGATGGTAACGAAGCAAAGGCAGGAGCAGCAGCAGAATGCGGAGGAAGCCTCGCCCGAGGTCAGCGCGGCGAGAAACACAAAAGATCCGGTCGTGGATGACCCGGTGGGGAATGCGCACGCGAACTTCGTGCGCGCCGTCGTGGGCGCCGTCTATCTGCACTGCGGGCGGGAAGTCACCAAGACCTTCGTCAAGGCGCACGTCCTTTCGCGGACGCTCGACCTCTCCGGCATGTTCGAATTCAAGACGCCGGCGAGAGAGCTTGTCAGGCTGTGCGGGCGAGAAGACTTCGACCCCCCCGTCGCCAGGCTGCTGAGCGAGACGGGTCGACTAAGTAGGACGCCCGTGTTCGTGGTGGGCATCTACAGCGGGCGAGACCTGCTAGGCGAGGGCGCAGCCAGCAGCCTCAACGACGCGAGAGTAGCAGCCGCCATCAATGCGCTGAAAGCGTGGTATCTATATAGCCCGGTCGACACGGCGGTGCCGAGCGACGCCTTTACGGAAAATGCCCCCCCGTATAAGCCGGCGTACGTCGATATCGGTGAGATCATATCGTAAAAAAAAAAAAAAAAGAAGATTTTTTTCTTCTTTTCCTCTACGCGCCAAGAAAGTTTGCGTACCGGATTATCCGTTCACGGAGAGATAATTTCAAAAATCGTTACTGGATAAATGGTACCGGAGGGGAAAATCATAACGCGGGGGAAAAAAAGAAAAGAAAAAAGAAAAGTATACAAAAATGGGATGATGATACCAGGTACCTAACCTAGCTGCTACGGAACTCATGAGGGTGGGATTCGAAAGGGGGAGGGGCGGCATACACACATATGTGTGTATCATTGTACTATATTCAGAAGCCGCGAGCATAGATGGCCCATGTAGAACATACGAAGACAGCACCCATAACCACTCTTCGGCCGAGTGTAAATATCTACATACTTTGCATGACCTTGATTTAAGGGTATCAAAAAAATCCCTTCTTTATTTTCCAAATCCCTGATCCGTTGAAATGTGTCTCCTATCTAATTCGTAGGTTGGGGTGGGGGGTTCTAATCTTATGTACATGGAGGCAACGGGGATATATTTCTGCTGATTATTATTAGATCAATTTCAAGCAGCGACATAGCTAACTGAAATGATCGCCTTCTCCCAGCCTATCTGCGATGCCCAAGCGCATCAATCGCCTATACGCCTCCTTCTTAGCGGCCGCCTCGCCTTCTTCGCGTAGCTTTTTCTTGCGCTCGTAAACAGCGCGCACGCAACGGCGGATACGGTCCTTGCCCTCGTCGAAGTTGGCGCGTGCGAGCGCCACCACCTTATCGACTTGCTCCGGCGTGTAGACGAAGTTCCAAGTGCTCATGTAGTCGCTCTCAGCCGGATTGACGCCTCCCACCTTCGGGTTTGCCAAGAATGGCAAATACACCACGGTAATACCAGCTTTAGGCTCCATCAGCTGCCACGACAGCGCGTCGTCCGTGAGCGCCTTTGCTATAGGCGGGGGCGGCTTCGACGATCGCTCCTCGGTTGTGCCTACCCACACCGTACAATAACCCAAGTCCGAATCTTCAGGATGGGATACGTCGTGCTTCGCCTTGGCGCTTGGTTCTTCGGGTTGATACTTGGCCGAATTGTGGCTTTGAGCCTGGTCTTGCTGCGCCTCTCGAACCTTGCTTTCTGCATCCACTGGCGAGCCTGCTTGGGCGGCGTCCAGCTGCTGTTCGATTTTCTGCGTCGAGTCTGTTTCCCTCGGCCATCCAGCGCCAATGGGCCAGCCCTGGATGCCACGTTGGCGCGCGTACCCGTCTGCTACTGACAGCCAGTTGTCCGTCTTAACATCCGCGGAGGCGTCAAATGCAACAATAATGTCGACATCTCGACCAGGTCGGAGTAGGGGGTAAATGGGCAAGTTATTCGACATGCCAGCGTCCATCAACTGTATGTATTCATTATTGTATATTGTTGTCGGTGTCGTGAATCGTAGCTTTCCTTCCATATTGTAAGTAAAATTAGGTATTTGTGCTGGATCGATCGGATGAACCTTTTCCAAGTCTTCATTATAACCATAGATCATGCCGTCAAGTGTAGAAAACCCGGTCAACTTTCTAACGAGTGGTCGGATTTCACGATAATAGTGGCTGAGAGTAGCGCAAAAAGCGCTACCGAAGATACCCATCATAATGGGCATACGGAGCTCCGGTAAGTGATAGTAATCACCCTCCGGGGGAACATCCTCCCCGTTATTAAACCGTCGACCGAGAGCCCAAGTTGGTATTCCGGCGTTGAACTCTTCACAAAAGAATTCGTAAGGGGTTAGCTCGAACCATTGAAACCATGCCTCCTGCTTCGCTATCTCCTTTGCTTGTTCCGTATTGGCGGTGCCACTTTTAGACCCTTGGTTGGTGTTGGCTATACTCGGAATCTCGTGGCGGACGGCAGTATAGATTGGCATGGGATTTTGTCCGTACTTGATGTATTCTCTTTGGTTAGAGAGTTTAAAGTCTCGCTCATTAACGCCGAGCTCGCCTTTCGGCACTAGAAGCCTTGCTGCTAATAAAATCCCATACACGTCAACGAGGCCAAAAGCTCCCTTGGGATCCCCTTTCAGCTTTTCGACTAAACTGCTTAGAAGGAGCTTGTTAGTTGGAGACGATGTCACAGATGAAAATGCAGCCGGAGGGTACGCGATATGAACTCCTAATCTTGCTTTCAAGTGGTCAACGATGCGATCGAACCGACAGTTCGTCAAAGACGAATGGTAGAGAGCCTGCATCCAGCATGATCCACTGACGCCTGAAGTATACGTTACGCAGTCGAATAGCCCATCTTCTTGAGTAGCGAGGAGAGAACCCGTGCATGCGACTAGTGCCCGCAAGCCGCCGCCAGAACCACACATGGCTATGGTAGGAACGTCGTCGGGATTAATATCCTTCTCGTCTAGTCCAAGATACTTGGCTAACGCCGCCGTGGCGATTTTCTTGCGACGAGCTAAGTACTCTTTTTCTTCATCGCAAAGCTCGTCCGAGACGCGCACCTTGGCAGAGTATTGAATTTCGGGGTGAATGAAGGGGTCATGAGCCTCCTTCCATATCTCCTTAGCCAGCGACCCGTCTGCCATGGAAAGCTCACGCTGGAGCTTACGGATCTGCACAGGTATAGCCTTGGACCAATCAGGAAGGATCATGTCGACGATGCGATCAGATAGTGAAGACCATTCAATATCGGTGACATTTACAAAGTCTTCGAGCCGGCGGGTAAAGGATGACCAAGCAGCCTCCTCTGTCTGATGTTGTTGTGAACCATCTTGGACATCCTTGGGAACCTTCTTGGCCTGTTCGGCAAGGCGAGCCTGGCGAAACTTTTGGTCTGGATAAAGCGAGTATATGAGTAAACCGGTGAGAAGGAGTAGAGTCACGGGTACAACTATAAGGGGACCTTTACCAGCTTCGGTCTCCCTTCGTCGTTGTTTTGGGGAACTAAAAAAGCCACGCAGGAATTGGCTTTGCTGCAATTGGGATGATCGACTAGATATTCTGGATGCGCCGCAGCGGATCGACGGTAGGGCTAATCGATGTGTCCCATGAAAAAATCTAGTTAATTGCCTTGCATAGCAAATTGCTATTAGTTGAGATCTCGGGATGGATCTCATAACTAAAGCTTATAGGTTAGGTACGGACCAATACACAAGCCTTGCTAGTAGTATGGCGAGTTGGAATCGGCAACATGACTTTTATAAACGGAGCTGAGCTAAAGTGAGCTAAAGTGAGCTAAAGATGGTAAAATGGTAATTTTAGAGGTTAGAAGGTAGAAATTTGGATAAAAGAGAGTTTCGTACGTACGTGCATATCTAATTTCATCGGAAAAGCAAGTTCCAAGGTTGTTTGCGACCTGGACTTGCCCATAACCTACCAAAGGTATGGTACGATATCGTGACATCATTTATCTTGACATACTAATGTACCTCCTAAATTTGGTCTAATATGCACGTAAGCGGATCTCTGAATTTTAATTACAAGCGTGCAACTCCAAGTGTGCAACTAAGCATAATAATTATCGAGCGAGGATTATAGAATCAACATCACTGTTCCTACCTAACCTTAGGTAAATACGGTCCTCACCGTAGGTAGTGGCTAGCACTTGCCGCCTAGATCTGCTACAGTGCTACGACACGCTGAAGAGATGGGCAATTGCCTTTTTAAACAGGTGTACCTAGTTCTTGCACTCCCCGAAGCATCGTCGTCATAACAGTTTCCTATACAAAGTACCTAACCTAGGTATCCTAGGTACTCCGGAGAAGGCAGCATGGGGGTTCTTAGAAAATCAGGTCATATGTAACAAGTACATTGCCCATAAAGTTACCTACCTAAGGTATACCTCATGGCGGATGACCTTGTTCTCCCCAAACCTATAGGTACACTTAGCCTAACTCTCAGCTATCATCCTATTCCTCGGAATTTGAGAATTAATAGCAGTTTAATTTCAAACACCACAGAACAGCTTAGGTAAATCAATAATACATCATAAGAGCACAGTTAGGTTCATCTTATTACTATGTCGCTACACAGGTGGTCGTTACCTAGCAGGGCTTTTCCTCGTGAGAAATCCAAGGACGTCGACCCAGACCACCATGCTAGGTTCCCAACTATACATATCGGTGACAGCATCTCCCGCCGACGAGCGAATATCTCCTCAGCATTTGCTAATTTATTCGAAAAAGACGAGAACCGACTAAGCACTGAAGAAACTAGCGGAACTCGTCTTACTGCCAGCAACTGGCGGCCCTTCTCTCGTATCGAGAATCTAACATCAAGTACTAGGTTAAAACTGGCAAAACGTAAAGATGGATCTGGCAGCATTGGCAAGACCACCCTGCAAATGTCTGGTCCTGTTAGCCAAGTTAATTCCGAACAAGTGGTGTCACTACGGGAAGCATTGGAAGAACGTGACGAGTGTGAACCGCTTGATGACCACACTCGTATCAAGTCATCGGAAGGGAAGAGTTCAGATGACGACAGTTCGCCAAGTTCACTCACAAGAGTTCGCAGTGCCTCGTCATCTTACCCCTCTGAAGGTATCCGTTCCCCGCCGAACCATTGTCATTCGCCACAGTTGAATACGTGGACAAAAGACTTCATAGCTGAAATCACTCACTTTGGCACATATCCGTCAGGAAAGTCTCAGAGGAAAACCAGTTCTTCGACTAACGATACGTCAGGACTGAGCAGTAGAGCTGGTAAGTGTCTTATGGAAGAATTAGCTGCAGCTGGCGGAACTTCAGATACCGATACCAGAACAGCGAGTAGGGATCACACCCTGAAACCACCATTTTCGGATGTTGCTTCCACTACTTATCCCCAGGACCGGCCAGCCAAGGCCCCTAAGTCCATGTACTACGGCAACTTCATTCACACGGCGGAGCAGGAAATCCAGGAGACATCCCAGAGGAATGTCCTTTCCGGACTTGATGGTCAAGGCTCGAGTACTTCAGCTATCCATGGTAGTTATCCTGAACTTGGACCTTCTCATACCAGCTCATCCGATGATGAGTTTCCGTTTCGGCCGAGCCCTACAAGTTCTGCAGGTCTTCTTCGTGGGAGCATGGACACGGGCAAGAAACGGTCTACCAGGAGAATACTTTGGAGGAGACAAGGTGGTCCCTATCATACTATGCCTGCATCTGTTGCCCGAGACAATTCCTGGAGAGGCCGAACCCCCCCGGCTTCATCTCCGCTAGAAAAACCACCGCAGTCTGGATTCCATTTTAGAGAATCTGACAGATCTTCTGTTACATTGGTAGAACGAATTTATAAGTTTAAGCTCAGAAAGTGGATTAAAAAGGTGTGTATCAGAACCAAGGTGCGATTCGATCACGCTATGAACATAGAAGCGGCTCCAAAAACACTACGTAGGCGAAAGCCCAAGTCATACAGATCGCGGAAGGCAAAAAAGTACATTGACGCTCGCAAAGCAACAGCACACTCCACAGGAAGTCATTGGAAGACATTTGAGGTCACGAAAAGAACGAAGAGGTCTAGTAAGGAGAAGGACGGAATAGCACAAAGGTTCATGAACTCGCTTAAGCCGAAGCATAGCATCCATTTCCCCGTGCAAGAGAAGGCTAGGGCAGGCAAAAGAAGAGTACAGTCATGTCCACATTGAGGGGAATGGATGGGGGATAAACATTCATTACGTCGTGGGTGCAACTTGTCGAAAGATGCTTATACCTAAGTCGTTCCAGTTAGAGTGATTGTTGGTTTGGTTTGGTATAACACTATTACGGTAGCATTACGCGCCATATCCGCCTTTTAACTAAAGGGTTCACGGTGCCAGCTGGGAATCGGGTTACGGTGTATTTTCTAGATTATCCTCTGAGTTCAGTTCAAACTCTTAGAGAGAAAATGCATCATAAAATGTGCTGAAGCGTGTTGCCCCTATCTTATATGAGTTCCGTGAAGTGAACGTATACTATTTCTTGTGTATCACCAATAAGATATTATAGCATGTTGGTAATGACAGAGCTTCATTCTGAGCCTTTTCTTTAACCCTTCAAGTTAGTTTAAGACTTCGGTAGTCGGCCTTTACCCTTCGAACTGCCGATCCCCTAGTAATACTGTACCCACTCTTTTCTCCGAAGTCAATGAAAAAAAATAGGGTAAGTAGGTAGGGTTTATCGAGGGCATTGGAACTGTCACGATATCGATATACTACAACGTGGAGACGAGTAAAAGGTGGAGAATTAGTTAACTCGATGGGTAAATTTTCAAGACGTACAATGATTCCTCTCCGGCTGAATAGGTAAGGGCCTATATGACAAGGTTAGAGACGGTCCGATCTCAGTATAAGTGCATGCCATGGAAAGCTTTCTACTCTGTATGACGAGAATACCTAGGAAGTTAAGATTTTCGTATGAAGTTGTTTTGAGAGCTGTTGTCGGAGTGAGCAATATAGTGTATGTTACCAGCGACAGGGACCATCGCACACTATAGCAACTAGTCCCCGGTGGCGCAATTGGCTAGCGCGTCTGACTGTTACTGCAACTGTTATCAGGAGGTTGAAAGTTCGAGCCTTTCCCGAGGAGACTTAACTTTTTGCTCTATTGTTTTCCTTTTCTCAAGAGAAACGAAACGGATTTAATTTTTTTTTTTCCTGCTCAATTAAGACATCCTAGGTGGTTCCGACTTTAGACTGCTATCCTCTTATATACCACGGCTGATTGTGTAATACTGATTGTGTAATACCTCTTTGAGTGTTCACTTCCGTTGAGGTCGAAGAGCTCTATCAAGTCTCATTGTTATTTTTATTTTTTTTATTTTTTTATCTTTTACAAAAAGCAATATGCTCATAATTATCCAGCCAGAAGAGTGGAAGAAAAAAAGAAACCTTTTCAAAAATTTATATAAACTGCTTAAACTAGTCCTTGCGACGAGCTTCGGTTCTCAGACTGGTATTATTCTTACCGAACGACTACGCCCAAACGAATCAGTTACCTAGGGGGAATCAGACTACCTCTTGACATCTTGGATTTCATAATATTTTTCTATTCTACTTAATTGCCTTCTCTTGCAGACTTCATTCTGGCCTAGACGAGGGTGTTTAAGGGAATAATAATGTTCCCCATCGCGTAACAAGTAGTTGATCGTTCAGCATCCCAACACTAGACACTGACTGCCTACCTGATATCAATCCTAACAATGTCAGACATGCAATATGTATATCGAAGGCCATGACATTACTTTACATACCTAAGGTATTCTTTGATTAAGTAGTGGAGAGTTGGAGTCAAGGGATGCCAGGTATCTATCTATATAATCAACAAGGCCAATCTATAGAACCACTCCATGACGACTCGTAAAGGGATACCTAAATCCCACTCTTGAAAGATATATGCCATGCGCTACCTGATCTGAGCCCCCATAAGCCTGCCTTCGAGGGAGCAGCGTGCTCCTTATAAATGCCAGGCATGCTAGTGGATCTATCTCCCAATCTGTCCTGGTGCATCATTTTTTCTGATGCTTTTTGGCCTTGCTAATTTTCTTCTGTTCATCGCGTAGCATGTTAGCACCTTAACTAAAACGACCCTTACCAAATAGATTGAGCGTGAGTATGGAAAGACAACGATAATATATATGAAACCCTATGAGGAATTCTTACCAGTTCTTTGTCGATAGCCATGACCAAATAACTTTTCTTTTCCACATTGCAGCTAATCATACCAGGCCGCAATCCGAGATTTTCTTCCAGTTCATCCCAAAACTGACTCTTATATCTCCGTTGTATCGATGCCAACCTTTCCCAATTATTATGTTCTTGAGCCATTAAAGAGAAATGACGTACACCCTCTTGGACCATCTCTTCCTTAGTAACATGCCGACTCCTTTGGGGGGGTTTTCTTCTTTCTCCCTCTTCTTCTTCTCCTTCTCCTTCTTTTTCTTCTCCTTCTCCTTCTTTCGCCTGGTTATCAGACGCTACGCTTTCGTCCGCACTGTTAGGATTTTGGTCTGCTACTGCATCTAATACTGCATCGAATGTTGCTGGTGTTGATGATTCTTTCTGCGACTTGCCCTTATTTTTACCACCTTTCTTGCCACCTTTTACCTTCGGCTCCACAATGTGCATAGGGACTTCGATGTCCACCGATGCTTCAGGAGTTTCGGACGCGCTTGTGGCCGTGATACTCTTTCCACCGTCAGCGGTTAGACGCTTTCGGATTTGAATCTTGACGTAACTGTCGTTGAGAGGCCGTATCCCTTTCGTATCATCAGAAGCCTCGTCATCAACATCCATCCGTGCGGTAGGGCAAAAGAGGAGCGCCTGTCCTGTTCGAAGGCCGACTATCGTGCGAAAGAGTGAATTGTTGTGCCCGGGATCCTGTGTATTAGCTCCGGCAAGATGTCTTTTGAGAACTTCATACCAGTTCGGGGAGAGAAAGCGGTGAACAAATGTGGCATTAACCAAGTCAATAAGCGTAGGCGACAGCGTGGGTTCCTGGGTAGCAATTACCACGCGCGTTCCAGTATGTCGCTGTTGGCGAATAACGGAGACCAACTCATTTGTAAGGACACGCGCCTCACCAGATTGGGCTAGGAACTGGTCACGATTAGTTCCCATTTATTTTCTTTCTTGGATCATCATCTTGTTTGCTTTCGACTAGGGGTGGCATTACCTTATGGGCTTCATCCATCGCCACAACGCGCCCGCATTTGTTCCGTTCCTCGAGAAATATAGAAAGACAGATCGAGAATAATGTACAAGCTTCATCAGAGCTCATGAAAGGATCACTCATGTCAACGATAGTTAATGAGCCCGGCTCAAATGCCCAGATATTCTCCGGCGACTTCGCTGGCCGAGTCGATTTTGTCATTGGCGAGGGCGCCATAAAGTTGTCAAGTAGCTGAAGACGAAGGTTCAGAGACGTCTCTTGCCCACTCATCCATTTGACTGAAGCAATACGTTCCCGAAATTTCGAATAGGTAAAAGCCGATCCTTCCATAGCTATCGTACGAACAATGTCCATTACAACTTCCATATATAACGGAGTCTTGTCAGCTGTAGGGTCAACAGCCATGAGCTTCAATATTCTCGAAGCGTCTAACTGGTGTTCGTCGAAATAAACTATAACAACGGGTCAATAAAAGTTTTTTGTAATAAGAGGTTTAGAAGTTGTGCAAGTCTCGGGAAACAACTTTCTAGACCGTTAGATAAGGAGATGCGAGCCCTTACAGCAAATTAGGTAGGAAAAGGGGAGAGAGAAAGAGAGAGAAAAGGAAGCTCTTAATTACGTACGGGGTACGACTTTCGGCTTTGGGCTACCTGGTGGTAAGCCCGGAAGATTGGTGTACAGACGCTTCATCGCCCAAATGTTGGACGGCGAAACGAGGATGGTTACGGGAATACCTGAGGAGCACAAATAAGCCGCCTCGCACACCTGAGCTGTACTGTAGTTTGCGTGATCGTCGTAATGCATAACCATGCCTGCGAGCGGATATGGGAGAGCCCCGGCATTATTGCTGGCAATAAGAGAATTCTCTAACAGGCAGCATAGCGTGTGACTCTTCCCTGCTCCTTGGGAACCGCAGATGAAGGCGGACCAAGGTACGTTGACGTTACCAATGACGAGGCCATCCTCTAGAGAGGCAGCGATCTTATTATCCCGGCGAGTGCCAATCAGTCCATACTGGGGGACCAAATCTGAGTTATGTTCACTCTGTGATAATTCAGAGTGGACAAATTTATCAACGGCAGCTGTGAAGATGGGAGAATTGCTCAGAGTTCGAGCCAGCTCTTGGTGCCGAAGACTCGAGTCCTGCTGCTCTTTAAGAAAATCATCACCGTCTATGAATGACAAGAGGTTTTGATACTTTGATGCCCTAGGACCTAGAGAAGAATCCGGGGATATAGATTCTTCCTGTGTGTTCGTAGTAGCTTTTGGGCGTGAAAGATCCCAGAAGTTTTTAGCAAGCAAGTTTTTGCTGTTGAGGGCTCTATGAACTGCTAAGGATCTATTAGCAATTCTCATATTGAAGAGCTCTCAATGTGATTAAAGATATGGTAATGTAATTGAATAAGAATTCTGCCAACTTCGAAGCCAAGCTTCCAGGGCTTCCAGGTATGTATTATCCCTGGGACTATCAGTAGAGGTAGCTATCAATCACAAGCTACAAACGAATCAAAGCCTCGCGCTTTTATAGACGATTGTTTACGATAACCAAGGTCCACGCATCTTCAAGGCACCTTATGAATTCGTTTGCATGGAGACAGACAGCTAACCTAGGTAGATTACTGATAGGTCGCTTGCATTAGGTTAGGTACCTATCTAAGGTACGAAGTGAAGTTATTTTACCAGAACTTCAATGAGTGGATTTAACAAATTTTTTTTTCTCATGGCCGCCACAGAAGCGCGCCACTTTTTTTTTTTTTCTTATCAGGTCTTTATTTGCACTCCTAATACCAAAGGTACATCCCTACCACCCATATTCAATTAATTCAATTATACCACGGTCCAACACATTAACTATTATACCTATTCAATCCCACGATGCAACGTATAAAAACTACATCGCCAGTTTTGCCTCAATTAGAACTTCCTAGTCAATTAGAGCTTTCTAATAATTCAGGTCGCGAGCGGATGCATACTGTACTTCGAAGGCTATTTGAAAATATACCAGTTGAATGTGTAGATGCGAAAAAGCCGTGCGACTGTAAAAGAGGGAGCACGACTACCTAGTAACAGTAAAAAAAATACCTACCTAAGGCAATAATCTTTTCCTTCACATAAACAATAAATATTGAACACAATCTGCCATATCTGTTTGAACTTTTTACCTGTTCCAAGATGAGTATCACGAAACAGCCAGAGCTTGTACTCTCGAACGGCTTCCCCTTTCTTGTTGACGCCCCGGTCAAGCCATCCGATATGAAACTTCACCTCGTGATGGTTAAATGCCATGCTGTAAACAACATTCTCGTCGTCCGGGATCACTGGCCAATTGATCTCCGAAGCTAAAATAGTATCAGTCATACACTGATTCTGTGCATAGTGCAAGTTACCGCCCACCGGCTTATACCATGGAAGCAACTCTTGTCTGGTATCTGAATCATAGAACAAATCCTTAACATAGTATCCAAACGTGAGATCCGGGACTGGTCGCGTCAGACGGTCGACAATATCCTTGAAGGAGTTCAGTACGTCCTTATTATTGAATAGCCGGTTGCTAGCGCAGTTCAGATTCTGTTCAATAACTGGATGGTCTGTCTTCAGATACTATAAATGAAGGGGAAGATAAAGGAATAGTGTAGTTCGCAAATCTAATTCGGAGGGCTCAGACTGAGACTGCATATTTCTTCTTTCCACGTGTAATTGTTTCAATAGCATCTCAAACTTGGCTGGGTTATCGAGTTCAGGAACCTCGTCATCTAGAATAGGTTACACCAATTCTCTGATCCAGTCCAGGGATTCTTCATCATCTGTTAATAAGAGGACCCCATTCTGCCCGAGATTCTCGCTCCTGTGGAAGCGACCTGGCTCGCCTCTTGGTTCCAGAAACTGCAGCTTTCGAACGGTCGGTATTAACCAAAGATAGACGGGAAATGGATTGAGATTTGAGGAATAACATAAACATGTTTCCAAATTCGGGCTCTTATGCTACCCGAAGGGTGGCCTTATGCTCAAGGTTAATTAAGAAAACTTTATTCTTAACTTATTTACGTTACCTTTTTTATAAAATAAAGTTTTCGCTTTTAAATTCGTATAAATAAAAGGAAAAAAAAGCTTAAAATTTAAATATATGAATTAATTAATAATAAAACTAATAAAATAAAATTTTAATTAATTAATGTAATGAATTTATATTTAAGTTTAATAAAGTGTAAATCGATCCTACCCAGCGATCTAATGCAAGTTAATGACAATAACCCTTCGTAAACTCAGGGCATTAAATGGCAAATGTCGTGATAAGTATAGTATGCGCCCGCCTTATAGGGCTTAGCGCAACTATATGCTGTTTACCTAGAATTGGGCCACGTATTACGGTGCTGTGGTCCCTGTGCCACAGGAGACACGAATTGTATAATGAACTACCTACCTGGTGCTATCAAGTCTAGACTTAATCTAACAATATCTTAACTTAGACCTTCAAATACATTCGTTTCTGTTTTTATATATGAAATTGTTTGAATGTCAGGAGCTAATTGGCACACTTCGATATAATAATGCCAACTCCTACCGTGAAGCTCTTCTCTAAACAGGAACATGGTCACCTGTTGCCGGCCATTGCTGCTCTCCATGCAGCTTGCATTGTGCATGACCATACTATCGCTACGTTTCTGCCACCTCTAGAAAACTCGAAAATCCAGACATTCTGGGAGGGCATAGCAAGAGAAGTTGATTTGGGAACGCGGTTTGTCTGCATTTTGCTCAATGAATCTGAGCCGGGCACCAGGGCCAAGGAGTCTGAACTCGTTGGGGTTGTCACACTGAGCATGCCGTTCAGCGAGACTGGGTCTTTTCGTGGATTTGTAGAGAAGCTTTTCGTCAGTCCAACTTATCGAGGGCGAGGCGGAGCTAGAGCTTTAATGTGCCACATGGAAGCAGAGGCGTTGAAGAGAGGCAAGACGTTGATGGTATTTACGAATTTACACCCCGAGAGATCTCACAGGATTCTATGATAACTAACCTGCATATAGTTACTAGACACGGAAATCGGAAGCCAGGCCGAGAGTGTATATCCGAAACTAGGGTATACGGAGGCTGGTAGAATACCTAGATACGGCATCAGCCCCGTGGGAGGACTCAAAGACGAGGTATTCTATTACAAGCATTTGCAATAAAGGGGAAGCTATACCTACCTAAGTTACTGAGTTGCGTGATTTCCAACTACGCAAGTACCTGAACTATACTCTCTAAAGACTTGTGTCTAGGGGGTTTTAATTTTACAAACTACCTAACCTAAGGTAGGTAAATAGAATATAGAGGCTGCTTAGCTGTTGGCCTGTTACGACTCTACAATGTATTTTAGGTAGGTATAACCATTGGTAGATTGGACAAGCTTATCTGAACAACATAGTATTCGAATTACTGTCGAATTGTAGTATAACTAAGTACCTATTATTCAACGCCATAACCTATATAAAGAATTATTTGTAAGTCTTGATACTAATATGCATGACTCAGAGCCTCACCCGAAGAGTCCCGAAGAGTCCCGAAGAGTCCCGAAGCTTGACCCGTGATCAGCCGCTGGGATGCTGAAATTACCTAAGTACTTTGACTAGCTGCTGGTCAAGGACGTAGTTTTCCTTAAATTTAGAATCATATCGCTTTTTTTCCCCTTTTTTGCTCATCTGTTAATTCGCTAGTCCGCCTCATGTCGCATACCTAGCTCATGTTAGGTGCCAAGACAGGTACCGTTAGGTGAGGCTTTTTTCTCCCTCTTGAAATGTGACCGATGAGCCCAGTCTTAGGTACTAGATATACGGAAGGTAACTTATCGTAATTTAACTTGGCGAAGAGTCATATGCTTGACGTACAGGGAGTGCATTGAAGTTTTTGAAACAACTAGTCTTCATAATATACCTCGATAGTAGGTAGATACTCGACATATTTAACTTGAACTTGCCGCCCCCCTATGTCATTGTCTTTTTTTTGAATAAGAATATATTCCATCGTCAAGACATTTACACCCATCATCTCTCGAAATGGCATCCCAGAAACCTATCATAGTGCTGATTCATGGCGCATTCCTTTCGCCATTGCACTACCGGAAAATTATCGAGCCTCTGCGCTCTCAGGGATACATCGTGTTGAGCCCGCCGATGGCAACAACGGGTATCGACGACTCCGTGGCAGGGAAGACTTACGTCGACGATGTGAAGCGCCTTCTCGATTGCCTTCTTCCTTACTTGGACGAGGGCAGAGAAGCCGTGGTAGTTGGTCATAGCCAGGGCGGAATTGCCGCCAGTGCTTTGACAGAGGGCCAGACCATCGAGGACCGGAAAGCCAAGGGCTTGAAAGGAGGCATCAAATCAGTCATTTATCTGACCGCTCTTGCAATACCAATGAAAGGCGCAAGTTTATTAAGCATATTAGGCGGGGCGCCGGCGGCGGAGACGCAGAAACCTGAGGTAGGTTGCATATATCTTCATACGCGAGTTTACTGGATCAATGTTAACACATACATACCTAGGAGGCACCTCCTAACAATTTATGGGCCGAGCAGGGCCCCTTCTACGTTCTTACCGAGTCAGCTCTGTCGTCCATGAACTCCGACTTTCCGATCTCAGAAGAAGACCATAAAGAAGTGACGAGGAGCTTAATGCATCAGAGCAAGGCAAGTCTAGAAGCCCCTATACAATTCTGTGCAGCCGACGTTACTGTCCCCAAGACGTATATCGTCTGCACGGAGGACAAATCCCTTCCCGCTCCTCTTCAAGAGCAACTCGCCCACGCAACTGGGTGTGATATCGTTAGGCTCCCAGTTACACATTTCCCCTTCTTTGAGAGCGGTGATAGCTCGAAGAAGGTTGTCGATGCCATTGTGGATGCCGCTGGGAAGTGACGGGTACGAGTTGATCATACGGGATATATAAGCAGTTAGCTGCCATAACAACCTTGTATGCAAGAACATCTAGATATGTTTCGTCTCTCTCCTCAGTCCCTTGTATAATAGCTTTAATATAATATTCAAGAATATCGAAGACAATTGGATATCAAAAGTGTGGTATTAACAGTCGATAGCTATTGCTGCGCAGTAAAAGATACTCGACCTGTGTAGGCTGTCAACATGACGCTAAGTAGAAGGGTAAACAAGATATACTTGTTGTTCTAGTTAAAGAGTTATTTTCTGTAACTTGCTTACAATGTTAAATGAGAAGCCAACTCTTCAAGTTCGGCTCCAAAAAAGTCAAAAGTCATTATAGCGCTGCTCAAGTCACACGCGGGCCTTTATCATAATATTAGGTACCCAGGTAAGTTTCCCTCCTAGTATTAAAAACTTATTTCCAAGGTCTAATCTAATGGTATTGTGTATGATGACTTGGGAGTTTTCTATTGGTTGAGCGAAAATTAAGTTGAAGGCACTCTCATCCACGCTTCCGTATAATACTTCCCTTATTTAAGAGGCTACCTAGGTAGGTAGTTAAGGGCCTTGACGGTGGATTGTCACTTTGGGATTTATCACTAACGGGAGGGGTTGGCCAATGCATCCTATTCCGGTATATACGCAGCTCAAATTTAGAGGCATTTTTGTTCTACTGTACAGACATTCCCTTCTTGGCTAAACTCCCTGAACGCCTATTGCTGCGAATTGTGATACAGCAACCGCAACTATTCATCATCAGCGAGTTCCTCGATCTTTGGTGCTACATATGCCCGTTGCTGTGGTTCTGTTTGGATCTGGGTTTCAGTTGCAGTGGTAGTAGCTGTAGCCGGAGGCTGGTGACCTGAGGCTGCAAGCTGAGCGGCCGACTCCACGCCAGCTGCTTTGGAAGCCTTCTTCTTTTTCTTGGGCTTCGTGGTCTAATAATCAGTTAGCCAGTGTTTATGATTACAACATGGGATAACCTACCTCATGCCAAGCCCAAACAGGACGGAAACTGTCCATGAAAGAGACGTCTTCCCAAAGATTGGGGTATAGCCACAGTCCAGGGGGCACGACAAAGTAGGTAATGCAGAATAAGATGACGCGGAAAATGGCCATGAGGAAGAAGAGTCCAAGAAGCATCAAAAATCCCCAGCTGAGATAGTAGACGCCTTGTCGCAAAACGAGCGGCCATAGAGGGTACAAAACTACGGTGAAGATGAGGAGCAAGGCGAGAGCAGCATAAACCTTGCGCATAATCTGACTGCCCTCGTACAACCAAACATAGTACATGTCGTCAGCGGCATCTTGCTGCTGCTCAATCTTGACCGTCCACAGTCCCTTGATTCGCTTGCCCTTCTTAGGAGGGTGGTTGTGACCCTGGTGGGGATCCATCTTGCTAACACGTAAGGCCAGCATGGACAAGGGTAGCAACTTAAAAGTGTTCTCAAGTGAGGCGCGATCGGTGATCTCGGGGAGCGCTGGGTTCTTCGCACGTGCCTTTGCGTAGGCAGGGGACTGAAGAGCTCGAAGGGCTCTCTTGACTGGAAATAGAAATGTGAGAACATGTCACCTCCAAAATAGTAAATATAAATAGTATGGACATACCTCTAAACATGTCCTTGCGCTCTCCATTAAGGATGCAGGTACGCTGCTTCAGAGGCTGGCTTCGTAGGAAAGTAGCAAGGGCAATTGCGACGGGATTGGGAGGGCCGGGGCGAATAGGTTGTGGTTGACCTTGGGCTCCCGGAGGAGAGCGCGGCGGTCCTTGAGGTCCTTGCGGTCCTCCTTGCGGTCCTTGGCCACCTTGCTGCTGCTGTTGTTGTCTCTGAGCTGCTTGAATCTGCGCTATGCGTTGGGCTTTGATGTGCTCAACGAATTGGGGGACAGTCATTCCATGCTTCTGTGCTTCAGCGGCCAGTTGCTGTTGCATCGCGGCAATCTGCTGAGGCGTCGGCATCTGTCCACCAGGTCCCATCGGTATCGGGATAGCTCCCGGAGGGACGTTAGGGTTTTGCATATTGATTACTATCTCTTAAGGTTATTGCCAAATATGGCTGAGAACACCGAAAAGGAAAGCTAAGAGAGAGAAGAAGAAAATTAATTGAGATAGTGTGAGAAGGGACAGTGAGATGTGGCCGCAAGGTGCCAAGTCAAAAGAAGGTTGTAGTAGTTAGTAGTCTGATAATTTGGACTGACGCAAATAGAACAATCTGTCATTCTCAGCCAACCCTTAAGGAAATTTTAGCCTTAAGGATTTTGTACCCAAGTACCCGATAACCATACCTTCCATGGTATCCATCTAGTGTAACCTAGCGTGCGGCGTGCCATGCGTTGCTAGGTACCCTAGTATCTACCCAGGTAGGTTCTAAGGCTGCTAGGTAACTAGGGGCTTACTTACATAAGCTTTTATAGATTAGCCGATAAGAATGCACGGATCATTTCATCCAAGCGCCCTGTACTTTATACCTTAGCTGCTTACCTTAAGTACCTCGAATCTATATTTCACCTTTCCCACCTTTCACACCTTTATGAGGTTGAATATATTTTTTGTAACTCGACCTCATATTTCGGCATATTGACATGGCTGAGCTTCGTCGACAACGCCGTCATGGATTTTTATGAATCCCGGATCTCGAGTCTATCAACGAAATGATTGATGATGATATTATATACCTACATGACTCCCTCCTCATGTGTCCTACTTGGCACATGACAGTTTACTTCTCAAACACGCGGATACCATAGACGTCCTTATAGCATTATTATACTCGACCCGAAAGAAAGATAAATGTGCCTCAAGTAAGTATTAATAGAAGGCCGAGATGAAACATATGGGCAATCAACAAAGGTTACCTACCTCTGGGTAGGTAATTAACAAACAAACAAACAAATAAACACACCTCAAACACACCCAATTTTCGGACTTACAACACCATAAAGCGTCTATCGCCTCTATCTGCGGATATCCGGCCAACCCTAAAATGGGCACCTCGTCAACAACAATCTTGTAACGTAAAATGGCGTCTAGTTCCCCAAACATGTCGCCGAGTGGAGACATCCGTCTCGCGAAAGACTATATGGAGGTTCTAGTACCGTTTCTAGTCCGATGAAACCATGGCTTTCTCAAAGAGGACACCCTTCGCTATCCATTGAAACTCGCCTTGTCGGGATGACGGGAGACAAGCTCATACTGGCTTCCGTATTCACGACCTTAGCTGCTACATTTAACGTCAATCTAAGGCCAATCTCTGCGGCCCACGAGACACCCCTCAACGGGGTTCTGTGGCAATGTCCTCTCCAAAAAACATTGCGAGGGTGGGCGACCTAAGTCCTTCTAGATGGATCACAAAGCAAGGAATTCTAAGACAAAAGACTGGCTGTGCAGAATCGTTCATATTACAAGTGGTGGGGTCCTGCAATCTTGGTGTGTGCCGCCAACCATCCGAATCCTCTTTAGGACCCTGGCTCGTAAGCGCCCACTGGACCACGACTTTTAGACTACAGCCTATCAAAGTCACGGACGTCTGCATCTACCTACTACTAGGTAGTAAACCATCAAAGCTCGAGGTCCCATCTCAAATGTGTACCTACGAGGCCAGAAACGTCAGCGCGCCTGCTCAGTTACAATGGTTGAGCCGGAAAAGGTACATACATCCGTGGATGCAAGTAAGTAAGTAAGTGTACAAGGTAATTTTTTTTCACGTCTTCCATAAAGGTGTTATGCATCTCATGACCTCTTGCTTTCTTTGCTGCTCTCTTATTAGCTCCCTTATATCCTACCAACCGCTGGTCGTTTTTCCTATATATATTCAGCTGGACATGAAGTCATCATGAAAGCCTTAGGTGGGATGCTCGCTGAAGCTTATGCGTCATGGTCCTTTTCTATTTCCGAATGCTGTTCATCTCTTGCTTCTTCTCACTCAGATGAGAAGCCTCGTCAGCTTGGTAAGCCTTGAAATATGCAGAAACAACAGCAGCTTTTCCTCTCTCTAACTATGCTAGGTACTCCTGATTCATTCGGTATTGTTTATCAAGAACCTTCATTCATCCCGCCTCCTTCAGCAGCGTCTTTTAGACCAGATACAGAATTATCTACTTTGGAGCGGGTCCCCAAGAAAAGGCATAATTCTGGACAGGGCAGCTTCTCTGTGAGAAAGCTCCTGCTGCGGCCAAGTTCATCATCATCATCATCATCATCATCTCGCAGGCCGCAAATATCGGCTCCTACCAATTTCCGTCATATTCATTCGGAATCTTTCCGTTTCCCGGGTCATAGGCCCACACAAGTGAGACCGCAGCCGGCTTCTCTTCGTCCACTTGAACTCAGTATCTATATGTCTGATAATCGACTTTCTCCCATCCTCCCTCACTTTGGCCCCCCTGAACCCCCAGTCACGCCGCCTCAGCGCGTTTTTACTCTCTCAACCCGTAGTGAAGATAGTCCACGTATTTCGCATTCGCGCAGCTACTCATCCATGTCTTTCCACATTCCCCGAAGGCCAGTTAATGATGGTTCTGTTTTCGATTCTCCGCAATCAGACATTGGCACACCTCGGCGACCCCAACCTGCCAAGCTTAAGGATCGCTCATCGCCAGCATCATCGAGTCCTATGATGGAAGATCTGGTTGAAAGAGTTGCGACTGCTATGCTAGAACGGGACAAGCTTCAGGAGCAGATTGAAGATGTCATTGAGAGGCAGAGCATATATATTAGCAGCCGACCATCAACTGCTCATGGACAACCTGGTCAGTGACCTCACATGCCCTAATAAAGCTAAAACACGCACTGACTGACGAACTTATAGAAATGACGCCCATGCCAGAGATCCCAGCACTGCCTCCCAATGCCCCCTCGTTCAGTGAACGTCTTAGTTCCGATCGCCCACGAACTGCGCTATCTCAGATGTCAGCGCGTACTTCATATCAGGCAAATTCGTCGCGGAAGGTGGAGAGCAGAATTCCTCCTCCACCGTTACCACTCAGGCTAAGACCGCCTCTTCGCAAGAAGAAATCCTTTTCGCGGGTTTCTACCTGGCTATTCTCTGGTGGAGAGCCCAACAAAGATATTAGTCTCGACTCTACCACCAACGATCGGAGACCAATAGCCGATACCGACGGCTTTTATGAGGTGGTCGATTTTGAAGAAAATCGACGGGGTAGCATCGATACCCTATCAACAAGTTCTGATTGGACTGTTGAAGAAGAGCAGACTTTGCCTACAAGTTTGTCACCTAGCAGTACGACAACCCTCAGGGCAAGGTTGGAGACACCGATGTCGATCGCATCTGGACTACGCCAGCCAATGGTCGTCCCTCACAGACAAAGCGTTGGTGTCGCTGTCTAATTCCGATTCTTTCTATAATAGTATTTTATGATACCAAACGGTACCAAGGGACCGTGCATTTGTTCATTTCGTGCCGGAATACGGCATAGTTTTAAGCGGGACGTATATAGATTTGGGTCGGGATTTAGGTATCAGCATCTAAAGCGGGTCTTGGTCAAGATGCTAGGGGTAAGGATAGAACTGGGGACCATTGGGAGCTTCTGGGCTCTGGGAGGTCTTAATGCAGGCTGGTGGCATTCTGTGGATGATACCCAAATACTTGGTAGGTAACGAGAGCAAGGCTCTCTCATATTTTGGACTGTAAATGGTTTAATCATAGGTCAAGTCTATTCTGTTGATACTTGGTTCTTGATGGTGCAATCTGTTCAAACATGTTCAAGTTTGGTGCCACATCCAAGTACATGATACATGCATGCATGTAATCAGAATGACAGATAGGTACCCAACCATAATCAGGTAGGTAATAAATATATATTGATATGAGGTACCTAATACTGCTACCTAACAGAGCCAGGAATTGCAGCAGACTTATAGACTTACCTAATATGGTATAACCTTGGGAGGGCAGGAGGGTAGGAGGGCAGCAAATGTTTGCGGGCCGGCAACAGCTGTTATCACGCTAGGTAGATACCAATCAACTGCCGTCTTACAAAATGCATAGCAGGACGGCTGCGCCGAAGTGCAAGTTCCTGTGCAAAAATCAGCAACTCATTTTACGTACAATATAATTGCTCATTTGTCTCCTTACCTTTTTTTCTTTTCGTCATTGCAGCGTTACGTATAGCAAAGTATTGTTATTATTAAATCACTGGTTGCACTTTCTTCACAGATCGTCAGGCATATGGCGATGAAGAAAGCTCAGTTCTTTCACTCTTTTTCACGATGGTCTTCACCGACTTGAGACGCCAGCTGACGGCCTTCGTGGCCCGAGGTCCATACAAATATACATTACTTCCCGAAAATACTTCTCGAAGTCAGATGCGAATGCGCGCGACAGGATGGGTTAATCAGCACATTTTTAGTATTAGGCTTGCCCTATGCGCCTTGCTTTCGATCGTGATAATTTCCTTCTCCATGACATTCATGTATGTCAAGTACGTCTTGGAAGTGTTTGTCATAAATAGCTCACTTTTGCTGACCACGAATATTTACTTACCTAGGCAATCTATCTCATCACAACCTTGCAGAGGCTTTATACATGACCATGACCGTCACTGTAAAAGCGAGGTTTCTCGCTTATGGGGACAGTACTCATCTGTATTTTCTGTCCCTTCAGAAATCTCTCCTGCCATCCCAGAAGGGTGCGATGTTACTTTTGCGCAAGTGCTTTCACGCCACGGTGCCCGTGACCCCACAGAGCATAAGTCCTTGGCTTATGGGGCGCTTGTTGAACGCATCCACAACACCGTAGTGAATTATGGGAAGAATCTTGAGTTCATCAAGGACTACAAGTACACCCTCGGTGCTGACCAATTGACCCTCTTTGGGGAACAGCAAATGGCGGACTCTGGTGTCAAGTTCTATGAGCGATATCAGCATCTAGCCAGCACCAATTCCCCCTTTGTGCGTGCTTCTGGCCAGGACCGTGTTGTCGAGTCTGCCCAGAACTGGACTCAAGGCTTTCACCTGGCGCGATTGGCAGATAAGCATTCTCATATCCCGGATACATACCCCTATGATATCCTTATCATTCCCGAGAGAGACGGGTTCAATAACTCGCTTAGCCCTAACCTTTGTCCTGCCTTTGAAGACAGTCGACATGATAATCAGAGCAAACAGGATACTTGGACAGAGCATTTCGTGCCGCCCCTGACGGAGAGGTTGAACGAGAACCTGCCTGGTGCTGACCTAACCGACGAAGAGGCCATATACATCATGGATTTATGTCCTTTCAATACCGTTGCTGATGACAAGGGAAAGCTGTCACAGTTCTGCTACCTATTCACGGTTGATGAGTGGCATGACTATGACTACTATCAATCTCTGGGCAAATGGTATGGCTTTGGAAATGGGAATCCCCTTGGTCCAACTCAAGGTGTCGGCTTTGTCAATGAGCTGCTTGCAAGACTCACCGGTCAGCCTGTTGTCGATCACACCACCACGAATTCAACCCTGGATGGATCCAACACTACCTTTCCTCTTGACCGCGTCCTATATGCCGACTTCAGCCATGACAACGATATGATGGACATATACGGCGCTCTAGGCCTGTACAATCTAACGGACCCACTGCCTGGGAGCCGAAGAGTTAGCCCAAGGGAAGCCAAAGGGTTCTCTGCTGCATGGGCTGTCCCATTTGCTGCGAGGCTATACGTAGAGAAGATGTCGTGCGGAGGGAGCAAAGAAGAGTTTGTGCGAATTCTGGTTAATGATCGAGTGATACCCCTGCAGAACTGCGATGCCGACGAGTTAGGTCGCTGTACCTTGACCAAATTCGTTGAGAGCCAAAGTTTCGCGAAGAACGGTGGGCACTGGGACCAGTGCTTTACATGATACCTCTAATGTCGTTCACCTTCCTAAGATCTGCCATAAATGGAAGTCTGCATCCCACATCTTTACTCTTTATACATCGTAGACATGTTTTAGTTGCTTTGCTTTCATCGCTTAATTTGATGTATCCAATCGTGATTCGAGATAGCATCAGATCAATCAGATCAGGGGGGCCGATTTGAGTACCTAATGAAAAACAATGCGGGCTTCCAAACAAACAATATGTTCGATAGTATGGTTCTGCTTGTCCCCCCCTCTCCCCCCTTTCCCTCCTCTTCCCCCTGCCCATATCTAGATATGACAAGTCAAAATCCTAATAATAGTTGCAATCAAATTTCATGTCGTCAAACGCTTTGATGGCCTGATGGAGATTTGTCACCGACCGTGAATATTACTGCTATAAGGCAGATTTTCTGCGCAAATCGTAAGAGAAGTGAGACATCCAGCAAGGCTTAGGAGCCATACAGTAACGTGATGACAGGTTTGACAGGTTTGATAGGCTTGGGTAGTGAGACATAACTAACTTTTATTGTGGCTTATCGGCAACGAATTTCTTCAATGTTCCTAATGATTTATCCTTTATATGTGTGACCCGTATCCTGTATGTAACCGAGTAACATTATATGAGGTACATACATAGGCTGATAACCTATAGGTTAGGTAGGTAGGTAGTATGCACGAGCCATAACCGTTTAAGTCCAGGCTACTTGAATACTTAGGTACCTAGGGTACATAGCATGTAACGTCATGTTAAGGTGGATAGCTCCTAAACATTCTGGATCTTCCCCAAGCCGCAAAGCCCGGCTCCAACTGCAGAAAGGCAGGGGCCAAGCACCTAAATTGGGTACATACTTAGCCCCACCAACAAGACCCAAAGCTTCAAAAGAGACCAGCGCAAGGGAAAAAAAAAAAGAGACCCGCAACCAAGCACCTGATGGCAATCAACAACGCCGTAACCCTACCAGAAAAAGAATGTCATCAGCCTCAACTTCAACTTCGCATTGTGAGACATACTAACGACAAGATTCCACCTCTCTGCATTTTTCTGTCGTCTTGTTGCATACGACCCACAACGATTTCTTCCTTTCTTCCCTCTTTCCTCTCCCTTCTCTACCTTGTCTCGCAGGTCTCGCCGGTCTCGCCACTCTTTTTATTTATTAATTTTCTTAATCATCTGATTTTCCCTGGCCTTATCGACCACATATTTTGTTTTTCCTAGTTTATAGACGATCCCTAAACTGATAAACATCCCGGACCACATCCGCGACCGAAAATGGTCAGCCCTGTCGGAACCTTCTTCATAATCCTATTCGTACTGCTGATCGTCGCTGCGGTCGGCTGGATCGTCTTTACCCAGCTGCGCGCAAGGCGGTTAGGTGTAAGTGCTCCGTTTTCTCTACCGTATTCTTCCACCCAACCATTATCTCTCATCCACACACTCTTGTCTCCTCTCCCCCTCAACACCGCATCATGCTTGTCTTACTTGCCGGACATAACCGGAGCAATACTTTATACTCCAGCTCCTCCTCCTTCCGCAGTTAGCCTATCTACTAGTTAGGTACCTATAGGACGAGAAACTAACATTGCCCTTGTCGCAATAGCTTCCTGCCCCACCCCTGTCATCCTACATCCCTTTCGTCCACTCTAAACCCTCGTCTTCATACGGACCACCGCAACCGGCACCGGGCGGCGTTCGTGGCTGGGTAAACGACAAATGGCGCGCCCTTCGCAATAGCGGGAACAGATCTGCGAGCGGCGCGTACGAGCGCCCATCCCGCCGGGGCTTCGGACCCCTCGATCCGGACGAGGCCTGGGACTCGCGCGTCGGCAACGAGGCGGACGGGTATTATCCTTACGGGTACGAGGAGCAAGAATTGGGTCTTCGTGGACAAGGACAGCGCTTGCAACATCAGCAGCACGAGCATAATACCAACACGGGATACAACAACGTCAACCTAGGGGCCGATGAGCCGAGAGGTAGGACCTTGAGCCGCGACCAGGGACTGTCTGTCGGAGGCAATGGAAACGCGGACCTGGGCGTGGGAAGAAGTCGCAATCCGTTCGACGACGAATCTGCTGAGCCCAGCAATATCAGCATGCGGGGCGTGAGTCCCCGCCCCATCGACACGAATGTCGCTGCGACCAGGGCCATGGCGGGAGGCAAGCACGACAGCCCGACGTCGGAGCGAAGATCGATATTCAGGGAGGAAGTATAAGGGAGCTTGCGGTTTTTCTTGTTACGTAATGCATTGCGCCTTGTGTTTCTACTCTGTATTTGCGGTTTGCGGTTCACGCCTACGTTTGAGATGAGATGTTTAATGCGATGCACTGTACAGGAGCCATACGGTATAATATATGTCTGTGCATGCCACAAACTAACTTCTACTTCGTCAATGAAAAGGGGGGCGACAGATTAATTTCTTCTTTTCCTTCTTCTTCTTCTTCCTCTTGGCAGAGCTGGACTAGGCACGATCACGTAGGGGTGTCAAATACGGAAATTCGTTTCTTGGAATGGATATCGTGGTCTGAAGGGTACGAGGCGGCCTCGGGTCGGAAGCACGAAGAAAACAAAAAAGGAGTTCGCGGCGTTTTCCAAGGTTTCGTCGATAAGGGAAAAGGTGCAGGGGAGTTCGCTGCTTCATTGCTGCTTGTGTACGATTTTGTTCTGGTATCTCCCCCCGAAAAAGCCATAGGCGTTTACTGGAGGATGGTTCGATCCAATATGCAATACGAATGCAACGTTGCAGTAGAATTGTTGTCTTGTCTTGTCTTGCCTGCTTATTGGCATTGCGTCGTTTGGTGTTTTGGCTTTGCTGGTTGTTGGACTAAGTTGCTTGCTTTCTTATTAGCATGAACTAGATTATGTGCATATGATAGCAATTGGACTTGCGGCAACATGAGGTAATGAACGTAAGTAATGATAATAATCACCGAGTTACTTAATATGACCATGTTTCATTTCAAGAGATAATGCCGTTGAAAGCAGAGCTTTCAGGTATTTAGTGATATAAGGTCCATCGACAGTGCTATTATATATGTTCTCTAAGTTGCGTGCCAAATAGACTAGGATGATAAACGTATGTCTTTCTGCTGTCTATAAAAACATCACTGCTCAAAGGCACTAGAAAATAAGGGGCTAACGTGTCGTTTGTTAGTGACATCTTATAGCGATACTAATATCTGCTTCTATTTTAGGCATATCATATCAGGGTATGGTGGCCCTAGAGTCTAGAGACTAGAGCATCATAAGTCTTACGAGACTTCACGGCTCTATGCTGTTTACTACAATGTCCATACAGTATCTGCTTACTCCTTAGATGGCGTACCTGTTTCCACGGTATCCTGTTTTCTAACTTTATTCTAAGGATTTCTACAATCTAACCAATACGCAATTTGCTAGGTACCTAATGTAGTAGCAGCTCCAAATCTTGCCTTTCTAAACGCCAGGAGCTAACTGAAGACTGTCCTCTACTCTAGTACACCTTCACAACCCAAGATATGACCAAGTCTAAGTAGTTAACTATACCAACCTAAACTCCGCCAACTCTCTCCCCTCCCAGAACGCTTCGTCGTATTTCTCAAATACGAGCGGCCGGGTCCGCATATCGCACTGGCTGAGAAACGTATAGCTGTCCCCCCCGCACGGTCGCAGCACGCTGGCTTGCGCCGCCCCTTTGAATAAGCAGACGACGTCCCCCGGCTGGGCTTCGACGTTTTGCCGCAGCAGTCGCGCAACGGACCCGTCTAAAAGCAGCACGAATGCGGACTTAAACTCCTCGTTCATGAAGTATAGCTGACTGTACTCGCTGCCGCTGATTTTTCTTTTTCTCCTTGTTTCGTAGATCTTCACCGTGGATATCACATAGGTACTTGGCGGAAGATATGGCGACATGGCTATGCTTCAACTAAGAACCTCACATAAGCCTTCCACCGCTGTCATCCTCGTCAAGCTGAACATCGTAACGCTATATCCATACGTGGAATGGAAGTCTTCACGGATCCTATTTACCTCTTGTCCTTCTTTTCTCTGTGGCCATTGAGGTGGGCATTAGACGGGGCCTATGTAGAACGTAGAATATGGGACCAGGCAAGCCCCTGAATACCCCAGGTGCTTGAAAACTATGACCTCGGTAGAATATTGGCTGTTGTTTTTGGAATGACATCGTATAAGCTGTTGGATATTCTTCGTGAAATTTTTTAATTGTCGCTATTACGGTCAGGCAGGCATTGAAAGCATAAAATATTAATACTTTTAGAGCTCATCTTCCATCATACCATCCTCTGTCGACCCTACCAGGTTGATAATGTCCTCTAGGTTCACTCCTTTCTAACCAAAAGCTTTGTGCGATAGCATCTTCGGGGTCAGCTTTCCAGTATGGTTTTCACCAGTCTGCAGGCTATGAATGACAACATAGATAGAGTGATAGATGTTATATCCCCATTCATCCCTATCACTTCGCTATACCAACTTAATATCCTGTATATCCGCAGTAGCCCAAAAATCGTCATCCAATTTCTTCTCAAGAGGACCGCCTCGTATGATACACATGCCTAGAAAGATGAAGTTTTCGCCACAGGCACGCAGTAAGCCTGGTTTGCCAGAACCCTTGAATATGCATATTAAATCACCAGTTTTCACTTCAATATCCTCCCTAGTGGATACGAGAATCGTTCCATCGTGAAGTAATAAGTAGTGAAATGTGAAATGGTCGACTATAGTTTGTTCCTTGAAAACTATGTTTCTCGTCCTCTTTTTCTTTGCTGTTCTTGACCTTCTAGTCCTAATTGAATCGCGTAGAGTGCTGTATACTTCGTAGAATGATGATGCAGTGCTCTTCACAGGTAAAATCTTGGTCGCAAATTCCATCATATTGTTGAAAGCCTCTTCGATCGTTATCTCTCTCGCAAGTGCCGACGGTTTAAGGATTTGCTCCTCGAAAGCTCTTAAATGATTCGTTAACTCCAACGGTATCTTCGCGCGGCGCGGCATCATCCCTTCGGGGTCAACTCTAGGGAAGACACAGCGGAATGTGCCCAGTATGTGGCCCTGTAAATGCAAAACCTTTTTGTCGGGTGTCACGTATACAGATGGGTCAGGTATTGAAGGTCCCGCAGATAGGTAACGGAAATCAGGTACCCAGGAGGGTACATCGTGAAGCTCGTTGCGCCTACACTTAAGTAAATGCAAATCCCCGGTTGATTGAAAGAGAAAAGCAGCATAGTTCCAATAAGTCTCCGTGTAGGACATATGGTAGTTTGGCGATAGATCATCGGGGAGGTCTCCTCCTCTCATATATTTAAGCATGCTTAATAAACCGTAGATCTGATCTCGAGGATCCGTAGACTTCGCGGCGCCTGCGATCCCCAATATTTTGGTCAAGACTTCGCCTACCTTCAGCCCATCGCCGTCGCTCGACCTAATCGTTGCGAGTAACTCATTCATATTCTGTATAGCGAGGACTCTCTGGACTCCTGGACTGAGGTAAAGAACCCTGTTACGTAGCGCAAAGTATTCAGTAAACTCCAGGAAACGATACAGGGATGTGCTGTAAGGTCCAAGATGGACGGTCAGCCAGGAGTCTAAGCAGGCTTCCTGAAGCGTCCATATTCTCCCAAACCACGGCCGGTGCAAGATTTCCGTCATTATATCCAGGACCGCCTTGTATGCACGGCCGAGGCATCTATTTATGACCAACTTATTGTTCTCGCCCACAGGCTCCCATTCATCCCCCATCGAATTTATCTTCTTGAATAAAAACTCGAATGCTTCTTCTGATGACATTTGATGTTCGGGCGAGCAACTGGAAGGCCCATCCGCAGATAGTGAAACTATAGGCCCGAGCCATATAATAGTATGCGATCCATTATATATGTCAATCATGCGTTGCACTTGTTGGGACCTTTCGTCTATATCTTCTTGGTTGATACATATAGCATCAATCCAGAAGTATTCTTCGAGGGAGTCGAAGTCAGGGGGACACTCTCTCAACTGATCGAGAGCCTCAAATAAACTTCTTGTAACCTCGAAAGGCTGATTTTCAAGGGTGATAGTACACCGATCCGTCACATCGCCCCATACATAAGACAAGGAGTGAAAGTCTCCCGCTTCCTCGATAGGGATCTGATGAAGAAGACATTCAATATCGTCGGTTTCGGTTCTTGGTAAGATACGGAGTAGCCGAATATCTGATCCCTCTAACTTTCGATATGGATATGCTGGCTGTCGATACAATTCCTGTAGAGAATCGTCTAGCATTATGACGAAGCGTCCTAGCAAGAGTACTATGTCCTTAATTTCCAACGAGGAGGCATGGCACGCTACAACCTATATTCGAACTACCATGTTGATTTCATTAAATACCTAATCCAGGCCGCCTTACAGGTACGTGACGCAGAAGTGGTTGGCAGTGCACATAATGTTGATAACCAATCATCTTCCCTGTATAGCCGCTACTCCTCTATGTAGGGATTATGGCCATCCAGCCTTACCCCGTCTTCGAAGTTGGAACCAACAGAGTAAATAAAGTAGAAAAAGTCATGGAATAAGGTAACCAACTGCAGCTAGAACATGGGGGCACCTATTTAGGTACCTACCTGGGTAGGTGGTATCTTCGTAAGGCGTAGGTCGTCGCCTATTGAAGATGTATAGACTTACACGAATAAAAACGTAAATACCTAGGTACTCTTATTTATACCAATACCCAGCTTATTTATACCAGAGCATGTGTATCTTATATATTGAAAATACGTCATAGCATCTATAGGCTAGATGAATCTAGAGCTTATGTCGGACTTTATCTTATACATTATTCAAGCATGCATATATATAGCGTTATGCTTAGGTTATACACTAGACATAACTCTTTGCATTAAAACTCCCCACTATCTTTTTGCCCCTCTTCTCCGTCATATTGACATGTCACACAAGCTCCCAAGTAGCTGACGAGACGTTGTTTGATCCGTCCCCGTGGGTAAAGTTACCTTATGATACAAGAAGAAAAAGAAAAGCAAATAACATATCAGTTGCTAGCTTTTTTTGGTCGGATCTATACCCAATTTAGCGCCATGGCGGGGAAAAAAGGGAGTGATAATAGCAAAAAGGCAGCTGGCCAGGCCCGAAAAGCTCAAACAGCTGCCAACAAGGCTGCCGCTGAGGATGCAAAGAAGGCGGCGGAAGAGGACGCCGAATGGGCTAAGGGTGCTAAAAATAATTCGAAGAAGTACGCTACTTGCCTCCTTTTCCTCCTTTTCCTTTGTTGGAGTATATCGAGGGTATCCAGGGCTTTCGATTAATGAATTGTCATTGGGCTATAGTGTATTATAGTATATACCGTACCCGTATTTGACAAAGACCAACCTGGTAATCCATATACTAACCTTTATTCAGAGAAGCACAGGAAGCAAAAAGGGCAGAGCAAGCCCGAAAAAAAGCAGAGAAAGAAGCTCTTGCTGCCGAGGAGGAAAAGAGTCTACCAAGTCGTGCTGGCCCTAAGAATTCCAAGACCGCTGTCAAGAAAACAAATCGTGGCATCGACGGAGCCTTGTCTAATCTCTCCATTGACGATGACAAAAACACAGAATACCAGGCCTCAGGTACTGACGCCATTTTGGACCTCCTCGAAGGTCTTCTCTTAAGTTCATCTGAAGTCAAAGTCGATAAACATGTCAGTAGAAGGGTCAAGGCCGCATACGCCAAATTTGAGGAAAGACGGCTCAAAGAAATGAAAGAAGACGGAAGTATAAAAGAACTGCGCTTTACTCAGAGGAAGGAGCAGCTCGCGAAAGAGTTTATGAAGAGCCCAGAAAACCCATATAACAGCAGTGTGAACGTAGGTCACAATGCGACAAAGGAAGAGATTAAGGAAACCCAAGAGCAGGAACTAGCGCGAAAGAAGGCTCAGTTTGCCTCCAAGACCTCCGAATAGGAACCGGAGTACTTGTTGGTTACGAAGGGCGAAAAGCACTGCGAATCCTGGCATATGGCGGGGGGCCCTGGAATGGAAACTCGGCAACCAGGAAAAGGTAGCGAGGGTTACATAGAACATTGTCTACAAACGAAGACAAAGACGAGGGTAGCTATATTGATACAGGCATCGAAGCTCGGTATACATAGTAATCTTTGGTATATATACTTACTATAGTAGGTATTGGGTACAAATCTTTCATAAACACATTGTTTTTAAACATTATAACTACCATCAAAAGGGCTTTCTGAGGACTGGCGCTTTAATCTTTTTGAAACATTGACTTGAGGTCTCCACTAGAGAATAAATAGTGCGCGAACACGCACATGTAAGTACCTAACCTAACCTACATACGCCAGCTCATAAAATTAACTCCGATTCAAAGCATATTGTATTAGCGAAAGGTCGCGTGATAATATTTGAAGGTGTAGCCCCCGCCGTTGGCTTAAAAAACTTATCGGGTAGACGGGCTAAGCTTCGGCAAGCCTCGGCTTGGGACTCGGGGTATTTTGACAAGGGTGGAGATAATAAAAAGGAACCTTGGAAGTGACGTTCGCGGCTGTTCTCTTCATAGTACCTATGTAATAGTTGGTAGTAAGAGGTAAAGTGCTAGCCTAGTAGATCGCTTCGTCAGCGCAAAATCCGGGGCACCGCAATCTCCATCCATTTTCCCACCAACTTTTACCTTCGCCGACGAAGCCCCCTCACTACATCATATCACAACTATACCTCACCATCAGCATAGACATGTACCCATAGTTTCGCTTTTACCCTTCTCACATAGCGTCTATCTGCATCAAATCGAACAAAATAAGGTCGGTGGCGCAGTGATGCCATCGGCTGCCGTAAAACATGCCACGATGTCCGAGTTCACATCTCAGGGAGAGGATAATGGCAACGCCATGGTCAGCAAAGTGGACGGCGTTGTCAGAAAAGCCAGCAATACCGTCACAGGAGCTACGACGACGCGAGGCTCAGACACAGATTCGATCGATAGTAAACCGCCGATAGCAATGAAGGGGAAACAACCAGATAAACACAGTATGGACTATGTCCTCCGCTCTTTTATTGCGGGAGGTCTCGCAGGGTGTGCTGTACGTATTCTTACATTCTCAATGCTTCAATTGGCTACACATGCTTACGATTTGTCACCAGGCCAAGACTATCGTCGCTCCTCTCGATCGAGTCAAAATTCTTTTCCAGACAGGCAATCCGCAATTCGCAAAATATCAGGGTTCGTGGGCCGGCTTCGGGATAGCGATACGCGACATATATGCGCGCGAAGGAGTTCAAGGGCTATTTCGTGGACATTCGGCGACACTCCTGAAGATATATCCTTACGCTGCCGTGAAATTTGTTGCTTACGAGCAATATCGTGCCTTGCTTATCGGCTCAAACCGAAAAAATGAAACCTGGTTACGGCGGTTCGCATCCGGTGCTATGGCCGGCGTTACATCAGTCTTTCTCACATATCCTTTGGAGATTCTTCGAGTGCGGATGGCGTTTGAAACGAAGGCTACACGACCGTCACTGATAGAGATATGCAAAAAGATTTATCATGAGCACCCTGTATCGGAGCCGCCTCCTGTGAACACGAAGCCCGGGTCAGGTATCACCGGGAGTGTGGCTGCAGTCACGGCAGCAACGGCGCAGTCCATAACCCCTCGCTCTGGGCTGATTAACTTCTACAGAGGGTTTTCTACGACTCTCCTAGGCATGGTACCATACGCCGGTGTGTCCTTTTTAACTCACGACACCGTGAGCGATCTCTTCCGCCTACCGTCAATTCGGAAATATACTACTCTGCCCAAGCCTCCCAATGCTCCGCCCGATAAGCCTGCGCCGCTTCAAGCTTGGGCTGAATTAATAGCCGGAGGAGTCTCCGGTGTTGTATCACAAACCGTGTCTTACCCATTGGAGGTCATCAGGCGGCGACAGCAAGTTAGCGGGGCCGTGGGAGATGGTCGGCGATTACGAATAGGCCAAACAGCGAGTATGATCTTTAGAGAACGAGGGATTTCTGGGTTTTTCGTCGGATTATCGATTGGTTATGTGAAAGTGTTACCTATGGGTGCTGTGAGTTTCTACACGTGGGAGCGGTTAAAGATACTGTTCAACATCTAGACTAGACAAGAGTCGTACATTTGAAGGATTTGTGGCAGCATTATCGGAGTGTAGGCGTTTATGGTAGAATATACCTTGGGTACAGCATAGCGAGCGCGAGTCCAGCTCGCGATGACTGTGGAGGTTGACATAGAAGTATCATCATGTATATCAATTCTTGGCACCCCCTTTCCCATCGCATTGTCATTTTCCCTTTAGCCTTGCAAATTACCAGTTGGTCTCTTCGAGTAAGACATGGAGGCGTTGGGGACCACATGTGGAAATATAACGGCTTTAGAGGCGCATATTATCAATTCTCTTTTCCTGCTTCTTGCTTTTTCATTCTAGACAAACGCTCCCCTTCCGTCTTGGGCCTGGAGATCTACTTCCTGAGGCTGACTCCAGCTAGTTACGGGATTATCCTCTAAGTAAACAAACAAAAATAAATAATAGTATGTTAAAAGTTGGCCACACGAGAGCCCTCGGCTTTTCCCCAGCTAGAAAAAGTTCGCCACAATAACCTTTTGTAAACTCAAAGCATTCATCCTAAACGTTCCGAATAGCTAGAACAAAGGTAATAAAAATAAATAAAAATAAAATCTTTCATCAATAGCAATCAAATATTCGAATTAAAAACTAATATAAGGGTTATATTAGTTATACCCTCACATACATACATGTATATTTTAACTCTATAGTCTAATTTCTACCGGAACTTTTTGAGCAGTCATATTATAACCGGCAAAATAGTACACAATCCTAGAATTTTATGCGTATTTGATCTGAGCTTTCAGGCCTTGCTTATTCTTGTATGCTAACTATGGAAACTCGATCTTGTCAAGTACAAATGCAACAGCCGTCCCATTGTTGTCCTTCCCTAGATCTCTCGGATCCTACTAAATCGCCCTCAAGTTCAAGGAAGCGATCACAAATCACACCACCCGACATAGAACACCCTCCTCGAAAAAGGGCTAAAACCTCTCCAGAAAAAGATGTACGAGCGTCCCAAGAAAAATCCAGCACGCTTCCCATACCACCAAGTACCACTCAAGAAGCCAACTCTACAGTACTTGAGTGGCTTGATACCCTTGAGCAAGCAGACGCGTCAGAGATAGCAGAGACCCATTGCAAAGCTCAAGGGGGGGAAAGACTACCCATACGTCCACCACCAGAACTTTGCAAAGACACGAACTTCTCACCAAACCAGAGTTTCGAACCATAACGCTTCCTCGGAATGGGATTAAAATTCTATGGGGCGACGACCCGACTCCGAACTGGGTGCAAGAACATATCGATACAGTTGACGGATACCCAGACGAAGGACCTCCTCCCAACTTTCGCGATAGATGGCTAAGTTTCAGACGTGCTTTTGAGAGTCACACGTACGGGTCGACCTTCTCAGGCGTCTACGACAAACTTCTTATGTCTGTCCGTGGGGGTGACTGGTCTTCAAATACTAATCAAGATGGTACGATATTAGACTGTGTGAAAGAGATGCAATTCAAGAGGCAATTCTTGCCTCCTTATATAGGTTACGAACACACATTGCCCCAACCGAAGCCCGACGTGGTTTGGGGATATGACGAACCCTGAATCCCCCCTCCAGCAGACACAGAAACAAGCTACGTCGGATTCAGGAGTATGTCTGCTTCTACAATTATTTGTCCGTACCTGGTTATGGAATTGAAAGGGCGTCTGGGCCTTCCGAACGAAGGAGATAACCAAAGCATTATCGGCGGTCGTATAAGTCTGGATATAACTTGGTCGATTCTAAAGGAACGGGATGTGGTTTTCCTCTTTAACGCGGGTCCGTACCTATGCAACATAAACGTGATGTGGCGGGACGTACAAGAGACCACGACCGATACAGGAGAAAGCGTCAAATCTCGTATATATCGAGTGAGAGACGTCAAGCACCTCAGCCCACTAGTGTTGGAAGACGCTCTTAAGATCCAAAATTATTTTAACGCAATCCAACGCTGGGCTCTGGAGGTCAGATATCCTCGCATTGTGGCAGCCCTTAAGGAATGGGAAGAAGGCGGCCGTCAACCACACGAGTTTAGTTCTCTGGGGCGTTAATAAGGGGCATCAATAAAAAGGCGAGGCCGGGGTACTTATGCCCGAACTTTGCTCGGGATACTGTATTGTCTCAACCCGACCTCACTCCAAATTAATAAGAAGGTTTATTAGTGGCTGAAAGCCATAGCGTCATCATATGTTTTTTAATATTACATTATAGGTATTATAAGAGGTTGGTAAAAGACATTTAAATTTTACTTATTTTATAAGACAATACCTACCTACCTAACATACCTACCTAAGGTACCTAACCTATATATGAATAATATAATATACAATATATACCATTGACAACTAACAACTCTTCACGACTTAACTCAAACTCCATACCGTCCCAATCCCTCGCCCACCATGTCGTCGTCTTCCTCCCCCCTCGCCTCAAACCCGACGGAGCACAGCCAAGTCGTCGCGGACCCCCTCGCGCATTTCAAGGCGGTCCCGTGGTGCGCAGCGCTCCTCTCCGACCCGGCTATCATCGAGATCGGCGTGCCGGACCGACGACCTCGTACGTGGTAGCACCTAAGACCCTCCCCCCCAAGTCTTTACGAAGAAAATACCTACCTAGATAGACGTATAAGCACCTAACTAACTCGCCGATCATCATCATCGTCATCATCGTAGTACCCAACGGCGACTCCAGCCTCGTGCGCAAGACCATGAATAGCCCCACGACCGCCCGCGCGTGCGTCACTTTCTACCGACTCGTCAAGCCCATCCAACCCTCCTCCACTTCCTCCTCCTCCCGCTCTCCATCTTTCGGCGGCACCGGCGAGCTCTCCCCCGCCGGGGGCTCCGCGCCATCCGACAGCAGCCGGAGCAGCAAGGCCAAGAACCCAAACCCGGACCCGAAACCCAAGCAACCCGCGCTGTCGGCGTCCGAAGCCCTGCTCGGCGGCGGCGGCAGGCCGAACGGCGAGTCCCCGCAGAACCCGTTCCTGCTGTTCAGCGCCCTGGTCGATCTGGGCGAGGACTGCCAGAGCTTTCCGGGCGTCATGCACGGCGGCATGCACGGGCTGCTGATGGATGAGGTTATGGGGAGCGCGGCGAATGCCCAGACCGGTAAGTTGGATCTTTTTCTTCTCCTCCTTCTTCTTCTTTGTTCTATTCATCTTTCTCCAAGAAGCCAACCAAAAAAAAAAAAAAAAAAAAAAATTCTCTCCCTTACTTCAACGCTCCTGAAAGACATATATACATATACATATACCTACCTAGGTAAATACTAACGGAGCCAGCACACGGGGCGCGCACGATCCGCTTCACAACGCACCACCGGCGCCCGATCTGGCTCCCGCAGATCCTGCTGATACGCGGGCGCGTGATACGGAAGGTGGGCCGCAAGATAGACGTCAGGGGCACGCTGGAAGATAAAGACGGTGAGTACCTACCTGCCTAAGCTAACCTATTCATTACCTATTCCCCTTGACTACCTATACCTACCTAATGGAAGCGTTGAATATACTCTGCGTCATACATATTGAAATACTAACATAACAACAACCCACAGGAAACATCTTGGCCGACGGCGAGGGGATCTGGATCGCCATAGTACGGGAACCTGTCCGGAGCAATCTGTGAGTGAGCAACACGCCGAGCGCAGGGGTGAATGGAATCTCTAAGAGACGAGGATGGAGTTTCAAGTTGTACGTAACTATATACTCTACGTATTCGTTTTGATTTTCATGTCACGTCCTATTTTGCGTAAGCAAGAGCGTTGTTATACGCGTTGTTAACGGTAAACAAATTTAATTCCTTATAAGGTATCCAAGATTGCTTGAAGTATATACAAACGTGTAGCAATGCTATTATGTGTTAAACCTATGTTGTATAAGATCAATTAGAGTCGCTAGGAGCGATATCTCGTAAAAGGGTCAACGTGACTCGAGACCCCGTTGGATATTATATGACGGTTGATGAACGCAGATCCAATCCAACAAAAGGTGGCGACGACTTTGAAACACTCGAATTCAAGACTTATGCCGACCTATTTGTCCGATTTAAAGGGATCGAGGCTTTTCATATGAGTGTATAGCTCCACCAAAATAATAAACGCCTTGAAAACAGCGAAATATATATGAAATATTACATCCGTCTCATTAATACGTGATCACGTTCTCTCATCGATTAAGTATTTAGTCTGCCTTAATAGCACTGCAAAAGAAGTTAGTAATGTTTCCAGCAACGCCGAGATGAACACTCGACTAAACTTACCCATAAATCCTCCTGACGAATGCATAAGCCGTCAGGAATCCCACGGTGCCAGTAAGAAGCCCATACACGCAGCACGCCATGAAGCTGTATACGAAGAACAGCATGGAACTTACGAAGCCCGATATGTGCAGGTTGGCGAAGTAGTACCAGATGCTGTACAGGAACACCCATATGGCGCTTCCGCCGCCCACGAAGAAAGACTGCCACCACCAGTGATAGTTCTCGGAACAGAGCTGGACATAGATGGTAACAACCGTGACCTCAGCAATGGTTAAAATCAAGATGACGAGAACAACAGCCAGGAAACCGAAGACGTAGTAGTATCCGCTCTTGTCCTGCCATACCGACTGGAAGACGAAGAGGAGCTCGATGAAGATGACAGCAAACGGGACTAGACCTGCAAGAAAGATCGACTGCAACTTCTTGGCATACCAAGCTTGGTTGGGGACTTGGCGGGGGATGCTCGCAGTTTTAGTGGGATGTTCCCAGGCGCCGGTGCGGACGAACCCGTACCAAGAGCCCAGATAAACTAGCGGGACCTGGATGCAAAGCCACAGGAGCGCAATAGCTATCAAGGTACCAAATGGTATGGCAGTGCTAGAAGCTTGCGCCCAGACGAAGAGATTCAGTATGAAGACTAGGCCGAACAAGAGACCGGGGAACAGGAACGCCGTAACCAGCGCATTCTTCCCAAAGTCTTTCCCATCGAAAGTCTTGTAAACTCTTGCAGAGAAATAACCAGAGAAGACGCCCGCAAAAACAAAAAGACCAAAGCCAGCGCTGAGGAAACCACCACGGAAACTAGGGTTCAAAATGCCAATGGCACTCAGTAGGACCAAGCCTACGGCCATAAAAAGGAGCTGCATACCCGACCCAACGAGTGGAGCGAGAAGGTGGCCGTACGCGGGTTTCCTGAACACATCCGCATGCAAAAGTTTCCAGCCTGGGACATCCTCTAGCGCTTCATCATCAGATGAAATCTCGATTTCCACATCCACATCGCCGTCTCTCTCGAGGACACCCAACCCTGTCTTTTCGGACTTGGGACTACGTTTGGCGGGCTTTCCTTTGCGCAACTTGCCATCTTCGATAGACACTTCCTTGTATCCCTTGATATCGGATCTGATCGTCTTGGCTAATATCATGAGGACAATGCCGGTGAGCAGACCGCAGATGATCAGGGAATTGATAATTGCTAGCCAATGGATTCTAGAGCCTTCCTCCGAGTTGACAAAGTACAGATCCCAACGACGGTTCCATTCGATCGACTCGTCTTCGCGGAAGTATACGGAATAGGAGTACGGGATGGAGATGGTATCGTCATCATCGCCCTCTTCAATCGCCGCGGGATGGTATGATGAATGAGCATACTGCGTTTGGAAATCGGTCGTCTTATTTGGGGCGATGTAGAGTTCGAAGCGATCCTCAACTTCGTGAAGACCGACGGGGCAACCGTTTTCTCGCTTGACGTCTGGACCGATACTCTTGGTATAAACCTCAAAGCCTACAACCACTTTGCCTCCTTTCTCACCGGCTCGACCTGGCGCTGTTCTGTATCGAATCACAATGGTATGGTGGTTGTTGAGGAAGTAGCGCGGCTTTCCCGTGCTCGACGAGTAATCCGTAAATCCGAGTTTGAAGCCAGCAGCGTAATATTTCCTTGACTTGTCAACGGTCACGAAGCTTGTGGCGCCGGGCAAATTGTCCACGATCCATTCTACCACGTATCCTTCCCTCACCAATTCCTTAGCCCTCCTTAGACCTTTTCTTGTAACTACCTTGTCGCAAAGAAAACTGCATTCCTTGTCTCGTCCCATGGTAAGGTCGATGTCTGAGGTCATGATTCGGTCGCCGCGAAGAACTTCTCCGAGGTTGAGCGAGATGCTCTGGCCGCTTAGCAAACCCGGACCGTGGCTTTTCCCCGTGGGTGGGCAGACAAAAGGGAGATCGTAGTAGGCATATTGCAATTGCGTATTATCGGAGTAGACTTTATTAACGAGTAGAGGTATGTGTTCGCCTTCTTTGTAACTTTTTACCGACCAACCTGTATTTGTCCAGAACTCGTCAGACGTCGCATAGCTAAAGGGAGCGCGTTTACGAGGAGCCGCCGAGGGTTAGCTTACCCGGAATATAGAAAGCATGGACTTGTGAGACTATAAGAAAAGAAAGCAGCCATTTCAGACTATTCCTGAACAGAGATTCTCCCATTGTGAGTGAATCACTCCTATCGCTATTGCGTCTCGAAATGCATCAACTCGGTTAACTGCGCAAGGTATCGAACGTCGGGCTTTCGCCTGGATTTACTAACTACTCGGCGCGGGAAATTGTAGCTAGAGTTTCGCTCATATACGATTTGCGGGTATGTCAAGTGACTGGAATTAATTATTAGATTGTGTTGCGACAAAGCCGCCGCGTCGTGGGATCCTATATTGTTTTAACTCGTTTCGAGGCTGTAAATGAAACGCCACGATGGGGGGTCGAGGGGTCGAAAGTCGAAGGATGAGTTTAAACGAGTGTAATGGGTATCAAGATCCAAGTCAAGATCCAAGTTAAGATCGGAATGGAGGACCTCGGGAATTACGGTTTAGGTACTGTGATGCTGTACGAGATAGAGATATCGGGTAAAAAGAGAAAAAGAAAGAAAGACAGATAGACAGTAGAAAGCAGTAGAAGGGAAAGAGAGGAATGAGAGCAACTGGAAGTACCTAACCCTTGTTATCCTGTCAGAGATCCCGGCCAGTCTAGGTACTATGTACGTACACTACTAGGTACAATTCGATCGCGCTAGAATTTGGTTCTTAGCAGGTTCCTATACCCCTGTCTGATACCTAGGAGGTAGGTACCTAACTTCCCAGTCTCGTCCACTGGTCTCCCCCCCCCCCCCCGGGGGGGGGGGGGGGGGGGGGGGGGGGGGGCGGGGGGGGGCGGGGGGGGGGGGGGGGGGGGGGGGGGGGGGGGGGGGGGGGGGGGGGGGGGGGGGGGGGTGT